>NC_056501.1:14683170-14712578 GCF_014905685.2 Nematolebias whitei
GATGTACATGACCACAGTAAAAGTACACAGTATATGATGTACATGTACATGACCATAGTAAAAGTACACAGTATATGATGTACATGTACATGACATAGTAAAAGTACACAGTATATGGTGTACATGTACATGACCACAGTAAAAGTACACAGTATATGGTGTCTTTCTCTTGGGTGTCCACCGGACAACCTCAAGGTGAGATCTGGTCGTCTGAGACCAAAGTGAGTCATCTCGGACAAATGGAAACTGCTTATGTCGTTCCCTGAAAGAGGTTCTTTAGGGAGGGAGTTAAAAAAAACTGTAGGGGTCTCACTGAGTGTTGCTAAATCTCATCTTTTTTATTTCTTTGACTATTTTATCCACTAAATGTCTTTTTTATTTTCAGAGTTTTTGTTCTGCAGTGATGGAGAGGCCACCCAGACTTCAGAGGAGGCGCTCCAGTTTTTGAACAGGTTGCTGTCTGCTCAGCACTTCCTCCAGGTGAGCCACATGTTCAGCTGCCTCCTGCTGTGTGCTTAAAGCTGAAGCCAAAGTCAACAGTTTGTTTCACTTTTTTTTTCTCTCCACCCCAACAGGAGGGGTTTTCCAGTTCTGATACTTTTCTCTACAAGTTCCTCAACGTTTGGGATGGCTCTCTGCTGCGTCCGCAGATCCTCGGCCTTCTGAGCAACATCCCTGTCGTTCCAAGCTCACGTTAGTTTGACCTCCTCAGATCATCTTTTTTTAATTGTCTAGTTTCTTTGTGTGAAGTATGTTCCTGAGTCACCTTCAAACATCCACTAGTTGAAGGCATGTTGGTGTCATGTTTGGATCATAACTTATTCAACCACTAACTTTTTATAATGACGTAATCATTTTGTGTGGTTGGGCTCAGCTGTAGAGGTAGGGTGGGGAGGTCAGAGTAGAGCCGCTGCTCCTTCTCATCTGTTTGAGGTGGTTAAGACATCTGATTAGACGGCAGAGCAGAACCAAAACTCATTGGAGGGATTACCGTACTTTCCGCCGTACACATTGCACCACCGTACAAGTCGCATCAGTGCAAATATGTCTAAAGAGGAAAAAAACATAAATGCGTCGCATAAGTTGCATCTATTATGTATCACCGCTGACCACCTGGAAATGTGGGCCGGTGTTGTGCCAAAAATCGATTGGCTGCCAAATGGCGGCCGAGGGAGCGTGCACGGGAGGACTTTAACAAGATTAACACGAAAAACAATTATTTGTTTGCTCAAAATTATAGCTAAGACGTGTCTCAGTTGAACTTTTCCATAATAAATGCACTTTAATGGTCAAATCAGCTGCATTTCGCCACTTTTACCTATTAATGAGACACTTGGCTTGCCATATGACTCAAGGGCCCTCTAGCAGCTGAAAATGTTAGTGTTCAATATTTTCCATGTCAGAATGAATGAAATCATCAGATCTCAGCCAAAAATTCAGTTATAAATATGGGGGGGGGGGGGAAACACATATATTAGTCGCTTCAGTGTATAAGTCGCAGGACTCGCAAATTTATGCAAAAAGGAGCGACTTATATGGTGGAAAATATGGCATGTAACTTCTCTAGCCTGGGACTGCCTTGCCTTATTTTTGTGTGAACGGCTCTCACAGGTTTTAGGCCGTCTGCGTTATTTGGTTGCCCACTTCCACCCACAACACACGGCAGCCGTCCACAAGTTTATGCCTTACTCTTCTGGAATACACTTTAGAAATGAAGATATTAGGAAATATTTGTTTTTATTCAGTAATATTGATCAGTCAGGGTTTTAGACATGGGCATTTGCATGTTTTCTGTCAGGTTGCATACAGGTATCAAAACACATCTGTAGCTGTTTGCTGGGGTAAATACTCGATCATCTGAGGCACAGCAAACCCTAGAAGTTGTCAAAGAAAGCAACTGGACCTCCGGAGAGCTTTGTCAGGTCAAACCTGGAGAGTGTGGAGCTACTGGCATTAATGCTCCGCTTTATATAAGCTAAACTCTCATGCAGATTAATCTCCCTCTCCTCCCTCCTGAGGGTCATTAGGGTCTTTGTTTACCTTGAACTTATACATTTGATGTTATTTTACTGACTCGTTTAATAAAAGTTGTGTTTAACTGAATTTCAGAGCAGGAACAATGACCTTTTTTTATCTCCTGTTCAGAAATCAGAAAACTTCTGTTTGAGCCCCTCACGCAGCTTTTCTTCACATCCTCGCTCTTTTTCAAGGTAGGTTTTCCACCTTGAAGCATCAAATTAAGTTGGCGACGTCTTCTTCCTGGTGACTAAACGTTTCTAATTTAATCCAAAAACAAGCAGCAGTGTGTGTCTTGTGTTTATGAAGCTCTCATTATAGCTCAGCTGTTTGAACTGCTGTTAGCTCTGTGCTTTTCCTCCATGTCTGCAGTGTGGGCTGATCGAGTGTTTAAACAATATGCTGCTGAAGTGGCTGACGTGGCATTCGGTGTACGCTCTGGAGGACGACCTGGACATCAGTCTTAACAGCCACACGTCCGTGTGAGTTTCACCCCCTGCTTTCTTTTATAACCTGAGCAGAAACAGGAAGTAGAAATGAAAGCAGGGCTCCTACAGTCTGGAAAATTGGCTTTTGTGTGTTTGCCACATCTTGAAATGCATAGAATAAAATGAAGGGAAACACCTGTTTCCAGACCTTACTCCTTTTCTAAACGTAAAACCCAGATACCTAAAATAATGAGGTCAATGATTTTTCACCTACCAAATTAAAGAGTGACATTCAGGGCCATTATTTTGAAGGAATAAAAGTATTTAACTCACCAATTTTCACACATACACACAAAAAAAACCTACCTTCACTGTAATTTCTGAATAAATCAATGATTACAGAGTAACATATTTTTCCAGAGGGTCAAGTAATTGAAAAATACATTTTCTTCAACTAAATTTAAAATAAAACACAATTTTGTACATAAATAAGACAAGCTGTTTAATCCACACATGTCCACAATTCAATATCAGACAGTACACAGCTCCTGGTAGTATGTGCAGCCCTCGTTGCAGTACAGGAGTCAACCACCAGATGGCGTTTCAGACTTCGCTCTCAGCGCACATCCAGATTGTTTTATAGACTTCATGTCGCTTCGCTCTCTGACTCATGGTTACCGGTAATCTACTAGATCAATAACCATTCAACCTACAGAATGAACACAAACTATCTAAGAGTAGCATACTACCAGTAATCACTGGACAGAACAGGGCTAAACACCTATGTAGCCGAAATTATTTAAAAATTAACATACCGTTAAATTTTACCCACAATGCCTATTGAGATCATGCAACCAGGAGTCACATAGTACTGGTAATAGTACCAGTAAAATACTGTAAATCAAGACCTTTTCAGGCTTTTTATTGATGTAGCATAGCGTGGTTGATTAAAAATACGTCTCCCCAGGAATATAAGACGTACTTTTTGTATACTGGCTCCTGCAACAATATATTTGTAAGTTTAAATATGTTAAATAATTTTTAAAAATATATTTGCTTTTTAAATCTTTAAGGTTTAGTCGAGATCTGGAAACACAACAAATTAAAAAAGTTTAGGCCTATCTTAACCCAAAGGTTTTTGATTAGAATTCCTTAAGCGTCACTGATAAAACGCAGGTTTTCATCCACTCGTGTAAAAGTTGTTTTATTTTCAACTAAGGATATTCAGGTCCAGATGGAGACTGTCCAAGGGCCAGTTTTGGCCCTCGAGCCGTATGTTGCCCACAACTTTTCAAACGCTGGTTTGAAATTAAACATTTCATCTCAGAAACCTTAAAATGATGTGTAGTTTGTTGAAATTTGGTGATTTATCTCCTGGCTAACAACAAGCTAGTTCCGTTTATGAGAAATCAGGTTAATATCAGAATTTGCAGCGCTATAAATAAAACGTGGCATTCCCAAACTTCACATTATACGAAGGGATTTCCCATTGCTAAGGCAGCCGGCAGAGAAAAACTGTAAATTTTAAATAAAGTTCTAGGACAAAGGAATATTTCTGAAGACATGCCTGTTAGAAAACTTCAATTTGAAGTTAGATTAGGAAGATTTTCTGCCTTTTTTTTTTTAGTTACTGGGATTGTTACATGGTGTCTTTATGGATTTGTTTTATACAAAATTAGATATTTTCACTTATTTTGCGCTGAGGCCTGAGCTTATAATAAGTCCTGAGGTTGTTTTGTCATTACTTTGTGGGTGCGTGTGTGACGGTGTGCTCTCTCTTTCCCAGAAACATGACTTTGTCGGGGTTCAAGGACTCTGTGATGGAGCTGATTCACTTCGTGGGTCGGTTGGCGTCGCTGAGCCTTCAGCTGGAAGGCTGCCACACCCTCCTCCTCAGCTTCATCCTGGATTTCTATGAAACTGTAAGCGAGCCGAAGCTGCTAACCACGTTGTCTTGTCGGGTTCAGCTCAAACTTTATTTAAAGATTCTCTCTTCACACAAATGTAACCAGATATTTTACAGAACCGTACATTTACGTGCAGCTTGTTGATCTTAAAGCATACAGTTTCCAACAGGACTATTGCTGACGTAAGGAGGATGGGATGAAGTGTCCTGAAAACATGAAGGTTTTGTGGTTTTTGCTTGTTGCTCGGCAACAGCTCTTATCGTTTCATGTCAGACTGAAGCTTAAATGAGAAGAAAGACTCTTCAGGGCTTCTTTTGCTCGCTGATTACACACGTTAGGAACAGAAGGATCATTCCGGTGGCTTAAACAGAACACCTCAGCCTGGTTTAGTCCAACACATTAGACTTTTAAAAACCCAGAGGGCCCAAGAAGTCCTCAGCACATATCTGCAGGGTTTTTACAAATCCTTTAATTCTGGAAACGTCTTGACTTTTTAAGGGATGTTTTCAGGGTTTGAGGTGTGTAAATCATAGATAAAGTGCTGACGAGTGTAATTGTTTTTGCTTTTGTAATAACTAGCCATCTAATGTTAAAAAAAAAGATTGTGTTCACTGAATTTGACTTGGCAAATTTCACTGCTCCTCTAAATTTACAAATGCGGTGATCTTAGATTTGTACAGAAATAAAACTAGTCGTTTACTGAAACACTGGGTCATGTGAGAACAGATAATAAATGTAGCAACAAAGTAAACAAAGATGTGATTCGTTTTAAGATGTTGCCTTCGTTTGCTTTTCACTCCTAATGTCATAAAACACATTTATTTGATTTGATTTTGTTTTAAGTCAAACATGTAATCATTTAGAGTATTCTATGCAATATTTTCCACAGTAAACAGTTTTTAAAATGCCCTAATAACCTTAGATATGATATGTGCTGCAAAATGAGTTACAACGTTTATCAGTAGTGAGTTACTAAGATTTTCCAATTACCAGTTTCCATCTCAGTAGCTTCATGAGGATTTGTAGTTCACCAGCGAGTTAGTTACCATAGTTTCTGAGCGTGCTGGTTTGAAAACTTGATTTTACTGGTCTGGACTGGAGGAATGTCATCAGGACTTCAAACCTTATTGTCCCAAAGCTTCACAGTGATGGCAAACATTATATGAAGGGATTTCCCAGTGCTACGTCAGCAGGTAACAAAAAACAAAAGGTTAGTTTAAAGGAAATTATGAGTAATAGGACAAAGGTATATTTCTGAACACATGCCTGTTAGATGAAGTTAATCAGGAACATTATATGATTTTTGAGTTACTGGGCTCGCTGGATTTTTTATTTTTATTTTTTCAATTGGACTTGTTTTGTACACAAATTACAATTACGGCAAAAATTAAGTTTTTTTTTTTTTTTTTTTCGCAGCAGCCTGTGCTCATTCTGACACATTTTGCCAACACGGGCCACGCGTGTCACTCGTAGCGTCAAACCAAGGCAGTGTAGTGAGATTGATCCAGCCTCACTGCATTAGCTGAAAATCTCGCAATAATTGGATTTTGTCAAAATATGATGAATAAATACATTTTTATGGGTTCCTTGAATGAAATCTATAAAATATAACGCTAAAGAATCCATTCAAGCCCTTTTCCAGTGAACTAATGGTGATTTTGATCAGAATAGCCCTAAATGTTTGATGCTTTTGCTGCGTGCTAGTGAAGCTACAGTATTTTCAATGCCTGCTGGGGAACCTTGATTTTCACACGTGGTTTGAGGTTTCCCCGTTCAAACATTTTCACAAAATCCTCAATAGACTAAAAGGAGGATTCAGACCAATTTCCCAGGGGTTATTCCAATAACAAAGACAAATGTCTTTTGAGCTGCTCATATCAGGATGACCTCTGTATCAAAACATGGTTTAAAAAACAGGAATCTGAAAACGTGCTTAGTTTAGTTCAGTTTGACCAAAAATGGTTTAATCCCTGCCACACATCAGCTGTGTTGTGTTTACATTCTGTGTGTGTGTTTTGACTGAATTCTTTCCTCCCGTTTCAGGTGTGTGACACTTTTCTGAAGTTTGGCCTTCCCCTCGTGATCATGCCTCCTCCTGGAGTTTTTTACCCAGCTTTCTTTGCCACAGACCCAGTCAGCGTGGACAGACTGGCCTACATCATGCACAGGTCGAGACTTCTTAGTCCTTTGGCTCGCAGTAAATGTGTCACATCATGTGGATTTTGTGAATCCAACGTGTTTACGTGCTGATGTTTGATTTATTTCGCCGAGAGGCTTTAAGGACACAAATCAAAGCTCTCTTCTAGTTCTTAATGTGGGAAAGAAAGCGTCATTTTTAACTCTAGTCTGTAATAAAATATTGTATATTGGTTGTTGATTGACAACACTCTTGGGGTTTTTAAGCAAATTTATGTGTAAATGCGTTTTAAAAAGACAAATTGTATTTAATTGCCAGACATTTTCTTAGACTCCGTCGAACGAACACTTTTAGTTCTTTATGATAAGCGAATCGTTTCTTTTGTTTTGTCCAGGTACAAAGTGAACTTGACATCAGCCAAGAGTCAAGAGAAACAGAAGGAGGTAAGGAGAGATGAGAGTTCATGTTTGAAAATGATTCATTTGCATTCAAACCCATCAGCCACTTAGAAAATATATCTTTTAACTGACTGCCGTGGTCGTTTTAGATGCAGCGTTTTAGGAATCTTGAAGCCTCTGCATCAATCTGATAACTATAATTTCCTCTCAGATGAGAATTCAAATGTTTATTTTACCACAGCCCTGATTTTTTAAGTAGTTTTACTTCTCAGGCAGTCCGTAAGCTTCCCTGAAAATGCCGCCAGTTCATTTGATTAGGAAAGAAAAAAAAATGTACTCTGTAAATAACACGTGAATTATTCGACAAACTTTGGATCTGAGTGGCTCAGCTGGACTTTTTGTTTTTATTTACTAAGTTTTTCTTCATTCCGCCTCTTCTCCAGCAGGCCTTCCACATCAGCCGACAGACTTTCCAGGACTTCAACCACTGCGTCGTCTTCATGGTCAACTGCCTGTGGAACTCCAGGATGTTTTTTCCGGGTTCGGACATTCAGCTGGGAGAGGAGCTGCTCCTCAACAGCGAAGTCCCGCAGTACTGGACCAGCTTCGACCTCATCCACCACCCCGCCTTCATGAGCTACGCTCTGGACTTTCATCAGAAGGTGAGTTCTTTACAGCTGTTGAACAAAACCAGTCTTATTTTATTGATTTATTGTTATTTATTTTTTATAATTTGATTGATCAGCATTCAGCCTCTCTCTACAGTTTGCCTAATAGAACCACAAGTTCAACCAATTACCGTATTTTCCGGCGTATAAGTCGCTCCAGAGTATAAGTTGCATCAGTCAAAAAACGCATCACGAAGAGGAAATAAACATATAAGTTGCATTTATTATACATTTATTTAATGGTCAAAACTGCTTCATTTTGCCTGGGTGGTGCGGCGCCATCCATCCATCCATCCATCCATCCATCCATCCATCCATCGCACATGGGAGGACTTGCTGTTGCAGTTCTTCGAAATTTAAAGCGTCAGTCAAAAATTGCGTTATGAATATGGAAAAAAAAAAACGTATATAAGTCGCTTCGGCGTAAAAGTTACAGGACTGACAAATCTATGCAAATAAATGTGACTTATAGCCAGAAAACACGGTAGTATAAATGTATCTATCAAAGATGATGCATTACAGACTGATACTTCATTATTAATAGGAGTCTCTAACAGATTTCAGTGTTTAGTATCAAACAACTCTTTAAAAAAAGTTTTGCAATGACCTTGTGACCTTTCTGTCCTGTTTTTATCAGTGTTGGCCGAGCAGAAAGAACATCAACCTCAGTTCCTTAAAGGTACGTAAGGCCACCGTTTCATTTTTACACTCATTATAAACTTCCGATGTAGTTCGAAGCCCGAGCGTCACAGATTAAGCAACGTCTTCGGTTCGACCGCGTGTGTTTCAGGACTCGAAGCCGTGGAGCTGGTACCTGGAGTACCTGTTCAATCAGGGCTTCGACGGCCTGAAAGACTTCGTTCAGAGTAACGTCAGCCGGCAGGTGACTGCAGGCGACGCTCAACACAGGTAGAAGATCAACTCACCGCAGAGGAAAACAGACACGCTCACCTTAAAGACTTTTTAAAACCAAACTTGTACATATGTCTCCTTGTCGCTCAAATCTTTTCAAGCTTTTTTTTTTTTTTTAATGTATATACACTTCCTTTTTAATGTCGTAGAACTCTGAGTGGCTTGAATTATGAAATGTAAATAAAATACTCATGATTTTTAATTTTTTTTATATGTGTGTTTAATGAAGATGTTTAGGCGCCGTGATGTTATATGAATGAATCCAATGTGGACTTAATTACCAGAATAAACACAATACAGGGTTGGCATTAAACGAAAAAAGAAAACATGCATTAGCATGAACAGCCCGCGTAATAAAAGGAATTTACAGATCCATTAGTCAGGCTTCCATTCTACTAAATATCAAAATACATAAGTAAACAAGGAAAGTGTTCAGGAACATTTATGCAGAATGAAATACCAGGCGATGTTGTGCTGATCCTTTAAAATACTTTTGGGTTTATTTGAGGAGCTGTAAAACTTTAAGCCGACTCACAGAGGTGGCCTGATTAGCAACGATTAGATGCCTGATGCGTTTAAGGTCTGCAACAAATTATTTTCAGAACTTCTTCAGCTCACAGGAGTTAACGGCTCTGAAAGCTCCGGATTACATCCCTAAATGTTTTATCCCGTTTGAGGTAAAGAAAAAGAGTTGGATGGGAAATCGTTTGGCTGCTAAATTGAGCTTGTACATTATTTGCTCTTTAGATGAAACTAAATAAAATAATGCTGCTATTGTATGAATTGCAATTGTTTAAGCATCTGTAAAAATGAGCAGATAGTCTTTTTCTCCATCATTAAGGTGACTTTGTGTCGGGTAGTGGGCCGTGACTTGGTAGTGAAGCATAATCCAACGTAAGCAGAATGCAACAAACTGCACCAAAAAACCCATTGAAGATCGGTGGGGTTTTGGAAAAAATTCTTAATTCCTTCAAAATTCTTAATGTTCCCAAGACAATTTTTATACAAATTATACATGAAAACGTAGGGATTTTCGTCCACTTTCACAGCGTGTCAATGCTTATGTAAAGTTTTCTCTCAAATGACAGAATGCGCACACCCATCCTGGTATGTTTGACCTTATCTTCAACACTGGACGTGACTTTGGATATCGTCTACGTAAAACGACACAAACTAAAATTCAGCTTGTCATGCTTTGGGAAACTTCCAAAATTTGACTTGTAGTTTTTGCAGTGCAGCTGTTCGAGGTGCACTTTTCTAGTTAGCTTTTTTTTTTTTTTTATACCTTTTATCTTGTCAGTGAGTGACAGACACAGGTGTGTGGTTACCATGGTGACCGTATGACCCACTGGTTGTTTAAATATAATGTAGGGATTATTACCAACTTATTAGGGAGGTTTGGGGCTGTATTTTCCAGCTGCTTTTAGTCCTTTTTAGAAATTTTCTCCATCGAACAATCAAGACAGTCAGGGAGTGACAGACACAGGTGTGTGGTTACCATGGTGACTGTAATGAGCCACTGACTGCAGCTTTGGCTTCGATGGTGTTCGGGGAAGGAAGCTGCAACATTTCAGGACTCTCCAGCTGCTTTTAGTCTTTTTAGAAGTTTTTCTGCTCGGAGTTAGGGTTCGCGCGGAGCAGCCCTGTTGATGCAGCTCGGTTCGGTCCAGATGATGATGATGATGAAGAGTTCCTGCTGCTCCTCTCTCTCAGCCTTCATCACTTTCGGGCTCTCTCCTCCTCCTCTTCCTCCTCCCGCCAGAGTGTGAACGCCGTAAGTTTGGATGTCACTCCGGCTTCGGCTCCCGGTGCTTCCGGACCTGATGGTAGCTCGACCCGGGGAGGTGAGCGGGGCTTGGTGAGCCTCCGGAGCCGCTCCTCATCCTCCTCGACCGGGGAGGAGATCATTTCAGCGGCGTCCTCCGGCCGAGCTGAGCGGAACCCTCGCGGCAGGGAGACGGAAAGGTAAGACCGCTGTTCGGTTCCGAGTGACGGCTCCGGCTGCAGTCTGGGTACCGGGTCCCGGTCGACATCCTCCGGTGGTGGACCTCTTTTATTCCTCCGCTGAACGAGAGAGTTTCTCGCCCCTTTTCACGAGAGGAAGTGGAAAATTCAGACTTTTTAAGCGAGCGCCTCAAACGCATCATTCCCCGCAGGTTTACCCAATGAGCGCAACGTTTTGCGGGTCTTTTCTGCGTGTTTGGGTGGGGGCGGACATGTGAGGGGGTCTGAGCCGGATTTTGAGCTCTGGATGTCGCCGGTAGTTTCGGGGACAATTTCACGCCGGGTGTCTTAAACCCCGAGGTCTCCTGCGATGCAGCACGGAGCGACATTTCTGGAGGGGAGGAAGGAAAAGTAAATCCTGCCTGCTTCAGTGGGTGTCAAATTAGCAGCCTGTGTGTAATCCCCCAAATAAAACGCATCTGAGCCTGTTTACCCCTTAATCTGGAGGTAAAACAAAGTTTGATGTCATTTATTGTGACATGATTGATCCATGTTGCAGCTTTACCATTATAACTTTTTAAAAAAAAATTTTTTTAATGGTGGTAAATAAAATTTTAGTCTCTGAAATGAATCAAAACAAAATTCACTTCCATAATCTTGTTTTTGGACATTAAAAGTGGTGGTTAAATCGGTTCTGTGAAAAACAACAATGAATATCTTACCTGTTGTAGCAGTTTATAGAAATGGTTTGTGATCCAAGTGGCAAGCTAACCATTAGCCTGGGACAAATGTGGATTGCTTTTATTTTATTTATTTATTTTTAATCTCAAATTTGAACAATTTTCTAGCATTAGAATGCTGTTTTATAAGCTTTTCATTCAGTTTACCATCAATAGGAAAAAAGTTAGCTGTAGCTCCAATTCACTTCAAATTGACGTGGTAAAGGCTAGTCTGTCATATTGCTGCCATCTTAAAACATCCCATCCATCCATCCATCCATCCATCCATCCATCCATCCATCCATCCATCCATCCATCCATCCATCCATCCATCCATTATCTTTTATCCACTTCTTACTTTTTGGGTCACGGGGGTCGCTGGTGCCCATGTCCAGCAATCACTGTGTGGGGGACACCCTGGACAGGTCTCAGTCCATCACAGGGCCACATAGAGACAAACAAGACAACCATTCACTCTCTCACTCACGCCTAGGGACAATTTTAGAGTTACCAATCAGCCTAACATGCATGTTTTTGGTCTGTGGGAGGAAACTCGAGTGCCCGGAGAAAACCCACGCATGCACGGAGAGAATATGCAAACTCCACGCAGAACGGCCCTCGGACTGGGATTTGAACCAGGGACCTGTTCGCTGAGACGCAGTGGCTCTGCCAGTTGCGCCACCGTGCTGCCCGCTGGAAGACCATTTGACACTAATTAAGTCAATTGACAACATGATTTGGTATAAAAAGAGCTTTTCAGAGTGTCAGTGTCTCTCAGAAGCCAAGATGGTAAGAGGATCACCAATTCCACCATTGTTGCGCAGAAAGATGGTGCAGCAATACCAGAATGGTGTTACCCAGCGTAAAATAGCAAAGACTTAAGTTATCATCATCAACCGTGCATAACCTCATCAAAAGATTCAGAGAACCTGGAACAATAGCTGTGTGTAAGGGTCAAGGCCGTAAAACTCTACTGGATGCTCATGAACTCCGGGCCCTTAAACGTCACTGCACCTCAAACAGGAATGCCACTGTCAAGGAAATAACAGAATGGGCTCAGGAATACTTCCAGAAAGCATTGTCAGTGAACACAATCCACCGTGCCATCCGCCGTTGCCAGCTGAAACTCTACAGTGCAAAGAGGAAGCCATTTCTAAGCAAGCTCCACAAGCTCAGACGTTTGCACTGGGCCAGGGGTCATTAAAAATGGAGTGTGGCAAAATGGAAGACTGTTCTGTGGTCAGATGAGTCACGATTTGAAGTTCTTTATGGAACACTGGGACGCCATGTCATCCGGACCAGAGAGGACAAGGATAGCCCAAGTTGTTATCAACGCTCCGTTCAGAAGCCTGCATCACTGATGGTATGGGGTTGCATGAGCGCTTGTGGCATGGGCAGCTTGCATGTCTGGAAAGGCACCATTAATGCAGAGAACTATTTTTCAACATGATGATGTCAGACCACATTCTGCAGCAATCACAACATCATGGCTACGTGGAGAAGGATCCGGGTACTGAAATGTCCAGCCTGCAGTCCAGATCTTTCACCTATAGAGAACATTTGGCGCATCATAAAGAGGAAGGTGTGACAAAGAATGCCCAAGACGATTGAAAAGTTAGAGGCCTGTATTAGACATGAATGGGAGAGCATTCCTATTTCTAAACTTGAGAAACTGGTCTCCTCTGTCCCCAGACGTCTGTTGAGTGTTGTAAGAAGAAGGGGGGATGCCACACAGTGGTAAAAATGGACTTGTCTCAACTTTTTTTGGGATTTGTTGACGCCATGAAATTAGGAAACAACATATTTTTCCCTTAAAATGATACATTCTCTCAGTTTAAACTTTTGATCTGTGATTTGTGTTCTATTTTGAATAAAATATTAGATGTTGGCACCTCCACATCATTGCATTCAGTTTTTGTTCACAATTTGTTTAGTGTCCCAACTTTTTTGGAATCCGGTTTGTAAATATAAAGGGTTCCTAATTGTTTTATTAGAATGCTATTATAAACTATTACAACGTTGCCAATTTCACATTACGCAGCTATTTGCATAGATTAAAATAAATAATAAAAAATAAGTGTGTGTGTGTGTGTATCACAGGCAAGCTGACCCGTAATCCGTTATCTTGTGTAAATTGAAATGTGTACATTTGAAAAACTGTTTATGCATTTAGGAGTCTTGCAGCATGCATTTATAAAACTTGTGGCTCTTATTGTACACATACAAATCGTGTACGCTACTTTTGAAACTGATTTATCTTCATAGATATGAGGATGCGAAACAAGTTTGGAAAAATAAAAGCATCATCAGCAACACAATCGGAATAAAAGGGATAAAAAAATAGTTGAAGTTCAGGTATGTTTATTCATTGATTCAGCCATGAACCATCATTTATTAGGTTGAAAATTTTTGCTTATTAAATTACGGTAACTATTGCTTGTGGCTTTGTTTGTGTGTGTGCACTTGAATAGGTGGGTAATTTAAATGGGTAACACTTTACAATAAGGTACACAAAATTTGATTAACTACTAGGGAACGCCTAAGGAACAAATAGGAACAAATCAGGAGTTAATAGGTAGTTAACCAGTACTTACTGAGGAACACACAGCCAAGCCTTATTAGAGGACTACTGGTTAGTTACCTTGTAAAGAAGAGGAACAAATCAAGAACTAATGGGTAGTTACCAAGGAAACTAAAGAGGAACAAATCCGGAGCTAATGGGTAATAAAATCAGTAATCACTAGGAAACTGGTTTTTGACAATTACGAGCTGTGACCTCACTGGTGCAGGGTTTATTCAGAACCCACATGGATAATTTATCCTCTGTTACTGTAGTAACAAACCAGTAGTCCCCCCAATTAGACTTGGCTTTGTGTTCCCCAGTAACTACTAGTTAAGTACCCATTACCTCCTGATTCGTCCTTTGTTTTGTTTTTTTAGTAACTACCCATTAGTTATTGATTAATTCCTCTTAATTTACAAGGTAATTAACCAGTAGTCCCCTAATAAGGCTTGGCTGTGTGTTCCTCAGTAAGTACTGGTTAACTACCTATTAGCTCCTGATTTGTTCCTTAGGCATTCCCTAGTAGTTAAGCACATTTTGTGTACCTTATTGTGAAGTGTTACCTTTTTAAAGGTCTAAAGGTTCCAGTAAAAGTAAATCTAATTTTTACTTGCTGTGGACAAAAGGTGGACTCATGATTTGTAGACACGGATGTGGAGTTTGAAGGGCAGCTTGCTTTTTCTATTTCTTTGTGTACTCAGTTTTGTGTTGCGTTTCCTTGACTCATGAAGCCTTCTGAATCGAAGGTGAAACGTTTCAGCACAAAAAAGAAACCGTCCAGATGACCTGACTGAAAAATGTTGGATATCCATCCTTTGGTTCAAACGGTCGTATACTGCCATCAGGTGGTCAAAAAAGGTACTACACTCCAAACAAATCAACGTTTCTTCTAAAATTTGACAATTGATTATTGTTAAATTTCAAACAATATTATCGTTTATCACAATAATTTCTGAGACAATTGCCCAGCAAAATTTGTTATCGTGACAGGCCTAAGTGTGATGCAGTCAAAATGAATCCATGGAGCTCAGTGTGTAAATAAATAAATAAATAAGGTTAATGCAGTTTTCAAGTGAGATCTCGGATAAAGTTCAGCTTAAAGACCAGTTACTGTTCATTGTCCACCTTTCAATAAACATATAATATACTGATTTTATGTTTTTTTTTTGTTTTTTTTTTTGTAGTTGTTGAATCTGAATGTAATAAAATGAATATCAAATATCTGGTGCTCACATATATGTACAGGTGTCTCTCATTTTCATCAGCAAATGTCGGCAGAGAAGTTATTCTGCAGACAAATAATCATTCACAGGCGAGCATTTCCATAATCCCGTGCTTTTTATGCCAGTGATGATAATTAAAGTATATTTTTAAACTGAGCTTGTTCAAAAGGATTTTAAAAACAAGACAATTGTTAATAACTTTTCTCAAGTATTCCGCTCCAAAAGACCTGAACTATTCTTTTTAAGACTTTAATCTCCCTCTTTCATAGACTGGCTTTTTATTTTTTTATTGCCTGTGTAATAATGCAGGTTTTGAGTGATGGTCTGGGTATCTAAAGTGCAGTCCAGGAGGTTGAAAAAATAAAAGTGGTCCAAAGCAGCTGGAGCAAAATATTTTACATTGTTGGTGTCCTACGTTGTCAGTGTAGAGTTATTTAAAGTATCTTATAGTATCTTAAACCGCCATTAATCTACTGGTATCGGGACCAATTGATCATTTCCCTTAGCGCCTCGAAGCCTGACCACACCTCATCATTTTTGCATGACGATTTAAAATGTTGATAGGATTGCGCATCTCTGATCTCAGGAGCTGCTACAAATCAAATGCAGTGTAAGAAAGGAATCGGCATGCTGGGTTTAAAAATGATTAATAATGAGTAACGCATGCTGAGAAGTCCACGCCGCTCTTTATACAAAGATTTGGCACAAGTGAGTGTTTTTCAAGGCTCCACTCAGCAGTGAACTGTAATTGTAAGAGACTAACAGGATTACAAGAATGTCTCATTGTCACTGCTGCTCTCCCTCTGCATGCCTTCTGGTATGTTTTTTTTTTAATCTTATGCATTTGCAGTACTCTCCTTCAGGCTGTATATTGCAGAGTAAAGATAAAAATCATCCAGTATTGTTCCATTTCAATATCATTTATTTGTTAATTCAGCCATTTGTGTCTGGTAATTGTCAGCTGGTGGTTGGTGAGATTTAAATTTTTTTTGCATTTCTAGATGAACTGTTTTTGAACCTCCTTTTTATTGACACCTAACTGTAATGTTGCAAATGTGTGACTGTAAAGTCTTTTTATTTTTTTTAGGTCAGTTTGGACTGATTTGCATTTTTTTTTCCTTCTGGTTGAAAATCTTCAGCTGCTATCTCATCCCACCCTACCATAACTGTCAGATCTAACGAGCAAATGGTGTGTGCATTTATTGCTTTGCGTTTACTTTCAGCAACAATATTTGCTGTTTGTGTATTGATTGTTGCGTTCTAACAGCCAATTTCACGCGCACAAATTGTAGAATTTTTTTGTGTGTGACTCAGGACAGACGAGGCTCGGATGTAAATAACCTCTAATAAACGCCAGTTTCTGCCTTTAGCTTCTATGGAAGAAGGTAACCTTCAGAAGGTCTCATAATTTTACATTTTTTTTGCATGCGTGTTGCCAATAAACATAATTCCTGACAAAGCCTAAAATCTTTTTATTTATTTATTGAAGTTTTACATTGTCAGAACTGTTTGAAAAGCTTCTGTAATTTCACAGTAACGTTACCCTCTTGTTGTTTTTGGGGAAAAACTGACCCAGTGTTTTCCCTACCATTATACAAGTAGGGCACCCCACCCTGTCAACAAACGAGTGCCCTACCTCCTGACCCCCACCCCCCCATCAACAACTGCCGGCACTGACGTAGCGTTAAACGTCTCGCTAAGCTAGCGGAGCGCAATACAGATGCGCTAACTAAAAAGCTACAGTTTACACCTCGTTTCCCTCGCACTGAGCCACACCCCCACTCAAACTGTCGATACAAACTGCGCACAACACAGACGTGTCCCCATCTCACCCCCACTCCCATCTATAAAAATCACAGAAGATACGAGTGCCCTGCCAAGGCAAGTAAACTAGGGGAAACACTGTGACCATATTAAAATCCATTTATAAATGCATTTTCTGATCCCATATTTATCATATCATAAAATAATGCAATAGAGTCTGGCTCGTTCTCAGTGAGAGTTGGACTCCGCCAAGGTTGTCCTTTGTCACGATTCTGTTCATAACTTTTATGGACAGAATTTCTAGGCACAGCCAAGGTGTTCAGGGGATCCGTTTTAGTGGCCTTAAGATTGCTTCTCTGTTTTTTGTAGATGATGTGGTCCTGTTGGCTTCATCAGGTCATGATCTACAGTTTTCGCTGGAGCAGTTTGCAGCCGAGTGTGACGCGGCCGGGATGAGGATCAGTTCCTCCAAATCCGAGGCCATGGTCTTGAGCCGGAAAAGGGTAGAGTGCCCTCTCCAGGTCGGGGAGGAGGTCCTGCCCCAAGTGGAGGAGTTTTAAGTATCTTGGGGTCTTGTTCACGAATGAGGGGAAAAATGGAGCGTGAGATCGATAGGCGGATGGGTGCAGCGTCAGCAGTGAAGCGGGTGCTGTGTCGGTCTGTCGTAGTGAAGAGAGAGCTGAGTCAAAAAGCGAAGCTCTCAATTTACTGGTCAATCCACGTTCCTACCCTCATCTATGGTCGTGAGCTTTGGGTTGTGACCTAAAGAATGAGATCCCGGATACAAGCTGCCGAAATGAGTTTTCTCCGCAGGGTGTCTGGGCTCTCCCTTAGAGATAGGGTGAGAAGCTCGGTCATCCGGGAGGGACTCAGAGTAGAGCCGCTGCTTCTCCACATCGAGAGGAGCCAGTTGAGGTGGCTCGGGCATCTGATTAGGATGCCTTCTGGACGCCTCCCTGGTGAGGTGTTCTGGGCACGTCACACCGGGAGGAGGCCCAGAGGAAGACCCAGAACACGCTGGAGGGACTATGTTTCTCAGCTGGCCTGGGAACGCCTCGGGATACCCCTGGAAGAGCTGGCCCAAATGGCTGGGGAGAGGGAAGTCTGGGCCTCCCTACTTGGGCTGCTACCCCCGCAACCCGACCCCGGATAAGCGGAAGAAAATGGATGGATGGAAAATAATGCATTCCTTTCAATAAAGTTTTATTTTTACCTCTATCCTTATACTTTCAATTTCTGTATTGACCCACTAGATGGTGCTTTTGCTTTTACATTTGAGAGCCGCTGTAAAAATGGCTGCCAGGCAGTTACAACTTACCTGGTAGAGGTGCGCCCTTCACTGCTGCATGTTGCTCTCAAACCCGGTCTCTAATCTTGCCCAATATATTTGTTTTAGTTCAGATGTAAAGAGCAAAATCACTTTTGCATTGAGCATTTAGTTCAAAACTGTAACTCTACAAGACTGAAGACTCATCCACGCCTGCCCAGAGTTGAGCTGACTCCTGTGGGCTCGACTGAAAACATTGCACCAGTCAACTCGTTCAGTAAACGTAAAAAAACAAAAACACACACAGGCAAAGTACAAAATTAAAGTTATAAAATAAAAATATTATAATAAAGATTTTAAAAAACCCACCCCATCCATGTCCGACCACCGACCGACACACTCAAGTCTGATTCCAAACATGGCATTGTTTTCAGCTTCCGGTTCTTGAGGGTCTGTTGGTCTTCCCGAAACTCCTCAGTGGAATTTATAAATAAATAAATAAATAAATAAAATTAAAAAAATTACATTGCCATGCTAAGATTTTTTTTTTTAATTCATGACATTACATGAATAAAGTCATAGTATTGAGAATAAAGTCAATAAAATCAATATTATGAGAATAAAGTTGTACGAGACTTTTTTTTCTTTACAGTTGTTACATTTTTTTTTCCACGAGTCGGATCCACAACACGACCTGTCAATCAATCCAGTAGGCATATCAGCAAATGACCAATCCGAAACTAAATGAGTCGTAATATTATCCGAATTTCAACACAATAAAGCAGTTTACCGCATTTTAACTGTGGTCAAATGAAGACTGTTTAACTTTGTTATTGACGCTCTTACTCATAACGTGTTCCGGTACTGCTGCCTACTGTTGTGTTTTTGTACACTACTTTTGGGATGCATACACGTGACATCATTACGTCATGACTTGCGTTTTTGTTTCCGTTTGAAAACGGCGCTTAATGAGAGAAATTGTGTGCATGCAGCGCTGTTGGAGGTTTTCAATAAATATGCCAGAAAGAAGCTGAAGAGACCCAGCGACTCACTTATAGGAGCATTTAGCTTCGGATTGGTCATTTGCTGACACACCTACCGGATTTATTGACAGGTCGCGTTGTGGATCTGACTAGTGGAAAAAACAAAATAAACGTGAGCTGTTTATTAAAAAAAAGCCTCGTACGACTTTATTCTTGTAACACTATGACTTTATTCTTGTAATATTATGTTTTTTAATTATTTTTTTCTTAGCGAGGCCCTAAAGCTCCGTTGTAGAAAAATGCCTTATTTTGAAAAAAATTGCCATAAAACAAACATTTAGTAAAAAATAAAGTAATTGTATAGTAATGTTTAATTAAAAGCCTATAAGGAGTTATTTTGAACAAAGTAATTTAATTTTGATGTTTTTATTTCAGGTTGGGATAACCCAAAAATATTGACTAGATTATATGATACAAACGTGTTTTAAAAATGGTATTTTAAAACGGTTATGTTGTGGATTTTGCCCCTATAACTCTTTTTTTGTCATAAAGTTAAACGACCATCTGAGGATCGAAGGGATAGCTCAACAAACTTCGTTTTTAAATATCTGAAATAGACATTTACCATTTTACGTAATGTTTTTTCCTCCTCTGTAGGACAGTTTTGACAGTAATAAGTTTGTTAAAGTGTTTTCTCTTCTTAAATCCAGAGTAGTTTTCTATCATTTTTGCTACCTCTGAAAAATCCCAAACACGTTTTTTGCAACTTTATTATTTATGTTTGCAATAAACTGTTGTAGTGGACTAAGCCTACGTCGGAACCCAGTCTAAGGTCAAAACTCTTGACCTTTAGAACCTTGTGGGACAGAAGCTGTCATTTCATGTATTTGACTCCATAAATACAGGTTCACCCATCCTGAGACTTTCTTTCTTGAAGATTCAAGTGAAAAGAACACTCTCTTTTTATTATCATTACTATCTTACAAATGTTGATAATCAAAGTGTCTTAGTTCAAACTGTGCTAAAGATTAGTCTCTGCCATGTTTCCCCCCTCCTTTTTTTTAAATATGAGACAGCGATCTGAAAATGTCATCCTTTGTTAAAGTCTGCCCGAGGCCTTCGGTAACTCTAGCAGAGCGTTAAGAATTAGCAACCTACCAAACTGTTGTGGCGTTGCGTATTTTTATCCAGATGTTCCTTCACTTACAATCAAAGGGAGTCTGCAGGTCAAACGGTGTGATTGTGAATAATCAGTCTGAGTTCTCGTTGGTTTTCTTAAGAGGAAAGTTTACAAGTTGTGACCTCGGTGGGCCTCGTGGAGAAGAACCGGTGTGATTAAATTACTGTTGACCCCAGATTATTGCAGCCGCGTTGCCACTGAGTGGAACAGACGGAAACCTCAATAATTTGCTTGTCCACATATAGCTTTGTGTGACCAGACTGTGACTCAGCTTTTGTCTGTTTAAACAATTATTTCGGTGACATTTTCCGTGGCTGCTTTCTTTGCGTTCGTATAATTAGCAGTAATGTGGCGCACTCCCACTGGAATCTGCACACCGTCAGCATAGCTGGAGATACGAGGATTATTTTTTGTATTTTTCTGTCAGAGGAAGCCATTTGTTGTCGCACAGCGCAGAGTAAACTAAAAAGCTCAACAATCTGCTGAGTTTGTATCCCATGAAACTTCATTTAGGCTTAGTCGGAGTTTCTGCGGTTTCATCTCGCTCCAGTTTGATATTTTAATTCTTAAAATGCACACAGGCAGTCTCTTTCAAAGAGTCCGTGACAATATGAAAACAAAAAAAAAAGTGTAATTGAAGGAAAAAGATTAAGATTTTATGCATCGAGGCTTAATGGAATCTAGTCGAGCATGTTTTATTGTAGTGGACAAAAATGTGACAAACTCTACCATGTTGTTATTTATTAAATAAAAACAAAGTCAAAATGGATTAATTGTGTGTTTAATAATAAAAATGTAAAAAAAAAAAAGTCTACTCGTTGCTTTTGGAGGATTTAAGATTGAAATTCCCAACCAGTAAAAAAACCCCCCATCATCTTTCACTCGTCACCACCTCAAGGCCCCGCTGGGAAAGCAACATCTTTGTGTGGTGTCAGGTGGTGGCGCCTCCTGAAGCCCAGAAGGACAAATGGCTGTTGCGCGCCTCAGAGCATCATCGTCCCGAGCCGTGTGGCTGCAGGGAACAGGTGTGCTCCGTCAGGCCGGCTCCAGCACGCTCCCTGCGCCTCTCCATCATCTCTGGACATACGTGGGGAAGAATGGGACTGGAAAGCCGTTCCATTATTCAGACCCTGGTAACCCGTGCTGTTCCTATTAACGTTAAATGGGTTGGCGTCTGGGGCTTGTCTCTTGTGACACGTTTATGCTGGTTATTTACTGTGTGCCTTCCTCTGGGAGGTGCTGAGGACTGGCTCGCTCTGCGGGGTGGCAAGTCATCCATAATACGACGGGAAAAGAGGGGAAAGGCACCACGACTTCCAAACAGTTGCTTAGTTAACAGTCTGCGGGAGCGGTGAGATGAATTTATGAATTTGCACATGTGCCGAGTAGTGCGATGGTTTCTGTGTCAGATTGTGGTTTTGCTCGGCTGCAGCGGTGGTCATGTGAGGTAATCCGCCCACCACCATTAAATCCAAATTGTGATATTGTCAAAGCAGCTGTAGGAGAAATCTTTTGTCTGGACGTTTGCAGCGTTCGAACGAGGAAAGCCTACTGACTCCGGTGATTTTTCTGAGTTTTCATCAAATGCCAGCAGCAGGGCAGATGTGTCACTTACTCTGAGATGTCTTAAAAGAGATCAGTTATGTTCCCCAGTTTGACAACCAAGCAGAGGATGTGTTAAAGATGCAGGCAGATATCCTAATCCTCCCCTGCTCCCTGCAGGAAATACTGGCTTTGGTAGCTTTAGTGTTTATCTGTACTTTTCAGCAAGTGGGAAAGTGGTTTGATTAGACATCCTTTGCAATATATTGCTAAAAAAACCCTCTAAAGTCTTTGATGACTATTGTTTAGATCTACAGATTTAGGAAATGATTGAAAAAGATTGTTCTGATCTTTTCAAAGTGGGTTTCTATGGAACTGTTATTGCCTATTAATTCCATCCATATGTCCATCCAGGGTCGGGTTGTGGAAGCAACGGGTCTAGAAGGGAAACCCAGACATCTGTCATTCTAGTGAAGCTCTCCAGAACTTCCTCGGTGATCCTAAGTGGTTCCCAGGCTGGAGAGGGTATATAAGCCCTCCGTCTAGTTCTAGGTCTACCAAGGGTCTCCTCACAGTGAGATGTGCCCAAAACTCATCCAGAGAGAGAGAGGTGTCTGTGAAAAATTCCAATCAGATCTTTGAATAATCTTGGCTGACTCCTTTCAATACAGAGGAGCTTGGATCTGAGCTCCTCATATCCATAAGGCTGAGAGCCCAGCTCATTTTTAAATGCTTGTATTGTTCAATAAATCAACAGCTTTTCCTTTTGGCTCAGCTCCTTCTTCACCACAACAGACCAGAGCAACTCCCTGATTATTGCAGACAGGGACCTAACTGTTCAATCCACCTTCTGCTCTGTTTTATCTTTATCCATGAGCATGTGGTACATGTGGTACCATGAATCCTGACTTAAATGCTGCAGTTTTTCCTAAATTTAATGGCAGCAGAGCTCCAGGTGCCCCTAGAATTGCTACAGCTAGCTGCTGCTGCTATTTGCATTTGCATTTTTACATGCACTGCTCAATTGATGGCAATGGTAAAGTTTGTAAAGTTGTTTACATAGACTGCTTTGAAACCTTTTGATATAAGTCATTCCCAATGTGATATCCATTCTACGGATGCTGCTGCAGCTTACATCGTTCCTCTGCTTCGTCTCCGTACCGTGCGCCTCAGTGTTCCCGTTCTTAGCAAATTTTACTCTCGAGCGGACGACTCGCTCCCGTCAGCTCGCATTAAGGTAATGCAGCATCTACTCCTCACTTGTCGGGCTTCATCGTCTACGTGCGCCGACATCTTCCAATTAAAGCTAACGCGTTCCGATGTTGTGATCAGTGGAGTGTCAGGGCTGGCAGCGTGACCTCTGCTCGGCTCAGTCCTCCACCTCTTGGTTCACTCTCTTCATCTGATTCATTAGGGGCATTATTGATACTGTTATCAAATTTGTAACCCAAGATCACCTTCTCTTGGTAATTTCCCATTTATTATTTGAAAGCGGTGCAGAAATGGTGAATTTATCTGCAGTTTGAGGGATAATTTGGATGCAGGTGCCATTCGCAGTTGGCACAGATGTCATTTGTTTGTGAGAAGCGCTTTTGGCCTCAGTCAGAGTAGAGTTATTTTTTTTGTCTTGTTTTTTCCGTCATTGTTAAAGTCAGAAAATAGGATTGACTCAGATGAGTGGCAGCCATTTCACACTATTTCACAAGCATATTTGCATATTTATGTCAATTTGAAATCCATTCTTGTCATACGCGAGGTGATGAACTCATTAAAAATGACTCCTGATACTCTTCCTCCCCAGTCTAACCTTCGGGCTATATGGAAGAGAGAACGGCAACTCCGAGCACCAGTTTGTTGGCAGTTCTCCAAGCAGGTAGCAGACATCCGAGTTCAAACCTGGTTCAGGTTCAAGAGAAGTGTATCAGTTGTATAATTTTGCAGTCGGAGAAAATGTAATGAGATGCGAGCAAAACATTGGACACTAAAAAAGATTTGAGGTTGGAGGTTTCCAACTTTAATTAGCTCGTTCACGGTCATGATTAGGAAAAATACAAGATGACTCCAAAATTAAAGATAGTATTAAGTCTCCTTGAACAGTTTTCCAAACAAACAAGAGCCTCGGGGTTTGCCTTGCACCTATGCAATTTTTAAGACCTTAATATCACCCTCAGCCTGATGACAAATGGCAGAGCTGTAACCATTTGGAGGAAATTAATTCTCTGCATTTCTCCCACAGCATAGGTGAGCACCCAGAGGGCTGCCATCTAAGGCAGCTGGGAAGTTGCTGGGGGGGTTAAGGAGTGAGGCAAATGAGAGTGCGTCGCCTTTCTCACCCGCATTTTTGTTTTCGGTCCAGGGAATCGAACTGGCTTTCCTTCTCTGGCCTCTGTGCCACCTCTCCCATTTTGGTCAAACCATTAAATTAATCTTATGGACAATCTCATTAATAATGAGCTTCACTTTTCTTTTTTTGATATATAGCTTAGGATACGTATATTACACATAATTTTTTAGAGTGACCTCATGCTGCATTTTCTCCATCTTTTGTCAGTTTAGTATGTGGTCCAATCCAAATACTGATATTTCCACCAGTGTCATTCTGTTTAGAGCATGGAAATTCAATATAAAGCTGAACTTGAAACGTCTTCAGCTGCAGAGCAGAATCCAATTGCCTGTTTTTTTTTGTTTTTTTGTAAAGTGTTTTATTTTTTTGTTTCCCATGTCCTGTATGACTGAAAATTTCCAGCAACATATAATACCAACGTTGGTGTCAGATCGATCTTTATCTTTTCGAATCTTATCGATAAAATCATGGGATCGATATTTGAGTTTGTTTCTACTTTCGGCACATCCCTCCCATTCCAGAAGTGCAGTTATATGTCGGTTTAACCGTGAAAGAGCAGGATGAGAAATTAACCTTGGACAAAACAATCGCAGTAAATAGTACTTTGTTGACTAATACTTATACTTGGATGACACTGATTGCACAAAAGCTTCAGAATCGTTAAATGCATGCTAACACGCGTAGCATCCATATTTACGTCTGTAGTCGCAGCATGCTGCATGTGACGTCACGTCTTCTGTGCATGCGAGTCGCTTCAAAGCCATAAAGAGTTTCACTCTGGAGTCTGATCGTCTCATAAATTACAATGTAACAACCAAACAAATAAATAAATAATCAGATCTGAGCAAAACATTGAAGTTAAGCATTAAGGCCTGCAGTGTGAGCATAAAGTTAAATCTACCTTTTCCTCATCCACATGCTTGATTTGAACGTGAGAACTTAAGATGTGGAGTTTCTCTCGTCTGATTGGCTGATTAGTGGGTGTATAAACGCATGTACTGACAAACGCTGCCGGTGTGTGTTAATTTCTACAAGAAGGAATATTATGTCATTTAAAGTTTTGCTTGTAAGAATGTCATTTTGACTAAGAAATCCTAAAGAATGAAGTCCTTTAAATAGAAGCTACATTGGCCTGATTACTATACTAGCATCATAAACACGACCTGACACATCGTCAAAGTGAAAACCATCTTTTTATCCTCCGATCATCCCGGTTGCCTGCAGTCCCATCTGCATAGTTGAGCACGCAGCAGCCCGTCCTCTGCTCTTGTCCCGGAGACAAACCATGTAATGACATATGCCACTGATGGAGCGAGCGCTCCTGAGCAGCACCAAATAAAAGCAGACGGAATTAATTGCAGCTCGTGGTGGTGACCTTTTCTGTTTGATAAATCATAGAGCCTCAGAGACCGCCATTAGCCTCGCAGATGGAAAATACACAGCTTTGAGAAATGATCTCGGATCGGGGAGATCCAGAGCGGTATCGACCCGGCCGTGCTGTGCTCGCAGCACACGCACACACAGAGATACTCTTGCATGCAGAATTTGTAGTAATCTCCCCTTTTTCACTTGAAATGAGACGGAGACACTTCATTATTGTCTGGAGAGAAGTCAAATTTATATTTCATCGTTCAGAGAGAAGAGTTCCCCTGATGCTCAATTAACATTCAACAGGCGTCACACGGGTTGCTCCAACGTAGACCGTCATCGGGTTAGTTTCTCATTTGTTTTGCGATTAAGCCACTTTTCCCAGATTTATACGATGATGTCAGAGCAGGAGCTTTCAAACTTCCTGGCTTGTTAGAACTTTTTATTTTCTTTAGACGTGCATTTAAGAAAGGCGAACAAGAAGAAGCAAAGCCCACACAGATATTCAGAAAATTATTTTTCAAAGTGTCAAAGTTCATGCTCAATAATCCAGGTAGAAAATCCAACAAAGTTCGGTCAGGTCATCTGGATGGTTTGTTTTATTTGCCGAGACATTTCGTCCTTCATCCAAAGGACTTCATCAGTCCTTGGATTGATTATTATTGAATTACTGAGGATTATTGAACATGAGCTTTGATGTTGTGAACCACTTTGGCTATGGCTGCCTCAGAGGAGTCGATGGGGGAGAGGGCGGGCCCCAAAAACCATCTTATCACCAGCAAACTGGTTAGTCCACTATGTGGATTTGCTGCTTGTGGGACTCGGTTTGTTGTGGCTCCCCGGACTGATGAAGTCTTTTGGATGAAGGACAAAATGTCTCAACAAAAAAAGAAACCATCCAGATGAACTAACTGAACTTTGTTGGACTTTTTTCAAAGTGGATCAGAGGTAAACGATCCAGTCTGATTATCACTTGCTGCTGAAAGATGATGGTCGACAAATGTGGTTGCCCATATCTGTGATATGTGTATGCACATCTGTCTGTTAGCAAAATATTTCATGAACCATTGCACAGATTTTAATAACCCCCCCAGGAAATAATCACTGGATGTGTCTCTACAACTAATTAGTTTTTGGAGCCAAGCCCAGTGAAGGTGGCCACAGCAGCCAACTCAACTTATAAAACACCAAATGTCTGTAACTCAATCAGTTTTACAGATATTGAGGTAAATTATGGTGCGGTTGTAGCCAAGAGGCGTTCACAACACATGCTTGTGACCTCTTACGATATTGCCTGATTGTGCATTATGCTACTTTCATGTTTTGACCAAAACAAGTTTGCCATTTCAAAACATAAAATTATACAAGTTTTAAAACTCGGACATGCCTTCAAGGAATCTAGGCCTTTAAATGATTTTGCTTTGGAGTAATCTCGCTTCTTCTTTTCAAACACGCCATCAGCCTGTCTTGCGTATCACTTGGTTCCTATGGAAACGGCTGCATGAAGGGATCAAGCTCATTGCTGTGCAGATTAATTAGTCGGTGAGATGTTGCAGGCCTGCAGAAGTCTGTGGCCTTCTTGTAACATCCACATCAGGGCAGCGGGGCTCCGAACTGAAGGTGGCGAACGCTTTCCCGAAGAAATGTAACGAATATGGAGTAAATTGTAATGATTCAGATGTTTGATTCGGCTCTGACCTTTCAGATTCTCTCCACTCATCCTGACCTTTCCATGCGGCGTTTGATGCTGCTGTAAGCTTCTGTTCTTAACATATTAAGTCCTGGAAGAGGAATCCATGCTCGCATCACCAAACACACACCAAAACATTCATCGAGGGTATCGACGTTGCTCAAAAGTGACACCTTTTTATCCCAGACTGAGAGAGGTTTTATTTGTTTTGTTTTTTTACTCTTTTAGTGTGCAGCACTTCAGAGGCTGCAAGATGTATAGAACGAGAGGAAGTGCTCCTGGTGCCTGGTCTTTATTTTTAGAGTCAATCTCCTGTTGATGCTCAGTCTTAGCGAATGAGTCATAAAAAAAGCTAACTGCCACACTCCCCTGGTGCGGTAGGAACTGTGCATCTCCTGCGTGTATGGTTAGGTGTGCTTGGGAAAATTAAACTCGTTTTCTCAACAGATGTAAAAACTTGATTCTTAAAAATCTGACAGCCAAAGTTTAATTTTGTTTTTGCCTTGACGCTACTGTTGGAGGATTGAATCGTTTGGCTTCCTCCACCACGCATCAGTCGGAGCAGGGTCTTCAAAAAACATGAAACACCCACTCAGTCATCCAGCAGAGTCTTCTTACTGCAGTTCTGTTGTTGAAGTACATTCGCTTCTTATTAAGGCTGAAGACATGAACATATATAATGGATGCAACACGTGTAATGAATGTTTTTTTTATTGTATGACGAAATCTTAGTATATAGTATAGTATTGAAATGTATATGAAATAGTATTATAGGATAATTGTTTGCAGTAGCATCTCCTCAGCATACAGTATATACAGTAAATATAAATAAGTTGGTCAGACATTGTCTCTGGTTCTGAAATTGTTGAACAAATCTGAAACTGATATAATTTTGTAGTCTCTCTACATTCAGACACCTCTGTAATTAAGTTCGAGAATGAACTAGTTATGTGTAATAGTGTTACTTACTAAATAAAAGTGATTGTGACTCGGAACAGAAAGTAAAAAATGACATTTAATTATAAAAACATATTTACTTACAATAAACATTACATTTTTTTGTAAACGAGCTAGGCTATATGCTGATTATTTTTATTTGTTGCCTTTTTTTTTTGTGCACAACTTTGGCACCTACCTGATACCTACCTGAAATGTACCCAATGCTTAACTTTCTGGTACGTATCTAACACTCGCCTGATACACACCTGATTTTTATTTCATCGCTGGTGTGTACCCGTTATGTATTTGATACTTGCCTTACACTTGCCTTACCACCTACCTGGTACTCACCTGCGATGTACATACCTAGTAAGTATCTGATACTTACTTAGTACATAACTGGTACATTCTGGATATTTATCTGGTTTGTAACTAGTACCATCTTGATACATACCGGATATTTATTTGGTACGCACCTGAAACTTGCAATGTATTTTCCTAGTTTGTACATGATAATTGAATTGTATCAAGTATGTACCTGGTATCTACCTGATACTTATGGTGTATGTACCTGATGCTTACCTGGTACATACCTATTTACCTCAAACTTGTGTGGTATGTACTTATACTTATCTGGTAATTACCTGATACTTTTACCTTGTTCTTGCCTGGTTTGTATCTAATCTGTTTTTTGTTACTTTTTTTGCCATCTTATTTGTAAAAAAATAAAAATAAAAATAAAAATCTGTATGCCTTTTTGTGGCTGTCTATTTGTTGCTGCTGTTGTCCATTGTTGTCATAAGTCTTTGTTGAAATCAGGTCTCTCTTGTAAATGAGTCCTTGAGGCTCAATGGGATTTACCTGTCTAAATAAAGGATGACTGAAATAAAAAAAGATACATACCTGATACTTATTTGGTATGCACCTGATACTTACATTGTACTTACCTAGTTTATACATGATGATTAAATTGTATCAAGTATGTACCTGATCTGGTATTTGCCTGATACCTGGTTTTGATCCAATACCATCTTGATAATTATGTGGTATATAGTTAATATTTATCTGGTACGTACTTGATACTTATTTGGTATGCACCTGAAACTTATGTTGTACTTAACTAGTTTGAACCTGATACTTACAGTAAATTGTATCAGATATGTACCTGGTTTGTTCCTGATACTTGCGTACCTGGTACTTAACTTACTACTTTCCTGGCACTTACATGGTACTTACTTGACACTTCCTTAGTACCTATCTGATACTTACTTAGCATTTATGAAGTACTTATCTAGTATGTACTTGATACTTACCGTACTCCATATGTACATGATACTTACCATCTATCAGCTTTGTACTTGCAAAGTTTCTGATACTTTTACTGATCTCATGCAAACATGATACTTACCTGGTATG
>NC_056501.1:14712588-14745308 GCF_014905685.2 Nematolebias whitei
TACTTAGTAGGTACCTGATACAGTGCCCTGTACATACCAGGTAAGTACTGGGTTGTATTATGTAGTATGGATTGCTACCAAAACCTTGATTTATTATCAGAACTACATGGAAAGTTCTATATCTGATGGAGGCAATGCTGGTGTAACATGTAAGTTGAAAGTGTGTGTGTGTGTGTGTGTGTGTCCCCACATACAGTAAAATCAAATGCATCTGAAGATGTTGTAATTATGTAAATCTGCTGAATTCAGTATTAATTGTGGGTGAAATGCTGACAAAACCTGTTAGAATGTGGTACCACTTACTCTGTGCCAACAAGTTTTTAGATTTGTAATATAATTGACTCTGACTCCCCTGGGTTAGCACTAATACGGTTTTGGTTTGTGGGACGAAATCAAAGCATTTCAGAGCAATTAACAGAGACGGAGAGAACTCCAAGCAGGAGGTAAGACTCCTGTGGAGGTCCAGCAGTGAGTTGACGGGGCTAACTGCAGCGCAACATGTCCACATGACAGACGAAACGAGATCTTCTGGAAAACAATGAAAGGTGAGAGTACGACTTTAAAGGACTCAGCCGCAGACGGCGAGTAAGAATGGACTAAACTAATCCAGTGTCCAAGTGATGAGACTGAGAGGAAGTTGTTCTGAAAACACAACAATTGGTCAAAGTTAAAGTAATTTTTGTGTTTGCCAATATCTACAAGATGGGCTGGCCATCTTCAATTGGATTGACGATTGCTTCCTGAAAAGTTTTATTAAAATCTGTTAAGTGGTTGGTGAAATATTTTGGTAACAGACACACAGATGCAGGCGACATTACCATCCGCCTTTGCCTTTTGGTGTCAGGCGATAACAAGGAGGTAGACGGATGAAATGGTTTAGCTGATGGAAGCTAAAGCCAGAAGCTGTTTTTATCTGGCAGGGAGCAGGTGCAGATGGCTGGGCTTCATAGTGAGAGAGACTGGGGAATGAGGAGCAGATGAGAGGATGGGAAAAGTCAAAACCTCAGAGGCTGGTGGTGGTGGGGGGTCTCCTAACGTCCAGTTTTAAGGCCAGAGGCAGCTAATGGGTCAGAGACAAAGTGCTGGTTGGAGAGAAACTCTTACAGTAAGTGGAATGGGGCAGCAAACCATCTTCTACTCACATGTCATTAAAATGACATCTTTCACACTGGAATAAGGCTTTACCGAGCAGTGATGCAAACTAAAGACTTGTGTAAAGAAACAAGTTAGAAGATTGTTTTTAAATACATTTAAAAAATACAGCTTTTTCTGCAAAAACACATGGTGAATGCCAAGGGCTGAAAAACACTTTTGAAATTTGCAGAAGAAGCTAAAAACTAAGATGATGTGAAAAGTGGCATAAGGCTACCTAAAGCTAAAAGTAACAAATGGCTTATTAATAATAATAATAATAATAAAAGGCTTGCTAAAAGCTAATAGTATCAAAAGGCTAGCTAAATTCTAAAAGTAACAAAAGGCTAGTTAAAAGCTAAAAATTGACAAAAATTAGCTTAAAGTCAAAAGTAGCAAAATTCTAGCTAAATTAGACCAAAGTTAGCTAAAAGCTAAAAGTAGCCATTTAAAAGCTAATAAAAGTAGCAGAACACAAGCTAAATCTAAAAATAAATTAAAGGTTAACTAAAATTTGCAAAACAAGCTAAAATTTTAAAGTAGCAACTAGCAACACTAGCTAAAGACAGCCCATTAAAGTACCAAAAAGCTTGCTAAAAGCTAACACTAGCTTAAAACTAAAATTAGCAAAAGGCTGACGAAAAGCCAAACATAGAATTCTAACAAATAGCTAAATCTTGCAAAAGGCTAACTAAAAGCCTAAAAGACACTAGTTAAAACCCAAACGTAGCAAAAGTATAGCTAAAATGAGCAAAGCACTACCTTAAAGCTACAAGTAGCAAAAAGTTACCTAAAATCTAATGGCAAAAGTCTAGCTAAAAATGTCAAACTAGCTAAAAGCAGCACAAGGTTAATGAAAAAACTGGCAGAACGCTAGCTTAAAGCCAAAAACAGGAAAAGGCTAACTATAAACTTAAAGAAGCAGACTCGTAGCCGAAACATAAATGTTGCACAAGAAGAGAAAGCGGATATGATGAAGCAGGCTCTAAAGAGAACAATGTTTTTGTAGAAATTAAAGTGATTCCTATGTATTCCTATGAGGAAAATATTTGTAAATTAAGTAGAATATCTTAAAAGTAAAAAAAAAAAAAAAAAAAAAGTCATCCCAGCTGTCTCCTGAATGATCTGAATGACTGGCTGAATCGGCGTTCACACCATAACATAAACTTTAAAGACAGTTGTGTGTTTAAATATTAAATAAGATTCCTCTCTCTAAGTCTTATGTGTTAAAAGTGAGACGACGGATGTGAGAGAAGTAAAACATTTAAATGTTTTTTCTCGATCTTTGATGGAACAACACGGCTCGGTTGGAAACCACTCTTCTGGTTTTTATGTAGATGCCGCAGCAAGCAGACCTCGGTTACAAAGACTTAGTTAAACTCGGATAAAATTTGATTAAAACTGAAATACTTGGCGCTTTAGGAGTAAAATGGAAGTGTTGGTGACAGAATGAGCTGAGAAGACACTTAAAAGCTGTAGCAAGGCCGAAGCTTTGATGTGAAAATTGTCTTTTCAGATATATGTAAAAATTTTTTTGGAACATTGACGAGTCTTGAATCTCATCTCTTTACATCTTGTGTCTCGTTTCATCCTGTTCAGGCTTTTGTAGAAGAACTGTCTTGAATAATTTCCCTTCATCATGTCAACATTCTTATCGCATGCCGGCAAAATCAATTGTTTTTGTGTCAATAGGAAATGGGTCTGATTTTATCATTTAGTCTTGTGTAATCAGAGACTAATACAAATTTCAATCTTGAATATTATTGTATGCAACACTGAAAATAAGAGCATCTTATCTTTGTGTCCAAAAAAGAAAAGCGAAGAGGTTGAAAGAGGCGTCTGAAGACCCACAGGACCTGATTGTGTCAAGTTGCACATTTAGAAAAGGAAATGCGTGATTTCTGCAGCGGTTAATGTGCAAAAAAAAAGTGACATTGATCATTCTGAAATTGAGTTTTGAATCATCTCCTGACTTCCAAACAGAGTAATCAAAGATGAAAGGTCCTGATGAGGCAAATTTCCAACACGTCAGTCGATTGTATGAGAAGGAGATGAGAGTCTTTAAAAGAAGACAATCCCATGAGGAGGATACCACCGGTCATGTCTTGATGGTTGAAAGTCAAAGAAGACACAAGGTCCAGTACATTTGCTAAAACAAATTTTTTTTAAAACAGTTTTTCAGCTCACAAGAATCAAACCCTTTTGTTCTGTTCAGACGCAGACTGAACATATTGACCAAAGTTCTACGTTTAGATGGTGAAGACGGTGTCTTGATACCTATAGGAGTGGAAAGATGGCGGATGCAGAGGAAAAAGAGTGTCTGGGCCCAGCAGGGCAAAACAGCTGAAGCTTTTAAAAGCAAATTTGTGAAAGACCATCAGTGATTAAACCAGAGTTTAGACTCAAGCCCAGAGGATCGTCTCTGGAGAGACCTTCCTGTGTGCACTGATACTCTACATCGAGCTTTTTCCCTACAAGCTTGAAAAGACGAATGTTTTTGTTAAAATAAAATGAATGAAAAGCTTTAATCTTTTCAAAAACACTAGGCTTTTATTGCCGCCAGTGGGGCTTTAACCAAACACTAAGAGGGTTCTGTTACTAATCATCATGAAATATTTTGCTAACAGAGAAACTCTTAAATTTAATGGTGACGTTTTAAACAAAAATCTTTTGGATTTAATGCCTTTTTCCTAAATGGCTGCCGTCGATATTTAAACTACCTAGAGCAAAATTTGCACACACTCAATCGTGCGGATGCACATAGTTAAAATTTGTTATTGCACGGATCAGAACCTTTAATAGACCGATTAACGGACCTTGTGACACTCCACTTTGCTTTGGAACAATAAATGGAGGAGGAGAAGGATTAGGAAGAATAAGAAAAGAAAGAGGAGACGTGCTGAGGGGGCAATCACTGCCAGGTGTCACAACTTCAAGGTGGATGGAGCAAAGAGGACCCAGGGCTTAATTTGAGCCGGATCCTGCTGGAATAGGATCTGGGAACTCTTTCATTTTGACAGCCTTGAACAAATAAAACTTATATTGGATATGTAAACTGAAAATAGTTACATAAACACTCATTTTAAACACAACAGCCACTTACAACTTCTTAATATCATCACGATCATCTAACCCCTTCAAGTGAAGCATTTCCACTTCTACCCTTAAAAAAATAAATTTCCACCCCTAAAAGATCGGTGGGGGTGAGTGCCTGGAGGTTTCACATGTGGAGTCGGACAATGAGTTCAGCGGAGAAGAGTCGGCTCGGAACCGTCAACTAGAGGGGTCGTAGGATGCAAGTGTTTACAAATGTAAGTAAACATAGATGTTTAACAACCTGTTAAAATGCACCAAAATGCAGGAAATCACATCTGTTTTTATTCAAAATTTTCTGGGCGAGGACCCCCAGACCCTGCTATCCTCTGCACCCCCCAGCTGCTATTTGTGCTCCATCAATCAGTTTACAAATTAAGCCCTGAGAGGACCCAAATGTAACAGAAAGTAAAACTTTTAATGAAACTACTGAGGAGATGACGACTAACAGGATGACTACCTGTATAAACAAAGGGGAAATGAAATGAAAATGAGAGGAACAGGAATCGAAACAGACGAGGAATCGTGTTAAGAATCACAACAGGAAGTACATGTAAAGTGACACAATCTCTGCTGCTGCCTTTGATTCAGGACTTTCAGACCGAGGTCAGAACCTGAAAATAATGCTACGTATATCTGCATCCTCATGCAATATTGAGAGCTGTCACACTCTGAGTGCGTGTTGTGAACGACTCTCGGCTACTACCAGATCAAAACTTGAGTGCAATATCTGTAAAAATGACTCTTTAGTGCTGATTATCTAGAAAATGGCGCATTTATTTCCATATAGGTCAAATCTTGAAACTTATGCTTCAGTTTACACACCTTTGCAAGATCTTGTCTGAGTTTTTTCACATATGTGTTTGGGATGACCCTCAGCTACTCTCTCATCAAATATGATCTCAATATTTGTAAAATTGGCTGCGTAACAAGTATATTTGTGTTGGTTAATGTGGATGATGTATGCGGCCATATTGCATTTATTTGACTCCAAACATTAATCTGTTGTAGAAGCACATCTACAATTATTTTAGGCATTATTGCAAACAAACATTATTGTCCTTTTGACTTTGTCATCAGAGACTAAGTAAAAGCAATCAGTCAGTGATGTTGAATCAGATGAGTGCTGTGAAATGGCAGGTGGATGGATGGATGACGTGCTGAAGCAGGTGTCAAAGCTTTAAAGACTGTGGACTCAGGAGCTCCTGCCGATTTGTCTGAAGCCGTCTTCACTGGCCATCATTCTGAATGCCAGTGTTGTCTTCACTATGTATTCCAGAGCGTGATTGCGATCTTTTTAGAAGACACAATCACACTCGAGCGTCAAAACTTATCTTCAAACTTCCGTCTGGGAGTCTTTATCCCCGCACTCTTTCATGCTTTTATTCAAAACACGGGAGATTTGGCGCAGCTTGTTTCGCCCTATCTCTTTAATACGTCCTGGGAGGAAATTTAAAGTAACTAGCTGGTGTCTTTTTTCATCATTTTGAATGATGGGTTGTTTGTGCAGCTGTGTGCGTCATCTGCAAGACGAGAAAGAGGAGCAGGTTGCATGAATAAGAGAAGGACAAGCCTAAAAACCTTTTTTGTTCAGAGACGAACCTGAAAGTGGGACTATATGCATAAACTCTCATTCACATGACTCTCATGCATATGATTCTTATACACAAGACGCGTTTAATTCTTATAACTCTCATACGTATAACTCTCAAATATACGATTCTCATGCATGTAACTCTCAAATATGTAACCCTCGTTCACATTACTTTTTTACATATGAATGTCATACACTCTTATCTCATACATGACTCTCATACATACAGTATGTTTCTCATACTCATGACTCTAATACACCAACTCTCATACACATCTCACAAATATGAATCTTGTATGCATGACTCATATGTACAACTCATATGTATGACTCTTATACATGACTCTTGTGCATACAACCATCATACATATGACTCATACTCATGACTTTAATACACATGACTGTCACACATGGCTCTTGTACATATGATACTCATACAAATGACTCACACGTGACTCTTGCGCACGTGACTCTTGCACACGTGACTCTCATACTCATAACTCTAATACACGACTGTCCTACACATGACTCGCACACATGACTTTTGTACATATGACTAAAAATGCCATTTCCGTGAAAATGCTTTAGGAGCGCTGCAATGGGAGTGATTTTGCTGGAACTTGCTGTAGAAGCTGAAATTGAGTTGCTAAAGCCAGAAGAAAGAGGACAAAAAGCTACAAGAAGCAAAATGTTAGCTAGAAGTTGGGCAACACCAGCTAAAACTAGCAGAATGCTAGCTAAAAGTAGCAAAATGTTAGCTAAAAGTTACAGCAGCAAAAGGCTAGCTAAAAGCTCAAGTAACAAATGTTTAGCTAAAACTTAAAGGTAGCAAAACACTAGCAAAAAGCTAAAAGTAGCTAAAGGCTACCTGAAAGGTAAAAGTAGTGAAAAGCTAGTTAAAAGTAGCAGAACAGTATCTAAAAGGTAAATGTAGCAAAAGGCTAACTGAAAGACAAAAATTGCAAAATGCTAGATAAAAGCTAAAAGTAGCAAAATGTCAGCTAGACATAGGAAAACGCTTCTAAAAAGCAGAAAAAATTCAAGCTATAAACATTAATTCAAATTGAACTAAAACATGGAATTGATGCCTCCGTGTTCGTCTCCTCCTTACAATGATGTAATTGCAAGTATTGCTCAGATCTCTGTAAATAGCAAGCGGCCATCAGGGCACTAACGATCGGTCGTTAGGCTGACGTTCCTCCTTTTGCATGTGAACAGCTAGTTCTGGATGTCACCAGCAAACTGGTTGATCCACTACGAGAAGGTGCTGCTTACAAGACTGTTTGTTGCAGCTCCTCAGACTGAAGAAGTCTTTTGGATAAAAGATGAAACGTTTCAGCAAACAAGAATTTGTCTAGGACCTCATTCAACCTTGTTAGATTTCAAAATAAAGTCGAATATTTAGAAAAAAAAAGTTATAAAATTAAACATCGTGGTGCCCATCTCCTAAATGAGCTGAACAAACTGATACAGTGATGGCTAAATTAGCACAAAGAGTGAGACGTATTGTGAATGTGAAAAACGCAAAAGAAGAAACAAAAGTGTAAATGCTAAATCAGCGTTCGTACAGTCAGAAGTGTGTGTTTGTGTCAGAATAAGGTTGTTGAATTCCATCTTGGGACGCCTGAGGCAGTGAGGGATGAAGGATGAAGTTTAAATGAGGGTTTCCTGAAAATGCAAACATAACGAGCTGCAGTGTTGACAGAACTAGTTGTAATTACATTCAGCGGACACATCTATAAACTTTTAATTACATTTTGATTATTTCTACACTTCAGAGGACAGCTGAAAAAGCCCCCACAATACTGCTTTCTATTATTATGGAGATTGTTATTTGGATATTTGGTTCCATATTTCACAGTCTGCTGAACCTTTTGGAAATGAAAGTAACAAATGAAAACATAAGGCTGTAGCTGGCAAAAACTTTGTTACCCAACAGTTTATTTATTTTCTTATAAACTGAATGAGACTAAAACCAAATGTTAGACTAATTCAATAAACCTTGATTTATTGTGGCACCCATTAAATTAATAAACTAACCTCGCTTACAGTCTGGATGTGCCTCTTTGTGGTTAAACGTCATCGCAACTCTTAATGTGTGGACGCTGGTTCAGCTTCCTGTTTTTTAATTTTTATTTTTACATGCATTCATAATGATCCATTTCAGCATACTTTGGATTGTTTTAGCAATTAGTGTATGAACATGTTCAGCTCATTCCTGAGGTGGGTGATATGACTTTATTTTTAAATACTTTTGTAATATTTAATTTTCATTTCCAAATATGTTCTCCATAAAATACTGCAAGATCTTTTTTCCCTTCAAAAATATTGCGCTCTTAAAAATATTCAGCGCACTTGCTCTATTTTTGCCATCTTATACTTTTTTCTTTCAGCAATTTTTCAACTTTTAGCCACTGTTTTGCTACTTTTAACTACCTTTTTGCAACTCTTAGCAAGCCCTTTTCTACCTTTTAGCTTTTAGCTTGTCTTTTACTTTTAAAAAGCTTTTTGTTACTTGTAGCTGCTAGCTACTGTTTAGCTATTTTTGCTATAGCCTAGCCATTGATACATTTAAATTTTAGTTCCCTTTATGCTACTTTTAGCTAGCCCTTTCAGCTTAAGATAGTTTTTAGCTACTTTTGGTTAGCCTTTATTGCTTGTAGCTTCTAGCTACGTCTTTTGTGAATTTAATTATATTTATTACCTTTTTAAATTTTAGCTACCATTCTGCTACTTTTAGCTAACATTTTAGTATTTCAGTGTTTTAGCTGCTGCTTTGTTACACTCAACATTTATCAAACATTTAGCTAATTATGGTTGTTAGCTACACTTTTGCTACTTTTACAAAGCTTTTTGTATTTTTAGTTTTTAGCTTTCTGCTACTTTTAGCAAGTTTTTTATTACTTTTGGCTTGTTTGGTTTACTTTGATTGCTTAGATTCTAGCTGCTAGATGCTTTTTAAATTGGCCTTCACTATATGTAGCTTTCAGCTAAGATTTTGCTACTTGGGTAGCTTTACGTTTAGTTTCTTTAGCAAGCTTTTGGCAAGTCATTCAGCTTTCAGCCTTTTCACAGAAAAACAACTTATGATATAATTTTGACAATTTCATATTTTTTAACCCTTAAAAAGATTTCAGATGTTTTGAAGTGAGTGTTCTGGGAAAGGGTAAGGTTAGTCAATGTCTTACCTGCTGTGGATGTTTTGTGACGACAATCAAGGCTCCATGAATGATGCAGATACAAAGAGTATCCTTCGTCTAATCTTTGAACAATTTTGTTTTTGGCCTCCAAGGAAACATACAACCTCATCTTGTTCCTTCAAAGAATGCAATATGGCCACCTCCTTTCACGGCAAAGCTTTAAACTTTACGGTGTGAGTTGATATGAGTTGCAGCTGTTTGGGTCAAACCTTTGTTTCATGCGATGTCATGATAAATCAGAATATCAGCCGTGTTTAGATTCTGACATGTTGTCAAAGCTTTGAGAACTTTGTAGCGTTCATTTTAGATTTGTTAACATCTTGTCTCTGTTTTTATTAGTTTGAATCGAGTAGAACCTGAAGTTGGACATTGTTAAATATTCTTGTAACTGGCAGTGCTCCTGGATAAAAATCCCTTTTAATTATCGGTCCAGTTTTCAGGCAGCTTTGTGCTAAAAGAGTAGCTAACACTTCTGAAGAAGTTGCCGTGTCTCTTTGTGTCCAAAGGCTCATTAATTTCCCTTGGACGTAAATAGGTTTTGTCTAGACTCCCTGTGAACGTGGATTTTACAAAAGCTCCAGGGTAGAATCATTACAGTGGATGAAACTTTTTTTTAATTTTTTTTAAAATTAAAAGTACCTCCAACTTGGAATAATAAATCTTATCTGAAAAACAATTATTTCAACAAACAATACCATAAAAATACTGTTGACTGTTTAGTTTTTAATCACAAAAAAATGACATGTTGCTCTGATGCAAGCTCCATTCAGCTTGAATGTTTATTTCGGAGATTATCTGACGTTCAGCCATTTTTAATTTGACAGAAAGGACGATTCTCAAAGTCTGGGTGACGGCATCGGTCACGTGAAGTCAAACCACCATTTTTGAATGGGCGAGAAACTACTGTTGTTGTGGAAAACTGATAAAGAGAATTAGGTTTAATTTTTATCTCGTATATTCCTTCGAGTAGATGTAAGGATGTTGAAAGGACATGAACCGATGAGTCGCCTGAGTTGAACTACAAAGATACGTACACGTATACCAGTGCTTCTCAATTATTTTTCGGTTACGCTCCCCACCCAGGAAGACGTAAACATTTCGCGCCCCCACCGCACCGACTCTCCGCCGTGAATGGTATAATTTATCTATAAAATTGTTGTAAGTACGCCTCTGCATAACATTGTGTCCTTATTAACATTAAAGAAAAAAAAGTAGATCAACTTACAACAAAGAATAACTTTATTAACATTGTTTTTTAGTTTGTAACAGAAACAACTTGATGTGCATCAATTTGCCTGGAAAAAAAAAAAACTGAAATCCTTATTTAAACTGTAAACATTTTTGACCATTGTTGATCTTGCGTCTTTGCTCCGCCCGAGTTCGTTGTTATGGCTTGTTGTACAGGATCGAGGAAGGAAAAACTAAGTTACACTAAAAATAGGACAGAGTCGCTATTTCAAGTTCACACGTATATTTAATTGATAATAGTCACAAGATACATTTTTAGGAATACAATTTTGGTTAGTAATTATTGCAAAAATAAAATAAAAGTGATGAAGTAAATGTATTGAATGAATTCGCATTCATTCTGACCAATACGACCTGCACAGTTGTTCAGCTCGTGCTGCATGGTTCTGATTCTGCCCTGGGCGGTTCTGTTTCTCTCCGCTGAGGGGGAGATGCTTCATGCTTTTATAACCTGGCTTGGGTGCTGCCCCGTTTGGAGCAACACAGAACTTACAACCTCCCCCAAAATGTTCCTGGCCGGCCATAAAACCTCGTATCCATAGCAACGCAGCTTTCTAAACCAATCAGAGGGTGAGACCTCTTGTAACATCAACAAGAAAGTTCTGTTCACCTCCCCCTATCGTGCTGTTTTCTGCTGAGTTTAAACAAAGGAACTGATGACAGAAAATGCCTGTCCTCTTCAGCCTTACACAGACTTTGTTGAATAGTAAATAAGTTTCACCAATACATAAAACTAAAGAATTAAGCACACAAATATATTTTATTTCACAACACCATTTAATACTGAAAAATACAATTTAATATAATTGGTAAATAATAATAAATTCAAATTGGTCAGCAACGTTTTAACTCAGGAGTGTTTATAAAACACTTTGACTTACAAAACAAAAATGAATACAACAATTTGTGCTGTTTTTTTTTTTTTTTTTTTTTTTTTTTAATCAAAAAGAGGAAGTCGGGATCAATGAGCACTCATCGATAAAACAAACAAAAAATGTCAACGTGAAAGATGAAAGAGGGGGCAGGGAACCCTCTCGCTTTGACTTTACTCTTTGTCGCATGCGTGCTATGATTGACGTCCAGAGCATTAAAAAAAAACAGCAGCTTAACTGAGGAGGTGAATGTATTTTGTTAGCAAAGAATAGAGTCCTAACATTTATTAAACATTACTTCTGTATTTACAAAACAAACAAACGTAAAAATGGTGCTTTGACGAACTCATCGATGAAACTAAAACATTTTGTCAACGCAAAAGAGGAAAAAGGGGGCAGGTGTCGCTCTCGCTTTGCGTTTACTCTTTGTTGCACGCGTTTTGTGAGTGACGTCCAGAGCGTCATAAAACCATCAGCGGAGGCGTCGGAGTCATTTATTTATCGTCTCAGCAGCAGAGGGGAGCGACATGGTTCCATCATGGCTCCCAAAACGACAAGGCAGCCATATTTGTTCATAACTTTATTATTAGTAAGACTGAGAGAGACAGAGCAAACAGCTGCTGGAACGCACGCGACAAAATAGAATGGTGGGAAAAACCCGACTACGCCCAACGTAAAAAAAAACATGTTCCCCGGGGTCACATGTGCCCCCCCCGGCATCCCCCCCCCCCAGGGGGGCGTGCCCCACTATTTGAGAAGGACTGACCTATACCAAAGAGTCCTCGTAAGACTAACAGTCGAATAAGTTGTAAAGCTTTTCATTAAATATTAATATTCAGTATATTCAGCGTCCTGCTGTTTATAAGATAAATGACCAAACGAAGACGGTCTATTCACACTAATCTGAACAAATTATGTAATAGCACTTATTAGTCTTAGCTAATTTAGTCTTGGCTAACTTAGCCGACAATGTTCAGTCAGGTCATCTGGACAGTTTCTTTTTTTTTTGTGCTGAGATGTTTCGCCCTCCATCCAGAAGGCTTCATCAGGCCAAGGAAACACCAAGCCAGACTGCTTCTCCCCCAACAGCTTACTCCAAAGTGGAGGGAAAAAAAAAGTTATGTTGGTGCTAAGATGGTCTCTGGGGCACGTGCTCTCCTCCGATTCCCACCATCTCCCTTCCTCGTCGACAGTCATGTTAAACTGGTTCAAAACACCAGTTTTGATGGTTTTTATTAAAAGATGGTTTCTGGGGGCCGTCCTCTCCCCCCATTGACTCCATCCGGGCAACCACAGCTGAAGTGGTTCAAGATATCAAAGTTCATGCGTGATAATCCAGGTCAATGGATGAACCATCTTAACACCAGCAAACTGGTTGGTCCACTGCAGGAGTGTACCGCTTAGTGGGTAAAACAGATTATTTGTGACTTCTCAGATTGACGAAGCCCTTTGGATGGAGGGCGAAACGTCTCAACAAAAAATAAACTGTCCCGATGACCTGACTGAACACTGCACTTTTAATAGCATAGAGTAATAACATATTAAGGCCAGTATGTGCATGTAGTCGGAGATCCTTTTAACACAAAGGATGAAAGTTTTGGTATTTAGATTAAACTAGAGTCTAGATTCTGCTGGTGGATCAGACTTTGGGTGAGATTCTTCACATGAAGGAGGCTGAGAGCTTCATGAAGACAACCTGAGGTGGAGGAAGGATGAGATTTGAAGAACAGGCCCAAGTTGCGACATCAGAATGATGAGGTGAGGTAGAGGGCGTGGGAAAAACGGAGGCGATGAGGTTCGACGCAGGAGAAAAGCCGAGCGCCCCGAGTTTAACGTTTGGCGTTGAGCTCGCTCCAAACGCTTGCTCTTCAGTTTGATGAACTGGAGTCAAAGGTTTTACAGTGGCCTCCAGCTGTTATCTTGTTTCACATGACTGGGTGACGTTTCACGCACAGACGCACTCGCCCACCTCTGACAGCCACAAATGTCGAAGGCAGCAATATTATCATCGTAAAACTCCTCTGAAATCTAAAGGTCAAGTCTCGTGTTGAAGCTGCAAATGAAAATGCATTCAGAGTTGTAATCTCTTTGTAACGTCACATTTCTGTTTGTGTAGCTTATCGTTGCCACACAGCTTTTTACTCTGACTTTACAAGCTAACCTGGATGAAGATGTCCTCCCCGTTTCTGACATATTTATGATGCGTATTAGTGTATAAGGGCAATAATGATTTTGCTTGTGTGTGTGCGTGTGGTTGTCTGTCAACAAAATATCTCATGAACCACTGGACAGATGTAAGTTAAAATTTCAGGCAATAAGCATCGGACAGCCATCTACAACTGTTTAACTTTTGGTGTAAATCCAATTCAAGAGGACTGCTGTAGCAAACCAAAGTTAGAAACCACAAAAGTGGCTTTAAATCAGTTAGTGTTGCAGCTAATGAGATCAAATTTGAGGTGGTAGTAGCTGAGCATCGTCCACAAGAAATACTTTGAGTGGGACTGTTGTGTGCAAAGCACATTGGCCTTATTGTTTTGTCCTTTTGGACAGGTTTTGAGTTGATTAATCAGCCTTTGATTGTGTTGGGCTGTGGCCTTTTCCACCCACCCATAAATAAACTGGTTTCAGGGAGCTCGCCCTCTCAGGCTCACTCTGTTTTTTGCCCCTTCTGAGACGCACTGGTTTTCTCCTCTCCTTTGTCCTTGAGCTGTGGCCTGCTGTCGGTGGTCCCAGCCACCTCCAGGTAATTTTTGTTAACTTTTTGTATGTTTTTTTTTGTAGTAACTTGTAATAAGTGTTTTTTTTAGGGTTTTTGTAGGTTTAGTCGGGTATCTGCAGCGGCTTCGACGGCCCTGTATAGGGTTGGCCCGCTGCTGTACCTTTTTGTTTGGTTTGGCCGGCTCACCAGGTCCATCTTTAAGTTGTTACTTTGGATTTTTGTGTTTCTTGGGTGGACACGGGAACTGGGGTTCCTAGTTTTCTCCCTTCTTTTCAGGAAACTGCAACAGGTTTTTAATAAATTGAATGTTTGAACCCCTATTTGTGCCTCGTATCCTCCTTTTTAATGCGTTATGTTCATGGTGGACGTAACGGTGACACTTTGAGATTTCATAAGATGTTGAAACTATTTTTATGGTTTGTCATTTATCTGCATGATCTTAGTCTAAAATCTGGCATGAAATACGACGGGTGATATGCATTCCTAAATGGAAAAACATGCAGACAAAGCATGTTTAATTTTATTTTTAGTTTTTACTTCAAATTCTTGTTTTTTAAACTGCAAAGCAAAAATGTCATTTAAAAATAATTTCAAGCTTCTTACTTTTGAGGTTCAGTGAAGGCATCATGATCCGAAGATAAACTTGGACCGAATCTTCACGGCTCGCTGAAGGAGATTCTCAGAGCTGCAGGAGGTGGCTCCAAGCTAAATTTATGAGTTTACGTTCAACATCCAAATATATGGTCTGGAGCGTTGAAAGCTTGTGTTTTTGTGCAACAAACATCGTCAGAATATGTTTGTTTGTTGTTTTGACTCCTCATGTGTCTTTCTGGAGATGGCAGAGGTATGAATAATTGGTCTGTCTGATGGGCAATTCTCCGGAGGAAAATGAAATGAAAACTGTCAAGAAGATGCATGTACTTTAAACTATGTGTATTCCCAGTAAACACAGTCCCTGGCAGATCTCTAAAACTATAGTATTTTTCTTTTATTTTACATTTTCATTTAGAAAGTGAGGCATAAAGCCGTGACAGTAGTTCCTTTAAGGGTTTTATTAAAGAAGAAACTTGTGCTGGTGTGGATTTTTAAAAATATTATCAATAACCTGTTCATTCAAGAATAACTAATACTTGATATTTTTATTTAACTTTATAATAATTAACTTTCATGCAGTGGTTATTAGATTAAAACCCTCTTGAGAAGTGGCGCCGTTTTGATCAAACCTTGTAAAGGAGATCTTCTGAGATGTCACGGTGCTCAGAGAGGACGACTCTCAGCTACTACCACCTCAAATTTAGCACAATATTTAAAGAACTAACCAAATTACAACCATCTTTGTGTTTGGCTAAGGTGGATCAGTCCAAGGTAAACTGGGTTTGACTCCAAATAATGAGTTTTAAATGTAAAAAAGTTTCTGAGAGATTTGCTATAGTTTATCTAATGGATCACAAGTTATGATGCTAACAGACAGAGTTGGCAACAACAAAATCTCAATAAAAATATTACAAGAAGTGTGCTGTAGTGATTAGCAACAAAAGGGTGTCGGCAAAGGTCAAAGGAAAGGACAGTGAGACCAGCTATGTTGTGGTTTGGAGACGGTGGCACTGACTAAAAGACAGGAGACAGAACTGGAAGTGGCAGAAATGAAGATGTTGAGGTTCTCCTTAGGAGTGACGAGGATGGATATTAGGAATGAGAACATCAGAAGTACAGCGCAGGTTGAGCAACTGGGAGATAAAGTTGGAGAGACCAGACTGAGATGGTTTGGACATGTCCAGAGGAGGGACGGTGGGTATACTGGTTGAAGAATGGTAGAAATGCAGCTGCCAGGAAAAAGCCAAAGAGCAGGATGTAGTCAGAGAGGACACGGAGGTAGTTGGAGTGAGGACAGAGGATGCAGAGGACGGAGTGAGATGGAGGAGGTTGACTCGCTGTGGTCACCCCTGAAGAGGAAAAAACCGAAAGAAGTATTGTTCATCGTGTGTTGCCTTTACTGCACCAAACTTTAGCTCAATATCTGTTAAATGGACTGTTAGCTGTGAGGACTACTGTATATTACACTGTGCCCCCCCCCCCCAATGCACACACACACCGTTTGCACCGGGTGATCATCCCCACACCAATCATCACTCCTCGTGCATCACAAGCATAGAACCAACTGTTTTATTTATTTTACTACTCATCGTCCTTCTCTAGAAAATCCCAAGTTTTAGTTCGTATTCGTATCTTGTTGATCGTTGCGCCACTGTGTAAGAAAAGGGCTTTCACTCATCGTATACATGGATGCAAATGTGTTTCCAAGGCAACAGCAGATGTCTCTGTTCGTGTCTCGGATTGCACCGACCGATTTCTGACCTGAACTTTATTCCCTTGCTTGTGTCTCCTTGGAAGTTCTTGAAGACGCAGCTGTGCGCACACGGGGAGGTTTGGAGCGTGGGGGGCTTAAAGGAACAGGAAGAAGGTTATACTGGGTCTGGAGTGGGGTGTGTGTGTGTGTGCGCGCCCTTATCAAAGTCTTGTTTCTCTTCCGATGAGAAAGCGATGGAGATGAAGCTCAGATGGTAGTGAGTGCTCCCCATGTGGCCTTTTCATTTTTGCCCTCCTCTTCTCTCCATTTCCTCCTCCCAGTGGTCTGTGAGTAATGAGCCTTAGGCAAGGCTGGCTAATTAGACCTGACATCACACCATAACTCGCTCTACATGATTCCTCTGAACACTCGGTGCATATTCATAGGCTCACAGACACATGCGTAGAAGAACGTCTACCCTGCATAAGATGCTGTGCACACCCACACTTGCACAAACATCTCATGTTTCTTTGAGGCTGTCAGGTCTCATGCTGTACTCAGCCCCCCAGTTCACTGCTTTATGAGGCATATAGAGAGGGCCACGGGTGGTCTAATAGTGTTCAACCTGAGGAGCGGTGTGAAGGGTCGCAGTGCACAGTGAAAGTCTTCAACTGGTCAACCAGTTTGTCCTCGACAGCAGTAAGAAAACAAACGTATTTTACAATTTCTCTGAGCGTCAATTCACAAGGAGGACGAGACGCAGTGGTTGGTTTTAGGGACGGTGCAATAAAACCAAGGAAACTTTTCTACAGCTGCAGATGAATACATCCCTGCTGAGAAGCATCGCTGTGACATTGAAACAGGCTTTCTGGTAAAGTTTGAGTGGCCGAGTCACTGGCTGTGATTTATTTATTTTTAATCCTTTGTGGGCTTCTCCGTTCACGGAGAAGTCGAGCTTTGCTTCACGTTGATGATTCAGATTAAAGCAGGTTTAATATTGCAGCTGGTTAATGTTTATAGATCCATGGTCAAACACTTTGATCCAGACTAAGCTGTCTGGATGAGCAGTGGTTTTATTGCTTTAAAACTTTAATATGATACAGTAAGACCTCGAGTAATGAAAAGCCTCATATTCCAGAAAGAAATGCATATCACCCGCTGCCTTCAGCCCAGAGTTTTAAATTAAAATCACCTCATTATGTGAAGGAGGGGAGTTGTAGCAGTTTTGTCAAACCTTGTAAATGAACGTATCTCTTGAGATCTTGTGGGATTTGTTAGTTTTTAGACGTTGTGGAAAGAATGACTCTCAGCTACAACCACACCAAATGTTTGCCCAATACCTGCATAGTTGATAGATTTTAACCATTTTTGTGTTGGCTATGTGTTGGCTAATGTCGATTAGCTGTGGTAGCCTTCTTGAATCAGGTTGACTCCAAAAGTTAATCGGATGTAGATGTTCACTAAATAATGGCAGCACGATGGCTCAGTGGTTAGCACTGTTGCCTCACAGCAAGAAGGTCCTGGGTTCAATCCCTAGTTGGACCTGGGGTCTTTCTGTGCATGCTCTTCTCGTGCTAGCATGGGTTTTTTCCAGGTACTCCGGTTTCCTCTCACAGACCAAAAACATGCGTGTTAGGCTGCCTTCAGGTCCAGGCCTCCTTTGCAAAAGAGATCTGTGATCTCAGTGGGATTTTCCTGGTTAAATAAAGGTTAATAAATAAATGAATAATGACTTATTTAAAGTTTAATCAAAATCCAACAGAGTTCAGTCAGGTCATCTGGACAATTAATTTTTTTGTTGAGACGTTTCGTCCTTCATCCGAAGGACTTCATCAATCCAAGGAGCCACAAACAAACGGAGTCCCACAATCAGCACACCCACATAGTGGACCAACCAGTTTGCTGGTGATGAGATGGTTTCTGGGGCCTGCCCTCTCCCCCGTTGACTCCTCTGAGGAAGCCATAGTCAAAGTGGATGGATGAAGGATGAAACGTCTCAACATCAACAAAAATAAACCGTCCAGATGACCTGACTGAACTTTGTTTGATTTTCTACCTGGATTATTGAGCATGAACTCTGATGTTTAATCAAAATCCATCTAGTTATTTTTGAGATATTTTGCTAACAGACAGAGTTGACTCCAACAGTTAATGGCATGGTTTTAAAGCAGATGGTGCATAATTGATTAATGCTCGGAGTATACAGTGGGGAACACTCGACTACTACCACACCAAATTTTAGCTCAATAACTGTAGAAGTGACTAAGTTGCAGCCTTTTTTATGTTTGCTAAAGTTTTATTAGCTGTGGCGGCCATCTTGAATGGGGTTGCCTTCAAAAGTGAATCAGTCACAGAGACTCATCCATTGATTATTTTCTGAAAGTTTTAATAGTATGTCTGTTTCCTTAGATATTTTGCTAACGTGACAGACAAAAGTCCATGCACACAGAGACTAGGGTAAAAACATGATTACCCTTTCACCTTCGGAGGCGGGCGATGGTGATCAGGACAGAGAAGTCAGTTTTCTCAGTTTTGGGAATGGTGCATACAGATGTGCTAACTGTGGTTCTTTTGGTTAAGAACAAGCAGGAGTTTGAAGAGAAGTTGGATAAAGTCTCACTTTCAGCAAAAAAAACAACAACCCGTAGTGCAAATCTTGTGAACTGTGCAAATATTTAATGTAACAAATTGCCTCAATCTTTACTCTTTTTTTTCTTTCTACATATATATATTACTGGGCTCCATAACATGAACTTAAATAGTTTTAGATCAAATAACTTGACTGTTATTGTTAGATGCACGATATTATCGGGATTATATCGGTATCGGACGATGTTAGCGATAGTTAAATATCAGACATCGGCCATTTCATCAACAAAACTTGCTGATATAAAAGGCTTCTGTTTTAAGTTAATTAAGCTAATTTAAGAAACTGTTAAGTATATCTATTAATGCACTACTACTTCTGCTCTTTTCACTTGTCACTTGAGAACAGGGTGAGTTTAGATTTGGGAAAATTTACAAATTTGCACTGTTCGAGTGTTGTCATTGTGTTAGAGAGAGTAAATGTCATGAATGAATTTGATGTTAAACATAATCCAAGTTGAAGTGTTACATCATTTTTAGCCCTTTGGCCTCTGCATTTGGTTGCAGCCAAACTGACAAAGATCATGCAAAATATTGTAGTATTTTAATTCCACAGCAGAGAAAGCTATGTAGTCTCTGTAAGCAGGCCTAGTAAAAAAGTATCGGTATTGGTATCGGTTATCGGCCAAATAAGTTTTAACATATCAGCATATCGTATATCGGCCAAAAATCCAATATCGTGCATATCTAATTATTGTTCAAAATTTCAATTATTAAACCCCACAAAGTGCAAATATGGATGCACTACCTTTATAAATAATAATGTGGTTTAAAGTACCTGAAAGCGTCCTCATCAGCATAAATTTAACTGTGTTGCAGTTAATAAGTCAAGAGTTAGAAACGCAAAAATTATCAGGTAAAAATATTAGTAAGCATTTAGGTCAAGGCAGTGCTGTTAGTGATTCTGACTCAAATGGTTTAAAAATCATTGCGAGGTCACACTAGTTAAATGGAACGCAGCACATTATACCAGAATAGGACTTCTTGAAAGCTGTTAAAGTGGTTGCGTACCATAAAAAGCCGGAGAATAAATGGGTTACAAGTGGAGTCGCTCTCGAGTTAGATCATCTGCAGGCGAGAGGAAACGGAAACGTTCAGCCTGCAGGAATGTGACGGGCCGAGTGGAGACTTGAAGTTTAATTGATTCAGCCGCTGCAGGACAAGCTCAGGTACCGTGGGAGTTTTGCTGAGGAGTTCCAGGCATCACCACACAGCTCACTGATCGTTGTCCCTTAAAACATCTGTTTTCTCTTGCCTTTACTTCTAAATGTTTCTAATTTATTCTGAAATGCTTTCAGTAATCCACTGCGGTAATACACCCTACCTGCTGCGTGTAAAGTGATATTTATGTTCCAGGCTCCAACACAAATCATTGCAATTACAGAGAGGATTACTGAGGATTATTTTGGAAACTGTTTGCCCAGCACATTCGTCGTCTTCTCAACTGAAAAAGCCACTCGTGTCATAAAATATGAAACGGCAATAAGGAAGGTTCAGCGTTCTCACTGTTATTGAACCCTCAAGCAAAGAGACAATTTGCTTTCTATTAAAACATGCCATCAGTTCTCAGTGGGCCTAAAAGGATTTTTTTTTTAAAGTGGGGTAGTGTCAATTATTTTGGAGTAGTTAGTATCTTACCTGCAGCAGACAGCGTGATCGTTTAGAGAAACTCTTAGAGGGGTTAGGCTAATGGCTACACAGAAATGAGCTGATTCAACACTAAATTTTACATTATCCAGAGTTATTGTTTGTTCTCATTAAGTTTGACTGTCACCTTTTCACCCAACTGAACAAAGTTGTACCACTTCACAAACTATGTACGCTTCGGTAGCACAAAATCTGCTGATTAGCTGCGTCACCGTCTTTATAACCTCCAAATGTCCTCTAATCTCCACAGACATACCCACATCATCGTTGCCTTTGTAATTATTTGTTGTGTTTAGCTCTTGTTTTGAAACTAGCCTGACTGAACTGCAAGAGCACGGAATTGGGTTCAGCCACATGAATTTAGCTGATATAGCTTTCACTCAACTATTAGCAAAGTTTAAGGTTGTATCTCACAAGGCTGCCAGTGCTGGAAACTAGTTGGAGACTCAGAAGTTCAGGAAAGTTGTGAGAAAACATGATTCTCACAAAATTCCCACCTCACTCTGCTTTGTACCCATCTCAGCACCCCTCCCACAAGTTCATGGTTGAATCTGCTGGAGTTTAATTCCAAAATGAAGTCGACATGGTGTTTAGACTGGGACGTTGGCTTCAGCTCTTTCCTGTCTGAGGAGAGCTCCTTCAAAATGCAGCGTTTGCGCTCGTAAGACGCCCATTGACTATTTTAATATAAAACATGTCATGCAGTGGTGATTTTAGCCTCTTTTTGGGGGTGCTCGAGCACCCCTAAAGTTTAACTAGGCACCCCTGAAAAATTAAGAAACCGTCATTAGAATTTTGTAAGGAAGCTTACGTAGTTCTCAAATGTTAGTTTCACCAAAATATTTAATAAATTTGAAACAAATATGGAATAAATGATAGCACTCTTAAAAGGGCCAGTAAAATCTATCTATCTATCTATCTATCTATCTATCTATCTATCTATCTATATATATATATATATATATATATATATATTTTTTTTTTACATGAGTTGGATCTTCAACGCCACCTGTCAATCAGTCCAGTACACTTGTCAGAAACTGACCAATCGGCAACCTCAATTTGTCCTGAAGGTAAACGCCCCTTACCTGCACGAGCAACACTATTTTCCTCTAACAACATTGTCAGGATTTTACATTACAAACACTTTGCAGTCGTAGGTTAATAGTTAAAGTAAAGGTTAATGCTTAAAGCTAGTTGTGATTTGTTTTGTGTGTAGATGTACAGTATGTTGCAACTTCTGGTTGCATAAGTTTAATGTCTTTGCTATGATCCTTTAAAAGTCCTATTTGTGACTGAGCTCCTTGTTTACGACTACCCTGACCACCCTGAATCGGCCAGATCTCAGAAACTAAGCAGGGTCGGGCCTGGTTAATACTTGGATTGAAGACCGCCTGGGAATACCAGAACCTGAGTGAAGTTGGCCCCCCACCTTCTTCAAAATCTAAGGAAATTGGCATCAAACACTTGTGCTGGTTTGCACAGAATTTTTATTTATTTTTATGCCGCTATCATTTTAAAGATATTAATAAATGTTTGCAGAGGTCATGAAAGGTCAACCAGCCCCCTACCCCACTTTCTTCAAATCAGACAAATCAGGTGTCATCAACTCGGCTACGTTTGGGCTGGTTTGTGCAGCAAATATTTCCGTTTGTGCTGCTTTTGCTTTGAAGATATTAATGAAAGTTTAAAGGTCAAAAGGTCAACCAGCCCTCCCCCAACATTACTCAAATCTAACAAAATTGGGGTCAAACGTTTGTGCTGGTTTGTGAAGTAAACTTTTTTTGTTTGTGCCGCTATCATTTCAAAGATATTAATACAAAGTTTCCAGAGGTCATCAAAGGTAAACAAAAATCTGTCCATGTTGGATTAGCGTTAGAGCTGTTTTCTAACTGGAGCCCGGCCATGCCCGTGGTGGGGCCAACTTCTTGCAGGCTCGGTACTGGGGTCTAAGCACCCCTAAAGGTCAGACCCTAAAATCGCCCCTGGTGTTGTGCAAATATTTTGAACATGATCAAAACTCAGTCTGTAAGACTGTGAGCCTCTGGACCCACTCAATGAAATTTAGAAACCCTGCAGATATTTAGACATTTTAGAGACTCCTTAGTGATGATGTTTACCAGCTTGTTCCAGTCCAGTGAGAAACCACCTTTAGAGCTTCAGTTTTTTTAAATTAGATTTAGAAAATTTGGTCTAAATCACTCAACTTAGCTCGATTGAAATTTCTCCCTGTTTTTCCATACTCCGATCATACTACAGGTAAAATACTGACTGCTCAAAAATACTCCACACAACTCTTGTTATTAAAAGCACCAGAGACTTTTCCTTTGTCACTGCTGCGTTCACTTTCAATCCCTAGAAGTCACAAAGAAGAACAAATTGAGCTGTTCAGTTAGCGTTTTAAGCATCATATTATCAGACAAATCAGACCAGTTGGGCATAAATTTAACACCACCTGCCTCAGGCTGTTTGGTGGGACTCCTGTTTGTTGCCCAAACAGCTCTGACCCATGGAAGTTTGGACTCGAGCCGATGAAGCCTGGTGGTACCTGCCTGGTGCCAGGATGTTAAAACCACCTCTTTATGGACAGGACTACTTCCTGCTGATTGATTTCATTGAGTTTTGTGGAGTTCGGAGGCTGCATCAACACGTTAAAGAGTTTGTTGTGGTTGTGAGGGAGTGGTAGTGGGTGGCATGTGTCACAGTGTCATCCTCACATTAAAATCTATGATTTTCCCCATGGGGAAAATTACATTCCTGTCATTGTGACTCATCGAGGTTAGCTGGGGAGGAATGCGTATTTATTTTTTACTTCTGTTTGCATCCAATCTGCTGCTCATGAGCCCTCACTAATGTCAGATTGCATTTTAACCAGTAAAAACTGTGCATACATCAGAACCTTGTTGTAAAATCCTCTAACGCAAGCAGATTGAATAAAATTTGGCGTTCATTAGGATGTGTTCATCTAGGCCTGTCGCGATAAACATTAAATTAGTTACTCGCATGATAAATGAAAATTATTGACCTCATTTTCATGTATTGGCTTGATCGTTTCTTCATGTCTCTCTCTTTCTACTGAAGACACTGGATGACAAAAGGCTCAACTCTGGTGCTGACCCCTCCCTTTCTCTTTAAAATATGTTTTAATCGTTCAAAATCACGTTTTTGGATCTTTAAAAGCAGCTAAGCTGAGAAGCTAAGCTATGAGCTAAGCTAACAGGCCGACCTCGAGAAAAAACCTCCGTCTTGTCGAAGCTCCAAAATTCACGGTTGAAACCCGTGCCTTCGTATAAAAAGTTGGGTTTTTTTATCCCGCAAAAAGAAGCTGAGAACTTGTTTACTGATTTTTTTATTTTTTATTTAAATTTATTAAAAGCTTTGTGACAAATGCTAAGCTAAAGAGCTTAAAACACACCGAGCGTCCACCATTTTGAGAACCAAAAAACAGGAACGAGAGACTGAACATGTCACGTCAAGGGGCCTCCCTCTCATTTTTCTTAAAGAGACACGCTGCTCGCTCCCTCACTATCCATCCTTCGGTTCAGTCTTATACTGCCATCCAGTGGTCAAAAAAGTTACTACACACAAAATTAACCAAATTTTTTTTTTAAATGCAACTATTGCTAATTATTGTCAAATTTCAAACAATATTATCGTTTATTGCAATATTTTCTGAGACAATTAATCGCCCAGCAAAATTTATCGTGACAGGCCTACGTTCATCTGCTTCCTGTTTTTATTAGAAGTTTGTCTTTTGGCCGTACGCCTGCAAATGTTCTCTTGTCCAAGTAATAACTTCTGATCCGCTGAAGATAATTTAATGAAACTTCAAACACGCATAACGACTAGATGGAGTGTCACAGACACTTATCACCTCAGCTTGGTCAAGGTCACATATCAAGGTCAAATGTGACACTAGGTGCTTTTCTGCGCCATTGCTATAGATATAGATATAGATTGCTGTTTTGTAGTTTGTCGACGTGTATGGTATGGTATAAAGTTTATTCATTTAAAAAAAATACAAAACAATTCCATAACAATATAAAAAATACAAGAGATTTAAAATGAAAGGCAGCAGAAGAAGAAAAAAATCTTATTACATGCCCCTTTTTTCAAACAATTGGTTCAATCACAATAATTTTCAAGTAACGGAACATAACTTGTATATATAACTTGCTGTATGCAATACTTTTGTTTTTATTTATGACAATATATTTAGGATTTATTGGAGGAAAATATACTAATTCAGTTTTAAAATGCACTCAGTCCTCTGCATAAAAACAAACCCTTTAACAAAACTTTGAGCTTTAACTATAATCTGCTGTGCTTCTGGTTAACCCATCAGGAAAATAAAAGCTCAAAAGTCACACTTTGCTGTTTAATTCACTCAGAAGCTGAACTCGGATTTATAAATATATTTGATGTAATAGATTAGAGTTTACCACAGATCAAGGGAAAGTGGTTTATGTGAGAATAAAGGCTGTGATGCTGGCACTTTTTAAAAGTAATTTTTAAAATGTTGTGCTTTGGATTTTTGTAAAAGGAGTTGTTTGTGTAAACAGCCATGTCTAAGTTATGCATTATAGAAGAATGGAGCATTACAGCATATATAATGCAAGATAAACCCTCTGTGACCTCTCTTCAGTCAGCTGCCAATGCCTGCGCATTATAACTATTGATTTGTAAAGTAGACAGTAAAGCGCCGGTATGGTAAATCTCTCGGTAAAAGTGCTTCTCAGCATTGAATTTTAAATGCACCATAACTCGTCTCTGCAAGTATAACAAGCAGGAAGGGCAAAAAGGTCCCGAAAACAGGAGTCAGTGCGTTAGGTGTCCTGCAGACTTTGTTCTGCCGGTGCTCGAAGGGTTATTGATTTGCAATGCAGCCCATTCTTTCGTCAGAAAAGGGTATTTAATGAGTGCAACAGCTGCCATCATGCTGCCATTGATTTCTGGTGTGCTGGGCTTAAAAGCTGCCATCAAGACAGCAGCGAGATAGTCTTCCTCTTCATCATAGCTCTCCTCCATGGCAGCGCTGCGAGGAAGACACCTTCCGAGGGGCAAGAAAGGAAGCGGCAAAGTTGCCTCAGACTGGAAGAAATGGGGGAAGTTTTTCAAAGCGGGAAAAGGAGTTTCTGCTGTGGCTCGTGTCAGCGCCAGAGACACGATCGAATAATGTACCTGTTTGTGTGTGCGAGCTGGTGGTACTTCTGGTTGCATTTCGTTCATCAACAGGACAAAATGATAGAGTGGTAGTTTCCTTCTTGAGCTTATTGTGTGAAGAAGCATTCACACTATTCTGATCCATTTTTCTTCTATGTTTTTTGGCACAATTTTTGTCCCGCAGTTTTCAAGATATTTCAATACATTTTATATCAAAATGTTCAGCTCTTTCATTATAATCCTGCTACAACTTTTGGTATTGATGCAACTTTAGCTTTTTGAAATATTTAGCCTTTTCTGACATTTTTTTCCTCAAATAAAATGAATTGAACTCATTTTACATCCTTCAAATCTTTAGATCTGTTCACAACTTTTTACTGCTCCTTAAACATTTTGTTCTGGTTCAGCTCCTTTCAGCTTCTTTGTGCAAATTTAAACATTTTTTCAGCTACTTTCAGCTGTTTTGTGCTCCTTCTGATTCTTTCTGGAACTAAAATATTTTTGTGGTTCTTTTAACTTTGTCCTGCTAATTTAAGCTTAATATGATCCTTTCAGCTTATTTCTGCAAGTTTCAGCTTTTTCTATTATTTCAGTTACTATATAGCTGTTTTGATGCCAATTATATTTTTTCAGCTAATTCCACATTTTTTGCACCCATTTAATTTTTTTTCAGACATTCAGTCATTTCAGCTTCTTTTTGCTTAATTATTGGCTGCCTTTCAGCTGTCACTAATTTATGCTTTTTTCAGATAATTTCCACCTTTTTGTGCTCATTTATGCTTCTTTTAGACTAATTGGGCAAACATGTTCTTTTGCCAATCTAAGCTTGCTCTACCTATTCAGCTAGGCTTTTAGCATTTTTAGTTAATTTCAGCTGTTTTTGGATAAATTCAAGTTTTTTTCGTGGTTATTTCTGCTACATTCAGCCTAATTAACTTATTTCTACTAATTTCAGCTTGTTACGCTCCTTTCAGGTTTTTTTCAGCTAGTTTTAGCTTTTTTGCCATTTCAACTACTTTTTAGCTATTTTGTGCTTATTTTTGCTTTTTCAGCTAATTCCATATTTTTTTAGCTCATTTCAGCTCCTTCCACTTCCTTCTTGCTTGATCTCCTTTCTACCTTTTCAGCTTTTTATTGTAATTTCAGCTTTTTTGGCTAGTTTTCTAATTTTTGTGATTATTTCTGCTTATTTAAACCTAATTCAGCAAATGTGTGTTCTTTCTGCTTTCTTCTGCTAACTTAGGCTTGTTCATCCATTTCAGCTAAATTTCAACGTGTTTAGCTAATTTCAGCTGTTTTTCAGCAAGTTCTAAAGCAATAAGCATTCACACTTCATTTTAACAGGCAATTTCTCTAGTTTGCATTGTTTTTTCTCCTTTCAGAGGGAAAGATTCACTTCTTTGAATGATTTCCAAGCAAAGCTCAGCCATGGTCATCTCTATAGCAACTCTGTTCCTGTCAGGCCTCCGCGAGATGCTGAATATAATTAAACCGAGCCATGTAGGAGGGAAGAAATTCAAGTTTTTAAAAATGAAACTAAATGTTCTAATTACATCTTATGATTTTAAATACATCGAGGGGATTTAATTAGGATGAGAGGCGTCCCAGTCTGTGCTATCCGGAGGGGCTGCTCTGTAGGACTTGAAAGCAATTTTGTTCCTTCATTCCGCATCCCTGAAATGACTTTGATAACCCGCTGAAATTAATTTCTGGATTATGTGATGGTGAAGCAACCACCTTTCAGCTTTTTCTTTACCCAGTTTTTTCTTCTTCTTTCTTCTAGCTTCACTTGCACAAACACACACATGAATGCACACACTTTTCCCCAGTTCTTTTAGTTAATACATCAAAAAATGTGACATTCAGTTTGTGGGTTCCTGCTCCATTCCACAGATTAGTCTCTCCGCGGTGTGAAAATGACAAGGCATTGTTCAGCACTTTTTGGCCTGGGGTGAGGATGAGTTTGGAGTTCAATTTTCATAAGCGCCAAACCCTGACGTCTCACAGAGCTGTGAATGAGCAATGGCAGCCTATGGGAAGCTGCCAGGCGACGAGGGGCTGCAGTCTGCTCGGCGCAACGCTGACTATTTACTAAAAGAGCTTGCCAGCTGGTTTATTGAGACCTTTTGAAGTGTGATGTAGCTGCTTATAATTAAAATAAAATGAAAGTCACATTCATTCTGCAGTATTGCATTTGTCATTGGGAAATTAAACCTAATTTGCATCTTTGCTCTGCTGGGATGTGACGCTGGGATTCGCTTCAGAAGAGTGGATCAATTGGCAAACGTCTTAAATGGGGAACAAAAGATTCTCCGCACGTGGCTGCAGGGCACGACAGGAACACCCAGCAAATAAAACGTTCATTTGGTTTCAATGCAATTACCGTACTGAATATTCAGCCCCCCCAGTCAGAGCTTTGACGTTATTCCAGTTAATCTACTTTTTACCCGCTCATCAAGTCAACATTCAGGACCGTCTGAACGCAGTTTTATAAATCACTCCTTATTAGAAGAGGTAAATGAAATCCACAGCCTCCCTTGGTGAAATCTCACTGCTGACGAACCAAAACAGGAGTAAAAGATGTAAAATAAATGTTGAAACGAATCCAATTGATTTCTGTAAACCCATGGAGATGTTAAGTGATTTTATCCCTTTGCTTCTCTACCACAGCGCATCTTGAGAGGTGTTACTCGAGGATTGTTAGCAGCTGCATTTATTTAGTGCACAGTTAACAGATAGGAGTATTAAACTGTGTGGTGTTGATTAATGTTGGAGGAAAAAAGTTGCACAAAGAAATCCCTCTGTCTGTTTTTCATCACCTTGATGACACAGAAGTAGCTTTTCAAAATTCAAACTCTCCCACTACATTCACTTTTATTGTTGAGCACAGTGTGCAGTGCGTAACAACAACAAAAAAAACCCCACAAAAAACCCACAATGATGGAGTAAGAAATTATAAAATGAAAGGAGGGCAGAAAATGATGCCTGAAGCTGTGAAAATGTAAGTTAAGTGCTGACCTTGGTGGCCTAATGGCTCCAAATAGCATCTGAATGTCAGTGTGGTTTGGAGAAGGGCAGCTCCTGCTGAAGGGTAATGGGTAAAACGGTGCTTTCAAGTTGTGAAAAGGGGTAGGAGGAGGTGGGTGGGTGTTATCAGATGATTAGCGTCTGACGGTGGTGGGTGAGGAGGATGATCGTAAACCACTGCTCAGTGAACGTGCTAAGAGACGGTCACAGCTTTTTTTCCTTTTTGACTGAGGAGTCACAGAAAGGTGCAGTTCATGCTGTCTTGTGTGTCTGGGTCCGTTTATAAATGTGTGTTTACTTCTTTACAACATCCCCATTCAGATTATTATTAGTGCGTTTCATTTTTACCCTGAAACTTAGATTTTTACAGCAGCAGGTCAGAAATCCAGCAGGTTTCTGGGATTTGTTGCAAATGGCAAATTAAATGTACTTTTTTTTTTATCTCTAGGCCATAAAATTCATATACAGTTAATATTTAATAATACAGATCATACAAACTAATAAACACTGTCACAAGTTTAGGTAAGAAGAAAAAAATGAGGTGTGCCATTTTTGTTTTCTCATACATACAGCCTCAGAAAAGCCACCACTTCAATGTTAGTTCACTTTTATGTAGTGCATCATTTGGTGAACTTGCGTGGCCAATCAACTTGCACTTTAGACCAAACCCATTACATCCCGTTACGACGTTCATGGGTTTTTATTGAAGTAAAAAGAGTTCCTTCTTTGAAGCAGGAGCTAAAAAAAAGAAACTATAAAAGCAGTTTAAAAGTCAAAAGCCACAGTTCCTGCAGTGAAAAAAAACCCCAGAATAGAACGTTTATAGAAACAGTAAAACGTCCCTGTGATCCAGAAGCACCCAAAGTGTGCATTAATGTAAGATGTTAATGTGTCGTAAACAAATTACATGACCCGCTTCAAAAAAGAGTGGCCTATAGGCGTGAAACGAGCTTCAACTAAACTGAAATGATGAGCAGCTTTTCAGAGACGAGTGTGATATTTTTCAAGACGGACTAAAATCTTTACATTTGTCAGTCTTCATAGTTCCTACAAAGCTAACTCTTTATGGTCCTGGACATTTCTCAATAAAACATAGCGTCTGTCCCAGTTTAGCTCACCTCAACATTTCCACCACCTTTTATAGCTAATGGGTAGCATTAACTTTTGAGAGAATTCTAAGTGATCGGTAACGACCTCCTTTAAACAACTGTGGCCTTTAACTTTGAGGTGCAGCTGTAGAGAGCACAAAGTAATGAACCCCCTGAGCTCGGCTGTTGGCTGTCATTCAAACCACTAATGAATGTAACAGGTGACCTCTAACAGGGCGACTGAAGTTTTTAAATCTGATTACTCATGTCTTTTGTGTCTCATAACACTTTTTCAACATATAAAACGCCACTGCCGTTCATTAAACAACTAATTATCTCACATATTGTTTAGTTACACCATAGTGACCTGGTGAAATGTTAGAATATGATCTTATTGACAGACCCACAGTGCAAATACTTTAATGACATAAGAGAGCCTTAACTGTGTTCTAGTATTACTGATACATGTTGGGTCCAAAGAAAACAAACTTTTAAATAAACCAAATTCAGTTCAGTTTATTTTAATGTTTTTTTTTTTTTTTTTTTTTTACAGCAAAAGTTTTCTCAGGGCACTGTAAGAAAAAAAGGCCAAATCATAAAAAACAGTAAAATCCAATAAGTCAATTTATTCAGTACACTCGCATAGTTCATTATCAAATGCCGGTTAGCAAAAGTTATCTAGAGGCTGGCGGATTGTGTAAAATCTTCACTTGTTGCCGATAGTATCGTGCATCCCTATTCACAACCCTTATCACAGAACCCCATTTCAAAATATTTGAACTATTCCTTTAGGGAGGAAGAAGTTTGGCAGAGTGGATCTGGAAGCCTTTTATTTAAAAGTTTGAGTTCCTCGTGTGACAAGTAGAGTTGGGAGAACATGATGTTTTCATTGTGCCTTTCTGCAAACCAAATATTAGTAAACCAAAACCGGCTGCTCCCATTTCAAAGTACTCGTGTTTTGACAGGAACTCTTGGATATGCTCAGCTTTTTGCGGTTAGCTTGGCTTCCCATCACCGCTCCTGTCTGCCTCTTCAAACTGAGAGCAGCTCAACTCCAAAATGTCGACAATATTCATTATTGCATCTTTAAACGAAGCGATCGAACGTCCAAAACCAACATCAAAGCTGTAAATCCTCTAAATCTGTTTTCAGTTGGTGTATATGTGTTGAGGTGATAATGGTGTCAAAAGCACTTTGAGACCACTTCCCAAACTGTTTTTTCAATCGGGCTTTTTCTCTCAACATCTCCAGACAAGCTGCATGATGAAACCAGTCCACGTTCCGAGCCGACTGTGTGCTCCACTGGTGTAGATGATGACAGCATTATGTTGTGAAGCTTCCAGATGGGAAACCTTAATCAAAATGAAGGAATGCACAAGATCAGTAAAACTCAATAGGCTGAAAGCCTGAGACGATTCTTAAATAATCCACATCATTTCCCCTCACTCGAGCCTATAAAAGCTAGCATTAATTCACCACTCATGTCTTTTTGTTCATCAATATAGCGCTCGAGTGCGACATGGAAATGAAGTGAGCTGCAGTCATTGACAGAGACTGAACGAGGGCTGGATGAGAGGGCGACAGGTGCAGGCTACTGGTGCTATTGTGCCGCAGCCTCTTCACGTGCTTACAGCTAATCATCTAAATTTGGACACCGTTTTATTAATAGGCCGATCCCCGTCATGTTTTAATGGGACTTCCTCTGCTACTCGTGGTTTGTGTTGATGTTTGTCGCTGGACTCTGTTCTTGTCGGTACTTTTGCTCACCGTTCAGTCAGGCTCGGTTCTATTTGGGACACCGATGAAAGGGAACGGGGACAAAACGTGGCTTATTCCTAACTGAAGGCATTGTCTGTGTCAATGGGCTCTCGGAGTGTTTTATCAGCGCGGCACAAAATGGTTGTGTGAAATTTGCTGCGCAGGCTTAACTGCATTGGCAGTGAAAGAACTCTATTCTTTCCAACATGTTTAGCTCAGGGGCGTGGGATTTCAACCACTCATGCTTTGCTTTCTTCGTGTTTCTTATTTAAAGCCCATTGATCTGACGCTCGTTGGGCCTGTGGTCTCAGAAAGGTTGTTTCATCTCTCTCTTCTCTGATGCCAGAAGACTTGAAGGGAGATATCATTATGCAAAAATGACACCAGGAACTTACATGTGAGTCATGCGAGGTTCAGAGAGATGTAAACGAATAAATATATAAATGATTAACAAATTAGCTGCTTTGATTCAATACGTGTGTATATACGAGGCTTCTATCAGGAAAAACCCACTGCAGTGACGCCAACAAACGTGGTGAGCAGCTTCTTGTCCTTTAAGAGATGCTCGTTTTAAGATCCATCCTATAAATAACGATAATGCAGGCATTATTAGGGCATAGGTTGTGAAAGTTGGTTCAGAGAGCGTGGGGTGAGATGCTCACACATGGATGTTTATTATGTTTATTTTTAAAGAACAATCTTGGTTTAAAGAACTGGAGTCAGACGAGCAGCTACTCAGAGTGGGACTTGTTTAGGAGTTAATTTCAACCATCTAAAACGACTTTAACTCCAAATGTTTCTGACAGATCGAGAGAACGCTGCATACTGTACTTGAACACTTCCACACCTCCTTCACCAGTTTAGTTTCTTGCTCTTTTTTCATCAAAAAGACGGGGGCTACGTTAACTACATACACTGAGGAACCATTCACCTGGACCGAAATGATCCATGCTCAATAATCCAGGTGTACAATTCACCTGAAGTTTTTTGTAATTACGCAGCTTTTTAAAATTGTTTCAGTCTTTCGTCCACAAGGAAACAGAATTTTAGGAGCACAAAATATATAGTTTTTGAAAACGCAGTGGGGGAAAAAAACCCAGTCAAAATACAACTTCCTTTTTTTTTTTCCATTCATTCAATGGTTATACAGGTTGGTCTCAAGTCTTCACAAGAGACCTGCTTTAGACAAAACCACAGTTAAGGTACACACAACAAACGATGAACAGCCATAAAATGCATTTAATATA
>NC_056501.1:14745708-14753486 GCF_014905685.2 Nematolebias whitei
GGGGAGTGGTGGCGCAGTGGTTAGAGAGGTGGGCTTGTGATCCGAAGATCGCCGGTTCACGTCCCGGCCCCGACAACATCAAAAAAATTGTGGGTGGGGTAGGTGAAACACCCACACTTGCCCCCACCCTCATTCGCCCCACTCTGGGCCCATGAGCAAGGCCCTTAACCCCCACCATGTGCTCCCTAAACAGGTCTCTCTTGAAAATGAGTTCTCGTGGCTCAATGAGACTAACCTGGATAAATAAAGGCTAAATGAAAAAAATATAAAAATTAAATAAAAGCAGTGCTATAAAACAAAATACTACTGGAAAACAAAAGAACAAAACTGTCCTATTCCTAAAGAATCGTTTAGAAAACCAAATTAAGATTTTTTTATTTTATTTTTTGCAGTTTGACTATTAGTAACATATACAGTATTGGTAATGTCTTGATGCATGCCCAACAATCCAGGTAGAAAAATCTAACCAAGACAAGTCAGGTCCTCTGGATGGATAAAAAAACCAAACTTGAAACGTTTCGTCTTTAATCCAAACCACTTCTTCAGTCTGAGGAGTTGTAATAAACTCAGTCTTATAAATAGCGCCTTCTCATAGTGGATTTGTTGTTGGCATCCAGAACTAGCTGTTCACATGATAAAGGAGGACCATCAGCCGAACAACCCCACAATGAACGCTACAGTAAGTCAAATGAAATGACTTTTAATCTGATGTTCAGGGTTTATGTTCCAAAATGTTTTCTACAAACAGTGGTAAAGGAGGAAGTTATCAATAAATCAAGCCACTCAGCCAAGGCGATAACCAGGCCTACCAGCTTCCTACTTCTAAATCCTAATAAAAAGTTGGCCCTTCCGTAAAACGAGATCTACAGACACTGCAACAAATGTGAGGCTTAACTTAATACTTTATTTAAAGTTGATCATATGAAAATATTTCTGTACTCTTAGAGCCACCAGAGAAAACCATCCATCCATTATCTTTTACTCGCTTCTTCCATTTTTGGGTCATGGGGGTCGCCGGTGCCCATGTCCAGCAATCACAGTGCGAGAGGCGGGGTACACCCTGGACAGGTCGCAAGCCCATCGCAGCAGAGAAAACCAAAATTCCCATTTACTTTTATTAAACATTCGTCTGGGTTTATATAATTTGGATTGCAAAGTCAATCTTAGATTTAAACACTGCATCCTGCCTCTTATTTTGAAATACAAGCTTTACCTGTACATATCTTCAAACATGTGTCAGACAGCAGTTTCTTCTTGCACAAAGTAGTTTCACCTTTACGCTTCATTTCAGGCCGGCCCACTTGTCTGCTTAGCTTAAAATTGATTTTGTCAGTCATTTGTTCATCTTCCAAACAGTTTGGGGCTCGTCGTTGGTCTCACCGAGTTTTATTGTGCAGGAATGAAAGCAGAGTACCAAAGACATAATGACTGACAAGGACAGGTGGTAATTTTCCAGTGGTTGACTTTGTTCCTTACCAGGTGACAGCTGAATAGTGTTTCTCTGCAGAGTAAGTGATGACTTAAACATTTAAGTAAAATAAATAAATTAAACCCTACCCAGATATGAAGCATGATAAAATGCCTTTTTGGAGAAATACGAGTCTAGAAAACATTCTGGTTCCACTGCTCGTCTCCATCAACCCATTTCCTTTTCTAATAGCAAAAACAAAAAGGGAAGGAATGAAATATTGCCATAAGCTGAAACGTGTGCTCTATGCTGTAAGCATCTTTATTTATTGCCCTTTTTCTATTAGTCTCAATCGATGTGTGCATAGCCATTTACTGTCTGTAAATCAATGCCCCGTTTGCATTTGCTTTGCTTTGGTTGACCTGTAATTTCATTGCTCTAAATAAAACGACCAAAATATCATCTGTCTTGGAACGCCACTTCGTTTTGTGAGGAGGGTTTGAGAGTGAGGCTGGAAACTAGAGCCAGCAGAGGAAGCCATTTTTTGACAGCATAGCTCTGCAGCATTTAGTCCAGCACCACTGAAGTTTATCTATGAACCTATGGTCCGTACGACACTCATGCAGATAGAAACAACCCAGAGGTCTGTGGAGAGAACAGCCTAAAGGAAGTCTCTTAACACCAGCGTTTAGCTAGCACTGTCAGAATGAGGACAAGGTTAGTTGGCATCTGTCCTCAGCCAGATGCCTGACGGGTTCAGGTAGGAGGTGATGGAAAGCGTTGCAGCGCTCTGATAACGAGCACCATGTTTCACACTCAACATGTGACAGCCATGATTGGATTTAAACATTGGAAACTAAACACACCAGGGCAGGAGTGTAAATCCCACGGTGTGTGTGTGTGGATTTAAAACTCTGTGTGGGTGTCTAAAATTGAAATTGGAGCTATGATTACTTCTTTTTCGTAAAGCCTGGCTTTGAAGGCGAGCAGCTGAGGTTGATAAATGTACAGGATTAGTTTTTAAGGACTTTTTCTTCTTGAACACAATCAAACGCTGTGACTAAAATGAGTTTAGCTCCATACTGTATTGTGAGCTGGAGCCGCACAGGCCTGAAAAAGCTAGCGTAGCATTTTCTTTTCCTCTTCTCCTCGTACATGTAATACCTTATTAAAAATAAATGGTTATACAGTAGTTTTTGAATGAATTTACTTGAAAATAAGTAATTTTATCAGAATAAATGAGGGGATGTAGGTAAAGTCATCTGAATTAAAATGAATAAAATACAATGAGATTTAAAATGAAATGAAATCGAACCTTCATTGCTGTGTTCACCAGGTAGACGAGTGTCAGAAACTAACGTGATCACTGAACGTTTTTCAACGAACAAAAGCTTCTTTTTTTTTTTCTTTTACAAAATATAAAATCATATAAACTATAAGGACAGTTTGTTAAACATTTGACTTGCATCCATGCACAAAAACACAGTTCAAAAGAAAAAATATCACGATTACAGAGATGCAGAGCTTCAATGTTGCCATGGAAATGTGTAAACAAAAACTCTAACACCAGCTTCAGAAGTAAAATAAAAGGCTGGCTAAATAATTCATCATTTCATCAAAGCCTATGCAATGCATGGCAAAACAATGGCATGCATCATATCTGTTATTTTTCACGGCGAGCAGGATTACCATACGCACATTTTATGGATTAGTCGAGGTTACCGGACACTGCTAGTCCCATTCACTGTAGCCAGCGCTTCAGCTGTCTTTTATTGTATCGCTCGATACATTCAAAGTCAATTTTGGCCCCGAGTACATCGTCTTCAGTAAGGCCGACATGAGAAAAACAAACGAACAAAAAAGAAACACCGGAGGTGGCCATTGCTCAAGCTGTCTGGCACATTATTTATCTGACCTCCAGGACTTTCAGGGTTTCCAGCAATTCTCGTGACATCATCTTGGGCCAGCGCCATTGACTTGCATGGTGTAAGGATAATGGTGTGGCAGCAGACTTGAGACAGGAAAGTGGCAGGTTTCACTCCCTGCCATGCAAGTATGTCGTTGTGTCCCTGAGCAAGACATCTACTCCTTATCTAATCCCCGGGCAGCTAAGTATGCTCCACTTGGGGCTATCTTTCACGTGATGGGTCAAATGTAGAGCACAAATTTCTTCATTGGAAAAAGTACAATGATGAGAATACATAGGATGTTCATTTTCATCATTTTCATAAACCCAACCACCCAGTACCCGTCATCGAAAACAACCAGGTTCAGACTGTCGGAGGACAACAATGCAAGTGGTAAAGTGTTGACTTGAACTTCCGTCTGAGAAAATTGTGCAAACTGGAGCTTCAGTCATCATTTATAACTGAACTGACGTTCTTACAGTTTGTCTGTTTCAGAAATAAGATATATTGTTTTTTTATGTTGCATGTTGGACAACCGTAATAACTTTTTGTGTAAATACAGTAGTCCCTCGTTTATCGCATGGCTACGTTCCAGAGACCTCGCGATAAGTGGAAAAACTGTGAAGTAGGAACACTATTTATTTTAGTATTTTTATACATTTTAAGGCTTTATAAATCATTCCCACACTCTTGCAATGTTTTAAACTCAAACCTTCATAATTTTAACATGTGTATATACAAAGTATATACTGCACTACAGCTACTGCAAAATGTTATGAGTACATGTACTCACCATCTCTGCAGAAGCTCTGTTCCGTTCAGGCTTGGTGCTGGTCCGGCTCGGATACCCTACAGCATGACTAAGCCCACCGCCCCGTCCAGGTTGATGTGCACGTACTGCCGCTCCAGGAAGGACACGCCACGTGCAAGGCTTCCCATGATGTAGACCACCACCTCAGCCCGGTTCGGACCAGCACCGCGCGACCAGAACCAGACTGAACCCTGCCACTGTCTGTTCCCTGCAGCCCCCAGGATCCGGGTCACACGGAGTCCGGATCAATTGCAGCCCAGGTACTCACCAGTGAAGATACTACTCCAGCTTGAAGGATGAGTTTATTTAACTTCAGGATTATTTGCGAATTTCTTGCCAGTTCGGTGATCGTAATAGATAACATATATTTGCGTTGCAAAACTTTCCCTCTATTTCGGCAGAAAGTAGCGTCCGGAAGCACTGTTGGCTTCTGGGTAGTGTAGTTTTATTTGACTGGCCTTACAGTATAGGCTTATTGAAAGAAAACTAAAAAATGGTGGCGCCTGTCCGAAGTATTTTATTTTCGTTAACTTTTTATCATGTATTGTCCCAATAACGTGAGTAATATTAAAGTTGACAATCGTTGAAAAACAGCGCAAGAGCGAGTCTGCCAAAGTCGAACCACGAAGTAGCGAGGGACTACTGTATACTAAATGAAGTACATATCTGAGAACCCCAGTAACTGGAGAAACTGGTAGTGATATTTTACCGACATCTTTTGTGGACCAGTTATAGAAACTGAGAACTGATCCAGTTGTCTGTTTTTCACACCACAAATAAGTAGCTGCATAAAAAGCTCATAATTTCGGGGTCGCAGAGTACCTGGAGTCAGACCCATGGGTGCATGGGGAGAACATCTAAACTCCACCCATAAAGGCCAGGAGGCAAACCTGCAACCTTCTTGTTATAGGGCGACAGGGCTAACCACTGCACCACTGCAACGTCCATAAAACTTACAGAAACTGATAATGGAGCTCACAAGCTTTTAATTGATGTTTTTTTCATTTTAGTTATTTAAATTTATTATTAAATTTCTTTTGTTCAATTTTTACCATTTGCATTTTTTAAATCTGTGTTTCTGTAAATTTCACACTTAAAAATTGTATTTAGTAAAGTGTGAATTGGTCAAAGCCTCTCTTTGGGGAAAAATCCAAGTAATTCATGGACAATACCATGTTAGCTGTCATGCAAAGTAAAATAAATACTTTTTACTGTTTAGAAATAAGCAACAATAGTGGTTTGACATTGATTTACCGGAAAGTACAAATGTGTTCCTAATTATATTTTATTAAGATAACACTAGCAAGTACTTTCAATGCACCACAATGTTGTGCAATCTAACAAATGAAAGTGAGAGTTGGGTAGATTAGAGCGATCAGGATCAGAAGAACGAGACGTTAAAAAGAAACGCTGCTGGTGAGATGGTGGCTCACAAACCAGAACATATCAACTGGTGTTTCCGCATTGGCTTTACAGTAATTTACCCCACTTTAATCCAAATAAAATGCACGTTAATTTGAAATCCACAATCTGTTTAACAAGTTTATTTGTACAGCTGAAGGTTGTGATAACTGCATCGCAGAGGATGAGCAGTCATGTTTAAACAACACTATACATATATATATAAACTGCTATAAATATTCAGTTAATTAGTTGCAAAAGAGATGTTTTTAGGTCTTTATTTGAAACTCGAGTTATGATTCAGCATTCGTAATTGACTGCATTAAAAGAGGAGCTATTCTTTTGTATTTTATGTATAAAATGTTTGATTTGATTGTTTTAAATTGTCTTGATGAGCTCAAAGCAGAGGTTAGACATTCAATATGCAAAATGTGTGTTTAAATAAATTTAGCACGTTGTCAAACACATTTTTTCAGTCATTATTAAAAACGTATTTAACCAATTGCTCAAACTGAAACGGATAATAGACAATACTGGGATCGCATTAACTTTATTTAATGTTTCAAAATGACAAAAACTTTTTTTTTTTTAGCTCTGAGAAGTGTTGGCAAATATTTAGACTTTACTAATAAAACACCGTGTGTGCAGCAATGCCCCGGGTGAGAGCTCACTCAACTCACTGCTAATCCAGTCCACAATAGTAATTGAAAAGTCACATGATTGTATTTTAAGCATCAGTGTTTTTATTAACTGCCTCCTTCTCTCATCAGTACCGTGATGGCTGAAAAGTCAGACAACAATACTTTCAGTGACTTTGGCAAGAAAATCAATTTTAATTATCAAGAGGGTTTTTGGTGCCTGTGTATTTGTGTGTGTGTGTGTGTGTTTGTTTTTCCTGATGGGGTTTCCAACATGACTGCACACTAAACCATGTGTGTCATGGAGGGGTGTAAGATTTAAGGTCCCAGAGGTTTGAGACCTTAATAAAATTTGGTTTGTAGTGGAAACTCCATGGTAAGGGGCTGAGCGAACACAGTCCTGCTGAGCACCAGTGCATTTATAAATAAAAAAGTTTGGTTGTATTTCAGAATAATCTTGGCGTTCCATGTTGGTGCCATTGTCTTATGAATGTTACATTTTATGTTCATGAGCTGCAGACTTTGTGTGGCTTGTCTGTTTTCTATATAAGAACTTCCATCTATCCGTTATCTTTTTTTCCCCAGGGATCACTGGTGCCCGTGTCCAGCCATCACTGTGGGTGGGGTACATTCTGGACTGGTCGCAAGTCCATCACAGGGACACATGGAGACAAACGGGACAATTAGCTGCCTCGACTCTAATTGGACTGTTTTTCAATACCAAGCCCCCAATAGTTTTTTTTTTATTTTTTTATTTAAAAGGTGAAAAAATCTCAGTCAGAAAAGGGAGGATTATCCTCTCCGTGTTGGGAGTGAGGTGCTGCCTCAAGTGGAGGAGTTCAAGTATTTCTGGGTTTTGTACACAAGTGAGGGAAGAATGGAGCGTGAGATTAACGAGAAGTTTGGCGCAGCTTCTGCAGTAATGGGGACTCTGTGGTGAAGAGGGATCTGAGCTGTAAGGTGTAAGCTGTCTGTTTACTGATCGGTCTACATTCCTACCCTCACATATGACCAAGAACTCTGGATAGTGACTGAAAGAACGTGATTGTAGATGCAGACGGTCAAAATGAGTTTTCTCTGCAGAGTAGTTGGACTCTCACTTAGAGATAGACCATTTAAGTTATACGAGAGAGACTTGGAGTAGAACCACTGCTTCTCCACATCAAGGAGCGTTAAGGTGATTTGGACATCTGGTAAGGATTACCATTGGACATCTCTTTAGGGAGGTTTTTCAGGCATGCCCAACTGGGAAGAGACCCTATAAGATCCAAGACACACTGGAGAGATTACGTCTCTTGGCTAGCCTGGGAACGCCCTCAAGTTTTCCCAGGAGAGCTGGAAAAGGTGATTGTGGAAAGAGATGTCTGGGCCTCTCTGCTCAAGATGCTGCCTCTGTGACGCATTTCCCCACAAGTGGAAGCTGATGGATGGATGAATGGGAAAAAAAATCTTGAAATGCCACCCTTGTACTTTTGTCTAGATGGCCAAAACACAAACTTTTGAAACCCATGATGTCATAACTTCTCCATCCATCCATCTATCCATATATATATCTATATCTATATCTATATATATATATATATATATATATATATATATATATATATATATAT
>NC_056501.1:14753496-14793644 GCF_014905685.2 Nematolebias whitei
TATATATATATATATATATATATATATATATATATATATATATATATCCCACTTTGAAAAGAATAGCTCTGGTGTTGTTATAAACATGGATTTTGTTCGAGTGTTTTATTGTGATTTGATTAAATCCACTCAGACGATTCTGACACGTTTGAATCATGTTAAGAAGATGTACGATGGAAAATATACCCCTTAGTTCATTTTGTTTAGCTGCCGTTTCTTCTTCGGCAGCTTGATTGGATTATTTAGCCATCCCTGAATCCTGCCTGGTCTGGTGAGGAGGAGGCAGTCTTTGGCCTGCATTAATCTGGCACAACAACACTCCTCGTAGATCTTGTCCTGTCATTTTTACATAATATGGAGGAGGAAGATGACTGATACTCGGCAGCTAATTCCTGGAACTTGGACAAGCTCTTCACACTGGCTTGTTTTCTCTCTGTGGGGTTGGGGAGACTGCCCGTGTCCTGCATAAATCAGACTCTGCTACTTAACACACCATGACCACAAGAATGAATCAGAATGACCACACTGTTGCACGACAACTACGAACAAAGAGGGAGCTGGCTTCCATTTGCAATGGAAATTAATATCAACAATAAGTGGTTTGCCGACATATTTATCTTCCGTATGTGTATATTGTGTCTGTTAACATTGGAGTGTAAAAACTAAGAACAGCTCAGATGGCTTGGCTGTGTGACTTGAATCCTCATTGCTTTCCTCTACAGATTTATTCTGCTAAATGTTGGCTTATTGTTTTAAACTGTTTTTAACATTTATAAAAAATACTTTAGTGCTAATTGAAAGCTGCTTTGCTGAAAACGATCTGCTTTTATTGCAGATGAAAGTGAAAAATGACTGCAACGGCAGAAGGGAATAATTATATAAACAGCTATATCATTTGTTATAATGTAGTGTAATTTAACTCCACTTGTGCTAATTATACATGTAGAACAAAAGGTTTTAAGCTTTGAAAAATTAGGAATATTTCCCAAAGATCCACATTTCTACTAAAAGGCTTTTAGAGTATCAGTGTAAAACAATTTTTGCACAAGTATGTCACACATTTAGAATTATAAATACATACACTATATGTACATACTGTATATATAGATATATACAACATAAGAAAACAGAAACCAATTTATATTTTAAACTACAGTGTTTACACTATTACCCCTTAACGGATTCGACACCTCGTGATGCAAATATGGAGGCAGGGACTCGGCCGATAAAAATAATTACACGTTGCAGAATTTTTGAGTGATTCTGAATCAGCTTTGTTTGTTTCAAATGTTAGAAGTGTTTTTATGACAAAATACTGGGTTTCATAACAAAATACTATTTTTTTTTTTCTTTTGACGAAATACCTCCTCCTAAAATTAGTCAGTATTTTATTGTTGGTTATGGAGAGAGTGGGTTGAATTAGAATTTATTTAAATGGCTGCAAAAAGCCAGACAGGCTCCAACAGAACTGGTGCAACTTTTTTCACCTGCTGCCATGGAAGGCGGGTAATAATGTAAGCACTTTTGTCTGTGTGTTTGCATGCATGTTTGTCTGTTAACAAAATATTTCATGAACCACTGGACAGATTTTAACTCGTACATTTATTTTTGAATAGACATTTACGACCGATTTAACTTTTGGAGTCGACCTGATTCAAGATGGCCACCACAGCCAACTGACTTTAAAAAACAAACACGGCTATAACTTAGTCAGATTTACAGATACTGCGCTAAAAGTTGGTGTGGTTATAGTTGAGGACCATCCCCATCACATACTTGGAGTGCTAACAGATTACTCAAGTTCTATGTTAAATAGCAACAGGTAAACATAAAATGAAGAAGGTTTGAAAGCTCAATCATCCAGATAGATGAATCACAAAAAAGGGTTAAATCATGTCACTTAGACCGTTTCTTTTTGGGAGAAATGTTTCGTCTTTCATCTGTCTTATAAATAGCACCTCCTTGATGTGTTTCAAGCCAGCTCTCTGTGGAAACAGATCAAGGAGGTGCTATTTATAAGACAGATCTGGGTTGGCAGGCCTCAGACTTGACGAAACGTTTCTTTCAAAAATAAACAGCCCAAATGACATGATTTACTTGTATTTAATTGTAATTTCATATAAAAAATGAGCTTAACAAATGCAGATGCTTCGTTATTAATGAATTTCATCACAATAATAATTTTGGTGATTTTTATATACACCCGTCAAAGGCAGGAAGTATTGTGGTATAGTCTCTGTCTATCCATAAATATTCCCTTGTTCAGCCAATAACTTCTGATCCACTCAAGATAATTTAATGAAACTCAATACAAGTTTGTACTCCCACCAGACAGAGCGTCGCTTAATATTTTCATTACCCCAGCTTCAAGGCCAAGGTCACAAATCAAGGTCAAATATAAGAAAATATGTCTTTGCTTGTCCGGGCCATTGCTTTAGATTGCTGTATTGGTGTATAATAGTTTGTTGATTGGTGTATAATGTGCCATATGCTTGTTTATTCTCCTATGGTGTAGAAAGATAAACCTATGTCAGGCTGGTTTGGAGGTAGCAAGTACCAATCAACCAGGGTTTGATAACATCCTTCCAGAGTCAACAGACAGCCTCTTACAGCCGAATTGTGGGTGATTATTTGACCAGATAGGAGCTCTAAGGCGAAGAAACTCTCCTCCAATTTTTGAGATTCATCATCAGAATTCTGACCTGCACTGGAATGGAACTGGATGAGATCTCATGGAGGATTGTGAGACAACCTTGCATAAAGCTGGTGACCCCTTTTTAAAAAGTACACCTTCCCATTGATTAAACACTGAGCTTCTATTTGAGCTTCATAAAATATGCAATTACATTTAATGGCTTTTACAATATAGGATTGAGTAATGATGTCAGGATCCTGACCATGTCAGGGTTTGTGTCGTACATTGTTGGAACTTTTTTTTTTTTTTTTTTTTGGCCCATAAACTTACATGTTCAGGGACTCTGTGCAGGAAAATAAAATAAAAATGGCTTCTTAATAGAAGCAAAATTAATGGAGGTATAGAAAGTTAATACTGGAATACTGCTTATGGGTAATATTTTTTAGAAAACTGCAATGCGAAGAAATAATTGAAATAATTTTTCAAGCCATGCCAAATAAAACGCATCTTTTCAGTAAATATCAATGTTAAAGTAAAAAGGAGTGACTTAAGGTTCACACGTTGCAGCACATTTAGCTGATGCTCAGCTGAACAATTTATCACCTTCAGGACTATTGTCACTCTGAGACAAAATATATTGGTCTTTTATTGTCAGCATTAGTTGGTGCAATAACAAGATATCAGAGTCAGAGTTTCTTTATTGTCATTCGCACCTCATGTGGTACATGTGGTGGAGCGAAATTATGTACACGGGGTCCCAGTTACATCCAACAATAAAATGTATAAGAAAAACAGTAATAACATCTAAGATATGAACTAAGAAAAACATCAACTAAATATACACTAAGCACTCATAACATAAAAACATTGAACATCAGCACAAACATGAACATGAGTCTGTGAGCAGATGTGCACGCATGAACACATCAACATTGAAACAGATCAGCAGCAACATGAAACAGATCAGCAGCAACATGATATGGTTTTTCACAGTGATTATTCTAGTTAGAGATTCATGAGTCTAACAGCCTCAGGGTAGAAGCTGTTCCTCAGTCTAGTGGTTCTACACTTAATGCTCCTCAACCTCCTTCCTGAGGGGAGTGGGGCAAAAAGTGTGTGTGCTGGGTGAGTGGGGTCCTTCATGATGCAGGTGGCCCTCTTCCTGCATCTAGAGGTGTAGATGTCTGTGATGGTGGGTTTATTAAAAACACACTGTATAGTTCTGTAGTTGGTCTCTGAAAAATAAAACTACAGTAACCTCACCTGGTAGCTTCAATCAGACGACATGGTGAATAAACTCCAGAGAGCTCCGTTCACTAGGCAGTCGGAGCAGAAAACATCACATCTGACTGGTTCTTAAAATGCCCTTCAGTTTGCAAATTGATAGTTTGATACTGAACCGAGGCAACAACTGGAGCAGAGACTAAACGTATAAATTTTTACCACTCACTGTGCTGCACAAGCAAAATCCAACCTACAGTGATGCATGGACAATCAGAACCAAAGCAAATGGATCCTTTTTAAGTTCAAAGTCAACGCAACACGGATTCAGATGTTTGCTAAATTGATTTGTGCACAAAAACTTTGGTATAATCATGTTTTCTTCTGAATTAAAGGACAATGATGGTTGTCTCAGACGTGAATTATGCGTTGATTGTTTGGCTCCATCATCAAGTGATTGTGTGATAAATGGGGCTAATCAACAGCCTGCTTGTCCCTTAAGCATCAATAGACTGTAATGTTTTAAGACACAAATATACAAAATGAAACTCTAACAGGCTTTGGAGTTCCTGCCGCTCTTGTAAGACTGACTGAGGTTCTCTTGTCGTTACCTTTTCCGGTGTCTTGGCCATGCTTTTGTCTGAATAATGGAGTGAGAGCAAGGTGGCAGCAAGGACGCAGAAATGGAGAGGACATGCTCAGAAGTCACCACTCTGTATGCCTTGCCACCTCCGCTGGGCACCAAGCTACTTTTCTGGGCCGGGTAGATATTTATTCAACTCTTTGCCGCTTGTCTTACTGCAGCTGACAGGAGAGGTGAGACAGGAAACAAACGAGCACTAACAAGAAGTTCTGCAGACGCCGATAAGATGCTCAATCATGTCTGCTTGTATCATGGACATGCGTGACAGTGTTGTGCGCAGCTGATCGTGTGGGCGGATAATGCGATGTGCTATTTGGGCTTTCTTTGTCTGATTACGCTACGTTTCTTCTGCCTGGTGAGACAACTTGGCAGCTGCAAAGGTTGATTGAAGCTGAAGCTTGAGCTGTGATTTTCACACCTCTGTGCCACATGGGAACAGGACTACGGCGCTCAGCGCTCGCAGCTATTATTGCAGACATGTATTTACCACGGATGTCACCTAATTTAAAGGTGCCGTTTCGCTCCGTCTGACTTTTGGTTTTTGACTCGTATGTGTAACAAAGAATGTGAAAATTACATCTTTAAACTATTAAACGTCTACTTGGCTTTATAAAATAACCCAAATTATGAGAAATTTTTGTTTTGTGAATGTTGTAACCACTTTATATCGTTTAGATGTTCAGGTAGCATCATTTTGAGACTTGTTAATTGCCTCTTGACTGTTATCATGCCATTCTCATTAATCTTAAATGAGTTGTCATGCAGGTCTAAAGCGATATAGTACTTATCTTTTTAACAAAAGTTTTGTGTTACAGTCGTTATTACCTCCTCTTTAGTGTCTCTGACTTGTGGAATGCCTCAGGGGCCTATATCTGGCCCTGTTTTATTTATTTATACTTTAAGTAAGCACAGTTTAGTTTAGTTTTAAATTTTATCCTGATGATGTGTGCAGCTTTCGTTAAAGCCTGATGATCTATCAAATGTTTTATGAAATGGGCAACCATCCATCCATCCATCCATCCATCCATCCATCCATCCATCCATCCATCCATTCATTTATCCTTCCATCTATCCATTCATTATCTTGTACCTGCTTCTTCCATTTTGGGTCACGGGGGTCACCAGTGCCCATGTCCAGCAATCATTGTGCGAGGGGCGGGGCACACTCTGGACAGGTCGCAAGTCCATCACAGAAATGGGCAACTAAATGTTTTAAATTTTTCTTTAGGTAAACTTGAGTTAACTGTAGCAACTTTCTTTTTCTTGTGTTTGTAGCTATGTATATACAATCCTTAGCTTAAAACATTGTCATCTTTTAACACCAATTTCAATTTAATAAACATGTTCGGTCTGATATTTTTTTCATCTCATCAATATGAATAAAATGCACCCTTTATATAGTTTCAGCACTTGTGGTTTTCTCATTGTCGGTTATTTTATTGCCACTTTCTCTACTTTTTAACTCCATTAACAGTTAGTTCAGAACCTTGGTATGGTAAAATATTACTTTATGTCTGGACGATCGTAAACAATCATGGTAGTTGTCTCTTGTTGGACTGTACATTTTCCATTTTGTTTTTACAAACCGTTTTAGGACCCCTTCTTGCATGTTTTTTTTGTTTGCTTTTATTTTACAGTTTAAGTTTTTACCTATTTTTCGGCCAATACATGATGTAATCTTAGTTTAAAATAAGTTTTAAATAAGAGCTAACTAAATTAAATGGAGCCTGTTTTTAGTAACAAGTTAAAGGAGTTTTTATGTTTACAGGGAAGAATCAAGTGATAAGGTCAAAGTTTCATCAAGCTTCCTTGGTTGATAAATGTTAACATTATATGGATGATTGAGAATTGCATCCTTACCCACTCTTAAATGTAATATTGTCGATAGTTTTATGTTTTATACTCTGTCAGTCCGTTCATAAACTTTCTTTTGTTCAAACCATAACTTTTGATTTGATCAAGGTAATTTTGACACTTGATACACAAATGCATTATCACTAGGAGTGTTGAAAACACTTTTCATTAACCCAGCTCGAAGGTCAAACTCACAAATCAAGGTCAAAGTTAAAACAAGATTTTTGTTTCTCTAGGCCATAATGTCTGATCAACTAAAGGTAATTTAATAAAACTTGATACACACTTGTACCACCACTAGATAGTGTCACATCTTTTCATCACCCCAGCTCTAAGGTCAAGGTCACAAATCAAGGCCAAATGTTATACAAAGTCTTGTATGTGCTTGTCTAGGCGGTTGCTATAGATTGCTTTATAATAATTTGTGGACGGGCATATAATGTGCCATATTTGGTACACTTGTTGTTCTTACTGTAGCACAACGCTGATTCTGGTAGTTCAAATTAAGATCTGTGATTCACACAAACTGTTTTGGATGATGTTTTGGTGTGGTGTGTAAAAAAAATGACTTTCTAACTCAGAAAAAAAAAATTAACCCTTTACAAATCAACTTTACCATTTTGCTGGCAGACTCAAAAACAAAACAAACAACAAAAAAAACATATCTGTTTCCAAGTGGTGGGATTTTAGCTTTATGATACCACTCTATAAAACAATTAAATTACTGCACGTGTTTCGATTGAAGTGTGCCTATCTGTATTTCCCTTTGATTGCCTTCCTGGGATTGAGTACACTCGATGACCTGTTATTGACTCTAAATGAAATCATCCTTAGCAGAAACAGTTTTCCTGCCACTGACTGGAAGACAAAAACAGCACTAGTGCATCTATTAAAATGTGCTTAGTGGGGGGAAAAAAGCAACACTTAACAACAGTCCCTTCCTCCTCCAGCTACCACCTCACTGGTTTTCAGTGGATGGATCCCATTGGCCACTCATTCTGCTGTATAGTGGTAAAACAGTACACTGCTTTGGTAAATGGGTTTCAGTATTGCTGTACAAGGATGAAGGTTTATTTTAAATCCTCTGCAGAGATCGAGATCTCTCATATCTTTGAGAGGAGTGAAAAAGACCGCAAGTCCTTTCAGTACTTCACATCTCATCCCAAACACCTTAATATGGGAAGTGCAGGAACCATACTGCTGCCACGCCTGACCCGAATGTCTTCAGTTCATCTCCGTCTCTTTATTTATCTCAGAGTAAAGCGTCAACTCCATTCACGTTTTATTCTCTTTGTGATTTTTCATTTCGTCGTTCTGCCTCTCTCTTTTTCCCTCTCCCTGAGCCCTCTCCTGAACTTTACTTTTTTCTTGTTTTCTCTTGTTAGCCTGTGTTTCACACTGCTTATTGATTTGTTTTTCATCCTTTTGCATTGGGTTTTATCATCACTCTCCTTCTGATGCCTCCCCCCCCCCCCCCCTTTTGTGCTCCTCTTTAGATGTGATTTCGGGTTGTATTTGGTCAACGACGTTCATATTTTAATCTCTAGAGAGTCTGATACAATTACTTACAAGCTTGCGCAACCCAAATCTCACCAGTTGGATCAAAACCTATTTCATGCTTCTGGAACTTCAGCGTAGACTTTTCTGAATGAGTGCACACTCATACCAATGACAAAACGCTTGATTATCCAGCCAGCAGGAACGTGACATGAGAGGTTAAAACTGTAAATGCCGAAAAGCATTGTGCGATTGAAGTGCACTTCTCTGTCCTATTTAAATTGACAAGCAGCCTCTCAGATATACGTAGGGAAAAAGCTGGCAGGGGGAATGCGTGAAAATGGCTCCGAGCTATGAGTGGCCCCGATCCACCTTGAAGAAAGAAATGCTTTGACAGCCTGTGTCCTCCTCAAAACCCTGGACAGATTGAACTCTTTTTTTTTTTTTTTTTTTTTTTGAGGCAGCTAAGCATTTAAGGTTTGTGGATGGCCACCAGGGAGCTGAAGGAAAAGAAAGCAGAAGAACGTCAACACTCAGTAACGCATCATGTTTGTGCCAGTGTTGTATTTCAATGAAAGACTGACAGATCTGTACTTAGGCTCTAACCAACACTTTGTCAGTAGATATTTGTCAAGAACACGTCCCATAGCTCAACCAACGTTCTGTAACTGGAAAAATGAGCTGCTCTCCTTCCATCCATTTTCTTTCCCTGCTTCTCCTGTCCGGGTTGCAGGGAGCTGGTGCCTGTCTCCAGCAGTCACTTTGCCAAGTAAAATGAGTTTCTAATAACTTAATAAACAATATAAATTTTAATAATTCTTCCTGTTCCTAAAATACGTAGTTAATGTTATCTTTTGTGCTTTCTCTCTGAAATCTGTTGCAAAAATTTGAAAAGGAAACGCAATTAATTGCATTTGTTTTCTGATTTGTATTGCCTGCTGCCATATCGGATGGGTGATAATGTACATTGTGTGTGTTTTAGCTGTCTGTTAGGAAAATATCTTATGTGCCAATGGACAGGTTTTATTGAAGCTCAATGGAAGCAATCACTAGATGTACATCTCCAACTTCCAACCTGATGGCAGATGGCCACCACAGCTTATTGAGCTTAGTTAACACAAAATTGTCTGCAACTCCATCAGTTTAATTCATACTGAGCTAAAATCTGGTGTGGTAGTAGCTGAGGGTAATTTTTGATGTTTGCTTAGAGCACAAACTGATCATATGAGCTCTTTGTTGTTTAAAACTTAGTTGTGCAAGGCGGCAGGTGATATGCCTCCAGTTTTCTTATTTCTGTTCACAGATTGTGTTTTTGTCTGGTAGAGTTTTTTTCGGTGAAGTGGGAGCTTGAGTGACGGATAAATTACATGTTTTGTGTGGATATCGCAATACATTCACTGTGTTTCAGCTGTGCTTTTTAAAATGTCCCATCTTTGGTACTTCATCCGTTCCACTTCGTTCACTAGTAAAAACAGCAACGTTGTGGTGTTTTTTAAATTTTTTTTTTATCAGATGGGTTTTTGCTGTGAACTGATTTAATATTTTTCAGATATAGTTGGAAGATTGACATTCACAGGCCCAGATTTATCCTACAGTGAAACTTACAGATGCTTCAGAGCTCTTCCTAAGCTCTGCCTGGAGCGATCTTCTCACCAGCCCTACCTGCGTCTGCATCCCACACCACAGTGGTCATAGAAACCAATATATGTAAATGTGTGGTACTTTCATGAGCTGGGCATGTGGAAATCCCATTTCACAAGTAAATTCAATCAAAATTCAGCCCAAATGCCAAAAAAACCACCAGCTTCACTCTGTTCTATGCAGTTTTTTTTTAGTATTCATTCAAATGGTTTAATATGTTAAAACAAGGAAAAGATGGAGATTTTCTGAAAATGCATCTTCATCCTCCCTTCGTCTTTGTACAGTATCTTAAGAGCAGCCTCATTATTGAGGTTTGTAGGACACACGTTTTGTGAATGGCAAACACACTCAGCCACTTGGGGTATTTACTCTGTAAATAGCTGTTGAAGGATCTAGCACAGCTGACAGCCAGAGGGGGAAAAGCTTCATGTACGATATTTTTTTTTGTTTCACATGCATGGAAGTCTGAAGTCCACATTAGGGTGTTGTAGATTTTTTTTTAAATGTTGTTTTTCTTCCTCGTTCAAAAATAAATTCACATCTATTACTAAAATCTACGGATCAAAGCAGCCTGATGCCTCATTAGTCAACAGCTTCAAGTAGATGCTCGTTGGGTCGCATGGATGGCGGATAAACAAATTCAGAACATATGTAGTTTTTATTTTTTGTCAGTGAGGAAAAATAATGCGAGCTTCAGTTTTTAAGATCATTTCCTGTCATGGTTCAATTAGTGGTAAATGGATTGATGTGTGTCTTGAAAAAAAATAATTTAGCTTAATCAGTTTAAAATAGTAAAACAAACCCAAATGTAGAAAATCATACAAATAAGAATGCTTCAAATCACACCCAAAAATGTAATATGCAAAAAGCTCATTCAGCGTATGTTTACCGAGTCCTCGGATAGCAAAGTGTTCTTCATTGTTAGTTTATTGTGTTGAGCAAATAAATTCTCACTGAAATCAGTTTTTTTTTAATGCTCAAAAACAGCATGTACTTGTTTTAAAGGCAGCTGCTACTCATCCACCAGTTCTCTGTGCGCTAAATCAAGTTCAGTCTATGGGAAAAGGTTTTACATAAGAGCTTGACTCACCAGTACTCTGCCAGGTTTTCGTCACAAACCTAAAATTTAAAAAAGCCCATCCTGGTTGGAGCTGGGGGAGTGGTGGCGCAGAGGTTAGAGAGGTGGGCCTGTGATCGGAAGATCGCCGGTTCACGCCCCGGTACAGACAACATCAAAAATGTGGGTGGGGTAGGTGAAGTACCCACACTTGCCCCAAACCTCATTCGTCCCACTCTGGGCCCATAAGCAAGGCCCTTAACCCCGCCCATCTGCTCCCTAAAACAGGTCTCTCTTGAAAATGAGTTCTCGAGGCTCAATGAGACTACCTGGATAAATAAAGGGTAAAAAAAAAAAAAAGCTGGGTCTGTTCCCAACAACAGATCTTGACTCAGCAGGTTGTGGAGGTTTATCAAACCCGAGTGAAGACACGATGAAGGCTGGTGCGGTCTGTGAGCCAACTACAAGGTTCAGCCAGTTGTTGATGGGATCCAAAAAACACCAGTGAACAGATTTATCACCATCAAACTGGCTGTGCAAGCCACTTATGGGACTGAGTTTGTTGTGGCTCCTCAGACTGATGAAGTCCTTTGGATGAAGGATGAAACACTTCAACAAAAAAAAGAAACTGTCCAGGGGACCTGACTTGACTACTTTGGAATTTTTACGTTAATTATTGAGCATGAACTTTGATGAAACCAGTGAACAGAGTGACAAAGATACCACCAGTGTTCATCCAGGACACAGTGAGGACATGTGAATGTCCACTCTCGTGTCCTTGGATCTCCTTGGGGTTCACGTTCAGGTTGAGTCCTCCCATCATCTGTGGAACGTGCCTCTCTGTCCCTTGGCTAATGACGGATTTAGCTGGGCTGCCTTGCTGCCTGAATCAGACTCTAGTCTTGGATTGTCTGTCTGCTAAACACACTTCCATGTGTCCCTGAAGGCTTTGACGATGTCCCTCGTGGCTGTTTGGTGTGAGGGACAGTGTTGGTGACCCACTTCAGAAATCAGTTTCTATTTGTGTGACAGTTTTGCTCTAGCCTTTGCCTAAAAATGACACCTACACAAACTGTAATACTATGCTAACTATACGTAGCTGTAGGTTATACAATGAAAAATGACGTCCACCAAGGCAGAAAACACTCTTGTTATGTCACTGAAGTATGAACAATATGTGCATTTCTTTATTTTGATTTTAAACAGTTGGACAGAACAGAATGTAACATAAACAAAAGTTCTCCTGGAAACTGTTTTACTTTGACCTGTATTCTTTCTTCTTCTCCTATTTTGAGCTCTTTGCCAAACTTTGAACCAAAGCTTTCAGGTTAGTGTCTCGGTGGCGATGCAAGTTGGACCCATGAATGCAAACTTACATATAGGAATTTGAGTAAAACAACAACAACAACAACAACAACAACAACAAATATTTTATCTAACAAAAACAAAATGCTGGCATGGCAGCTAAAACTTTAAATCAAAATACAGAGGAGATGAGAAGAAAACCCGGACATGGCGTTGCACATGCACAATGCCGAACTGATGAAGTGAAACCAACAATTTTACCAACTTTACTTTCGTTGCAAAATTCTTTGTAACGGGTAACATGCGTAAATGGAAATTCATAAGAATACAAAAAAATAAATAAACTTTTGATAAATGGAAAAAAAGTTTAACTTTATTTGAGAGATGACACACATGAACATTATAAAGATGTGTGCATGATTTGTCCTCTGGCTTCTAGTTGGTTAAATATATAAAAGCATTTAACAGGAATGCAAAGTTTAAATGACACAACTTTCTCACAGGTGTCGGTCAATAACCGCAGAGGGAAGAATTGACCTCGAGCTCTCTTTCCCCTGCTCATCCTGTTGCTCCTACTTCATTCACACAAGTATTTCAAAATTACGTATAATCTGCAGTTCACAAAAGCGTACTATAACTGACTAATGAAGTAAAGTTGTCAGGAAGTATGACCTGTGATTCTGCTCGCTATTTATCGATCTCGGGGATGAAGAGGGTGTGTACCAGGGTGATAGATCTGTGATGCGTTCAGGAGCAAGGTCAGTGAAAGCTTCACAGGTGAGCATTTAAGATTTCAAAATCAATCGGAAGTTTAACGGGGGGGGGGTCAGTGCAAAAAGGAAAGCTCAGAAATGGTGTTGTGTGTGTGTGTGTGTGTGGTTTTGAAATAGTAAAGATGTGGCGTTTTTGAAATCGGTTCATGACAACAGAACTATCAAGTTTCACCTGCAAACATAAAAATGAAGGTTGGAAACCTCTTTTGCTGTAGTTTGGTAAAGCATGCACAGATTTGGAAGAGCTGCTTTGTCAATACACATATTTACATTAAACATAAACTTGTCAGAGTGGATGGATTCAGGTACGGCTGGATAGATTCGATAGCCGCTAAACAACTGTTGTTCAATCAAAACTTAATTTGCATTTGTTACGCCCCTGTAAAGGGGAATAATGAAAACACACGGACACGATGTGTTACTGCTTTCGTCTCCAGTGTTGTAATGTATTTCAAAACAATTTTAAACATTACACTGTCACATTCTGAATGAACATTACATACAAACATTTTGGTTATGCCCGCACAGTAAGACAAATTTAGCACACGCGGGACACAGTTAGCCAGGAAGCTAAAGTGAGTCTAGTAGCTCTTAAATAAAACTACAGTTATCACATTCACCACAAACGCTCCCTGGTCATTAAATGAACATAATAAACTTAAATACAGCTTTTAAGTCACACCTTTTAAGTAAGAACTTTACCTGTAAAGGGGAATAATGAAAACACACGGACACGATGTGTTACTGCTTTCGTCTCCAGTGTTGTAATGGAGGAGCAGAAGCATTGCGTTCCCCTACATCAATTCAGACAAAACCAATCGAGACTCGAACGATAAACAAACTCTCAAAACTTAAAATGCAAGAAGGTTGAACTCTTCAAGAATTATACACAAACATAACCAGAAAAGTAACATTAAAGAAAATACATTTTAAACTTAATTAAACTTAGGCAACCTTTTATTGTATTGGTCTACAGCGCTGAACTTGAAAGACCAAAATAATCGATCGCAGATCACTAGATCTTATTTTCCCTTTTAATTATATAAAATAGTTTTATAACCACTACACATTCAGCCACAGAAAAGTGAACAAGCTATGAGCCGATTTAAATGAAAGCAAGCTGTGGTTTGAGGCACTGGTGCAGCAGGTGTTGTGCTGAATTGTGCTTTCAGTGGGTTAGATATACCAGGATCCAGAAGTCAGCACACCACCGGTTTCAAACCAAATGCTCAAGGTCCTTCTAAAATTAAATTAAAAAATGTCCTCCTGGGTATGATTCTGAGGAGATTTTATTCTGGACTTTGTAGACTGTTCCCAAGCACTCCTCTCAGCCACCTGTTATTTGTCTGGATAAAAATGACACGTGTTAATTATAACTAGACTGGAGCTTTTCATCTGCTTTTTAACAAGGGGGTGAAAAATGGTGTTTGGTCAGCAGCTTGTTCAGAAACTGGGAGTGAGATAACCAGAAGGATCTTCCTGACTTCTGCTCTTGCTGCTGTCCAGGCTCCACAGCCCCGACCGCTACCTGAGCGTGGAGTAAACAAGCTGAAACTTTTTAATTGCCTGTTTTAGTTCATTACCAAACACTACAGAGTTGCTAGTTTTATAAATTACAAACATGGCAGCAAAGCTTTGTGTTCTAAATTTGTCAGATCACATTTAGGAGTCATCTCTGCTACGATGAATCATGTCTGAAGGACTAAACCCTCCTGCTGCCCTTGGATCAAAACAACCTGTTTTGACCTCAGGGGTCATTTTGAATCGAGGGCAGCAGGAGAGTTGAAGTTCAAAACATACAGTTGCATATCTTAGAGTCTAAATGGTGACTTCCTTTTTGTTCTTCACTTTTTATACGCCTTTTGAAAGCGAGACGTAGTCCATCCATAAACTTTCTCTTGTAACCGCTCATAACTTCTGAACCACTCAAGATAATTTAATGAAACTTACACACAAATGCATCATCGTAGATAACCAGTGGTTCCCAACTCTAGTCCTTGAGGAACACCATCCTGCATGTTTTAGTTGTTTCCCTGCTCCAACACAGCTGATTCAGTGATTTTATTAACTCCTTATGTTCTGCAGAAGCCGTAATCACCTATGAATTAAAATCAGGTGTGTCAGAGCAGAGAAACAACCAAAACATGCAGGATGGTGTTCCTCAAGGACTAGGGTTGGGAACCCCTGACTTAGACTTTTCACCGCCTCAGCTCCAAGGTCATAAAGATATAAAGGTCTTTGCCTGGCTGGGCCATTGCTATAGATTTCTGTATATAGTTTGTCGACAGGTGCATAATGTGATGTAAGGGGTCCTCTTGTTTATGTCTGGTGTTAACATAAGATGATGTGCTACAAGTTGAGACAATGGTCGGCAGAACCTTTAGTTTCACCTCAGTCTGATTCTCTGGCGTACATTTCTACAGCTCTATTGCAGTTTTCTGTTGTGTTCTTTGCGTTTTTGTTCTCTGCACAGACGCCAGCAGTGCACGGTGAGAATAAAACTTTTACTGACCTTACTTTCTCTTGTAAACACCAGCTCTGGGTGGCATTAGTTTTATCTGCGGGGCTGTATAAAACCAAGTGATTTTCTTTATGGTTTTCTGAGCAGCTCTGGGGTTGTAACATCTGATTTCATGCTCATGGAAGATAAATTTTGTATTTCCAGACATTTTTTTGAAGCATTGACAGAGGTTTTTGTAGAGGTTTATTGTGTGTATGTGAAGGTGTGTCAATTAGCAAAATATCTCATAAATAATTTCACGTATTTGCATATATGCATACATCTACTTTAGTTTTATTTTATTACTTACTTTTGATGTTATTTTTTGACAAAAGTGTGGTCAGTAGTCAACTTATTGACAGTCATTCACATGTCCTCTAAGTCAGTGGTTCCCAACCCAGGTCCTTGAGGAACACCATCTTGTATGTTTAAGTTGTTTCCCTGCTCCAACACACCTACCTCAATTCAGTGATTTAATTACTTCCTCATGTTCTGCTGTTAATCACCCATTCATTTAAATCAGATGTCAAAGCAGGAAACATCTAAAACATGCAGCATGGTGTTCCTCAAAGACCAGGATTGGGAACCATTGTTAAGCGCTAACGGATCACGGTAGATATTACAATATCTCATGAGACTGTGCGGAACCAAAACACCAAAGTGGCTTCAATTTCATTGTTTCTCCTCAAACTATGATCTTGGTCTAAAACTCTGACCTGAGAGGTGAAGAGCGATATGCATTCCCTTAAAGACGGCTCTTATTATACCTGACAGAGCCTCTATGATTGAAGCTCAGAGCAGAAATGCAACTTTCTTTTGACATTTTCACATTTGATTAACCTTTCTTTCTCCCCTCTCCTCTGTACATGTCATTAACATTTAACGGTTTTCATACAAGGTGATTTTTTTTTCTCTCTTGCAGCTCAATACAGTTTTCTGTCTCTGCTTGTCTGTCCTCATTTATGCATTCGTGCTCGTCTTTAGTCACCATTTTTTACTCCACATCGTCTCTTCTTTTCTCCCTTCACTCCCTGCCCCCCCCCCCCCCCCCCCCCCAGGGGTGGTCTTGCTTTAAATAAATGAATATCTTTAACAACCTTCAAACATATTAATATCACCACATTATTACTTTTCTTTATTTGTCGCAAGCAGAAAGATTTAATTTATTGAGATTGAGAGCCCGGGACCGGCGGCCGGGCTGGATTCTGGCTGTCGGATTGGAAAATGAGAGCCGTCTCTCACTTTGCGTCTCGCAGTTGTCGGTGATGTAACGGCGGGCTGTTTCATTTAGCTTTCGGTTTGACACCCTCGCGGGATGTTGCACAAAATTTTAGCATATTGAATCTATTAAAGCAATGAAATATTCTGTCAGTCACACAAATGTAAACAAGCATGCCTTTCTGGAAAAAAAAAGACACATAATGGAAAAAGTGCACCCATCGAGCCTGCAGAGGTATTCAAGTCAGGAGGAAAACAATGAGTCAATGGAATATTTTATTTCTTCGTATGAAACTATAATGTGAATTATGAATGCCACTTACAACTCTTTCCTTCTCTGTTGACTGCTTGCTTCAAACATTAAACATTTAAACGTGCTTTGAGCTCTCAGAGCTTTTATCTGCAACCTCTGGACTCCAACTTTTCTAGATTTATTAGAGAAGTCACACATCTTTATTTTGCGTCTGTATCCACCTGCCCTGCACCCTGCTTATTTGGCCACAAGTAAAGATGTGAATCAGAATCAGCTTTATTGTCATTGCACAAGTACTGTGAAATTACGTTCCGTACAGCCGTCTGAAGGGTAGACAGAAGTGTACCGGGGCTGCAACTTCTGTGAAGCGCTGCCCTTATCGCTTAGATAAGAAATGGGAAAGAAAACATGAGGAGAGAAGGTATTAAAAAAGACCTCTCACACCGTGTCCTTGGACACAGGGCACAGTGTGACGGCAAAAAATACCTCAGCACAGCAACATGGAGAGACATAATACTTTTTTTTTTTTGGGGGGGGGGCGACAAGACGGTGATATTGTCCATGAACACTTCCAGATAGTTTCCATAGTCCTGATAAAGATGTTACAGTGTCTATCTACAACTCTGATAGGGTCCATAGATGTTCTCTTGAGCAGGAGCAGAGCGTCTCATTTCCATAACACCCGAGGAGAGATTGAGATAGTCAGCCTTCCAAGGCCAGAGCCAGATTCAGATTTCAACATTGTTTTGGGTCAGGCCGAGCTCATAAATTTCCGCGTCTGCCTTTACAGTCTCGCTAGTACATCTCATGACGTCTCCAAACAGCCGAATTGTGATTACTTATGCCGAAGTCAGACTTACAACTTCTCCAAGATCTATTCGTTCCAATTGTCTGTGAACACTGCCAGAAGTTCCATAGGCCTGCTCAGCTCTGATACAGGTCCACAGATAGTTTGCACAGAGTCTGAGTGTTGCCAAGCCCGGCACACACGGCAGCTTAAACAGCTGCTGACGTTTCCAAATTTGTCGATAATAATACAGATTTCCACCGACTCCAAAAAAGCAGAATCCAGTCATCATAAATTCAATTATTTCCGGGGTAAGAGGGCTCTCCTTCACCCCGACTTCTTGTTGAGAAGATTTGATCAATTGTGTTGAGAGGCCAGCTGAAAAAATCCATAAGTTTACTATTCGAAATATGCAAAAAGGGGCTCTGAAAAAGGTTCACAAGACAATGAGCAAAGCAGGGACGGCGAGAGGAAAGAAGAGCGACCGTCTTCATCGAAGGCTTTAGAAAAAAAAAAGTTCAAATCTTCTAATGCCGGGTTCTGTGGAAAAGTTCTTAACAAATCTCCTACATGTTGCAGAGAAAGGTGAACTGTACTGAAGTTTCCTTTTGTTTGAGTTTCCTTCAGCCTAATCAGGAAAACACTGTAGGACCTACAGGATCTAAATATAACATAAATGAGCTCCTTTTGAAATAAACAAAAAATAAATGGCTATTAAGTTAAGCAAATAAATCTTCAGCAAATTAAAACACTACAGAAAACTTTGAGTTTACATACTTGCATCTTGTTGGTGTTTTATTCACAATTTAAGGCCTAATGCTATTTTAGTGTTTGCACCATAACAGCAGAACACGTATATCCCCACAGCACCACATTTAAATATTCTGTAAATTAACAAATTTCATTATATAAACAATGTTACAACCTGAGGCAAACACAACCGCCAGGTTGTAATTAAATGTGGACGTTTCCACCTTCTGCACCACTCAAGCGGCCATGGAGTCGATGGATACGTGTTAAACAGTGAGTTTATTTACAGTTGTGAATATTATTGACTAACTGAAGTCTTGCTAAACTTCAGGGTGAGCTCAGGCCAAAACTACAAACAAAAATGCTCTATCATCACTGATTTTTCTCTTACCTGAAGAAAAAATAAAAATAACCAAAATACAGATCCATTACCGTAACTAAGCTAACAAAAACAGGAGAAAATGTCTTGAAAATAAAATGGCAGCTCGCCCCTACAAACTCCTCACAGAACTGCCTAATTGATCCGACAATAACGAATGACAGCAGGTCAGCTGTGGCTGGTTGGGTGGAAGCCAACGTCATCACTTCCTCAGCTCCTCTTATGCAGCACACCTTGACAGTAGAGATGCACCGATCCGATACCAGTGTCGGTATCGGTACAGATATTGAAAAACTTCTGGATCGGGTATCGGTGATAATGTAACCGATCCATGACTGGGCAGATCTATTCACTCTAATTTTATGCTTTGTGCTCTGAGTGACGTCACGCGCTAGCGTACTGACTGAACAAATTAAAGTTGTGTTGTTTTTACATGTTTGACCAAGTTTGTGAAGCTCTTGGTGTGTTTAAGCGTGCTGTTATGGTGCAAAGTTTTCAATAAATTTGTAATTCATTACATTCATGTCTGCGTTTAAAAAAAAAAAAATGTTTTAAGTTAATTCAACACTGGGTTTGTAAGCTCAAACATCCAGGTAGACAACAAAAATGGCTAAATCATGTCATCGATGACACGATTTAGCCATTTTTGTTAATTCAGCACAGTTTGTCGGTATCGGATCAGTATCGGATCGGTATCAGCTGATACTAAACTGCAGGTATCTGTATCAGATCGGAAGTGAGAAAAGTGGATCGGTGCATCCCTACTTGACAGGCAGCCAATCCCCGTTCAGCTCCTCTGTGTCTTCCTCCAATCACAGCAGTAGCTATACCTTGACACTAATTTACACACAGTTAGCAATTTGCACATACAACTTCAAAGATCTTCTTGAGCCCATAGCAGAGGGTAAAGCCTTAAAATCCAGAGCTGTCTTCAGGTTTGATACTTCCCTCGTCCTGATCGTTGTCATGGATACACACTTAACAGGAAGTACGCAAAGTACTTTGGAAAAACACTAAAATTCAAATGCAAAATAACTAACTAGTTTTAGGCAGAAGTTAGATTCTAATGCATTTTTAAGGGTTATTTACACCTGTTGAAGGTGACCGTCCTTACTTTCTGATTGGTTTGACAAGCTGACGGCTACTCTAAACAGAAACGGGACCAAATGGATTGCAAACAGCTATGCTCTCAAATTTCAGAATAATTTATGCGAAGGCTGTTTTTATGAACCTTGTCTTTTTACACAGGCATTTACATAGATTTTTATTGCTTTTTGCAAGTGCAAAGACTGAACGGAATCATGACTCATAATAAAATCTGTAGGAACTGGAGTTGTTTCAGGATGACAGCAGTTTGTTTCAGTCCAGGTCAGGAGTGTCCAGTCCTGGTCCTTGAGGTCCACTATCCTGCATGTGTGACTTATTTCCCTGCACCATTTCACCTGGTTCATTGATTCAATTACCTCTTGAAGTCTGGTCTAGGCCTGGACTAACCGTTATCTCATCAGTCCATTCAAAACTAAATTCAGTTTCTCTAAACACAATTTCTCAAATAATAATCATTTAAACCTTTCCACAGAACCTCAATTCTAAAGATCTGAAGTGTCCCTTTAAGTTTTGAGAAAAGACTCCAGCTGCTGTCAAAGGCTGCCGTCCAACCTGAAGCAGGATAGAGTCGCTTTGTGAGGCCGTGGCGTGCCAAAGCAGAAAATTAAATCTCTCGGAGGAGAGGGGACTCTGATTGGTATTCCTCCCGTGTCGCTCTTACTTCCTTTCTTCCAAGTAGCCGGCACCCAGTGCCTCAGCAGTCCTATTTCCCCAGCCTGGCGTGTGCTGTCTACTGATAATAAACAGCCCGACAAGCGGGCCGAGTCACAGAGCAGAGTTACGGCCGCACCACCCTGCTGCGTCGGTCTCGCTTAAAGCTTGGGCGGGGGTGAAACCTTTGCTTTGTGCTCTGTGTCACTGCATCTTAACAGCCCTGTTGGTTCTGCCGTGCACCGGGTTCTGAATGTCATTGGGGTTGTTATCATAGTGCAGACAGAGGGGCGATGGGGGGCATTTGGCTCAGCAGCAGTAATGTACTGAACTCCAAAAGGACAGCTGTTAAATAATGCGTCTTTCTCAGCTTCTTACCAGACCTCCCTCTGTCCATGAGACGAGACTGACCCTGTTCCCTGTATTCACCGTATAGGTGCCCGCCTCCTCATTCCTCGTGGAGATTGGTGCCACCGGTCGCGGGACAGCCACGGAAGGCTTGGCTCGATTCCAGGGAGCTCCGATCCTGCAGCCACGTCAATCACGTCTTCACCGCTGGGTAACTATCAAGCATGCGAGCAGAAAACTCCTGCCTTTGGATTTTTCTGGGTGGAGCGGCACAGAGGTTTGAGATTACGCAGTCCCTGTTTTTGGCATATGTATTTTTTATGTTTGTTTGTTGCTTCTGGACTCACTCATGTGTGCAGCTCTCATGTAGAGGAAGTCTTTTCTCCAGCCGAGCATGTAATAACATACAGTCTCTCGGGCCCACACAGAGATGCCCAAGGGCTCAGGATGAATCCTCAGAGGGTATCCTATGAAGCGTATTGACTAGTTTGGCTTTTGACTCCAGGTATCAGCATCTTCGTTTCCACTCTACGTGTTACATAGGGAAAAGAAAACCCCTCTCCTGATCGCATCGATACAACAAATATGCCGCGTGAGAGGAGTTTCTTACGATGGTGAACTTGTAGATAATCACAGCACAAGGCTCAGCAGATCTCCTCAGAGACGTGGAGCAGTTTTTGTCTTTCTGTTCATCTTTGTGGTTCTATGTCCTGAAGCATCACTGCTTTTGTTCCTTCTTACTGCTTTTAGCACAAATGTTTCCAAATGGATGACAAACAGCTGCAAAGTAGAGCGTTCAGCAGTTAAATACCCAGAGAATAAACAGTGCAATGCTCGATGTGTTAGAGAAACATGTTGTCTTTTGCAGTGCAATCAGAATATTAGCTTTTAAAACATTTGGTAATGTTTGACTGTCGTCTGAAAGGGTTTTATTTGTTACTTTTTGTCACTCTATCTCTCTGGAGCCCCTGGGCCTCTGTTTGTGCCATCTGTTAGAAAATGACAAGTAGCCCAAAGTTCTGAGGCTTTCCCAACCAGGCCCGTTAGAACTGAAGGAACGAAAGGCCCAAATGCACATCGACTGCAGCCCTTCATGCCAAAGTTTTAATCTAAGATCACTGTGCAGCAGCTGTGGCTGAGTGGTTAGAGCAGTCATCCTCCAAAGTGAGAGTTGGGGGTTCGATTCCACCAGCAGTCACATGCTGAAGTGTCGCTGGGCAAGACACTGAACCCCTCATTGTCTCCGATGTGTGTCCCATTGATGTATGAATCTAAAAGCACTGATTATTCTTTGTATAGATACAGTAGAGTGCTGTATGGATGGGTAAATGAGGGCACAGATTGTGTAAAGTGCTTTGAGTGTCTTGATAAGATAGAAAGGTGCTATATAAGTGCAGTCCATTTACCATTTACTTTGTGATAAGAGACTATAGCCATTTTGGTCAAACATTAAAAATACATATGCATGATCTCATACAATAACCAGAGATGCCATGCTCAGAGTATGTGTTGTGAATGTCTCTCGGCTACTGTGACATGCTCGCTCAATATCTGTAAAACTGGGTGGCACAGTTGGTAGAGCTGCCGCCTCTCAGTGAGAAGGTTTCTGGATTGACTCCCGGCCAGGGGGCCATTCTGGGTGGAGTTTGCATGTTCTCTCCATGCATGCGTGGGCTTTTTCCGGATACTCCAGTTTCCTCCCACAGACCAAAAACATGCACGTTAGGCTGATTGGTAACTTTGAATTGTCCCTAGGTGTGAGTGAGAGAGTGAATGGTTGTTTGTCTTGTTTGTCTCTGTGTCCCTGTGATGGACTGGATACCTGTTCAGGGTGTCCCCTGCCTGTCACACAGTGACTGCTGGATATGGACACCAGTGACCCCCGTGACCCGAAAAGGAAGAAGTGGGTAATGATAACGGATGGATGGATGGATGGATGGATGGAAAGATATCTGTAAAACTGTTTTTTTTTTTTTTTAAGGGTCAGTTGACTGTTGCACCATCTTAAATTGAGTTGGCTCCATAAGTTAATGTGTTGTAAATGTACATTCAATTATTACTTTCTGAAAGTTTCATTAAAGTTTGTCCTGTGATTTAAGATATTTTTGTAAAAAGACATGATCATACAGGCAAAAACATGATGTTTAATTAATCTTCGCCTTTTAGCGAACAAATATTATAAAACTTAAACTAAGACGTTAGTCCTCATCACTGACTCATTGTTATGAGGCTGTTTTTGCCTTTTTGATTTGAAGTTTTAAATGATGGGATCCTAAAATGTCATGTTTCAAATCTCCCTCCTGACATCACTTGATAAGGATAAGGTGCTCGACTGAATTTCAGAAATCTTGCCAGCGTCTCTTATCGGCAGAATCCAAAGCAGACGGAGCTGCTTGAGGATGTTTTGACTTGTTCGAAAAATAGCCTCGAGCTAATAATGTATGTTTGGAAAAATATTTACATCCAAGTTATGTCTGTGTATTTCTAAACTTACTTTCAGCTGAGTTTTCAGCTCCTTTTGTCGACCTAATTTGCTCTCTCTTTGGACAGAAGCAAAATACATTTCTCTCTCGTTTATTATTTTAAACATTGTAAAAACTTTAGTACAAAGTTTAACTTGAATTAAACTTAATTAATGATTCAAGCAAAGCTGAAGTTTTATTTGAGTTTGTTGATACTGAAGGTGTTAGTTATTTTAAAGTTTGTCACTTTGATTAAGACATTTAATGTGTTGAGGACTATTTTCATCTCAGTAAATGTTCCAGCCTCATGATTCAAGTCCATCATGAGTTTTTATCTCTTTATCATGTTTAGCTTTTGGCCATTTAGCCCCAAAACTTCTGCACATGTCCATTAAAGGGGGCCGAGGGGGGTAGAGGCAGGGCAGCCGACTTGGGACCCAAAAGTCCCAGGTTTGATCCCCAGCCATTCCCAAATGTCTTGGTGTCTCTGAGCAAGACACCTAATCCCTAATTGCTCCCCATGCACTTACATAGCCGCCCACTGCTTCACCTGGGTGGATCCCAGGTGCGATGGGTTAAAGGCAGATAATTAATTTTGCCATTTTATGGGAACATATAACGATGACAACAGATGGCACTTATTATATTATTACAAACCGGATTCCAAAAAAGTTGGGACACTAAACAAATTGTGAATAAAAACTGAATGCAATGATGTGGACGTGACGACATCTAATATTTTATTCAGAATAGAACACAAATCACAGATCAAAAGTTTAAACTGAGGGAATGTATCATTTTAAGGGAAAAATCTGTTGTTTCCAAATTTCATGGCGTCAACAAATCCCAAAAAAGTTGGGACAAGACCATTTTTACCACTGAATGGCATCCCCCCTTCTTCTTACAACACTCAACAGATGTCTGGGGACCAGTTTACCAAGTTTAGAAACAGGAATGCTCTCCCATTCATGTCTAATACAGGCCTCTAACTGTTCAATCGTCTTGGGCCTTCTTTGTTGAACCTTCCTCTTTATGATGCGCCAAACGTTCTCTAAAGGTGAAAGATCTGGACTGCAGGCTGGCCATTTCAGTACACGGATCCTTCTCCTACGTAGCCATGATGTTGTGATTGCTGCACAATGTGGTCTGGCATTATCGTGTTGAAAAATGCAGGGTCTTCCCTGAAAGAGATGACGTCTAGATGGGAGCATATGTTGTTCTAGAACCTGAACATAGTTCTCTGCATTAATGGTGCCTTTCCAGACATGCAAGCTGCCCATGCCACAAGCACTCATGCAACCCCATACCATCAGTGATGCAGGCTTCTGAACGGAGCATTGATAACAACTTGGGCTATCCTTGTCCTCTCTGGTCCGGATGACATGGCGTCCCAGTGTTCCATAAAGAACTTCAAATCGTTCCATTTTGCCACACTCTATTTTAAATGACCCCTGGCCCAGTGCAAACGTCTGAGCTTGCTTAGAAATGGCTTCCTCTTTGCACTGTAGAGTTTCAGCTGGCAACGGCGGATGGCACGGTGGATTGTGTTCACTGACGATGCTTTCTGGAAGTATTCCTGAGCCCATTCTGTTATTTCCTTGACAGTGGCATTCCTGTTTGAGGTGCATTGACTTTTAAGGGCCCGGAGATCACAAGCATCCAGTAGAGTTTTACGGCCTCTCACAGTGTTAAATATAAGAGAATGTTAATAAACTCTGTGAATAAATATGAGCCAGATTGTTTTGTTGATACAGTAGTCCCTGGTTTATTGCGGGGGAGTGGGGTACAGATCCCCCGCAATAAGTGAAAAACCGCAAAGTAGGAATACAGTAGTTCAAGTTCATGTACAATAAACTTTATATTGAGGCTTTAGAAAGCCTTCCCACACTCTTGTTCTAAACTCTTAAACCTACGTCATTTTAACAACATACTTTTTACTAAATTTTACTTACCAGCTCTGCAGAACAGCAGCAGCTCTCGTTCCGGTCCAACTTTGTTTGATTACGACTCTGTTCTTTTCTGCAGACCTATCCTGCAACGATGAAGCCCACAATCAGTCCTCTAAACTCTTAAGCCTACTAATTTTAACAACATACAGTACTTGTATGTAGCTACTAAATTTTACTTACAAGGGCTCTGCAGAATAACAATGGCTTGGTTCCGTCCGACCCGATAGATAAAAAAAAGTCTCGCTGTAGCATGATGAAGCCCCATCCAGCTTGATGTGCATGTGCTGCCACTCTAGGAGCAAGGCTGCCCAGGATTTAATCCACCATCTCTGACCTGGTTCGGACCAGCACCGCACGACCAGAACCAGAGAGACAGCCGCGCACTCTTTGCACCGACAGTTATAGTTTTAGAGCAGGGTGTCGGAGAGGTGAGAGACAGACACACGTCTGAGCCATGTACTGTTCGTATCAGCAGATTTTGAGTGGAGGGGGGCATTCAGCGGGAAGGTTCAGCATGAGGGAAGAGGCTGCCTTTAGCTTTTAGCAAGTGCACCTGCATTGCGAGCTGCTAGTTTAGCATTATGTCAGTGCCGACAGGTGGTTGTGAGGTGGGGAGGGGTTCGGTAGACGGGGCGGGGCGCCCTGCTTGTATAATGGTGGGGGAAAAACTGACTTCTGACTTTGCTGCAAAACTTTCCCTCCGTTTGCAGCCAACAGTGGTTGGAAGCAGTGTTGACTTCTGGGAAGTGAACTGAAGGCTTCTGGGTAATGTAATTCTTTAGACTGACAAAACGGTGAAAGAAAACAACAAAATGACCATGCGTTTTTTATTTGTTTATTTTTATTTATTTATTAGAAAATATTATGTACAGTACTGTACGTCCACATACTGCAATAGATCGAGTCTGCGAAAGTCGACTTGCGAAGTAGCCAGGGACTACTGTACTTCTAGTCTGATAACTTGTTTTTATTTGATTTTCCTCATTTTTTTATGATGGTTTCTTCCTGCTTGCGTGTTTTTGCTTGTGACTCATTCTCAGGAAGATTTAAGTTGACTTTGCATGGTTATTTTCCTCATCTTTTCACACTCACACACACAAAAGACTTCCATGATCACGAAAAGAGTTGTAAGCTCCTGCTTCTCTTTGTTTTCCCTCTTGCTTTACCCCGCAGCTGTGCAGCGGTGCATTTGACAATCGCGTCCGCCTACGCTCCGATGCTGTAACAGTGCTATCGTTTGAGGCTTCTTTGAGTTAGTCTGGGGCTTTTGGCGTGTTGTCATTTAGGTGTGTTTGACCCTGTGGAGCCAATTCAATCTCTGTCTATCCTCAGGTAATATCCTCCTTCTGCTCTTATCTCTGACTTCAAATTACTGAGCTTCAGCCCAGTCTCCCTGGCAGAGCTCACAGAAGGAAGGCTGTGAACAACGGGGGAGCTTAAGGTCATGAAAGGTGACGACTGGATTGAAAAAGGCAGAAGGTTGACTGTAGATACACTATAAAGCTGCAGCAATTCCCAGTGTGTAACTCCAGCTCAGAGCGTTAAGTTAGCAGGGAAATCGGTGCCGTGCTTGCATCATTCTTGTGCACGATATCTGCTTCTGGAAGTGCAGTTGAAATTATCTCTCTGCTAATCAGTTGAGAAAGATGGAGTTTTTCTTTGTCAGCGAAGCACTTTCTTTTCTTCCATTCCCATGTGTTATCTGTTGACTGAGCTCGGACTGTTGATCAACTGTCTACAAGTGCTGTCTGTGCTGTTTTGATATACATTTAGCATCATATATATCATGTGCTCATGTCACAGCGTGTCAATTCATTATATACATTTTTTTTCCTCCTACACGTTGATGCTACAGTGCATGACAATGAGTTCATGAAGCAGAACAAGCATCGATTTATTCCTGCTCTAATTAGCAACAATGATAATTCTCAATAGTGATCATGAGCAATAGGCAGGGAGCTTAAAATCAGACGGCCCTAAACATTTTAAGTTTTTGACCCAAAAGAATCTTGCAACCCTTACCATTGACTTATGAAGTATGCAAACAAAGTGAATAATGGCAACACAAACTACCACAACAATCATGTCATGGTTTGGATCTTTATGGTCTTTGCTTTTGCTTTTTTTCCATCTTCGTTTGGATTTCTTGACTTTTGTCGCGTTGAGACACATTCCCCACACCGTTGGGTCAGAACTTCAGGCTAGGTGACTTCAACTTCGGTCTGCCATTAACCCTTATCGAGAGCCATGGTAGCTCGGAGGTTAGTGCTGTGGTCTCTTAATCCTGATGCTGTGGGTTCAAGCCCTGGTTGCATCAGTTGTTAAGGTATCCAGTAGTACTTGGCGTTATGACCCAAATTTTATATCATGGTATTTTCAACAATTATACTGGTATCATGGTATTTGACAGTATTCATTTCATCACCGCTCAGCTGTTGTTAAGATGTACAAACGCTGCTTATTGATCAGTAAACTGTGGTCAGCTGAAGTTCATCTCTTTCTGCAACACAGAAATTATTTCTTGACTTTGTTTTTTTTACTGTACCTCTCTCTGTGACGCTGTTTCCCTCCTCTGTCTCGTCTTCCTTCCCTTGTTGTAGTCATTAGTCTCGCATTCTGGGTTCTCGTCACATTAGCAGTGAGGGGAGGCAGCAGGTCCAGTTGTATTCATTCAGCAATTGCAAAAACGGGAGGTTTTAGTTTATTGTCAGCCAATATAAGCGGCGAAGTCGCCACCCACCGCCAGTTACTGAGAAGGCTGCTCAGACAATGACACTAGCTTGCTGCTACTTCCTGCATGCACGTTCAGCGGTGCTGCACAGAAACGTGTCCCCAATGAAAGAGTTTACTGACGGGTGTGATGTAACGTTCTGAACGTGTTCAGGCTATTTAAACCAGTATGTCGGTATTTGGAAAATTCATATCATGACAAAAATAAACGGTTTTCGGTACGAATACCACCCAGCACTAGTATCCAGCGTAAAACATTTGCCAAATCTGTCGTGCAAGTTTGCCGTAGAAACCCCTGCAGAAGGCAGCAGCTGAAAGAAAAGCAACTGTTAACTCCTTTCTGCATAGTTTCCTGCTTTAAATTTTAAAACGTAAGATTATTCAGTATGTCTTAAACTTGTTTAACAAGTTCTGTTTTATGTTTTAAACCATCATGCAACCACATATGTGAGCACTGGTATTCTGTTCGAAGCAGCTTTCCCCCCGCCCCGAATCTCCCCGAGCGTTTGTCACATTGTCAAAGAACCGCCACACTTTCCTTTTAAGAGCATCGCGTTCCTTTTCTTTCTCCCCTTCTTTGTTTCTGTCGTCCTTGTAATTTCCCTTCTCCACTCCCTTGTCACAGTTTGATCTTTTTATCTGCTTCACTCCTTTCTTTTCTGGCTCTTCATCCCTCCCTTAGGGCTGGTGTTTCGCGTTGAGCCGTGGACTGCCATGCATGCGCGCTGTCCTCCAGAGGCTCCTGCTGCAGAGAAGTAGGCCTGAGGATGAGCAAATGTGCCACTCTTCCTCACTGTATCATCCTCTAACTCTTCTCACTAGTCTCCATTTCCCTGTCACTTCACCCCACTCCTCCTTTTCACTCCTTTATTTCCCATTTCACTTAACATGTTTCTCCCCCCTCACTCTACGCCTGTCACCTCTGAGAATGATGGGTAATTCTTTGGGAAAAGGGCTGGTGAAGAAACAGAAACATAGAGTATAGAGTTTATCACAGCCTGATGTATTTGTGCTTATGTGCACATGATAATGTTGGTGGGAATTGGTCCAAGGTACAGACTGCAGGTATGTTGTTTATATTTATTGCATGTCAGGACTCCCATATGAGGAAATAAACCTTTATTACTGTTTTAGCACATGTATTACTGTCATGGGAGCTGCACTGTGGTGTAGTGGGAAGCACCTCCACCTCACATCAACGTGCATATGTGGCTGTTTCTGTGTTGGCGCTGCGATGTGACTGGCCGCCTGTCCCAGGTGTACCCTGCCTCTCCACTTGTTAACTGCTGAGATAGGCTCCAGCCGTCCTGAACAGGAGAACCAGGTACAGAAAATCAATGGATGAATGATGTTCCAGAAATAAAGCATGCAGCAGTGCAATTTGATTTAACATAATGTGCGTCGCACGTCTTTTATTTTCCGATAACCTCTCGCGTAAAATGTCTGAAAAACTATTCTATATGCATATACCTAGGCAGTGTTCTCTGCCCAGGTCCATTTATTCCATTAGTCCATTTTTCATCAGAGCCTCCAGGTTCTCCAACCTTGTTAATCCTGGTGACATGCCAGCCTGGCATTATTTCTATATCTTTTGCTCACTATGCACTGAGGTTGCTCAAAGATTGGCTGTACAGTAGTCCCTCGCTACTTTGCGGTTTGACTTTCACGGACTCGCTCTTTCGCGGTTTTTCAAAGTAAGAGTGGACATAACACACAATTGGCTGATTGATGGATGAGCCACATGAGCGGCATGGACTTTTTTATTTAAAATAAATTATTTTAAATGGTTTAGCACCTGCTGCACCTGTGTGTAGCCCACAGGTGCTGGGAGAAGCTCTCTCTGCAGCATGCCATGATCTCCTCTCTGCCAACCACACATTAGTCCTCCTGCTGAAGCAGCTTCATGAAGGGTTAACCCTTTGCTATCCAGATGCCCAGATCGATTTTTGTCTTCCAACTTAAAATTCAAAGTACGTCACATTGTAAAATCATCATAACAGCAAAATATAAAAGTGTTTAATTTATTTTAAATTATTTTAAATCTTCTATGTTCAGTTGTTATAATGTAATTGATCAAGAAGTACATTTCTGCTCCGTGCTGCTGCGTGAAAGGTTAACCCTTTGCTGTTCTGCTGCGCTTCTCTTCTCTACAATTTAAATTTAAATACTGTAATATTTTAAATAAACAATCCATGCTGCGTATGGTAAACTTTGGTTTTAGTCACTTTCAGGCCTGTTAGCCCAACATATACGCTCCCATCAGAAGACGATGATTATAAATGTTAAATAGGCTCTGTATTTCATGATATAAAAATGTTTTTTTAATTTTTTTTATTTTTATGAATACATCAAAGCAATGGAAATCCTTTCCTGATGTAAAAGACTTGTTTACAACACTCCTCTGTATATTTCCTTGAAGGTGCAAGAAATTCAAAATTTATGAGGCTCATTTCTTACAATCAAATTCTGGCGTGCCAGAGTCGATCAACTATACGTGGAGTCCTATAATTTTATTTGACAAAAGGCTTTCTGATTTATTAATTTTTTTCTATGAGCAGAATGGTTCTGTGCATGGCCGACAAAGAGTTGCATGAAATCGTTAAACTTAAAAAAAAAAAAAAATTAGATTTTTGTAGAAGCAAAGGCAGTAATGTAGTTAAATAAATGTGGATATTATTTATACATAAGAAGAAATGTTACATGGATGTCAGTGAGGGGTGCAGAGAGAAAATAGCATTATAATATAATTTTTATTCCAACAAGCTTTTAGTACGTAAATATGTGGTGACATTTCTGGTTTTATTTGTGCTATTATGTTGTGTTTTCTTGCTTTTAACCTATTGTCATTTTAAGTACTGTTTTTTGTTAAGCACTTTGGTCACCATCACCATGGTTGTGTAAAGTGCTATAGAAATAATTAAATAAATAATTTATGCATAAATGCCAATAATGTGACGGAAAACCAAAGAGGAAGTTGGAAAGTTGCTGTTTGAGAACGGCTAAAGCAGGTGGAGTTATTTTATTTCCCTTTAAACTAGTACTCAGCATGAGTGTGAAGTAAATGTACAGCTCAGAGGAGTTGTAAAATGTAAGGCATTTTAAGTATAGTACTTTGCTCAAACTGTGTACTCACGGGAAGTGTTTGTACTTTTGTGGTATTTTTGCTTTATAGTTGTTTTTCCCTTCAGCTTGTGGAAAAACTGTTTCTACAGTCTGCAGTTACTTAAGGTTCTTTTACAGAAAACTTCATTTCTTTAGTTTATTTTCACCGGCCTCCAAAAGGAAATAAGCAGACAATTATGTTTTTGCTTATTTTTATATATGTTAGCAAAATATGTCATGAACAACTTGATATATTTTATTAAAACTTGCAAAAAAGTAATCCTTGGATGTAAATCTGCAAAATGATTAAAAGTTGGAGTTGAACAAGTTTAAGATGGCCGCCACAGCTAGTTGACCTTAAAAATAACACAATGGCTATAATTCATTCATTTTTACTGATATTCATCTAAAATTTGGTTTGCTAGTAGCTGAGACTGATCTCTAACACATATGCTTACGGCTAATAGATTGAGCAAGATCTTTGTTGACAATTTTACCATTACATATTTAGAATCAACAATGCATGTCTGTTAACAAAATATCTCATGAAATATTGCACAAATCTTAATGAAACTTTCACTAAACAATCAATAGATGTACCTCTACAAGTGTTTAACTTTTGGAGCTACTCTATTTGATGATGGCCACCACAGCCAACTGACTTTACAAAACACTATAATTCAATGAGTTTTACAGATATTGAGCTAAAGCTTGGAGTGGTTGTAGCTGAGAGTCAGTGACGTAACCTCCTAGTTTCCAAACAAAGAAAGTTCAAACATCGCAAGAGTCAGTGGTGACTTTGGTCTGTTTTAAACCAAAACTTGGCACAGAGTCCTGTTCCCAATATGCACCTGATTGTTTCTGAGTGCTTCAAAACTGAACAGGAAATCTGATTCTGGCAAACGGAAACCAACTGCAGTGTAATTAAAGGAGCAATGGGCCACGTCAGACCTGTCTTCTCGTGCTTTAACGTTTACTTCCACTTACTTGAACAAAAGAACTTGTAAAATGTCTTCCAGGAGTTTCTCTGCTCCAAAAGCAGCCTTTATTTTTTTAATCTTTTTGGAGGAAAAAGTTGCTTTGGTGCAGGATTTCTTCTCCTGGCTCCAGTCAAAAAATGTCACAACAAACACATTACAGGTGCAATTTTCAGACTTCAGCTTGTTCTACAGTAGTTTCTCGAAGGCTAATGTGTTATTTCTTTGATACAATTTGTTGTCCAAGACAGTTTGTACTTCTTATTTTTCTGAAAACACCTTCTTACCTGAGTGAGACATTAGAAACGGGATTATTATTTTTGGAAGTGGGTATATCACCCACTTTCACTTTTGCCACATTTCACCTGGTTTGCTCAGTATTGAGCTGAATGTGAACTTTTTTTTTTTGCCACAGTCTTCATATTTCTGGAAGAAAACACAAAAACAGAGAGCTTGTTTGAAGACCTGCTGCGGGAGTCTGTGGTGCCAGAATTGCTTTTAAGAGATATTCAGTCCTGTGTAACCAAAGTAGGAGCCGTGTCTGTATTGTTGAAAAGTAAAAATAAAAATCATGCTCATTCACGGTGTTACGATATTTCTTATTCAGACTGGTGCTATGGTTTTAATCTGTTCAGAGATGGGATTATAATGAAATTATGACCCGGTTCTGACTGGGTTAATCTGGGCCAGCAACTCTAAAGAGAGTCTCCCAGGGATTTCAATATCAGTCAAGGAATAGTTTAATCTGCTTGCCACATCACGTAGAAAGGCTTTGAAGCACCGTTTCATATTTCCTAACGCATCAGTCCACATAAGACCACACTTAGCCACGCCCCCTCATACACTGATAGGCTGAGCTCCCCTTCTGCGAAAGGCGGAGTCTAGGACCCTATAAATTAATAATGACACGAGACATCATGGCTCTTCTTCCGGGTCTGTGAACGCGTCACAGACTGTATAGAGTCCAGCGCTGTGAATTGTAATATTTTCCTGCCTTTTTCTAATATAATTGATAAAACTTAATTGACTTTTCCTTGATTTATTGATTAGTATAGTGCCACTTCTGAGGGAGGTATGAGCCAGGGGTAAAGACGTGGGCTGGAGCGGGTTTCCGGATCCGGTGGCCCGCAGCCAGCTCCCATCTTTAACAACGGTGCGGGGTGGACTCTGCCAGAGCAGTTTCTTATCTCTGATCCTGTTTGTGGTGTTCATGGACAGGATCTCAAAGTGCAGTTGTGGAGAGGAGGGTGTCTGCGTTGGGAACCTAAGGGGCATGTCTCTGCTTTATGCAGATGATGTGGTCCTGTTGACATCTTCAGGTTGTTCCAAGATGAGGCCATAGTTCTCGACCAGAAATGGGTGGAATACCCCGCGGATCCAAGGGGGATCTTTGCCTCACATGGAGGATAAGTATCTGGGCGTCCTGTTCATGAGTGATGGTAGGATGGAGCAAAAGATGGATCAATGGATATGGGTCTCATCCTCAGTAATGAGGGTGTTGCTTTGGTCAGTTGAGTCAAAAGGCAAAACTCATGTTTCACCGGTCTAGGTTAAGGTCATGACCAAATGAACGAGGTCCCAGATAGACGGCCAAAATGAGCTTCCTTCATAGGGCGACCGGGCTCTGCCTTAGAGAAGGGGTTCTGGGAGGAGCTCAGAGAACAGCTGTTGCTCCTTTGCAAAGAAAGGAGTCAGTTGAGGTGGTTCAAGCGTCTGATTAGGATGCCTCCAGGACACCTCTCTTTGGAGGTGTTTCAAACATGTCCCACTGGAAGGAGGCCCCAGGGCAGACCCAAAACTCACCGGAGGGATTGTGTATCTTCTCTGGCCTGGGAATGCCTTGAGGGCTCCCAGAAGGAGCTGCAGAGTGTTGCTGGGGAGAGGGATGTTTTGGTTTCTCTCGACCCGTTTCCTCTGCAACCTGATTACAGATGCTTCTCATTGCTCTAAATGTATCTTTAAGATTTATATGGTCAGCTATTTTATGCTTTTTCCATTAATCAGGCTAGTAACAGGCCTAAATGCTTTGAGTAAGTCCAGATTTTATGTGATGAACCTGCTTTTATAGAACATGTAATTTGTCGTTACCACAGCATAAGTTATTTAATCCCGTAATTTACCCATGATACGAACGTGGAAGCCCTAAAACATTGTCTTCATACAAGACAGATCATTATCATGTGTGCTGCGTGACAACGAGTGGAGTTGACTTGAAAGTAGCGGCGTGCTGTGTGTGTTTGCAGGGCTGTCACTCTGATGTGCTGTGAGCCATTATTGGAGCTATAAAACAGGGACTCGGATGGAAATCTTATTGATATTGTTTGTGCATGTATTAGTTGTGACTGTGCACCAGTAAAAGGGGCAGGCAGTTTGAATGCTGGTTGCTATGCTTTGTTTGCAGGCGGTGCTGTGCAACTGCCTTCACTGAACAATCTGCTGACTCTTTCACAACTTTCGAGTTAATCCTTGAGCACTATAATTATCAGAGTAAAAGGCTTAGGGTCTTTAAATTGGTGTCCTGATAGAAGCACTGAATTGCCCTTCATTAGGAGGAAGTTAATCCCTGCTTAGAGTGAGAATGTGAATACAAAAAGCATGCAGGAATCAACACACTATTAAAAACAAGTACTATGACAGAAAAAGACAAAATTACTTCACAAAAAACCCATTAGACTTTAATTTATTAACATTTAACACTATTTTAGTTGTTGTTGAGACATTTGAAATACTGTTTAAGCCTAAAGCTTCAGACTCCTTTTACATCAAAGATTGGAAAATGCTCATCTGCAAGTCTTTTTACCTCATTTTTCAGAAAATGATAATCATTAACAATAAAATGTATTTGTCTGACTGAAGAAGAAACTGGCCACGAGAGACCAGAAACCACAAAGGTCCAAGGAAAAGTTTACAAATGAGCAGTGAGACCAGCTATGCTGTGTGGTTTGGAGATGGCGGCAAAGACAGGAGAAAGATGGAAGTGGCAGAAATGAAGATGTTGAGGTTCTCCATAGCGGTGAGAACGATGGAGAAAATTAGGATTGAGATCATCAGAGGTACAGCACAGGTTGAACAACTGGGAGATTACGTTAGAGAGGCCATACTGAGATGGTTTGGACATGTCCAGAGGAGGGACAGTGGTTTGGACATGTCCAGAGGAGGGACAGTGGTTTGGACATGTCCAGAGGAGGGACAGTGGGTTTATTGGTAGAAGGATGTTAGAAATACAGCTGCCTGGAAATAGACAAAGAGGAGATACATGGATGCAGTTAGAGAGGACATGGAGGTAGTTGGAGTGAGGACAGAGGATGCAGAGGACAGAGATGGAGGATGTATTGCTGTGGTGAAGAGGGAAGAGCTAAAGCAAGAAGTCATAGTGAAAATGCAACAACTCAACTCAGTGTTTTTCAGCACTTATTAATTACATTCCATCTTTAAACGAACTGTTGCTCAAGTTACAAAAATACACACCACAATTTTAACAGCTGTGGAGTAGCATTGATCAAGTTTGGTCAAGTTGTATATATTATGAATGCCAAATTAAATATTTTTTTCCTTCTTTTGCTCAACTTTTAACATGGATCTGAAAGTCTGCTGCTGCTGCAACACATTAAGCCACATTGTAACACCATTTATTTCATCAAGAGGTTTTGGCAACAGATTCTAATCAACCATCCATCCATTACCTTTACACGCTTCTTATTTTTCGTTTGGCGGGGGTCATTGGTACCCATATCCAACCATCACTGTGTGAGAGGTGGGGGACCCCCTGAACAGGTCTCCAGTCCATCACAGGGCCACATGGAGACAAACAAGACAACCATTCACCCTCTCACTCACACCTAGAGACAATTTAGAATTACCAATCAGTCTAGCATACATGTTTTTGGTCTGTGGGAGAAAACTGGAGTACCCGGAGAGAATCCACGAATGCACGGAGAGAACATGCAAACTCCACCCAGAAAAACACCCTGGCTGAGATTTGATTAGGCAACCTTCTAGCTGAGAGGCGGCAACTCTACCAACTGAGCCACCGTCTCGCCAAGATTTTAATCACTCCTAGTGTAATATTTCTAGTATGGAGGGTAGAAGTCTGCATCTTTCTGGGTGGGGAAAAAAAAGGTCATGAGGTTGGGACAAAACAGAGTTCATACATTGATCTTTTGAAATTTGCTTTGGGATTTTAGCTTTAAGTGTACGAATCAATACCTGGTTATGTTTAGGAAGTCATTCAGATCTGGGTTGAAAATCAGTCAAACATAACCAACAAATGTCACCTCAGACTGAGCATTCCTAAAAATGTTCGCATCACCAGACTTTTATACTACCATCATTTTGCATTGATAAATGGTAGCAGTGTAATAGTTTTGATCAAATCTTGCAACGTCTCATGTTGTAAATGACTCTCAGCTAATAAATCATCAAATTTTAGCTTGGTGAAACTGGCTGAGTTTGAGCCAATTTTGAGTTGCACACAGACAGAAAAACAGGCAAATCACACTTCAATAATGAAATATGATTCAAAACATTAGTTTAATTTCTGGTTGGCATCACAGAGATCTACGTTTTAACATAAAGATTGCCAGGTGTTCAGTATATTGGCTGCATGAGCACAAATGCATTTCATCTTAATTAAGAGTAGTTTGTGTAGAACTGTATATATTGTGCTTTTTTTGTGCGTATTTGTTTGGTGTTCAGGAAAAAAACAACTTATTTTTTCTCTTCCTCAGAATAACAAGTCAATCTAAAGTCTCCAGTATAACATAAAAAATGCTTCACCAAAATTTTCACAACGTTGGATTCTGGGTTTTGTAATTCTGAGTATAAAAACACCTCCGGTCTGTTTAAAGAAAGGTGGAAATACCCTAATGAAGAAGAAACCTCCAGACTTCAAACCACCTCACCGGGGACAGAAGCTCAACAGATGATGCTAATCCAGTTCAAGCACTTTCCTCTTCAAACATTTGTTCAAAAAAGATCTTTGCCCTTTTGTTGCTTCCAACATTGAACCAAAAACTTCTGCTTATTATTGGCGTGGAGAACTGGCTGGTTATATGTACTTTTAACGAACTTGAACTGGCATGAAGCAATGATTTCCAAAGTTGCTGTAGAGTTGTGAAAGTAGCTGTGAAAAGATGACTCAGGGCCTGACTTGTTTCATGCTGTGATCCTATTGACATTATCAAAGAGCCTGACTCATATGTAACACCACGTTGGGTCTATTTCAGCTCAGCTTCTTTCCCTCTCTCTGATGAAACAATGGATGCAGGCACGTATTTGTCAGTTGCAGTAAAATACAAACTGTGATGATGTTAGGAAAATAGTTTGCAAGTCAGGACCCAGAAGGATGTGCCACTGCCGTTTACTCACTGCTGTAATATGACACACACGGGCTGACGGGCAGCTTAGAAAGGTCTGCTCTTGGTTTTGATTTCTTCAGGAGAGACTTAGCTTGGCGAAACTGAATCAACAAAAACACTCAGCTATCTAATTACTTTAAAGAGACAGTTCAGATCTTTCCAAGTTGAATTCTGTGGAAACGATTCTCAGTCAGGACTCCGATCCTGATACAGACCAAACAACAGCTCAATTCAAACCTAGTTCTTGTTATACTAGAACCAGCAACGATTGTCTGCATCCATAAATGTTCCTCTTTCTGATTGTCCCGGAGGTCTGCACTGAACTCTGCAAACAAGCTTTTATTGTCTCTGCCACTGCAGCCTGGAACCACCCGCACCTCACTGAGGGCTTTTACAAAAGTTATTTTTAAAAAGCTACTTTAAAAAACAGCTACTTCCTGTCTTAACTTAACTTGTCTGTTTCAACTTGGCTTATTGTATTTGAACAATTATTGTGTGCTACTGATGGCCATAACCATATACTGTATATGTATATGTGTAAACTGACCACTTCTATCATTGGAGAAAACTATACTTTCTAGTTTTTATATTGCTTAAAAGTAGTTTCCTCAAATGAATGGGGGTGGCTGAAGATTTATATTTGGTGGACAAAGCCACCATTGGCCACCCACTGGCTCTGCCATTGTGCCTGGTCAAAGATAATAATTGGTGTCTGGGGGTCTTCCCCCAGAAAATTTTGAATAAAGTAGATGTGATTTCCTGCATTTCGGTTTATTTTAACGAGTTGTTAAACATCTATGTTTATCTACATTTGTAAACTGTCAAGCAGCCTCCTCCCACGTGACGGTTCCGAGCCCGACTCCTCCGTTTGTCGCGGTTGCCTGTGGGCTTCTGCCTGCGTACGACTGCCTGGTTGGCTCGGCACTCACCCCCTTTTAGGGATGAAGATTTTTTTTCAAGGGTAGACGCGGAAATGCTACTTGAAGAGGCAGATCGTATGCCTGTAAGTGGTTGTTGTGTTTAAAATTAGTGTTTATATAATTATTTTCAGTTTTCATACCCAATATGATTTATTCGTTCAAGGCAGTTGTATTTGTTCACAACTTTATTATTAGTAAGCCTGAGCGTTACTGGAGCCAAGCAAACGGTTAACGAAACGCACCCTGTCAAAATAAGAGTTCCTGGATCCTTTTTCGACAGGATCCGGCTCAAATTAAGCCCCACCCCATCTGCTCGACAGGATCAGTCACTCTTCTGTGCTGCCTTGGATAAGCAAAAAGATTTTAAAAAAATCTACCTCTATTCTTCTCCACAGTTACTACTTGAATATCTTGTGCCATAAACATTAAATATTCTGACTCATGCTCAATAATCCAGGTAGAAAAATCCATCAAAGTTAATTCAGGTCCTCTGGACGGTTTCTTTTGTTTGAAACGTTTCGTCTTTCATCGAAAAAAATTGCATAAACATCAAGGTTTGCATTCACTCTGTTTGATTCCAGTCCAGAAAAACACTCATCTCAAACTACAAACATTCTCCATTCAAATCCTTCAGCGACAGTGGATGTTGGCAGACAGCTTATTATTTTTTGGTCTCTTTCAAACTTGCCATTAGCTCATCAGTCCAGTCAGGAAATAAACTTTATTTCTCTAAACTGAGGTAATACAAAGAGTTATCCACAACAGGTAAGATATTAGTTGTTCATAACTTTTTCACGTCATCAGATCTGAACTATAGATTCAAACATTTGATTGTTTTTCTTTGTTAAAATGGATTTTGACTCTGTTCGGCTAGCCCTGGGCCTGAATCCAGTGCTGAACGGGGTTTAACCATTGGTTGCCGTGTCATGACGGGGTCATCTGAGCAGACGGCGTGGGTGTCTGTGATTGAGAGCTCTGTCACAGCACCTACAGTCACAGCCTCTGACGGACTCCTCCGGGGGCATGAATAACGTATACAGTGAGTCTGAGTGATGTGTGGTGTAATAACGCCAGTCAGAATAGCGTGACCAGAAACCCTAGTGATGGCAAACATCTTAACCAGCACACACACATGCACACAGACACACACTTGCCAGGGGAGAGGTGTATTTAGCTTGCACTCCGTTAGCTGAAGATCTCTCGAGTGCTGCTGGTAAAAATAATCTGTTCAGCGTTTCTTTAAACATCTGAAAGTTTAAGTAGGTTTGGAAATTTCATTTCTCATGTGCGTTGAATCTGTCTCACTGGTCATGTTTAATAAAGTCGAGCTCAGGCACCGCAGCAAAACAGCTTTATTCAACAGTCATTTAGCTCAGATAAATTATTTCACTGAATGGGGGAAAAAAAAACATATTTTGAATATTGTTTCTCACCTGACAGTCTCATCAGGAAACATGTTAGAGGTGCATTCACCCAAATTAAAATACATTTGTGTTGCATTTTGTGTTTATTTGTGAAACATATAACCCATGCTCCTTGAATAAGAGAGGTGGGTAATGTAAGTGTTCATGTCTGTGTCTGCACTGGTTTGAAGAAGATATCCCATGAACCACAGGACGCATTTTAATAAAACTGGTAGTCGTTTCCTTGACGTCTACAACTGATTAACTCTGGAGTCAACATAATTCAAGATGGCTGCCACAGCCAAGTTATCTTTGAAAACACAAAGGGCTATGATCCAGCCAGTTTTACAGATGCTGAGCTAATTTTTGAAGCGGTAGTAAGAGTCATGCAGAACACATAGTTATCTCAAAAGATGAGATTAAGATGAGATTGGTATAGTTGGCGGGTGGTACGAATTACTCTTTATTCTTTAATGTGGTCTTCTTTCAACCAAGCAGAAAGATCAGGTTCATGGTACAAATATTCTTTGTTTTGTCACTTCATGGAAGATTTCCAATCACAGTGGCAGTTAAATGTTGAACAGAAACAGTTATATATTTATATATATATATATATATATATATATATA
>NC_056501.1:14794044-14892259 GCF_014905685.2 Nematolebias whitei
ATATATATCTATTTTAATTTTAATTTTATTTTATTTATTTTTTTTCTCACACACACACACTATAATAGCTGCTAAGTTCGTATTGTTCTAAAACATTGAACCGGCTGAGGCGAGCTGGTCTGGGAAGCTCAGTCCTCACCTCCTTCTACAGGTGTGCAGTGGAGAGCATCCTGTGCTCCAGCATCAACGTGTGGCATGGAGGCTGCACAGCTGCAGAAAGAAAAGCTTTGCAGAGAGTGGTGAAGGCTGCACAGAAGATGTTGGAGTCAGCCTCCCCACCATCAGTGACATCTACACCTCCAGATGCAGGAAGAGGGCCACCTGCGTCATGAAGGACCCCACTCATCTAGCGCACACACTTTTTGCCTTGCTTCCCTCAGGCAGGAGATTGATCAGCATTGAGTGTAGAACCACTAAACTGAGGAACAGCTTCTACCCTGACATTGTTAGACTCATAAATCCCTAACCAGAATAATCACTGTAAGAAAAATAAATCACTGTAATGTCACTTTAATTGGTGATATGTGACTTATCTGTGCTGCTGCTTATCCATGCTGCTGATCTCTTGCCTTTATGCTGCTCTATACATACACATATTTTTTTATTGTTTAGCGTATATCTTATATACTGTTACTTACTATACTTTAAATTTTTGCTATTTTGGGGTACACAGTTTCGTTCCACCTCATGTACCACATGTGATGCGAATGACAATAAAGAACCTTGAACTTGAACCAAACTGTGACGGTGAGATGATGCCTGTTTCTGTGCAGGCAGGAGGTGCAGAGTCTCTGTGACGACATGATGCTTCATTAATCAGACTGCTGGCTCTCAGAACAGGAGTGTGAGGTTGAACACTCTGAAATGCATCCCGGTGTAACGTCTGGAGGTGGAGGCGAGGAGATCCTGGCAACCTTCCGGTAATCAGTGCAGCTTTTCAGCAAAGATTCAAAAATAGCTTCTTCTTTTTCTCTGCAAAGGTTTTGCTAATGAACTCTGGTAAACATCTTAATTGTTCCACCCCCTTTCTCACTGCCTCACTGACGTTTCTCTCTTGTATTAAAAAAAAAAAAACTTTTTCAAAGTGAGTTATTTTCCTGGAGATGTTGTGTTCCTTCAGAGAGTGTGCATCCTACGAGGCTTGCCCTTGTTGATTACTGTTAAGTTTTCCCCCACTCAGATGCCTGCCAACGATTGACTGTTTTCTTCTTGTTTTTCTCTCCGTTTCAACATCGATTCCCCCTTGCGCTCTTCATCGCGTTACTTTTTCCCCGTCATTCGATGCCTTACTTTTCCTTCTATTTTCCCCTCTCTGTGTGGCGGCGACAGTGTGACAACTTGTGGCTAATGGGAATAAAACGAGGCAACGTCTCCCCAGAATTACTTGAAGGGGCGTGAGGTAACGAGGGAGAAGAAAAACGTGACTCGATTCAGATTAAAGGAGAAAAGGAGCATGTTTTTCTGACGTGTTGATGGAGTTCCAAACGCCAAGCCGTGATGGCACCACTGTGATCTTCAAAGTCTTTCCCTGGCAGTCTCTTCTTCCTCTCCCATGTTCCCGCTTGTTTAAGAGAGGGTGCACTGGCCGCAGGCATGACGATGACCTACCTTCAGTTTTGTTGCTTTAATCTCAAAATTGCACATTTTTGGTTATTGAAACCTTTGTCACTGGATTCAAAAAGCCATTTTAATCAGTATTTTAGATAAAAGTGACAGATTTAATCTACGATTCAAATAAAGGCCCGACAATCCTTGAAAGAATGAACATCTTCCACAGGGTTCTGCTCAACTTCATGCAACATTATGAGCTGCACACTTAAATGGTGTGTTTTAAATGACTCTCAGCTACTACCACTTGAAAATATTTAGCCTACTTGTGTGAAATTGATTGAGTTATAGTCATTTTGTGATTTCTAACGTCAGTTGACTGTGGCAGCCATCTTGAATCAGAGAGAATTCAAAGATTAATCAGATGTATATGTACATACATCCTAGGGTTGGGTGATATGGTCGAAAATAACGAGCATTTTTAACTTAATGGCATTATATAATATATGCTGATATTTTTATTTTCTTTTTTCAAATAAGCTGATTAAATATTCAATCAACAATGGTGATGCCAGCCCCGCTGTCAGAAGGTATAGCAACTAGTCCCGTTGGATCAAGTTTCCATCTTGTGATGGCAGCCGGGCTTCAGCTACTGCCACTCCTACTGGTCTCGACTCACTTTGTTTAACTGCTTTAGTAGCTTTTTGAGAGTTTGAGAGATTCTTAAGTTTAACTAATACATCTTTACAGTCTGTCCCAAAGTCCACATAGACCTGACCTGGGCCTTTTTAAATCTGGTACTTGAGCATTTTTGTACCGACTGTTCCTTTTGAACTTTTGTGCTGTGCAGCACTTTGTGCACCTTTCAGCTGTTGTAAAGGGCACTATAAGTAATTGATGAATGATTGACTGATAGGCTCTGCTTTAGTAATGTCATGTCACTTCTCAGTTTTTCTCTCACCACCACTGCATGGTTTGTGTAACATGGTTCGTTTCGGGGCAGGAGGCTCTGAATGTTTCACCGTGAAGCATTCATGGTCTGTGCCGCAGCATGCCGTTTCACACACGCTGCATACTCAACTTTATGGTGCTTTTAGATTGTGTGAAAAAAAAAAAAGTAGCGTTTGAACATTTTAGTCGTCTGCTGCGCACAATTTCCGCACTGTCTCCAGAAAACATAATTCTGCTGCTCATCTAACATTGAATCAGAAGCATTTATAAACAATGTTTACAGTTCCTCTCCAATATATGCCCTTGTGCAGTGGTTAATTTGAGATGGATCCTGCCGCAACAGGATCCGGGAACTCTCTTTTTGACCCGCTGTGTTCCGGCAACTGTTTGCTCGGATCCGGCAACTCAAATCTCCGCCCCTAAAAGTCCCAAGTCATCACGCATTTCTATTTTGATTATTTATTAAAAATACAACGACAGGAGACATTCTGTGGAGCAGATGTTCCAGCCGCAGCACGCGCTCCTGCCCAGCAGAGACACGGATCGCATGTCACGCAAGGATGAGCGTCGTCATCCACCTTCAGCTGTGTGCACTGCAGACAGTGCACGTTTTACACACAGGAGCGTCTCCAGACAGCTCAGACCGCGCGCACAACTGCGGATGTGTCTGAACTCCTGCATACATTTCAGACATAAATAAAAAAGCTTACAGTTAAAAAAAAATAAAAAATACGAGAGAAATGTTTGACGTGTATTATTCACATTACATCACATTTCAAAACAACGGCACTAATTTGTCAAAATAACAGCGATCATAATGCCAAAGACAATTTACTTTCATAAAATAAATGGATGGATTGCCCTTAGACAACCAAGAATTGAAGCACCATTACCAGTGGTAATTCAGATTAGAGCATCAAGAGAAGAGCAAGGCAAATTGGCAAATCTAACGGTATAATTATAACAGACTATATCAATAAAAACAATATAGCTCATTTTATGTCTCGTATGAAAATTTATGGATATTTTTAAAAATCTTGATACATTGCCCATTCCTACATGCAATGATTATTTACTGCAGGTTTCATTAAAACTCATCCAGCTGTTCATGAGATATTTTGCTTACAAACAGACATGCAAACACCCAGGCACAGGTAATGAAAAAAAACCATCATGGTATTTCTCTGTCATTCACCTGGGATTGGTAATTAAGTTCTCAAACCTGTTGTCACATGCGTCTCTCTTTCTCGCCTCTTTATAGTCAATACACCTTCCATGGGACAAATTCTAAAAAATGACTTCCCACTTGTTGAACCAGTCCTTATAAACCTCATGTATCACCGTGGACAAAGCTCAGATGTGCAGTTCTGAATCTTCGGAGTAGATACTTGTGCTTTGATGGGCCCTTTCTATTTTTGTGCTCCAAAAAATACCTGCCATGTTTTGTTTTCAACTGTCTGAAAACCCTTTTAATCCAGGAGAAAAATGACAGTATTTCTCAATGAGGTGCAGCTCAAAATTAATTTAGTCGAGATGATGCATTGCTGCTGGTCTGAATACAAATGTTAATCGCATGCACGTGGTAATATTTTAATTCGGGATCAAGGCAGAGTGATGGTGTTGTTTACCCTGCAGGGTACCTCAGGGAGGCCTTTCAGCACAGTTTATGAGTCTGTTTAGACACTTGATTAAAGACGTGCTTTCTGTCGGAGCTAATGAAACACAGAAAACACACAGAGAACCTAAAGTCCGTCTTCCATCATCGGTGGGGGCAGGATGTGTGACTCTGTCAGTGAGCCAAACAAGAACGCTAGGATATTAAATATAAAAGTTCACATCATTATGTGTTTATTTGTTTAGGCTGTCTTCTTTAGAAGTTAGCAAAGAAATGGGCATATGCACAAGGGTGTAATCCGTGGTAAAGTAAAGCGAACTGTCAAAACTGGGTATCAGAATATTTTGTGTGCGTCTCAGATTTTTTAATTATACATCTTAGTTATTAAAAGCATTAACAGATCATGCAAGATCTTTGTTTAAAACGTTGACATGCAAGGCGATGGACAGGTGGCAGTCCTTCAAGAAACTCTAATTTGATAGCATGTGAGTGACTACCCAGGTGTATCCATGTCCCGAGGTAGATCTGTGTCCAGGCCTGGCTGGGGGAAGACGTGTTCATTATTTCATGAGATCTTGTCAGTGTCAATCTCAGTGCACTCTCTGTGTTTTTAAGGCAGGATGAGTTGGAGCTAAGAGGGCAAAGTGTGCTGCTCAGGGGAAAGCAGCCGATGTATGTAGACGTTTTGACAAGATATTGGCTCTTCACTGTCAGGTTGTGGATCAAATATGTCTGTGCCACCTGTGTTTGTAGACCCATGGCGGGTTTTACTGCGAGCTGGAATCCCAGCGCGGCTCCGACCATCTGGGCAGGAAGCAGTAAACTCACCAGTGAGTTTCCAGCTGCTTGTTGGTCATCCTGATGCCGTAGAGTGTTTTATACCACCATCATCATTAGGGGCCAAATGTAGATCATCTGTTGTTACATTGCTCTAGATCAATAAAAAGTTGCCATATTTTTCTTCATGATTAGAAGTGTGTTTGTTGGATTATTTATCATAAATCCCAGATGACTTTTACACACCTGTGCACAAGCTAAATAGTTCCACTCAGCTCAAACCAAGAATGGGGGTCAACCTAACAAATGTAACTACAAAACGTATGCAAACATCTAGCATTTCTTGAAGGAACGCATATCACCCCACACCTTTCATGTCAGAGTTTTTTCCATCACATCTTCTACCGCTTATTTGTAGTGGCATTGTGGAAGCAACAGGTCCAGGAAAGAAACCCAGACATCCGTCTCCCTAAAAGCACACTCCATCTCCACTTGGGGGGATTCTCAATCCCCACAGCGAGTTCTGGGTTGGCCCAAGGGCTTCTTCCCGGTGGGACTTGCCTGGAAAAAAAGAACCAGAGTTTAGATTAAGATAATCTTAGAACGAGTAAATAAATACACAGTTATAGCCACAAGACTAAATCTTAAAAATGACGTTTTGCAAAATGTCATGCAGTACTGCAAGATCTAGCAAGATGTGTCAGCGCTCAAAGTATGTGTTGAGGATGAGTTTCAGCTACTACCACACCAAAATTTAGCTCAACGTTCATAAAACTGACTGAACTATGGCCATTCTGTGTTAGTTATTTTTGATTGGATGTGGTGTCCATCTTAAATTGGTGTGAATCCAAAAGTTAATCAGTTGTTGAGGTTTGTTTAAATAGTATTTTCTGAGTTTTATTAAAACCCGTTTACTGGTTTGTGTGACAAAGCAACAAATCTTCTTCTTCTTTCGGCTTTTCCCTCTTCAGGGGTCGCCACAGCGAGTCATCCTCCTCCACCTCACTTTGTCCTTTGCATCCTCTGCCCTCACTCCAACTACCTTCATGTCCTCATGGTCTTCGACTAACAGTAGCACAATATCCACCGGCACCCTGTTTGTCAACAGCACCAGTGGCGGTCGTTGTTAACCCGGCCCTTGACCGGTCCGGTATGGTTTCACTTTGATGAACTCACATTATGGTTTTAGGAAAAGTGTTTTACATCGGATGCCATTCTTGACACAACCCTCACCATTTACCCAGGCTTGGGACCAGCACAAGAGATACACTGGCTTGTGCTCCCTTGCGACAAAGCAACAAATAAACAGCATAAACATGACCTTCACTTTCCACTACAACTAACCATACATAAAAATACAAAGTACAATCACCAGTAAATGCACATTTTTACTGAATATGAAACAAGAAGCTTGGTAAACAAAATGCAAAGACTGCATCCAGACTGATGGAGACACCCAACAGCACAACAAATATGACAGAAGCATTAGAACGATTCAAACTGAATTTAGTTACAAACAGTGAGAGGGAAGAAAACAGAGTGGTAAATGTGACACATAACAGTGGGACAACATGCCAAGTGTTGTCATTTTTGGTACATTTTTTGTGTTATAGTCTGAGTGTTAGACACAGAATATGGAACTGTTGGTGGATAAGTAGACATTGAAGCTCAGTATTTGTTTGTAGGAAAGAAGCCAGTTTTACTTTTAATGAACCTGCAGAACCTAGATGGATGGATAGATGGATAGATTGATGGATACTTTATTAATCCCAGAATTTGAAGCATTCAGGTCAATTCAATTTTCAATTCAATTCAGTTTATTCACATAGCACCAAGTCACAACAGAAGTAATCTCAGGGCACAGAACAGAAACATTCATATACCTGTATAAACAGTAAAAAGTAAGTTAAAGTTTATCTGAGGAGCAGACTGCTTTGAGTCTAAATTCATGACAAACTCATCTTGAGCAAGCATAAAGGCAACAGTGGAAAGGAAAAACTCCATGAGGAAGAAACCTCCAGTAGAACCAAGCTCAGGACAAGCGACCATCTGCTACCGGCTGGGTTTGGTAGGAACAGGAAGGAGGAACAGATACACAATGGCAGGTCGAGAATCACTTGGTAAGATAGAAATCATATCAAATGAAAACTATTCAATTTTAACAACTCATTTTAAGAAATTAGGTCAATTTGTCCTCCAGTAATCTATGTCTATGGCAGCATAACAAGCCAACCCTAACTATAGGATTTATCAAAACGGAAAGTCTTAAGCCCAGTCTTAAAACTGGACAACATATCAGCCTTATGGACAGAAACTGGAAGTTGGTTCCATAAGAGAGGAACCTGATAACTGAAAGATCCTCCCATTCTGCTTTTGTAAATTCTAGGAACCGCAAGTAAGCCTGCAGTCTGAGAGCTACATGCTCTGTTAGGAAAATATGGGACGATAAGATCTCTAATATAAGATGGAGCTAGGTTGTTGAGAGCTTTGTAGGCTAGAAGTAAGATTTTGAATTTGATTCTAAATTTGACGGGGAGTCAAAGAAGCTAAAACTGGAGAGATCACTCCTGCCAACTCAGATTAAGACTCTGGTAGCAGCGTTTTGGATCAACCGATGACTTTTTAAATATGTTTTTGGACACCCAGATGACAAACCATTGCACTATTAGACGTGACAAATGCATGAACCAGTCAAACTGACTGGTCAAACAGGTTGAAAACCAGGGTGAGTGAAATCACTATCAGGAAAAAAAAAACCCGAAACAATGACAGATTAGATTCAGTCATCCTTTATTTATACAGGCTCAAAGACCTCTGAGAATAAAGAGCTCCCTCAAAAAACAGAAGGACAACACATAACCCTGCTTTCATTTAATGAATTTCAGCTCATTCATGTGGAATTGGTAACAGTATTTTGTCATAGTTTCTCTCTTAAAGCTGGACTCTTCATGCAGCTCAGGACTAAAAGCCTTATAAAACCCAAACCAGTGCATGTGGTAACAAATAATTTAATCCAGAGGGTCAAAATAACCGGTAAATCAACTTCATTTAGGTTTTATCAGTAAAGTTTTCTAACAGCGATGTTTCAACTTTGAAGCACAGATGCATTTTGGTATGAACTTTAAATAAAATATGTTTTAAAAGGAACAATCTAAATTGGAAATATTCTCAAAACACAAAGTTCTCAGATTTTTGTTTTATATTCATTCCAAATCCCTCCTTTATTTTTATTTCTTTACTCAGGCTGAACTGGGTTAAACTCTGAAGACACAAATATTACAAATTCCAACAATTTTTCCTCTTATACTGTGAGCAGGACAAATAAGCAAGTTTTGAGAGCACATCTTATTTATGTATCTGACCCGGAGGTTAAATATTAGATTTATAAATATGCAAATAAAATATTTCTATCATGCATTTGAACCGCGTGTCAAAACGAAACTCGTTCCGTTACTTTAGTTTGTTTTAAAGACGTAAAATAATTTTACAGCCATCACATTTGGAATGACTTTCTAGTAGTGCAGTTTATTTTTATTTTAGTCACGTAGCATTTACATCTCTGTGGATTTGTAGGTTCACTCTCCCACTTCAGACTAAAATAAAACCACTGATGAACAGAGTTTTACAAATATTTAATTTACATAAATATTCATGATTTCTTGTTTGACTTTGCTCACTTTAAGAGTGAAACAGTTGCGCTTTGGGAGAAATAAATTGCCATGAAACCAATAAATCAACTTGTCTGTCGTTATCATGTGATGTTATTTTGCTAATTACTGTAGATTGTGACGATATACTTTAAAGCTGTTACAAAGTTGCAACAAAGCAGGACAGGATGGACACAGGATTTCAAAGAAGACTATTTTATTGTATTACAAAGTCTTCACCACAGCGGGTTAAATGTCTCGCAGGCAGTCCGAGCTTTACTTTTTGGATTTGAAAACATTTCCATAATCCCTGCCTGGTGGCCACTGTGGCACATCCTGAACTAAGAATGATGGTGGGGTTTATGCTTCATCAGTTCTGACCAATATAAGCAACGTGGGTTGTAAAGAGAGGTACAAATAAAACAGGCATTTCAATCAAAATGTGGTGAATGTTTTTGTATGGGGGGGGGAAAAGTGGTTTGGAAACATTTAATTTTGCAAAATATTCCTGACTCCAAATTTACCGTATTTTTCGGACTGTAAGGCGCGTTTAAATCCTTTAATTTTCTCAAAAATTGACAGTGAGCCTTATAATCCAGTGCACTTTATGTATTCTGGTTGTACTTACTGACCTCAAACCAATTTTATGTGGTTATTGTGAATGAGTTGAATAAAGTTTGAATTATCTGATTTTGTTTTGCTTAATGCGCCTTATGTATGAAAACAGACCCGTTCGTTGATATTGTGCTTTATAATCTGGTGCGCCTTAGTCCGAAAAATACGGTAACTGCTCCTCTAAAAAACAGATTTGGTGATAGTTTCTGTAAATTGGCACTGTAGGGTGGATAACTGTAAAAATGGACACATTCAAAAGTCTCAGAAAGCAAAGTCAGGTATGAAGTTTTGACATCTTAAATTATAACGTTTGTCAGTAGATTATATTCAGACTAAAACGCTCGTATATTTCTAAAAGCACCTCACAGAGCTGGTTCACCAGCAGTAAGCTGATTTTCTCTCGCCATGCTTGAATTAAATGTAAAACATTTCTTTAAACATGTCTTTAAGCCTGGTTGTTGTTTGAAAATCTTTGGGCAAAAAATGGAAACGGTTGTTGAAAATGAAGATATTTGACGAACGAGGCAAAGCAAGTCAAAATCTATATGAGCTACAAAACGAGTGCAAGTGTGGGGAATGAAGCGCAGCAGCTGAAGTGCATCCACCCACACCTTCACAGGTGCAGCCGATGAAGACGATTCGAGCCAATTCACCGCCCAGTGATTCAAGGATTCACCTCCAACCAGTGTGAGAGCCGAAGTGAGAGCCGAAGGATGGGGGTGTCTAACAAGGGGTTTCTTTGAGTTAACTCACAAGTAGAAAGGCCAAAGTAAGATTGTGATTAAATTAACTAAGTATTGTGGTTTTAGAACGTTGTCACTTTGTTGGTTACACTCCCTGTAATTGACATCGACTCACTTGTTCTGTTTACTCCAACCTGAAGAAGTCAGATGTTTGTTTTATTTGTGGTCGTTTACTGTACAGCAAATCGGGGATGAAATTGTATTCGGTCAAACTAAACTAAGCCCTTTTTCAGAGTCCTGCATTTTAAAGCCACATTGTGATAACTGCATCATCCTCATATCATTATTTTCCTCAAAACTGTTTAGACCTGTCCTGTTTTGCAAGACAAATAAGCCTTGCTTTTAAATAATATATTTATAAAATATGTTTTGCGTAGACTACAGATATGGAACCTCTCAGAACCAATGACAATTTTTGGGCGTCTCCACCAGTTTGTGTCGAAGAAGCCCAAACAACAATGGAGCCATTTTTAACTGCACCTGCTAATTAAACTTGCTTTTTCTTGATCTTGTCATGATTTTTGATCGTGTGTTAATGTGGTTAATGACTAAGAAGAAGTTGTAATAATAAAAAAATTAAAAAAATCCAGCTAAGTTCTTTGTCTGCATTTTAACGTCTTGAATTTGGACATCCACTGCAGGAAAGGCATTTCAGTATTTTAGTTAAATTAATGTAGACTGGAAATAAAACCTGTGTAGTGTAGACGGAGCCTATTCTAGTAATTTCTGAAGTGATGTTCTGATAGTTAAAGGTATCTAACTAGTAAAGACATCAGCCATAAAGCATAGAGTTTGGAGAAAAGAGCACAAGGTTTTCGGCTAACGGCTAGCTAAACAATGCCTTGCTTTGATTTTCAGGCTTAAAGAACAACTCTTTCCTAAAAAGACATACTGGTATGAAAGAACACCACATTGGCTAATATTAAACCTCTACACTTTCACATGACACCGTTTGTTTACGTGTTAGTTTACTGAACAACAGAGTTACTTAAAGAATGTTTGGCTAACCATTAGCCTAGCCTTGAGGAGGACTTTGGCTCTTTTCTTCAAACTCCACGCTCTACGACTGATAGTTACTAAAATAAAGGTAATGATTTGTTGATAGATATTCAACAGAACAACACTTGAAAAATACAATTTTATTTTTAATTTTTTTAATTACAGATCGTGGAATCACACAATTTAATGCCTTCTATGTTTTTTTTTTATTTTTTATTACTGATCAAATTTAATTATTAATATTTGAAACAAGAATTTGTTTCTTTTATTTGAGAAATTAAAATGGCACCATCTTTCATAGTGTGTTGGAGTTTAGCCTTTTTATTACTTAGATCTATGGTTCCCAACCCTGGTCCTTGAGGAACACCATCCTGCATGTTTTAGTTCTTTCCTGCTTTGATACACCTGATTTGAATGAATGGGTTATTAACAGGCTTCTGCAGAACCCGAGGAAGGAATTAAATCACTGTATCAGGTGTGTTGGACGTGGGGAACAATTAAAACATGCAGGATGGTGTTCCTCAGGGACCACAGTTGAGAACTATGGACTTAGATGACAGAATATAAAACTAAAAGTAAATATTTGTTGTAATTTAGGGATCTAACATTTAAACTTGTTCACATTTCAGACCAAGACTGATTTTGTTCTTCCCTTGATGCAGCTTTTATTTGGAGCTAGTGATAATTTACCAGTAAAATTTGTAGTTCATATGACACTAATATGTGCCATTACTCATTAAAATTCTTACTTGTTATCCAGCTGTTGTGTTTTCCAAACATCCATCATGATTTTTGTTTGCTTTACTGGATCATTTCGAACATATTCATACCCAGCAGTTCAGTCTGAACATGGAACGTGTTTCATTCATTTGCACTAATTGGATAAAAAGGATTGAGATATAATCTGTGTCCTCCATTAGTGATATCGAACATCCGTTGATGTTAAAAACAGCCAAAAAACCAACTTGATTTGCTGCAGCGTAATGACACACTGTTCTCGTAAATTTAGGACTCTGTAAATGTTCCATTACAGATTATTTTTTTTGTTTTTTTCCAGTCGTTGCCAGCCTAACATCTGACACCTGTTTGGGCACTTATTCTCTTCTGGCTGCAGCAGAATTTGTTGGTGTCTGCTGTTGCTTTGCATTTAACAGCCTCCAACACTTTATCATCCATTGCACATTACCATAAAACTCAGGAACAGGCAGTTAGTTTTTCAGACTTGTTCCAAACTCTGGGGGGAAAAACCCTATTTATTTAAAGTTCAAGAAGTTCAAGACACTTAGAGGTCCATCCATCCATCCATTATCTTTTACCCGCTTCTTCCATTTTGGGTCACAGGGGTCGCCGGTGCCCATGTACGGCAATCACAGTGCGAGGGGCGGGGTACACCCTGGACAGGTCGCAAGTCCATCACAGGGCCACATAGAGACAAACAACCATTTGCTCTCACACCTAGGGAAAATTTAGAGTTACCAATCAGTCCAACATGCATGTTTTTGGTCTGTGGGAGGAAACCCATGCATGCACGGAGAGAACATGCAAACTCCACCCAGAAAGGCCCCCGGTCCGGGATTTGAACCAGGGACCTGCTCGCTGAGAGGCAGCAGCTCTACCAGTTGCACCACTGTGCTGCCCCACTTAAGTCTATTTTATTTATTTTTGTTCAAAATTCTTCTTATTTTTGTTTTCAGAGCAGTTTGTTTGGAGACAGTTTATTTGGAGAGATTTTTTTGAACACTTCCTGCTTGCTCTCGATGAAGATGGTTGCTTCACCCACTCCTGCCTCCCTCCCGCTTTTTGCTGTCTTGTCCCGTGAACCTTTTTCAGAGCTTCTCTCTACATATCTTCTGAAATGTAAATCATGGATCTGGTCAGCTGGTCACTCAATGCAATTGATAACATTTTCTTGACGAGAAGACAGGGTGAAGGAGAGCCCTCATGCCCTGAAGGGACATTCGTTTCGGGATACACCATGGATTCCTAGGGCCAGTGGACGATGGTGTGTCTGTCCGTATTGTCTGTTGAGGACGTAGAAGACGCGTACGTAATTGGATTTACGATAGCGGGATTTCTGCTTTTTGGACTTGGCGGGTTTTTGGCTTATCAACAAATTCGAAACATGTCGGCAGCGGATCTGGTAATTTTTGAAGCTGCCTGCCATGTGTGAAGGAATATGCTGTGCTTCGAGCACCCAGACTCAGATGCTTTGTGAGATAAGCTGGACATGATTTCTGAGAAACGCGGGTCACTTGCGGCTTCTGGAACTTGCTGGCGTGAAGGATTCTACCTTGGGGAAGGCTACAAGCATGGCCTGGTGGAATCACCACAAAATTTGGCTGTTCGGATTTACCATTGAGAAGATCCAGCAGAACTTTTGAAGGCAGACATAAAAAAATCAACAGTCTGCCTGTCCCAAAACAATTGTTCTCAAATCTGGCTTCCCTGCTTGGCCTGTCTTGTCGAAGCTCCAAAATTCACAGTTGAAACGTTGTTTTTCTCTGCAAGAAGAAGCTGAGAACTTGTTTACTGATTTTTATTTTTTTTTTAATTAAAAGCTTTGTGTGAAAAATGCTATGCTAAAGAGCTCAAGCCATACAGAGCGTCCGCCATTTTGAGAACTGAAAAAACAGGAACGGGATACAGCCCATGTTGCATCAAGAGGCCTCCCTCTCATTTTTTTTTATAGAGACACACTGCTTGCTCCCTCAATATCCATCCTTAGGTTCAAACTACCTTATACAGCCATCGAGTGGTAAAAAAAAGTACGACACACAAAACAAATATAACATTTCTTATTAAATATGACAATAATTACTAATTATTGTCAAATTTCAAACAATATTATAGTTTATTGCAATAATTTCTGAGACAATTAGTCGCTAAGCAAAATTTGTTATCGTGACAGGCCTAGATGTCATTGTATGTTGCTGTTTATGTTGTGAAGTCTTTTTTTGCAACTTTCACACTGTGCCCTGGCACAGGAAATGGTGTGATGATTTTTTTTCTACCTCCTCCACCCTCTCGTGTTCTCTTTTTCTCATCTACTTTGTATGTCTGTATGTAACAGGTCTTCCCATTCCCATTCACAAGGATTTCCCCAGTTTGTTGAGTAAATCTAAAGAGCATATACCCCATAATAAGAACTATGAATTGGTTTGGAGTTCATGTAAGTAGAGCTTTAATTGAAGGCAAAAGGAGATGTAAAAATAAGGTATGATGAAGGTTATAAATGCAGGTTTCTCAGCTGATACTTGAATAATTGAAACCTTTTTATAAAAATAAATAATTTTCCTTTCCTCATCTCAAATCAGAGCCGTGCACTAACTCGTTATCTGACTTGCTATTAAGGCAAAGATGTGAAGAATTATTTAGATAATTTTCTAAATAAGGTTATGCCGGCGTCTCCCACCGATGCTAACTCTGCATCCCATTTTCGCTGCTCGTTTTTTCATTTGTCATGCTTTTTTTTTTTTTTTTCTTTTCTTTTTGGAGCATGTAAATGATTCTCACATTTTATTCATAAATGTGTTTGTGTTCAGCGAGAGGAAAACAGACACGACCCTGTTCGCTCAAACAGCTGCTTTCACGCTGGATTTTTGCCTGTCCCAATTACAAATCCGGGCAGGCGGGGAGTTTGTGTCCCAGCATTTTGTGACACAGTCAAAACACCAGTGTTGCGTTTTCTCTTCCCACTGTAGTGGTTGTTACATCTGAATGACTTCTGTGCACTCTGCACCCCCTCTCGTTTGTCAAAGCGAGCTGCTGCTCAGCTCCTCTTTCTCAGCCAAAGTCATATTAAAGTTTCAGCTCACACGGTAAACTGCAGACACTCTTTGGAAACGATTGTCGCCTTTTTAATGGACAGCAAACTGTCAACCAGATTTCTGGCTTTCTGAATCTCCGCAGCTCCGTCAGCAAACAGAAGGTGACAAGTCTGACAGGTCGGTGAGTGTGGACCGTTGAGTCGAAAGCCGAATGTCGCACAAACAGTCTGTCAGGAGCTTTTTCTATCTGTTTCAGTGAGATTCATGCCTTAAAATGGGTTTTAATGGGAATGTTGAATCCATTAAAGAAAGTGTGCTTTCATTAGCACAAACTAGATTTTCTGCACAGCTGTGGCGATTTTCTATTTGGTCTGTTGGTGTTTTTTTAGTAATTCCTTTAATGTGTAGAGTATATAAAAACAGTTTCAACTTTAAATTTGCTCCAAGAGTAGGAAGCAAGAAACACTGCAGCGTTCTTCACGTGTTGCCAAATACTGCACCGTTGTGCCGCTTTCCATAAAACACTAGTTCTATGTCATATAGGCTTCGCCCTTTAAGGCTGTCGCTGATGGGTTTATCCCGTTATGCGCAAGCATCGTACTGAAAAAAAATTAGTCCACGCCCACCTGCTGTGTGGGCCCCACCCGATCCGTATAAATTACGTTAAGAGCGGGTAATCTGCTCCCAGTTTTTCTTCAGCAAGCATAATAAACAAGAATAAACTGACCTTTTTCGTCGAGATGTCCAGCTCCAGCACCATCCGTTTGTGTCCCTCGTGCAAGACCGGCTACTTGCTTAGCTTCGACCGGCACGACACCTGCGAGGGATGCCTGGGTCCCCGCCACGTCGCTCGCGCTTCCTCCTGCCGCCTCTGTGACGAGCTTCCACCGGAGGAAAGGCAGAGGAGAGCAGCCTTGTTTAAGGCTACCATCGGGGACTGCCTGTCCGTGGCGGGAGACTGTTCGCTGGACGACGCCATGGATTTCTTCGACGCCGGCTCTCGGAGTGAATCGGATGATTCCTCTGGGACCGGTGACGCTAGCAGCAGCCCCGACGCTCGTTCCCTCCCGGGGAGCGCAGTGTTGGAAAGAGGGAGGCCGAGCGGATGCTCGACTCCCCCGGGGTTTCCCGCCTCAGCGACCACATCGCTCCCTGCCGTGGGCGCGCTCCTCTCGGAGCTGCCCGCCATTATCCGGGAAGCTGCTAGCGTTAAGGGGCTCTCCGTCCCCTCACCCCCCCCGCTCAGATCGGATGATCTTGCGGGAAGGTTTGGCTCCACGCCGGCTCGCCGTCCTGATCCCATTTGGCCTCGTTTTCCAGCGGTGACAGCGTACTGGAACGAGGCCGCAGCCGGTCCTGGTAGGTTAAGGGCGCCCGTCTCCACTTACGCCCCCATCACCAGAGTGGAGGGGTTCACCGAGCGGGGCTATCCCTCGGTACCCCCCCTTGAGCCAAGCCTCGCGGAAGCCTTCGGAGCGAAGATGTCCAGGCTGGAGAAGCGTCCCGTCCCTCCGGGGAAACACGACCAGGTGGCGACCGCGCTCTCCAACAGAGCCCACCAGTGTGCTTTTCAGGCGGCCGCGGCTAACAACAACGTGGCGCTGTTAGCATTTAGCATGTCGAAGAGGCTGGAGGCCTCAGGCCTGCCGGAGGAGACGAAGAGCTCCCTGTGTAAATCGGCAGACGCCGTCCTCAACATGTGCGCCGCTTCCACGGTTTGCCTGTCGAGGATTGCTTCATGGATGACGGTAATCCAACGCTCCATCTGGCTCCGTCACTCCCCATTGCTGCCGGAAAAGCTGCACAAGGACCTCATGGAGGGCCCCATCTCATCGGACGCGCTGTTCGGAAGCAGCTTGAAGACCATGCTGGCGAATTCCAAACAGTCGGAGGAGATGTCGGAAGCGGTACGTCATCTCATCAAGCCGCGCGGCTCATCCCGTCCCCCAGCTCGCTGGAAGGATCGCCGAGAGCAGAGGCAGAAGCACCGACGCTCCACGGCAGCAGCAGCTTCGTCTCGCCCAGCTCCACCACCAGCCCCGCCCGCCAGAGACCACCCCTCCTCAGCCCGGCAGCCTGCACTTCAGCGCTTCCCCAGAGATCGCCTGCAGACGGCGCTCGGGTCAAACAAACCGCAGAGCTCACGAGGGAGAAGGTTTAAGAAATGACGGTCTGCGGGGGATGTGTGTATGAACGAAACAGGAAGTGAAATAAATGATTTTTCAAAAATCAGAATGCCTGTTTTTAGCCAGTCTGTAAGTTCGGATGAGCTCACAGCCGCTACACACACATCCTCCACACAGAGAGAGCCGGTGTCCTTAAATAAAGGTTTTTTAAACCCACCGCCGCTCCTTCACATGCCCAGACGCTCACGTGACACCACGGTAAGCGAAATATCTTGTTGTCAAACAGAACCGCACGATCACCACTCAAACGGTGTTAAACGCGCACCCGAGCGAGACAAGCACCGTCCATCCAAACGGCACTGTGCCGATGATGCACGCACAGCTGCCCGGCGCTCACCGGCTCACATCGGGATAAATGTGGGACCGCAGGCCGGGTCCGGTGGAGGCCCCCGCTCTCAGCAAAAACAACACACGTTTTTCCTGAATAAACGCGAACAGCCGTCATCCATCGCGCCTCTGCGACCAGCAGCTCACGGCGGCATAAGCGTGAGACAGCTGAATGAATCCAACGATGGGCCCCGCCCTCAGCGAGAGCGGCGCGCGTCCCTCCAGAGAAAACGTGCGCTCCCGCGAAGTTCACAACCTTCACTTCGACAGCACGGCGTTGATGACGTCACGCCCTCCACCTCTCAACGTTCGCACAGCGACGTTAAACGTGCAGCCTCTGGACGTCACCAGCTGACACACGCCTCGCCTCAGCGCACACCGCCCCGCCCGGACATGAAGGTTGGTCCGCGATCCAGTCACAGCGCACGGGCGCGCGCAGAACAGCCCTTTCGAGAAAGCCTCGCCTTGGGTCACGCGGAAAACATTTCCGCGACGCATGACGGCGGTCGAGGCGGAGGTTTGGATGACATCCGTTCAAAACACGGCACATCATTTAAACGCACGTCCACTCCACGAACGTCACGCAGAGTGGTTAAAAACATGCTCACCGGACAGATGGATGGACAGAGTGTTATGCAAGGGTTACACGCTGCAGTTTGCAACCCGACCCCCTCCGTTCGGAGGAGTTATAGAGACGGTCCTGTCATCACCAGACCAAGTCTCAGCCTTAAATGCAGAAGTCCAGGAGCTTCTGATAAAAGGTGTAATCTCAAAAGTTCCCAACGAGGAGGAAAACACAGGGTTTTACTCACGCTACTTCCTGGTCCCCAAAAAGACCGGAGGGATGAGACCGATTCTGGATCTGTCAGCTTTCAACAAAGCGATCATGAACAGACCTTTTCACATGTTGACGAACAGACAGCTGTTGGACAACATCCAGAAAAACGACTGGTTTGTTTCCATCGATCTAAAAGATGCTTATTTTCACATACCAATCATCCCAAAACACAGAAAATTTCTGCGTTTCGCCTTTCAAGGGATGAAGTACCAGTACAACAGGCTGCCTTTCGGGTACTCCCTCGCACCTCGCACGTTCTCAAAGTGTGTGGAGACAGCCCTGCATCCACTGCACAGAGCAGGGATGAGAGTTTTGTTTTACCTGGACGACCTGCTGCTCCTGTCTCACTCCAGACAGGAAGCATTGATACAGGCTCAGGTGTTGGCATCACACCTGCTAAATCTGGGCTTCGCCATAAATTGGAAGAAAAGCTCGATTTTCCCGGCCCAGACAATTGTTTATCTGGGAGTGGAATTAAATTCAATTACCATGACGGCTCGCTTATCACAAACAAGAATCGACACTCTAAAAAACCAATTACGCCACGTAAGACCTGGCAAAGTGGTAACAGCTGTCTCCGTCATGAAGCTGTTGGGAATGATGTCATCAGCTCACACAGTGGTCCCGCTGGGTTTGTTACACATGAGGCGCCTCCAGAGGTGGTTTACGCGCCTGCGTGTGGATCCAGTAAAACAAAAGAGACGGATGATCACTGTCCCTCCCTCCGTGAGAGCAGACCTCCGACACTGGGGAAACACCCTGGCTCTGTCAGAGGGAGTCCCCGTCAGCAAACCCTCGACACACGTGTCAGTCTTCACGGACGCGTCTCTGTCAGGTTGGGGGGGGACATGCCTATCTCAAGCAGTAGGGGCGCTGTGGCCCCACCGCACATCAGCCCACATCAATGTTTTGGAGTGTCGCACAGTGCTGAATGTGATTCAGCATTTTGCTCCCGTGCTACAGAATCAACACGTGTTGATTCACACAGACAACATGGTGACTGCGGCGTACATAAACCGCCAGGGGGGTGTGCGTTCAGCCCAGATGTTACACATTGCACGGAAGCTACTGTGTTGGGCTCACCAAAATCTGCTTTCCATCAGAGCGGTTTACATACCCGGCGTTCTGAACAGAGGAGCAGACGTGATGTCCAGGGGCGGTCCACGTCACGCGGACTGGACCCTCCATCCAGACCTGATGTTTCAGACGTGGCAGAAGTTTGGCAAAGCAGCTGTGGACCTGTTTGCGACGCGAGAGAACGCTCAGTGCCAGTTATGGTTTTCCCTGAGCCCTCGAGACGATCCACCGCTGGGGGTGGATGCATTTGCCCACAGTCCGTGGCCCAAAACGCTTCTGTACGCGTTCCCTCCTCCTCCTCTGATTTTACGGTTCCTGAACCGAGTTCAGGAGGAGGGACTGACAGCTCTCCTGGTAGCTCCCGAGCGCGTGAACGCACCATGGTTCCCGGTCCTGCAGCGTCTGTTGTCAGGTCGCCCGTGGAAACTGCCATGGAGGGAAGATGCTCTCCTTCAAGCAGGAGGAGCGATCAGGAGTTACCCGGAAATAGGCCAGCACCTGTGGGTCTGGCCGCTGAGCGGTCCCGCTTAGAGAGGATGGGTCTCCCTCAGGAGGTAGTGCGCACAATTCAAGATTCACGTGCTGCATCTACCACAGCCCTGTACACATCAAAGTGGACGGCTTTTCAGCGCTGGTGTACAGAGAAAGGTCTGGAGGCCACCTCATGTCCATTAGGTGGCGTGCTGTCCTTTCTTCAACAGCTGATGGATAGGAAGTTGGCGTTCAGCACGATTAAAACGTACGCTGCAGCCATCTCTTCCTGCCACGAAGGGTTCGGGGACAGAACAGCTTTTAACCACCCGCTGATGAAGCGGTTTTTAAAAGGTGTACAAAGACATAGACCGGTTTCACGCCCACTCGTTCCACAGTGGGATTTAACGCTGGTCCTGCGAGCCCTGATCAAAGCTCCTTTTGAGCCTCTGGATCAAGTTTCACTTAAATTCCTGTCTCTTAAAACAGCCCTGCTGCTGGCTTTAACATCCGCCAAGAGGGTGAGTGATTTATCTGCCCTCTCTGCCGCTCCGTCATGTCTCAGAATCCAGGCTGACGGTAGTTCAGCTGATTTAAGACCAAACCCAGCCTTTATGCCTAAATGCATCACGAGCTCTTTTAAATCGAGACAGATATCGTTGGAGGGATTCTTCCCTCCCCCCCACAGATCAGAAGAAGAAGCATCTTTTCATCTTCTCTGTCCGGTGCGGGCGTTATCGTGTTACATAGCGCGCACAGCTGCAATGCGTCAAACTCAACATTTGTTTGTGCATTATAGAGATGCATCCGCAGGCCGCCCGTTATCCACCCAGCGCTTGTCACACTGGCTGTGTGAGGCCATTTCTGAAGCCTACAGAGCATCAGATCTAGAGCCTCCTGTCAACCTCAAAGCACACTCAACCAGGGGTATCGCATCTTCGACTGCTCTGCATAATGGTATGTCAATGCAGGACATTTGCACTGCGGCTGCATGGTCATCACCCTGCTCATTTATTCGCTTTTACCTACGTGATGTAACGGCTCGTTCCATGACACATTCTGTCCTTAGTGCTCTAACAGAATGAATATTGTTGTTCTCGTGGAACTCTGTTTAAGCTCACATCTGTCTGCATGCATTACAGTGTGAGATGTTGTTATCAGCCACAAGTTGTGTCTGTGATTCGGTTCTATTGTCACTAATCAGTTCATGACTATTGTTACCAATCAGTTCATTTGTTCAATAATCAGTTCATTGATATTAATCTGTTTATACTGTTCAATCATGAATCAGTTGCTTCATGCCCCCCCCCCCTCCTCTTTTCAATATCTTCCCCGTTGAAGTTTTTCCGGGGCATTCATGCTGTCAGAACGCATAGTTGCACAACATGCGTCTGTGCATGGCACACAATTACGCGATGCGTAATTATGCACATGGGGAACTGAGTGGCAAGACGTTTTTTGGGCAAGCTTCCGCTTCTTACTGGGTTCGAATGGACCCAGTGAGGCGAGGACCACATCCGCTTCGCCCTTAACCCATCAGCGACAGCCTTAAAGGGCGAAGCCTATATGACATAGAACGTTGGTTACGTACTGTAACCCCAGATTCTATGAATATAGGCGTAGCCCTTTAAGCGTCGGGCCTCACTGGCTCCTGAATAGCTGAAGAAAAGAATAAGCTATTTGGGAGCAGATTACCCGCTCTTAACGTAATTTATACGGATCGGGTGGGGCCCACACAGCAGGTGGGCGTGGACTAATTTTTTTTCAGTACGATGCTTGCGCATAACGGGATAAACCCATCAGCGACAGCCTTAAAGGGCTACGCCTATATTCATAGAATCTGGGGTTACAGTACGTAACCAACGTTATACGTTTGTTGCGGCTTGAACCGCAGTCCGCCAGCTGCTCGAACATTCAAACACTGTCGGTCATAACCACCATCATCACACGTTTAAACACTGCTCTTGACAAAAGGATGGTTTTACAAGTGAAACCGCTCTGGTTCGGTGCCAGTTTAATCAATCTCGTTAGTAACGAGTGAATTCAGATTTCAGGTGGCTGAAATCAAGTAGTTCGTCTGCTGATATGGTGCCTGATATAATTAGAGAAAGATTTTAGCTACTAACAAATACGCGTAAGCTGCACATGAAATTGCTCCATCAAACGGCAATCAGAATGAGAAACAGTTTAGTTCCTGGAGCAACAAGACTCACTGTCACTCATTTAAAGAACAAAAACATGAGTTTCCGTTTAGAACACTATTTGTTCTACAACATGTAAAACTAGTTAATAGAATAGAACAGAAACAGCCTTTATTGTCCCACGGATGGATTCAAGTGCAACAGCAGCAACAGGTAAAAAGATTCAGACAAAAAGTTCCTAAAATGTGAAAAACATTAGAGATTAAAAAAAACCAACCTATATATAAAGAAATAAACTAACAATAATAATGTTCAGTATGTATTGGAACATTGAGAATGGCGGACTCTTTACAATACAGTAGTTTAGGCAGAGTGTGTGTCTTAATGCAGAATTTAATGTGATTCTTAATAAAATGCTCATATTTTTCAATTGTTTTAAATGTGTGAATACCAAGTTCTTTGTCTGCAGTGTAAATTCAGATTTTGATCAACTAAAAATAAGAAAACGATAATAATCTAAACATAGGAGATAGATTGTGTACTTTCTTTGACTTATTGTGTTGTATTTGACTTGAAGCTTTCGTCTGTGTTTTCATCAGGTTTGTATTTTTGCAGGTGAGGACTGATATTACACCTGGGAGGATACAAACAAAGATATTTGTTATTTGCTAAATGTCAGGAATGTCTATTCTGAGGCAAGACGTGACATTTTCCTCAGTCAAACAAGCTTTTATACTTTAATTTAACTGAGCATTTAAAAAAATCGTTTAGAGGAAATTTAAACAATATTACGCTGAAAGTGAGACTAACCCATGTTGGAGGAATAACAGCTGGCTAACACTTTTGTCACAATTGTGGCAGATTTATTAATAATAATAATTTGTTAAAATCATTAGTTTATATATTCTTTCTAGATTTAATAGTAATATATATTCACATTTTTAAAATGTTCTCTGATACCTGCTTCAGCACACTTTGTCTATTTTCGTCTTTGGCTTTACATTTTAGCTACCATTCATTTACTTTTTTACTTTTATCTAGGCTTTTGCTTTATTTTAGCCACTATCTAGCCTTTTGATACGTTTGATTTTTAGCCATCATTTTGCAATATTTAGTTAAGTTTTTGCTAAAGTTAGCCACTAGCTAACATGAAACTTTTAGGTATCTTTTACACCTTTTAACTTTTAGCTACCAATTTAGCATTTTTAGCTCTTAGGTAACCTCTTTTACTTTTAACTTCCCTTTAGCTGCATTCATCTACTACTTACCCTGTTGCTACTCTCTAGCTACGTTTAGTGTTTGCTACTTTAAACTTTTAATTACACTTTCACTACTTTTAGCTTTCCTGTAAACTTTTGGACTTTTTTTCTTTTACCTCTCTTTGAGCCATTTTTAGCTAGCCTTTTGCTGCTTTTAGTTTTAACTACACTTTAGCTGAATTCCAATATTATCTAACCTTTTACTACTTGAATTCAGTTTATCTGAGACTGTACAGAAGCATTCACACTCAGCACTTTATAAAACATATAGAGTAAAATAATAATCTAAGGAGGCCGGAAGGTTGTGTCGAATCTTCACTTTGTTGTTTAACTTTTAATTAGCATTTTGCTTTATTTAGCTTTCAGCTATGGCTTTTAGCTAGTCTAGTGTCCTGCCTTTTCAGCTTTAACACAGTTTCAGCACTCAGCATTCATACTTCCTACAAGTGATTAGCGCCTAAAGAAAATTGTAAAGATGGCGTGGATGTGACATTACGTCACCGTTTTATTTCTTCATTTTGAAAAAGACAATCGGATGTTTTATGAGCAGAAACTCCAGCGTCTGCCTGCTTTTCAACTTCAGCTGACTTCTGGTCGGCGCGTTCTCCCTCAGCTGAACGTTTCATCTCAAAGTGGGCGAAGCTCATCTTAATTAGTGTGGATTTCAATTGAGCTTTGGTAAATTACCTCTTTTTGAAGCAGGCGTCTCCTCCCCACGCATCACTGCGCAGCAAGAAGAGACGGCAGCGCTGACTTTTAATCAGTGTTGCTTACTCAGTAATTGTACGGCGGCGTGCGCATCATTTTAAATCATAATTTTATTTGATTACGTTTAAATTCAGCAGATGCTCTTGTCAGAAAATGACTATTTCAAACACGAGACGATCTTGCTGTAACTTATTGATTGCCCCCCCCCCCGAGTTTTCTTAAACAAAGCAGCTGTCACATAAATGTGAATTTCCTCAACGTGAATGCTTTTATGTTTTGGTAACTGCTTTTGATACATTTTACAAATACCTGATGATAATCTGTTTAAAAATATAAACTGGTTCAGCTGAACTCTCCCTAACTGTTTAGCTGTTTTCTTATCAGATAAAGTCAAAGGACTGCATCAACTTAAAGCACATTATTCTATCCGGGGTGTTTGATTTAGAGTGTTTGTGGACTATAAGTCAACTTTGGTTCATTTTTATTTAAATCTAATTCCCTTTTCACATTTCCTGCTCAGTCTGCAAACTGATCTTCTGTTCTTGCAGCAAATGAAAATTCCAGCCTGTTTTAGTTTGCAGAAGGTGTTCATGCACTCAGTCAGCTGGGATCGGAGTTTCAATCAGCAAAGTTAATCACCACTTCCCTGTTTGGCTCATGCAATGAGCTTTAACTTCCATAAAAATTAGCCAGGTCTCACAAGCTTCAAGCTTTTTTTTTTTTTTTTTTTAAGCCTTCTTATTTTCAGCTTCCATCTTTACAGCAAAGCTCTGACTTTGTTTTGTCTAGCTCCATGTTTAAAAAGAAGAAAATCTTTCAAAGTGTGAACTTTACAGGACTGGTTTTAGTCATGGAGACAACTGAGCAGAGAGATCTCGAGGTGGATGATGTGCACTTTGCACACAGACGCACCTTAAGAGGAAAAAAAAACATTTAGAAGTTCCATGGTTTTTGTAGCTGTAAATTTAATCTAAATTATTTTTTTTAAGTGACAAAAAGAGCCAAACTGTCGTAAAACCAGAAGGTCTGCTGCTGTTTGCACCAGCAGCAGCCACAGGACAGCTGAGCACAATTCAATTCAGTTTATTTATATAACGCCAAGTCACAACAGAAGTCATCTCAGGGCACTGAGCAGAAACATTCATACAATAAAATAATAAGTTAACGTTATTTATCTGAGGAGCAGATAAACTTCATCACAGACTCTCATCTTGAGCAAGCACAAAGGCGACAGTGGAAAGGAAAAACTCCCTCATGAGGAATAAACCTTTAGCAGAACTCAGGACAAGCGGCCATCTGCTTCTGGGTTGGAGAGGAACAGATACACAATGGCAGGTTGAGAATCGCATGTTAAGATAGAAATAGTATAAAATGAAAACTATTCAATTTTAACAATTTAATTAAAGAATGAGGTCAATTTGTCCTCTAGTAGTCTAAGATTATAGCAGCATAACAAGCCAACCCTAACACTAGGATTTATCAAAAAGGAAATTCTTAAGCCCAGTCTTAAAACTGGACAATGTGTCAGCCTCATGGACAGAAACTGGAAGTTGGTTCCACAAAAGAGGAGCCTGACAACTGAAAGATCTTCCTCCCATTCTGCTTTTTAAACTCTAGGAACCGCAAGTAAGCCTGCAGTCTGAGAGCAAAGTGCTCTGTTAGGAAAATATGGAACAATAAGATCTCTAAAATAAGATGGAGCTAGGTTGTTGAGGGCTTTGTAGGTTAGAAGTAAGATTTTTAATTCAATTCTGGATTTAACAGGGAGTCACTGGAGAGGAGCTAAAACTGGAGAGAGATGATCTCTCCCACTAACTCCAGTTAAAACTCTGGCAGCAGCATTTTGGATCAAGCGAAGACTTTTTAAAGAAGTATTAGGACACCCAGATAATAAACCATTGCAATAGTCCAGTCTAGATGTGACAAATGCATGAACCAGTTTTTCTGCATCATTTTTAGATGAGATGTTTCTAATTTTAGTGATATTACGCAGGTGGAACAAGGTGGTCCTAGTAATGTTTTTAATGTGGGGGATAAAAGACATGTCCTGATCAAAAATAACACCAAGATTTTTAACATTAGAGCTGGAGGACAGATCAATGCCAACCAAGGAGGCATGTCCTGGAATATGTCTCTGACTCACTAAAGAGAAAACCGTATTAGACAATCGACATACAGTAACTCCGTCTCTGCAAGTACATTTTATGCATTTATACCTCGTTTCCTTTGCTGAAATGTAAAAACGTGTAAATGTTAGGTTTATTTAGGGATGTTTGCAAAACAGATAATTTTGTTAAATTGGTGGAAGCATCTGAAGAGAACACAAAATCAACTAATGAAGGTTTTGTGTTCATATTTTACTGGTTTCAGCTCTTGTTTAACGTTAGTAATCTGTTTCTGGGTGTTTAATCTGTTTTTTACCTGCTGCTCTTTGTCTTTTGCTGTTTTCACCAGTGTTTTGTCAGCACCTGTGCGTTCATACTGTTTGGCCTTGTCAATCCCTCTTCTTTATGCTCTTGTTTATCTTCTTTATTTACCCTGAGAGCTGCATCTTTGATTTTGATGCTTCTGCCGCAGCGTTCTGCTGACTGTTTGAATTCCTGTTTGTATGAACTTTGGCATTTTATCGCTCGGGTTTTCACGTCCTTTGCTTTCACCACAGCGTTGCTTCCACATACTGTATTTGGGTCCAGCTTTGAGAAATATTTAATTAAAGGGAAAGTACTAGATTAGGACACGATTTAAAAATATAATTAAATATATGGTAATGAACTCACAAAGAACAGGAAAATTTTTTTACTGAATACGTCTGTAAAAGCAGACAAAACATATTTTGGAATCCAGGCTGAATCCAAAAGTTAGTTTTGTTTAATCCATAATTGTGTTTTTAAGATGAACAAATACTGTAGTGTTTATAGCTTTAGTCAATCTAAACAATATAAACTCTGAATAGGATGTAAAGTTGCACGATATAGTTTACTTTTGTTAAAATTGTTTCATTGAAATTAGTAGGACACTTGCTTGGTTTTGTTCCCTTTGTTTTAAGTTTTCACTGTATAATATTGAATAGTCAATAGAATATTGGTCTATTTGTCTCTAGAAGTATTTAGTTTTATTTAAAGTAAGTGAAGCAGAAGATGAATGAAATGTATTTCAAAGCAGAATTAGACATTTTAAATCAAACTAGTTAACTTCAGGTTCAGTACAAGAAACTTTCTTTCTTGAAGCAGCTTTATTTCTCATCATGGTGAGTGTAATTAGTAAAACATGTGTGCAGTGAAGTATGTGTGAGAATCTACCATCCTTTCCACTGTTTATGGCAGATTTCTACAAATGCATGAAGAGAAAAAACAAAAAAAGCTGAAGGAAATTTTTGAGAGCTGCCGTTTGTCTGATCAGTCCTTACTTTCAGCTTCTTGAGACACAAACGCCCCGTGAACATTATTAAAAGGTGTTTTGTTCAGCTGATACTTGCTTATCTTGAAGAACAAAACGGAAATCTTTATTTACCTGATGCTAAAGCGAAACAGACATCCTGTGAAGTGATGAAACAACACCTCCCCCACTTTCATCACCTCCGATGTTGATTTCGATATCAGCCGAGCTCTTATTTTGCTGCCAACAAAACGGCACGTAAAAATAATTAAAATGGCATCTTTACTCCTGGGGTAAATTACCTCAAAATGAAAGAGGCGGTGTACAGAGGACGGTTACTAAAAAAAAATTCTGTAAAGCTCAGCAACAGTCAGCCATGATGGAAGGACCCAGGGGACGATGGTAGCAGGAGGTCAAAGAGTCTGCTCCTGGAGTTCTTTTGGTTTCTTCCAATTTCAAATCACAGAGCTACAAATCTGCAGACAAAAGAAGTCTGGACAAAGGCTAATGAGGTTTCGGGGTGGGGGGGCAGGATAGAAAAAGTTTGACAGCTGCCTAATCGCAGCAGGGGTGTGGAGGGAACAGTCGGCAGTGTTGGCAGTCGTGAACGTGTGTCTTTTTGCAGAGCGTGTGCGTCTGCTTTTTAAAAAAGTCAATAGTTAGGAGTGCTTATGTGAAAATGTATTTGTGCCAAGCCCCCAGAGCTCCCACAGGCTCCCCAGCAGCGTGTGACGGTTGAAACTCAGAATCAGGATAGACTGGGAGCTGATGCGTGTGTGTGTGTGTGTGTGTGTGTGTGTGTGTGTGTTTTCCTGTCTTGTAGCTGGTGGCTGTTGAGGGGATGTGGGACAGTGGAGCACAGCAGTAAGGAGGCAATGGTCCAACCTCTGCTAACACCCATCAGGCACAAAGCCAAGAGGCTGCTACTGAAGCAAACCAGGACACACACACACACACACACACAACTCTACATGCATTCACACAAACTCGCACAAATGCCTCGAAATTGTCTTGAATTCACGTCATTTGAGACGGCGGCGGAGTTCTCGGTGTCCGTTTCAGCTTTTGCCACTATTTATTTTTTTTTTGCCAGTGCATAATGTTTTTTATCACTTCTGTTAAGTGTTGTTATTGTGGGTGTAAAAGCATTACAAATTGTTGGCTTTAGCCTGCTGACAGAAGGACGTGTTTGCAGTTAGAGCACAGAATCGGTTCCATTTCAGTACAATCGCTCCATCTGTCACAGCTGAGATATTTTAATTTGACATGCTAATTTCTAAGAATGAAATCCAACGGCTTATTGAGAAAAGGAAACCCTGATACATACATTAGCTACAGTTTGTATTTTTTTAGTTTGCCGGCTTTCCCCCATGTTGCTTTAACCCTTCATCCAGATCAGTGATTTCCAGTTTGGAGCCAAAACTACTCGCATCGTCTCAAGATAAATTCAAGAGCATCTCATAATTCTTATAGAAAGAAAATGGATGGAGCTTGTTCCTAGTGGGTTTTTGACTTTTGTTCTATGAGAAAACGAATGAGCTTGAAATGAAAGCATGACAAAACATAAAAGAAAAGGGCCGGAAGGAAGTGCAAAAGTAGTTTCATTGCCATGTTGCTGCTGTGTTGTTGGATGTTTTTAATCTGAAGTTGTTGCTCTGTATGTTGGACACGAAAGGAGTCATGGAAAACATTGTTTATGTCGCAAGAACGGGCCCCCAGAGGGAACGGACTGAGAGAACAACAGAATTGGACTCAAATATACATAATTAAAGTGAATTATTTACAGTGAAGGAATATATGCATATACAGGCACAAACCAGGAAGCCTGTGAATGGAAGACAAGATCTTTGGCTGTAGATATTACGTTGGTTTCTGGTTTGTTGCAGCAGGAGGAGGAGGAAGAGGGTTTCCAAACAGATTCAGATACCAGGGGCAGCAAAGATCCAGTAGAGAATAAGACGAGTGGTTGGATGGCACAGGTGCAGCTGAGGTAGGAGCTTCACTGGTGAGTACAACGTAGAAGGTCTTAGGTCGTCAGGTAAGTGCTCCAGGAAGACCAGACTCAGGTCAGCAAGTTTCTGACAACACGAGGAGAACAAAAGGTAAGTACTTTTAGCAGTGAGTACACTAAAAGGCTGGAGGCGCTTGTACTGGTAGGATAATGCTTCAGTAGGGAATGGAGCTCATCTGAAGCCTTGTATAGTCCTGGAGCCAATCAGGGGAACGAGCTCCAGCTGTAGCTGCTCACCAGCGTCTCTCAGGAACCTGTGGGAACAAACTGAATACCCTACAATTTATATCTCATAAAATACCCGAGGACACGAGGCTTCGATGAATCTTTAAACTAAAAGTATCAGAAAAAGAATTCTCACAAGATAAAGCCAATCCCATCTCCCCTCCCCCATGAATCGTCTCTACCTCGTCACATTTGTCAGGCAGACGATGTTGTTAAAGTCGGATCAATTTAAAGAATTCGCCCAATTTTTCTCTCTAAATAGTCATGGATTTCTTGTGGATGTCTCAGATGTTTCTTCTTTTAGTTTTTGTCATTTTAAAACTGAATTTCAACACCTTCCCACGAGCTCTCCTAACATAAAACATCTACGTCCCTGAACTGTAATTATGACCTTTTTAATGTGATGTTATTTTAGTTTTTAACACTGTGAGCAAATATTTCCTCATGCCGTGGAGTTGAGACCAATTTACTCATGTTAACTCAGTATCGCCCTCACTGAGCAGTTTATATCCAAACAACTGACAGTACACGTTTTTGTGCGTTGGTCACAGAGTGTAGGTTGAACGGCAGCAGCAGATGGCCTTTTATTGGGAAAATGTAGGTGTAAGCAAGAATGTCAGAAGACAGAGACGGCTTTGACCAAGACAAGTCTCTGCTTCGTAGGACATCCATCTCCCTCCCCATGCCTGCGTCTGTCTACTCATCTTCATCTTCCTCTCTTTTTGCATTTTTTCATTTATTTTCTTCCTACTTTCTATTTTCTGTCAAGCGAACCAGCAGACGGACTGAAAAATAGCAACTCACGGGCGATAACAGCTCTGCAAGTGTGCTGTTAAGGTAGGCATGAAAAAACAAATTTATATGTCGAGGTTCAGAGCCAAGGTGAAACTCTGGGTATCAGAGTTCCTCTGAGCTATCCGAGCTGCAGTCTTGATTTCTTTAGATGAAAATCAACATGAACACGTGGTGCAGCAGCACTTTGACTTTGATCCTTTGATGCTTTATCTGCACAGTTAAATTGTCTTCTCTCTTTGTTGTGAAACCCAGCGAAGCTCCGAGTGTTACCTTTTATCATCCTCCGCTCTTTGATTTGAAATGCATACGTTGTCTGGAATTTTTTTTTTCCAAGTTGTCTTGGTTTGAGTGCTTTTAAGAATAAAAGAAATTACAATTTTACAGAAAAAACCCCCGCAAGAATGCTGAGTGCTGGAGATGTTAATGAAAGAAGCCAAACACTAGCAAAGTCTCAAAACACTAACTTTAAGCTGAAAGTTCATTCATTCATTCATCCTTTATTTAGACAGGTAAATTCCATTGAGCCCCGAGGACTTGTTTACAAGAGAGACCTGGTAAAGTAAAAAAAGCTAAAAAAAAAAAAAAAAAAAAAGTAGCAAAGCTACAAGCTAAATGTAGCAAAAGATTAGGCAAAACTGGAAAAAACAAAATGAACGCTAAAAGAAAAAGAAAAACAAAATAGATAAAAGCAGCAACACAGTAGCTAATAGCTAAAGCAACAAAATGTTAAATAAAAACTAAAAACAGCAAAATTTTAGCTAAAAGTGCAAAGCCTAGCTAAAAGCAACAAAGGCTAGCTAAAGTAAGAAAAGACTAGATGAAAGTAGCAAAAGGCTAATTAAAAGTAGCGAGACTAGCTAAAAGTAGCAATGGCAAACTAAAGCAAAAAAAACTGGCTAAAGTAGCAAAAGACTAGATAAAAATAGCAAATGCAACAACAGCTAGCTAAAGTAGCAAAATGCTAGATAAAAGTAGCAAAAGCCAAGCTAAAAGTAGCAAAGACAAACTAAAGTAGCAAAAGGCTAGCAGAACAGTAGCTAAAATGAACAAATTGTGTAAATATTTATTTAATTTCTCCAAATGGATTTTTAAGAGAACAATGATTTTGAAAAGATCCTTTTGTATTTCTGTAGGGAAACATTTGTATGTATAGGTTAATGTTTTAAAAAAGTATAAAAGCTATAAAAACCAAAAGTCATAGCACCCATCTCCTGAATAAGCTGAACATTTTGATGCATGAATGACTAAAGTAAATAGATAGCAAAAAATGTATTTTAATAAAGGAAAACAATATTGTGAATACTGAAGCAGCATTCACAGCAAAAGAGAGAAATATGTGATCAAGTTTTTTTTTCTTCATAAAATATTTCTGCAGTTTTTAAAGAGTTAAAATATGATCCGTAAGGAAACAACGCTGAAAACATGAAAGTGAGAGTTGTGTTCATAAGCAGCAAGCTGCATGATGTTGGTGTCACTTTGTGGCATGTCAGTGAAATCTCAGCTGGTTTTCAGCGTCTTTAGAGGAAAAAAAAAAAAAAGCTCACTGTGCTTCCTCTTGGCTGAGCAATGCCACATCCAGTCATGACTGTAAATAATGCATGTTTAAAGCTTGACTCATAGTTCTGACGTGAAATGCAGGAGACAGAATCACTCTGTGTCTCGCTCTCTGAAGTGAAGCACCTGCACACTGCAGATGCTTTTATAAGAGGTAGAGAGAAGAAAAAGGAAACTTTGATAACTTTTTTTTAGATTTACTTTCCCTTTTTAATGACTTAAATGTGGATTTGAGCATAATAAATTATAAAATTATTTAATATTTAAATGCTTATAATGTTTCTGTGTCTATGTGTTCCTTTGTCTGCACTGTTAGCAAAATATCTCGCAACTCACTAATAGAATTTAATGAAACTTTGAGAAATTAATCATTGGCTGTACCTTTACAGCTAATGGACTTTTGGATTTAATTCAATTAAAGATGGCCGCCACAGCTAAACAATCCTGTCTCGGAGTGCTACGTCACCCTCAGGGTTTCCCTGTGATGCTGGTTGTCAGTGTTCAGCTTCACAGCTTTAAAAGGGCAGATTATTTTTTCTTCTTCTTAAATGCAAACAAACCAATATGCCTCTATTTTGCTCTCAAACCGTACTGTGTCAGCGTGGCCTCTGTTGCTTTTTTTTCCCAAACACTTTATCGAAATGAACAAAATCTGTCAGCGGAGCATAAAGGCCTCAATTTCATTACTTTTCGAATTGCAGCTCAAGTAAGGTCCTTGAAGTGCTAGCTGCATGCAGAGTCTCATGTGACCTCTGAACACCGGTGAAGAGAGGGAGGCAGCGAGAGTGTGAGATGTGCACGGCGCTGCTGATTCACATAAGACTCGCCTACACTAACAAGAGTTGTCTGAGTAGGAAAAGGGAGGAAAAGAAGTGAAGAGATAACCAGAGACAGCAGTGGGAAAGAGATGGTGATGATTCATGTAAAATAGAAAAAGAAAACCTCCTCTAGCTAATCTGAAGTGAGGTAGTCTGCAGGAAAAAAAAAACTGGAACGGTAGAGAGAAGAATGAATGCACAGCAGAGGGAGAGGAGAATAAATAAAGAGTAAAGATAAAGCAAAAGGATTACCGTAGCTTGCTGGAAGCAGGCCTTTCTCTCCGTAGAGCTGTTGATTCAAGCATCCACATGGCAACACAAGTTTTCTCCTCAATTTATTTTCGCTTCATTTTGTTTTAGACAGCCTCCCTGAATCCTCATCCTACTGAGAATCCCCGAGTTAAAATTATTTAAGTCTCTATGCATCTAAGCTTTAATCGAACAAAATCGGGTCTAAAAAAAGAAATCGTCAGATGTTTAAAACCAGATTCAGACGTCAAATCGACGTCTAAGTGCTCTGAGAACGTGTTCGCTCCTTACATATATTTACAGAAGCTTGAGATCATCAAACAAATGTCACAGTGGCAATTTTAGCCTCTTTTTGGGAGTGCACGCCTAAATTTGAACTCAGCTCCCCTGAAAAATTAAGAAACCATCATTACAATTTTGTAAAAAAAACTGTTCACAAGCCATTAGATTCACCAAAATATTTAATAAAAATGGAATGAATGTCACTTAAACGGGCCAGTAAACTCTATGTATGTATGTATGTATGTATGTATGTATGTGTATGTATATATATGTATATATATATGTATATATATATATATATATATATATGTGTGTGTGTGTATATATATATATATATATATATATATATATATATATTATTGCACAAGTCGAATCTTCAGTGCCACCTGTCAATCAATCAATACGCTCATCAGCAACTGACCAATTGGAGATCTCGATTTGTCCCAAAAGTAAATGCCCCTTACAGGACCAGGAGCTTCACCCCATTTAATGCTTAAAGCGAGTTGTGCTTTGTTTTATGTGTTTTTGTATGTACAGTAGATACTGGTTGCAACTTCTGGTTGCACAAGTTCAGTCTATGTTTGTCATGATCAGTTAACACTAAACTGATTTTGTACAAAGCGTTAATAAGGTTGTGTAATGTAAAGCAGAGCAATACATTTGTAGCATCTTAGCTAGCGCGTCTGTATTATGTAGTATGACATATGCAGGATATATTCATACTGTTTAAGACGGGTTCTTCATTTTTCTGACTGTGTCAATGTCGTGCGTTGAGTTTAACAGAAAAGTAACGAGAGACGTTATTTACCTTTGACCCATCAAAATGAATGCGGTCATTTATTTGCAGAATCAAAGTTTAACATCAAACATTTACATTAATTTGGCAAAATATGAAAACAATAACATGGCTAGTTTCACAGAAAGTTGGAACAATACGGAGATTGTCCTCAAGAACAGCAGACATCAATCACACGGCGGTGATTGAGAACTTTGCTTCAGATATTTCTAAAATATCTGTAATGATTTTAGGAGAAAGGAGAGTTTAAGATGGAAAATGGAGATTTATCTTACAGAGAGATGTGTGAGGGAATTAATCTGTTTGACCAGAAACGTGCACGCTCCTTCAGTTCTCAGCTTGGGCACGGTACGCTTGGTCGAAGTAGAACTTTTACCTGGTTGATGATAAATCAGCGTCGGTATAGAATCCTTCCTTTGACTCTTTCAGCGTCTCCGTTGAGAACAGCTAACAACCTTTAGGAGTCGTGTGAGGTTGTCCAAACAGAAATTATAATCCCCAAAATCGTCTCTGGATTCTGGCTTCCAATAGAAGCATTCTGGACGCCTGCGTTAGCATCCAAGAACTCTGAACTCTTTAACTCTCTTCAGAGAGTAAAGTCTGGAACTCTTCTCCAGGAAAAACTTTCAAGCTCTGAAAACTCCCATGTTGAACTCATTCTAGAGCGCAGCAGCTAGACTGGGAAGTTGCCACATTTAAATGGGTCGACTTCCGGGTCATTTGAGAGCTTTTTGATTGGTCGATGGACCAGAAAAGAGGTGTGGTTTGTGATGTAAGGTGTTATGAAAAGTCAAGGATTGTTTTAGTGACAGACAGAAAGATTATTGGAGAACTTCAGACTTCGTGGAGTCTCTACTCTCATTATCTGCTGTAACAGTTAAACATGACATTTCTTTTTCAGTAAACTTTTAGTTGACCGAAACTTGAACCTTAACATACTTACAAATTTGCTCATTGAAGACAGAAAAATCAAGAAATGCATATTACCCTGATTTCTTCTTTGAATGAGGAATAAAAATCATTACTTACTGTTTATGTAAATAAAAATGAGTAGTTCTCTTCAACCTGTAAACATTGAGTGAACTAACACAATTTGATTATCAAACATTTGTAAAATAGTAATGATCATAGAGAATTGTCTTTTCTACTTGATTAATTCAAGAAAGAAAGTCTCCGGATGGGTCAAACTGTATTTCTGGATGCAGATCAAAGAAATAACAGTTTCTGTCCCACAAGGTTCTTAAGGTCAAGTGTTTCGACCTTAGGCTTATTACTTCAGGTTAGGTTCACTACAGTTATGTGCTGCTAGCTTAGTGCTACAAGGAGAGCTGTTGGTCAGGTTACTTCTTGTTGTGCCGTGCTCTCTAAAATAGTTTTTGAATCAAGTGTTTACTTGTGTAGGTAAACATAGATGTTTAACAACTTGTTTAAAAAAACACCAGAATGCAGGAAATGACATCTACTTTATTCAAAATTTTCTGGGGGGAGAACCCCCAGCCCCCCCCCCCCCCCCCCCATTACAAATGCTTCTGATGCCAATGGCTACTGCGTTCTTGAAGCCAAGAGGCATCATCAACACTGAGGGCTGAGCACCCCTAAAAGGTCAGATTCTAAAATTGGCCCTGGTCAAAGATAACCAGACTAAATACAAAATGCAGCGTTAGTTTTACGCCTCATGTAACCTTTCAAAAAGTTCCACTTTTATTATGTCAGTGTGCAGAATATGTTCCTAAAAGCTTTGGGGATCGTAGAGATGTTTATAGGCAAATAGTGTTCTTTGTGTTCGTTCTGCTCACCAGAGACTCGTGTCTTGGAACGCTCCCATGGAGGCCATGTTTGCCTTTCATCTTTTTCTCATTGTTGAAGCTTAAACATGAACATTAACTGTGGCAAGTACGACCTGCAGAGCTTTAGATGTTCTGGGTTCTTTGGGGATCTCTTGGATGAGTCATTGATGCACTCTTAAGCCGCTTCACTTCTCTACTGACGTGACTTTACTCGGTTCACATTGACTCGGCATTGACCAATTGTGTGTCCGTTTCCTGTTCGGTTTGTGGACCCGCCTCAGCCGTGGTTCCAAGCGAGCCGAACTGATCTGACATCAGCAAGCTGCAACCCTTGATTGACTTATGCATCGGTTGTTGGATAAATAAATATCTTTTCATTATCTACTTAAATAAAGGAGCTCACACATGACGACAGGAGAAGATTTTTCAACCCAGTTTACTTGCAAGGTAGGAGTTCACACAGGCTTTCACAAAAGTTCCATGCTTAGATCCTCTTCAGGGAAAATCTGCTCCGGACAGTGGGACAGGAAGTGTTTTATAATACACGCTTATCAGGCAGAGGCGAGGTCAAGACGACCTCTGCTTTCCAGCTTACAGTTTCGGAGAAAGCCTTGGAGTTTATCAGGTGCGCCTGCAGGCTCCTCTATGAGCAGATGAGACTTCTCTGACCTCACACACATGGTTCAACATTAATTTAACATTAGTTAGTAATCTAGCAAAGTTCAGACAGGTTATCTGGACGGTTTCTTTTTTTCATTGTTGTTGAGACGTTTCGTCCTTCATTCAAAGGACTTCATCAGTCCAAGGAGCCACAACAAACTCAATCCCACAAGCAGCACACATAGTGGGCCAACCAGTTTGCTGGTGATTAGATGGTTTAAATTAGTTACTATCAACTCGTTAGTGATAAATATCCATAACTTTTACCTAAATTTCCCTGACATCGATGTCAATGAATGAACTTGGGTGCACTTGCAAACTCCTAGTGTTGCCAACTTAGTGATTTTAGTGAGTTTTCAGACTCCTCTACTGACATTTTTTTTTTCTTTTTAAAAAGCAACTAGCAACATATCTGGCAACTTTCTCTGGTGTGGTTTGAGTTATTTGGAGACTTTTGGAAGCTGTGCGTGAAGGCACTAATCATTCAAAAATCACTGTCCTCATGCCATAAGCTCCTCCCCCTCACAAAGCGCAGACAGACGATCCCTCCCACAGAGTGAGGGACACCCTCCCAAAGGAGACGCACCTACACCTGAGAAGAATCAAATAATTGAACTTAACAATGGAGACGTGGCTTTAGTCATTTGGTCCGCTGGTCCCTCTTGAGAAGGTTCACCACTGTTGGTTACTCGATTTGTGAGTAATGGTTGAATTTAAGTGACTTCTTGATTCTGCAGATTAGATTCATCAGCAAGTGAAACTGACCTCATCTTTCTCCCACTTAATTCATGATTTAACTAGAAAGGCAGTTAATTTTTCGTTTGTTTGGACGCTTCTTGATCACTTTATTCTCATAATGAATTAAACCTTCATTTGAAAATTGAAACTGAAACAATTAGGCGCGACAATAACAAAAGCAAAAACTGAAATCTTTTTGACACCTATTTTTTTTTTTTTAAATCAATTTAGCTCAGATTGGCCTCATGGGGGTCAAAGTTCAGATATCTCCAGGTCAAATGCTTCTCCTGAACTAACCAGCTGCATAAACATTGCAACACTTCCATAATATTAGACCTTCTTTGGGCCACAACCGGACCAAACCCATTTTCAAATTTCCGCACCCAAGTTGTTTCACCAGTTACGGACTCTGTTGAGAAAAGTAAAAATAAACCATGACCTTTTAGAGTTTAATAAAATGTTGTCTCGGTAACTGCATATCTGAGTGAGTATTGAATATATTCCAAGTATGTTGCAGTGGATCGATGTCTGCTGCTGTCGGGGTTAAAGGCTGAGCTCTGCCGCAGGGTTGAATAAACTATTTTGTATAAAAGCTTCAAACCTGATTAAACTTGAGAGTCTGCTGGTCGTGATGGGTGTGTATGTTTGTCATATATGGTTGAACATATATACCAGGAGGCCCAGCTGATGGTAAACATCAGATGATGAAACACCTGTTTTTATCAGGATCTGAGAAACTGCAAAAAGCTCCTCTCATTTGCCACATCTTGGAGTGCTTGTGTGTTCGTGTGTCAGCTTCCTGCTTGATATTTTTGCTCCGAGGTCCATCAAGGGGATTGCACTTCCTCGTGCTGCCTTACATGCCCTCACACTCTAAAAATCTGCAATAAAAGAAGCTCTTTGTCTGTGTTTGTTTCGCCGAGTTTAATGGAACGGAATAACGGGATAAAACCGCTCATGTCTCAGGTTTCCTTTCTTACACACAGGACAGAGTTATAAAACTTGGTCAGATTTGTTGAGCACATTTGTGTGTATGTGTTTCACACTTTATAATTTTTTTTTTTTCACTGGTTGAATATTCTCTGACCTTTCTGGTGTGAGCCTTATTAGGCAGATGGTAAGGTTTTTGCCTGTGTGGGAGTTTGTGCGTCGCTGCCAACGGTCTTAAAGAAACCTAAGTATGTCTATAACAAGCAATTTTGCAGACGCTTTCCTAAAATTTGGCGTTTCATTGGCTGAGACTGATCCTCAAAACATACTGAGCTCTTCTAGATTATGCAGGACCAGTGTTTGAAATTTTGCCATTAATTATCTGGAATCGGAACAAAACGACAGCAGTTCAACCATTTTTTCCGATATTTTGCTAATATCTGTTGAGCGACAGTCCCACCCTATAGTCCAAGAGTCCTCATTGCATAAATCATTTTTTAAAACTTTGGCATTACCTGCTGGAGTCAACCCTGTTTCTCTGTTAGCAAAATATCTCATGACTAAATGGAGAGATTTTAATGAATCTCTCGGAAACTAATCACTGAATGGGCATCTACAGCTGATTAGATTTTGCGGCCAATTCAATTCAACATGGCCATAGCTATAATTTCAAGTAAAATGCACAAATATTGAGCTACGGTTCTGATGTGGTAGTAGCTGAGAGTTATTCACAACATATATTCTTAGCGTGACTTCTTGTAAAGTCAAATGTTTTCAAGGTTTGACCAAAACTGCTCCAACTTTATCATTTCTCATGATGAGAAGATATTAGTCTAACATTGTGGCATTAAAGGCAGCGGGTGATATGCATTTAGTTAATTAGAGTGAAAAAGGAGGCCGAGTTTTTGCTTGGCAGTATGCAACATTTTGTCTCATCTCTGTATACAGAGATTCTGGAGTCTTTCTTGTCTGAGCAGGGGCGATTCTAGAATCTGCCCTTCAGGGGTGCCTAGCCCCCAGTACTGACACTGGCTCTTGGCTTGAACAAAATGGTGGCCATTGGTGCCAGAAGCATTCATAATGTGGAGTGGGGGGCCCTGGTGTGGGGGGTCTGGGGGTCCTCCCCCAGAAAATTTTGAACAAAGTAGATGTCACTTCCTGCATTCTAGTGTATTTTAACGGGTTGTTAAATATTTACGTTTGCCTACATAAGTAAACACTTGATTCAACAAACTATTTTAGAGAGCTCGGCACACAAGAAGTAACGCTAAGCTAGCGGCGTGCAATACAGATGCGCTAGCTAAAATGCTACAGATGTAGTGCTTCTCTTTACACTACACAACCAAATAAATGCTTTGTATAAAATCAGTTTAGTGTTAACCGATCATAACAAAGACTAAACTTGTGCAACCAGAAGTTACAACATACAAAACACAATACACACAAAACAACTAGCTTTAAACATTAACTTTGAATTTAACCATTAAGCATACAATATTATTATGACAGAAAATGGAGGATTTACCTGCAGTTACCTTCATGCAGATGAACATGTGGTACTTCCTGTTTATCACTGTTGTATTCAGCTGCTCATGAGGTCGGTCGCAGGGATTCATCCATTTTTTTTTAAACATTTTTCCAGACTTAGTTTAGGTTTTGGAAATGGAATAACCTGTTTTCACCCTCTAAAACAGGGCTGTTCAACTAAACTGCTCAGGGGAGGCACAGTTACTGAAAGCAGCAGCTCAGGAGCCGGACATCCACCGATTAATGTCATTATGTAGATAAACCAAGTATTACAATGATCTGTTACCTTTGAAATTTGTTTGTTCTGTTGCATTGAATCATAAATGCAATAAACAAAACCCAGAACCATTCAAAATAAATAAAAAAAAAAAATTGACTCTATTTTTCAGGGGTGCTGAGTTAAAATTTAGGGGTGCTTGAACACCCCCAAAAAGAGGCTAAAATAGCCACTGCGTCTCAACACTCAGCACTACAATGGTCCAATGTGCAAGAAGTCACAAACGAGAGTGAGGGAATGGTTTGTCGTGTTTTGTTCTCAGTTTCTCTTTTTGTTGTTGACAGTATCCACACATTTTAAATCTCCTCCTCATCTGCGCCTAATATTAATATTCTGAAGAGCTGATATAAAAGGTCCGTGCTGTAACACTCGCCTCTTTTGTGTTCTCTGTGCGTTTCAGCTGCGGGGCGGCCCTCGTGGCCGGGATGCCGCTGTGTGCCGTGCCAGTCCACGGTGGACGGTGAGGGGCAGAAGGAGGGGACCGAGTGCTGGAGACTAAGAGGAGGCAGTCCGCACCTAACCGGAGACATGAACCTCTGCTGGAACGAGATCAAACGCAAGTCCCACAACATCCGGTAAGAAGAAAAACTGTAAAAATAATGGCTGAATGGATGTTTTCATAGAAAGGACGGTGTTCTAGTTTCTCTTTATTCTGCCACATTGCCTCTTTTCACATCTGTCCCTGAAAACTGATCTTTTAGTTGTCAAAAATCTGTTTGACTCATCTGAAGGAAATCGTAGCACACCGTGACAAACAAAGGACAGATGATGCAACTGTGCAGTATATCATATTCAGCTGGCGTGCCTTTAAAATTATGACTCAACTGCAAGGGCTCATTTTATCAACAGCCTGTTGGCCTTGACTTCTCCACAGTTTAACGTGCACGGGGCAAGGACTTTAGGACAAAATGTCAGGAGACGAAACATGAACGTACAAACAGAAATTGATGTAGAGATCCCAGTGATCTGAACCTTCCTCTGCTGTTTGGAGTGGAGCTCCATGATCCAACAAAAAGGTCACCATTTATAAATCTGTAGGTTTCAATACAATAATTAAATATGCTTTTATTTAATCTTGATGTTCCCAGGTATTTCAGATTATTTTGACCTTTAGTTGGTTTTAATTTTCAGTTTCTAGTTTGATAGCTCACTGTTCACCACTGTTTATGAAATGCATTCTGCTGTTCTGGCGTTTAATGAATAGGATCTTAAGCCGAGCATCTTAATTAGGTCAAAGCTAAGACGGCATCGAGGTGGCGGCAGCTCAGCAAATATAACGGTTGGGTTGTCCATTAATTTTGAAAACGGTGTCAACTGGTGGCTCCTGGGCCACGTTTGACCCACAAGTTTATCCCATCTGGTCCAAAAAATATTAAATAACAAAATACTTACAACTTGATATGGGAGGGAGTTGTCATCCAGCTCAAAGTTATTGACAGCCGTACTTTAGCCAATCAGTATGTGATCAGGCCTGACTCGGAGTGAAACACAGCAGGGCGAGAAAATGCAGTTGAGTGAATGAAATCGGTGTTGCCGGTTAGCTCAGTAGGATGCAAAAAGCTCTAAAACAAACCGAAGTTTTGAATTTGACAGTTTTTATCTGAATGCAGAGGACTAGCTGAAGTCTGTTTAGTCATCTGCAACCGTTTCACGTTTAGACCATTTTTAGTCTGACTGTAGGAACAGTTTTAGATGTCTTTTCAGTCCAAAATGCTCACTGCCTCCTAAAGTCTAGTGAGTAATGAACACCTGAAATAGTGAGGTGCAGTAAGGAAATAATGAAATGCTGCAAAGCTAAGTTAATTAGATCAAATGAGTAGCCCAAAGCTAACGATATTAGCAGCAATGAGCTAAGCAGTGATTCAAAGTACACCTCACTGTATTTTGTGCTTTCCATCAGGCATTAGTGTTCTCCAACTTAAAGCAATAACGGTAGTTGTTTTTATACAACATATTTCACATTATCTAACAACTACGTAATATTGAACTTTTTTCATGTTTAACAGTTATGTTTAGTGATTCACAAGCAGTCATAAAAGAAAATTATTGCAATCTCCATCTATGATAGCAGCAGGATTTGATAGGGATCAAACTGATCCTGCAATTAATACCAGAAACTTGGATAATGAAAAGCTGATACCACTCTGCTCACTATAAATCTGGCTCTGCAGTTTCTATTCATAAACATGAAATGAAACTGGTTCGGTGTGAACTGTTGCTGAAACGGTAATCTTCGTGGCCGTTATTCCTTTTTCGTTATGCATGTTCAGAAAAAAAAAGTATATGCAAGTTTTGATAACTACCGCACTACAGAAAAAGACAATTATGTTTATATTCTCCATAAGTGATTTATCATGAGTTGTTTCACAGTTTCCATCTTGCAATATTTTAATTTTAACTGTGTTCACGCAAACTTGAAAATAAAATAAAAAAAAACGAAAAACAAAAAAAATTCTAGTAATGTAAGAAAATTCACATTTCCCTTCTACTACTCATATTAATTATTGATACGTTATGGGTAAATAGTTTTGGTCACACATGAGAGGTTTGCCAGTGTGAAGCAATTACAGGGTGTCCATGCTATTATTTAAAGCTTAATTGGAAGTCGTGCAGGCCCGCTGCGTCAGTTTTGTTACTTTCAATTCAACTGGCATCCTGTTTAGACAATTGCCCCCTTAATTGCTTGCTTGACCCTGATGTAGCTGGAAAACAGGAAGGGGGGAGCAGTAAGGAAGGATATTTGTTAAATTGGGTAGGACAGTTTCCCCTGCAGTTCTACATAATGAGATCACTATGCATGGCCTGCAGCGGCTGTTTACATCCAAACTACGTTCTGGCTGCATCGGGCGGAGAGCGGAAGAGAGGAAAAGAGGTGAAGAGAGAGACAGCGAGGAGAAACTGACTGCTGGTATTAAATCATCGCACAAGAGAGATGTGGAGAACTGAGAAGGGCAGGATGAAAACGGGACTAAAAGAATGAATGAATGAGAAAGAGCTGCACCGACTAGATGTCTAACCTTGAGGATAAGAGCTGTCCAGAGGAAACGCCTGGCTGCGTTTGATGCCGGTGGCGGGACAAGTCCAGACAACTGGTTTATAATGACCTGTCGAGCTTTGATTGACAGTTGTCCAAGGTTTTGTTAGAATAAAAGTCATAGCTGCTTCTTTATATCCTTCAAACTGTCTGACATTGTCCCTTAGGCTAAACTGAGACTTGACTGGAATTAATTCACATTTTTGTTGTATTTTATTCCTAAAGCTAGCTGAGAGTCTAATATCCTGCTAATAGGAACGTTGAAGTGTAATCAAAATGGGTTGCAGTGTTTTTGAATTTGCACTGCACTGTAATAATGAACTGGATTGTGTGTATGTATGAATGAATGTATGTTCATGACTTTTATGGCCAAAATTTCTTGGTGCAGCCAGCTGGTGGAGGGTTTTCGGTTCGGTGGCCTCAGGATTCCATCTCTGCTCTTTGCTGATGATGTGGTCCTGTTGGCGTCATCGTGCCGTGATCTTCAGCTCTCACCGGAGCGGTTCGCAGCAGAGTGTGAAGCGGCTGGGATGAGAATCAGCACCTCCAAATCTGAGGCCATGGTCCTCAACCGGAAAAGGGTGGATTTGCTCTCTTCAGGTCGAGGGTGAGGTTCTGCCTCAAGTGGAGGAGTTCAAATATGTCAGGGTTTTGTTCACGAGTGAGGAAAGAATGGAGCGTGAGATTGACAGATGGATTGGTGCAGCATCTGCAGTATTGCAGACTTTGTACCAGTCCATTGTGGTGAAGAGAGAGCTGATCTGTAAGGCAAAGCTCTCTGTTTACCGGTCGTTCTACGTTCCTACCCTCACCTATGGTCACGAGTTCTGGGTAGTGACCAAAAGAATGAGGTCACAGATACAGGCGGTTGAAATGAGTTTCCTCTGCAGGGTAGCTGGACTCTCCCTTGGAGATAGAGTGAGAAGTTCAGTTATCAGGGAGAGACTCGGAGTAGAACCACTGCTCCTCCATGTAGACAGGAGCCAGTTGAGGAGGTTCGGGCATGTCCAACTGGGAGGAGACCCCGGGAAGACCCAGGACATGTTGGAGAGACTATGTCTCTTGGTTGGCCTTGGAACGCCTTGGAGTCCTCTCAGAAGAGCTGGAAGAGGTGGCTGTGGAAAGATGTCTGGGTCTCCCTGTTCAAGCTGCTGCCCCCGCGACATGACTTCGGAATAAGCGGAAGATAATGGATGGATTGATGGATGGATTGTATATGTATTGGTTTTGAGTTTAGATTGTTTACTTCTTCATTATAGCTTCTTCAAATATTTTTTGTTGTAAAATGTAGAAATATGAATAAACTGAATTGAGTTTAGGTCAAAATAATTTTTAAGTACAGCCATTTTACCTTGAGGATTACAGTTTTGCTAGTATTTTGGTTAATTAAGCACCAAATCTGTTTACTTTAAAACACACATTTTCCCAGAAAATTTACTCAATTGTTTGTGGTCTATAATTTTTATTATTATACGTTGTCGAAAGATGCATGTATTATGATACAGTCTTTATCCATCTGTCTGTCCATCTGTAAACATTTTTCTGGGCCATAACTTCTGACCTGCTGAAGATATTATAATTAAACTGGATATGAATTTGTATCACCACTACACAACGTGCTGCGTAATGTTTTCATCACCCTAGCTTCAAGGTCAAAGACACAAATCAAGGTCAAACTCTATCTGAGATCTTTGTTATGGATTTCTGTATAATAGTTTGTCAACGGACGTATAATGTGCTGTGCGCTGTACTTTAGTTAATCCTTGATTTTTTGCATTTTGCTAATGCTTAACTTTTTATTTAGGTACAGAAGTGATCATATGTAGACATGAGCAGGTATCAACTAACTTCCTAGTTTGGCTAGCAGGGAAAATATATAAATTATATCTGGTATTATGATATAATACCTGATAAATCAGCACAGTTTGAATGTGTCTGTTTTGCTCTTAAACCTCCTTGCCTGTTTGCTCTGATGACCATTTGGTGTCTGCCTCATTAGCTCTTATGCGCCACTTGCTAATTTCTTCAGATTATAGCTAATTGTTGATGGCCAATATTGAGCTAACTGACTAAAACCAGATTAGTAATGATGTATAGACAAAAACTTTAGCTCTGAAAATGCACTGCTACATGTTTAGAGGCTGATCTGTTTCAGAAACTTGTGGAAGGATCTGGTCTGTGGGATTCTGCTGCTCCTGTCGATGCTGTTGTTGCTCTGCCTAGTTAATTTTTTTAAATATACAGCAGAAACCCAAATCTTTCTGATGACATGGAGCTCATAAGTATGACTGCACAACATGGTCTAAATCAAGATTGGCTATTTTTCATGTTTTGTGCTCTTTGTGATAAGAATTGTAGTGTATAGCTAATTTTGGTTCATGCTAGCTAGTTATCACTTTGCTATCAATGTATAACATGTCTCTGTTTTAGCTTCGTTGAAGCCTTCGCCAAAGTCCTCCAAACACATTTCATTTCTTCCACTGTAAAAAATGGGCAATACTTCCATTGCTGATGTCTCTATGTGGATGTTTGTTTGTTTGTTAGCAAAATATCTCATAAACCACTGGGCAGATTGTAATGAAACCTTCAGGATCTAATCATTGGAAGTTCACCTACCAACTGTTTAACTCTGGAACTCGCACACATTCAAGATGGCCACCACAGCCATTTGACCTGGGCAAACACAAAAATGGCTATCCCACTCAGTTTGATAGATTTTGAACTAAAATTGGATGTGGTAGTAGCTGAGAGTCATCCTGAAGAAATGCATTGATTACCAACAGATAATGGAAGATCTTTTATTTAAAACTTTGACACACAAGGAGGCAGGCGATATGCATTCCTTCAATAAAGGTTTCAGTTTTAACAAACTGCATTTTTCTTTTAAAATATTCAACTTTCAGAGGTTATCACAGAACAAAATATTTAGATGTTGTTAAATTTGCCCTTTTATTTATTTATTTTTTGCTGTAAATTATTTTATTTGGCCAAAAGATAATTGTGTTGTTAAGTGTAGAATAATAAAAGATATTTTAAATGTTTCTGAAAATATTAAAAACTCGTTTTTGTTTTGTGGACATCCAGAATATTAATATATACAGGTATAATATATAACTTAAATATATAATAATGATGTTGTTGAAGCACTGGATGCTAAGAATTATTGTGCTGCACTTTTCTTAGACCTGTCTAAAGCATTTGACACTGTGGACCATGACATCTTGTGTCATAAGCTCTCAGAAATACTTTGTAGGTTTTTCAGCCCACACCATTGGTTGGTTCACTAGCTATCTCTCAGACCGGAGGCAATGTGTTCAACATAATGGTACTTCCTCCAGTTATTTAACCGTCAACAATAGTGTACCACAAGGCCCAGTCTTAGGACACACCCTCTTTACAATTTATAAAGTACATAGGTAATGTAGGTCAGAGCACCCCTGATACAGCCCTACATTTTTAATGCTGATGACACAGTTGTTTATTGTCGAGCTAACAGTTGCTAAGGTTTTCCAGCTTTTGCAATCTGCTTTTGACATCATTCAGTCTGATTTGTTCTGTCTCAAACTTGTCCTAAACTCCGACAAAGCCAATGGGATGCTGTTTCCAAACAGGAAGTCGGTCCTGGCCATTCTTCCTTCGATTTTATCCTCAAATGGTGCCCCTATTGAGTTTGTTGATTCCTACAAAAATATGGGTATCTTGGTTGATTCGCATCTCTTTTAAGCCCCATGTGGAAAACCTAGTAAGGAAACTGAAAGTAAAATTGGGGCTCTTTTTCAGAAACAGATCCTGTCTAACTCTGGGGACACCTTGTTACTACAACTTTCCTTCCCTCCATTGACTACGGTGACATTTACATGAACGTCCCTACAAGCACCCTGCAGATGTTGGATGCCGTCTATCACGGTGCGCTAAGATTCATAACTGGCTATGATTATCGTACCCATCACTGCACCTTGTATTCACTGGTTAACTGGACATCATTAACTTGACGCAGACTCTCTCACTGGTACATTTTTTATCTTTAAATCACTTCTTGGTCTGCTGCTTTCATACATCTCCTCCTACATGTCTCTGCGTGAGTGCAGCTACAGCGTGCACTCTCAGGACATTATTACCTGCAGTGTTCCCTCAATGAGGACTGAACTAGGCAAAAGGACCTTCTCCTACTCCGCTCCCGTTTCCTGGAATATCTTACAAAATGATCTGAAGTTCTCAACCTTGACCTCTCTAAGTGGTTTCAAACATCTGATAAGTTCCTGGCAAAAACCAGTGCAGACATGTTCCTGTTTTTAGTTTTCTACTTCGCCTTACAACCTAGCTGGTTTTTGTTTCTTTTTTTTAATACCACTTTCTTTCACTTGTTCTTCTCAATCTGTATGTTTCCTTTAAGATTGTCTACTGCTGTCATTGTTGTCTACTGTTGTCATCACTCTTAGTTAAAATCAGGTCTCTCTTGTAAATGAGTCTCTGAGGCTCCAATGGGATTAACCTGAATAAATAAAGGTTGTATGAAAATTAACAAATTAACTTTAATATTTCTAATTTATCAGTGAGACAGGGCTGCTTTGCCAACCTGACAACAGGTTTGAGTTTGATTATTATCTTTTTTATTGTTACTAACTCTTTGTAGCTTATTGTCGCTGATCCAGCGCTCCATCATAATCTCACAGAAAAATAAACCTATTCTTATTCTTGCAGATTATCCTTGTGGTTTGATGTAGAACTGAGGCACCAACTGGACCTCAGCCGTGTTTTTCTCTGTCACCCCTGAACATTTAGGGATATTTATGGAAAGAGCATTAATTGCTGCAAACATGATCCTGATATTTTTCAGTCATTTGTAATTTATTGTGTAAGAAGATAAGACAAAGTATGGGAGGTTCTGAACATTTGTGGTGTTTGCTCAGGATACTTTATTAATATGTACTTACTGGTAATTCCTTCAACAATCAAAAAACTCTTGTTTTCTATTTAATATTGTTTGTTCTCGCTTCGTTGAAGTCGAACACAAAAGATAAATGGGATTTATAGTTAGCTCTTTTGATTCTCATGAAATAAAATTAATTAAATAGAAAAGGAAATAATGTTCCTTGCGGCACTGGCACAGCCTCCGTCTTTTTACCTCAAAGTGAGAATTTGCTTTTAATCCAACAAGTCTGTTTGCTTTTCTAAGGCTATTGATTGCTATTCAAGCCACCTTTGGAGACAAAAAGGATTAAAATCTTCTGCATGACAGATTCATTTTGGTTCCTAGAAAAATACATCCTACTGATTACAGCTATTTACCTGCCTTTCCTCCAACAACACCCTGCGTCTTCGTTTGCAGCTTGTAGCAGAAAATGTGACTACTGTCTGACTAATTGGAATGAAACGTGATTTAGGCTTTCATGTTCCACTTAGACACGGTTTACCTAATTATAGTCTAACAAAGCTGCTTTATGGCTGCATCAACCATCAGCCCTGCCACCAGATGGTCAGATAGCTCGTTCCGTGTCCAATGATGGTCATAACGTTCCAAAACCTCAGCGTATCTTATCTCCTGAAGTACGCTCAGGTTGTATTATCCACTGAGACCAACTCTCAAGCTCTCAGTTGATTAGTTTTTATTTTTTTTTACTGCAGTATGTTAAAATAACTTGTTGAATTACAAAAAAAAACTCTCACAGTGTGACTCAGCCTCTTAAATGCTGCGGGTATGAGTTACCCTCCTATACGTTTCTCATGTGGATGACAGTATCATCCATGAATAAAACAATATCAGGCATTGTTGGGGTCCACGCTGTTCCACATGGTGACACGGCCACTGTTTTGTTCTGCAGAGAATTATTCACCCAGGGCTTGGTGTAGGTTGCTCTGTCGCATGCTCCGAATTGTTTTGCTCCGTGTCTCGAATAGCTGCAGAGAGCCAACCGCCCACACGGAGCATCTGTCTGAGGGCAAAGGGGGGACCTCAGAGTCTACTTGTATCTCTGTCATTTCCTCAATGTTCCTGTTTTTCTCACAATACTGTCTGTGTTGGCACACATCTCATTTAAAAGTTTATTTTTACTGCGAGTCACTGTCCATTGCACTTTTTTTTTTCCTTTCCTCTTGCTGTTATTCAAAGTTTCCACTCTCCACCTTTATGATTTAGCCCATCCTCCTGTGCTTTATGCAGCTTTCTACAGACAGTATGATCTCAGTGCAAAGCCCGTTGGTGTATTTGTGCTCCAGTTTTTTCTCTTTTTTTTACACCCTCAGGAAAGCTGCAGTAAAATGCCTACGGGTTCTATTGTGTTCCAGTTATACTTTCATTATAATTATTCTTAAAGGTCATGGGTGAAATACTAAATCCTCTGCAGGAATTAGTGTGTGGTAAGTCAGGTGAGTTGCTCTATCACAGCTGCATTCAAATCATTTGAAAATGTATATATGTTTATAAAAGGGAATAAGTTGAAATTTTAAATGTATCTTCATAAGCTCTCAGATATTGATTTTTCAGACCACACTATCGGTTGGTTTTCTGATTATCTCTCAGGCCGAAAGCAACTGGTACTTCTTCCAGTAGTTTAACTGTCAATAATGGTGTACCACAAGGCTCAGTTTTAAGACCCACTCTCTTTCCAATCTACATAAGTAATGCAAGTCGGAACAGTCCTGATGCATCCTTGCATTTCTATGCTGACGACACAGTTGTTTCTTGTCGTTCTAAATCAGTTGCTAAGGTTTTCCAACTTTTACAGTCTGCATTCGACATCATTAAGTCAGACTTGTTCTGTCTCAAACTGGCACTAAATGCTGATAAAACCAAAGGGATGTTTTCAAACAAAGTTAGTACCAGCAGTCCTTGCGCCTATCTTATCTACGAATTATGTTCCTATTGAGTTTGTGGATTCTTACAAATACTTGGGAATCTTGGTCGATGCACATCTCTCTTTTAAGCCACATGTCAAACTTAATAAACTGAAATTACAGTTGGGTTTCTTTTTCAGAAATAGATCTTGCTTAACTTTGAATGCCAGAAAACACCTTGTAGCTGCTACAGTACTTTCCTTCCGGCCAATGACCATGGTGACATCATTTATATGAATTTTCCTGCAAGCACCTTGCAGATGTTGGATGCTGTTTATCACAGTGAGCTAAGATTCATAACTGATTGTAACTACCGTATCCATCACTGCATCCTGTACTCATTGGTCAGTTGGTCATCATTAACTTCACACAGGCTCTCTCACTGGTACATTTTCATCTTTAAATCACTTCTTGGTCTGCTGCCTTCATATATTTCCTCCTACATATCACATCATCAGTGCAGCTACAGCATGCGCTCTCAAGACATCATTACCTGCAGTGTACTCTCAGTGCAGACTGAACTCGACAAAAGGGCCTTCTCTTACTCTGCTCCGTTAACTTGGAACACCTTGCAAAAAGTTCTGAAGCTGTGGACTTTGACCTCTCTAAGGAATTTTAAACAATTAAGTTCAATGCAAAAATACATGCAGACATGTCTGGATTTTTTAATTTACACCTTTTAAAAAAGTCAAACCCTTTTTGAACCGTTGCGACTTGGAGAAGGCTGTTCATGCTTTTATAAGTTCTAGACTCGACTATTGTAACGCTCTGTATGTTGATGTACCTCAGTCATAACTGAGCCGCCTCCAGCTTGTTCAAAATGCAGCAGCTCACCTTTTAACCAACACTCCTAGATGGGACCACATCACACCCATTTTACTCTCTACAATGGCATCCTGTCCATTTTAGAATGGATTTTAAACTTTTATTATTTGTTTTTAAAGCTCTGAATGGCCTCGTTCCTCCTTATATAACAGAGTTGTTAAGTTTCCCCGCCTGCTCCAGGTTGAGGTCAGACAGCCAGCTCCTGCTCTCTGTTCCAAGGACAAAATATAAATGCTGGAGTGATCATGCCTTTTCTGCAGCCGCACCTCGACTCTGGAATAAGCTCCTGCTTTATTTACATTTGGTTACTGAACTTGGCCCTTTTTAAAATCGAAGCATAAGACGTTTTTTATTCCAACAGTACTTAAATATGTGGTGATATTTCTGGTTTTCTTTTTGTTATTTTGCTGTGTGCAGCACGGTGGCACAACTGGTAGAGCTGCTGCCTCTCAGCGAGCAGGTCCTTGGTTCAAACCCCGGTCCAGGGGCCTTTCTGGGTGGAGTTTGCATGTTCTCTCCGTGCATGCGTGGGTTTTCTCTGGGTGCTCCGGTTTCCTCTCACAGACCAAAAACATGCATGTTAGGCTGATTGGTAACTCTAAATTGTCCCTAGCTGTGAATGAGAGAGTGAATGGTTGTTTGTCTCATTTGTCTCTATGTGTCCCTGTGATGGACTTGCGACCTGTCCAGGGTGTACCCCGCCCCTCGCACAGTGATTGCTGGACATGGGCACCAGCGACCCCCGTGACCCAAAATGGAATAAGCGGGTAAAGAAAATGGATGGATGGATGGATTTTGTTGTTTTTTTCTTGCTTTAACTTGTTGTCATGTTAATTACTGTTTTTGTTAAGCACTTTGGTCACCATCACTGCGCTATAGAAATAAATACAAAAAAAATTTATGAATGTTCCAGTTTTTAGTATTTTTACCTTGTTTCATAATGTAGCTGGATTTTATTTTTGTTTTATATCACTACTTTAATTTACTTTTTATCTTATATGCATTTTATGGCCGTTTATTGTTGTGTGTACCATATTTGTGGTTTTGTCTAAAACAGGTCTCTCTTGTAAATGAGTCGTCGAGACCGAGTATAAATAAAGGTTGGATGAATGTTCAAGCTGCTAAAATAAATCCTGCAGCCATAAACAACTTTTGAGGGTTTTTGAAGCTCACTGTTATTGTCCCTCGTCACAGAACCAAGACGTGGAATTAGAAATACGTCTGTTCGTCCATTTACATCCATCCGTCTATGTTGTGACCATGATACTTTGAAAAATAAGTGAGGTACTGACTTCCATTTTGTTGTGTGGCTGCATCTATGCGTGAGAAAAGTTCCTTTCTTAAAATGGGTTGCCATGTCAAAATCCAAGATGTGTGGCTATATAGATAATGTGTGTGTGCAGGGTGTGTAAACTAGCCAACCCAAATATTTGATGAGCCTATAATTCTATGATCATCTTACATTGAGAAATGAGAGTTGTGGCTATTTTGGTCAAATTTTCTTGCATAATGAGATGTCATGCTCAGAGTATGGTTTGTGAATGACTCTCTACTACTACCACATTAAGTTTGCTCAATAGCTGTAAAGGTATTAGGTAACTCGGTCATTTTTGTGTTTTCTAAGGTCAGCTGGCTGTGGTTTGACTGCAAATGTTAATCAGTTGCAGAGGTTCATTCATTGATTAGTTTCTGTGAGTTTCATTAAGATCTGTTTCGTGGTTCAGGAGACGTTTTGTGAAATGCACAAACACCCACGGACATGGACAAAACATTATCGCCCGCCTTTCTTTTCAATGAGGGCCAATGGTTAATCTCAAAGTCACGGAATGCTTCTATCTTTTTACTTAAAGAGTGTCTTTGACACAATGTACGTTACAGAGATTAATGGAACAACAAAATAACAAAATATGGATGGGAGAAAGATTTGCATGTTTCAAGGAAACAAAAGAACAAATAGTAATAATAAAACTAACCATTGTGGAATAGCAAACACCATGAAAAGTTTGACAAATTACCTCTTCGTGAGAGTGTGTGTGTGTGTGTGTGTGTGTGTACACACCTAGCCTGAAAATAAACCAGACTGAGGAGCTCTTCAAGCTGCGCCTCCTTCCAGTCGTCAGTTTTCCCACTTTAGAAGCAATAATGAGCTTTATGGGAAGCTAAACTGTCAACTGTTGGACTAGTGGGGAAAAAAACAAGCAGGTTTTGTGCACACATTGTTCTTGAGCATGCTGAATATTTTATTTACAGCAAATAAAATCACTCGTATAGAGAAAACTGTTTTTTTTAAAAAAAAAAGGCTTTTGCAGTATCATGGCAGGAGAAGGGCACATGTTGTACATTAGTCTTATTTCAGCAATATAATTTCTTAAACACATGAAGGTTGATGTAATGAATTATAGAATCACAACACTAACATTAAATTGGAAAACAATAATGAACGGATTCTTCTTTGTTGAAACGTTTCGTCTTTTATCCAAAAGACTTATTCAGTTCAAGATCTCGCAACAAAACAAGCTCAGTCGTATAAATAGCACCTTTATCATAGTGGATTAACAAGTGTGCCGCTGACAGCCAGACCCAGCTATTCACATGCAAAAGGGGGGACAAGAATCTGTCCAGCGGTCCTGATTTAACCTTGCTAGATTTTTTTTTTAACCTGGATTATTGAGCATGCATCAGGACAAATACAGTAATGGAAACGGCACGAAGAATTTGAATTACATTTAAAACAAAAGGGAGAAAAAATACCTCATGTTTCGTTTTAAGCAATTAATCCGCAGCAGAAAGATGTCCGAATCCCTCACCCCCAAAACATGAGCTCTGTTCAACTCTCATCTACACTAAAACATACAACCCAAGCATGAAGTGCTGTATGTTTTCATGCACTTCATTTATTCATCAGTGACTAATTATTTGGCTTATTTCACTGAAGAGATTCTACAATAAACTGATTAGGTGAATTAGCCTGACTGATAGTTTTCATGATTTTATTGGCTGATGACAACGTGGAGCAGTGACGTTTTACTTCCTGTTCAAGAGGTGCCATTACTTCACCTTCATATTTGGACATAAAAGAGTTTAAATGGAAGTTTTTGTTGAATGATCCTCAGATCCCACTGCAGATGTTGTCCCAGAGCTAAAATAGTTGTGTGTAAGAGACAGCAGAAACATCAGAACACACACTTTAACCAGTAATGCATCAGTCACTTGATGCGCGCCGTGTCGACACTGATGAGGCTCTAAGCTGTCCGTTTGGTCAAACAACCAAACGAGAACAGCAACCACTTATCGAGGCCGTCTCCATCGTGCTGCTGCATCTCAACGCCTCCTAACCCTGAAAATAAGATAATTAGTGCCAAAAGTGTTAGTCTGCAGAACAGAATGCAAGAAATATCGCTTGGGCATTTTTAAACATCAGAGCTGAAGCTGATAGTAAAAATAATGAATGTGGGTCTTTAAGAAATGGCAAACAACATTTTTAAAGCTTTTCCAAATGTTATTTGCATATTCATCCATCATCCATTATCTTTACCCGCTTCTTCCTTTTCGGGTTGCAGGGGTCATTAATGCCCATGTCCAGCTATCACTGTGCAAGAGATGGGGGACACCCTGAACAGGTCTCCAGTCCATCACAGGGACACATGGAGACAAACGAGACAAACAACCATTCACTCTCTCACTCACACCAGACAATTTAGAGTTGCCAATCAGACTAACATGCATGTTTTTGTTCTGTGGGAGGAAACCAGAGAACTCGGAGAAAACTCAGAATAAGCTTTATTGTCATTGCACAGAGATACAATGAGAACATGCACGTACTGTCATCTGAAAGATGGATGTGGTGCACAAAGCTGCTGCTAATTAGCGCGGCCCTCTTATTCTTATTCAGAATAACATTTTTGCTTAGATGAGAAAAGGGAAGAAAACATGAGGAGAGAAGCTATAAAAAAAGATCTCTCACACCGTGTCCTAGACAGGGCACAGTTTGAGGCATCAAAAAATCTACCACAGCAAAACAACATTAATAGACATAATACATATGAGGCCGGTGAAGACGTTGAATTTTAAGGGAAGGTCGTAGAATAGTCCAGAGCCCCACTCAGCCATTGTCCAGATAAGAGGTGTTATCTGTCAGCTCAGTTGAGGTTCCATCACATGTCCACGGTCTTGGGGAAGGGAGGGGTGAGGAGACAAAGTGTCTTTGTTTTTCCTAAACATGCCAGGAGGTATTGAGATAAGTCCGCCATCAAGGCCACAGTTGGGGTCAGGTAGAACTCGTAAATTGCAGTTTCTGCCTTTTTAAAGTCTCGCTGGTATATTTCTCTGGTGGTGACTCCAAACAGCCTAATTGATTTCTTACGCCGAAAGTCGAGGTCACAGCTTCTCCAAGATTATTCCTACCATTCATGGGTGCTGCCAGAACGTTCACAGTCCTGAAAATAGCCTGCTTCAACTCTGACGCAGCACCACATAATTCAGTCTGAGTGCTGCCAAGTTTCGACACATCCCCCACAAATTTGTAGACGATCCTGATTTCACCAAACCAAACAGCAGAATCCTGATGTCATCATGAATCCAATTTGTTTCTGTCGAGGTAAGAGGGTCCTCCTTACCCTGACTTCCTGTCGGGAGAAGTTGATCAAGTTTGTTGAGAGACCAGCTGATCAAATCCTTCGCATTAGGAAGGTATGCAGGAAAAATAGAGGCTCTTTGAGGGGTTCACAAGACAAAAGAGAGCAAAGCAGGGAAGCGGGGGGACGGAGCAGAAGAGTCTGTCTTCACCGGAGTATTTGAACCAACAACCTTTTCGCTGAGAGACGGCAGCTCTACCAACTGAGCCATCGTGCCACCATTATTTGCATATTGATCTTTATATTTTGAATAAGTTATCTTCTTTAAGTCCACATGTTAAAACATACCCATTAGTATGCTGTTTAATTACCTTATCTCTTGTCATTTGTTATCAGTGCTGCACCTCAAAAATCCAGTTGGTCAGAATTTTTCAAATGAGATAAAGCTAATTTATTTTGTGAAATAAAATTAGGAATGAGAGAAGTGCACTTTTAAACACACCAAGGCGTCAGATACTTACAGACATGATCATAAAGGCGGAATTACAAGACAGTCCTTTAGACTTAATGATTTGGTTGCAGTTTCAAAATAAAATGTATAAACCTGTATCTGTGTAAAAAGTCCTACTTGTTCAACTTGTTCTGCTCCTGACAACAGTATTCCTCCACCTTCAGTGTAGCTTTTTAAAATTAATTACCTTCTAATTTTGATTTGCACAGTTACAGAACGTGCATACACGACACACACCGACTTCACTTATTTACATTTTAGTTTTTAAAAAGCCAACTAAGTTTCACTAATACTTAGTTGACATGACAACTACTGTATGTTGACATTTTCCCACGCAGGTTATTTAAATGTCGTATGATATAAAATTGCACTTAAAGTTTTGTTGTGTAATTACAGATTAATTAAATTGTATCTATTCTGTTAATTAGATGCCCGTTAATATTGCGTTGTATCAGTTTAAAAACCATTGACATAGATTAAACACAGTTTAGGAAGTATTTTTTAAAGGTCTTATGTGATAAAATGTATTTCCTGCAGGATTTGTCTACAGCTCCTCCATGAAGTGAATTTCCGTGTTTTCCCCGAACAGGAGCACATTTTGTCATAAACCACTGAGAAACACGAGCTTTGTGGCAGGGTGCATTATCCTGCTGGAATAACAGGATGAATGCAATGAGCACATTACTGGGCCTTTCTGTCGGCATCGCTGATTCATCAGGCAGAGCAACACGGTTCTACAAGTCTGCAGTTTGTGAGCCGGTGGTCTCTTTATTCAGAGTCCCAGTCAAAGCTGATGAGCGTGTTCCAATATGCTTGAATAAAATGTTTTATTTTTAATCTTCCACTCTCACTACAACATCTTCACCTGCTGATTTGTAGTCAGGATTCTCTGATAGTCGTCATCAACATACTTTATTAAAATTGTGGGATTTTGTGTAGTTTTTTTTTTTTTTTAGTTTAGTTTTTTCCTCCTAAGCGTTCTTTAGCTCTTTCCGTTGAAGACTAGCTGACAAAATTGCAAGAAAGCGAGTTTTCTGTTGCAGTCTCATCGAATTCTCTGTGTTTGTAACTAAAAGATAAAACTTTATGCAGCTAGTTCTTAAAAAATCATCTTGGGTTTTGTGTGTGCAGCTTTTAAAACTGTATTCTAGGCCTTGCACATTCTTCTGTTACCTGCATCATATTTACCATTCACCCCCATGTTTATGATTTAATCTACTAAAGTACACTGTTAAAATAGAGACGGGCACATTGAGATCAGTTTTTTTTTATATATATATAACTTTTATTCTTAATCAGTGTGATTGTTAGACTTGGACATGTTTTCTGTCAGAGTCGAGCTCACCTGTTCGAGACGTCTATTTTGAGAGGAAGTTTACCGTCCTGATCACCCTCCCCGGGACTTCAACTTTTGTTTTCTTTCTCTCATTGTCAGAACCTACTGATCCCGTGCTTCTAGTTGTTTTCATGCTCCCCGTTGGTGTTTTTATTTTTACACACCGGCTTGGACTAAACTGCATTTTGTAAAATATCAAGTGTCTTTCGTCACTTTTTAAGAACTGCCTCAGAGTCTGCTTTTCGGACTCTGCACCACAACCCGACAGCAGCATGATGTAATACAACATGATGCATTATGCTTTACTGCTTACTTGTTATTCATTACCTGCTGCCAAATATAAATGAGATTTTGAATTAAACTGTGCATTTCCAAGACTTTACAATAATGTTTTTCTGCCCTTATCCCCAAAGAATGAGTGCCTAAACCAAACATTGTTTTAGTAAAGAAAAAATAAAATAAGCAGTAATTGAAAACAAAACTCAAGTGTATAAAAATCGAGGAAGAATGAAATAAAAAGTTAACATGAGTTTAACTGTGCTTTAGACGAGGAGTCCCCCTCAGACTTATTGCTTGTTGAATCCCTTCCTGGGGGGGTTCTGTAATCCACAGATTGTTGCCCATTACAGTCTGAGCTTCACAAAACCACAAGCCAAATCAGGTTCCAGCACTGAATCAGAAATTATCCACTTTTATTCCGATACATGCGTTTTACTTCTCCAGATGCTCTGATGCCGGTTTACCTCCCTAAATGCAGAGTTTGATTGATTCAGAGACTGAGCGGTTGCAGAGCTGCCCTAATGTGTATCTGACAGGTGTAAATAATGAAGTAAATGACAGTTGTGTTCAACTCCTGCTGAGGAGCTACTTTGAAATGATCTCTGCAGGATTTTATGTCTTTAGTTGCCTCAGTTAAAATGATTACTGACTGTTTTCAGCACAGTCATTATAAGCAATAAAGCATTAATCATGTAATTAACTGATTATTGCTAATTGTTGTTTCATAATCAATGTCATAAATTCAGTTGAGGGTTTTAATAGTGCGGTGTAAATGTCGAAGCTTATTGAGTTATAAGGAAAGGCTTTTTTTCCCCAAAAGGGCCTTTTTTTGTTTGTTGTTTCTAAAATTATCCTGGAACACAGCTGAGTTTTTAGAAAGGTTTTCATAAAAAGAGAAAATTATTCAAACTCTGTAGCAACTATATGTGTCACTAACACTGCTACAAAAATACACCAGAAACTAAAAACCAGATGTGGCGCAGGCACATAAAAGTTACAGAACTGTAAACATAACGAGACAAAAAGGACAAATACATGAACTTCTACTGTGCATCACCTTAAACTACCAGATCCAAAACAACAACAACAAAAAAAAAACAATAATTCTGGTAATATGAAAGCATATCAGGGCATACTTGATATAGAGTATAATGCACATTGTTTAGAATATTTTGTTATAATAAGATTTTTTGCGCTATTCTTTTTGAGGCAGTGATGTTCATCTGGTATACAAAGATTTTGTTGTAGATGAGAAATGTTTGCAACGCATCAAATGCATGCAAATTATCATAAATGTTACAACTGTCTCATTAGGGGTCATATGTTGGGCAGAAGGCGGGACTATGACATTGTTGTTATCAAACGGTTGTGTTTTTGCTGTTTATTAAAAAAAACATGAGGTTTTAGATTTTTTTTTTTTTTTTGATTTTTTTTTTAAATAACTTTTTAGGACTACCAAAATGGTGTTTCTGTGTACATGCACAGCTAAAATGATTAATAAAATAAGTTTTCCATCCATCCATCCATTCTTTTACCCGCTTCTTCCATTTTGGGTCACTAAAAAATTTTTTTTGTCCATGATGCAGCCAAAAACTCACAAAGTCCATATATTAAAAACAAGAAAAAAAGCTGCATGTGGTTTATGTAGGTGGCACGGTGGATCAGACGGTAGAGCTGCTGTCTCTTGGTGAGAAGGTCAACGGGTCTAACCTCAGCTGGGGGCCTTTCTGGGTGGAGTTTGCATGTTCTCTCCGTGCATGTGTGGGTTTTCTCTGAGTACTCCAGTTTCCTTCAACAGACCAAAATCGTGCATGTTAGACTGATTGGTAACTAAATTGTCCCTAGGTGGGAGTGAATGGTTGTTTGTCTTGTTTGCCTCCATGTGTCCCTGTGAAGGACTGGAGACCTGTCCAGGGTGTCCGCTGCCTCTTGCACAGTAACTGCTGGATATGGGCATCAGTGACCCCCGTGACTAGAAAAGTAAGAAGAGGGTAAAGATTATGGATGATCTATGCAGCACCTGTTGTTTATATACTAGTCTTTCTTTTGGCAACAGCATATATATCTGAAGTAAACAACAATATTTGGCAGAAATATTAGAAATAATTATCAAAACTGTCATCATTTGAGGTATATTGAACCCAGGAATTCAAACTTGCACAAAAAACTTGAATAAAACATCATTTGATTGTTAAACAAAAAACTGTTGAGGCAGCCACACACTTGCAAAAAACAAGGATCAGACTCTGGGAAGCACGAAAAGACTCGAGGAAACTCAAGGGAACGGGACGTGGTGTAAGAACACATAACCCTCAACTGAGGACGGCGTGAGAACTGAAGGACTGAAAGGACTGGGGCTGATGAGTGGAGTGGCTGCAGCTGTGACTGGTGAAACGGAGGACAGGTGGAGATGGGTGGGACAGACTGACTCAGGAGAAGAGGCTGATGGAACATAGAAATACACAAGGACTTCACAACAACACAAGTAACAGGACTGAGCACGAGAAAACAGAAAATAAGACACAATAATCAAAATGGGAATAAACTGAACAATAAACACAAAGAATTTTGTAAAAACAACCAGAAGACACAGATCCTGACCAGCAGTCTCTGAAACTGATGACGACAAAACAAATATGGTCTTTCATGGCTACTGCCACCCACTGCTTTCCAGTCTGGACTGGTTTGATGACAAATATGTTGATTTGTTCGTGTTTGGTTCCTAATCAGTTACAGAGCATCAGCGTATTGATCTTTGCTGTAGCGAAGCTGCATTGATCAATGATCAGTCAATAATCAGCAAGGTGTTACTTTATCACCTGCATTTCCTTCTCAAACCCTGGAAGTCTTTTTAAATGTGAACATTTTCCCTCACATTGTGAAGCATCTGAATAATAAAACTGACACAATTTCCTACTTTACTACACTATGTTGGCAACAGTCGTCCTCCGCCAGCCTCCTGCTTTGACAAGCATAACAAGTCATCTATAATGGATGAATATCAGGAAATGTATGCAGGCAACAGAACCCTCAAAGGTTGTGTCCACCCATGAGACGCAGCTGAAGGCAGGGAGTCCCTCAGTCTGTGGTTTATGTCACAATCTGAAAGATGAACTACGAGGCGACTTTCAATAGTTTCGCACACACACATGCACAGAAACGATAAACATGCGCTCGATTTTCACAAACACACTCTCTCAAACTCAATTTGCAGGAACACTGATTCTGATGGAAAACATCTGACATTCAGACACGCACAGACATGAGCACCAGCCTCAGACAACAATATACATCACTGTTTTATTGCAGCCCTCCTACACATTTACAAAACATGGATTACTCCAGTTTGTAGTGCTCTCCTGCGCTTCTTCTTTGCCGTCTTGTTTTTTTCCCCTCTCAATTGTTTCTGCTTCTCACAGCGGTCGCTCCATCTGTCTTTCGGCGTTGCGTAACAAAAGGGCCTCCTTCTTTGTATGCATCTGTGCAAACTCATCTTTTTCTCTGTACATTCATGTGTGGGGGATTGAAATGCAGCACGCTTTTCATTCATGTCCTCGTGCAGGATGTAGAATTGCTTTCTGCACTGTAGGGCATGTTGAGTTCCCCGATATAGGTGGCGTGGTCGGGACACACATCTCCACACCCTTAAGACAAAACCCAACAGAGCCATGTTAATAAAGATAAATAAAGCAGTGACATGCTTACTTCAGCTTGGTCTTTACAGTTGGTTGCTAATGACTGCGCAGAGGAACGCTTAAGGATTCAGTGTAAATGCAGAAATTATTTCACAAAATGAATTCACATGCCAGCTTCTCTGAACAGTGTAGCTGAAGAAATCACCATTTGGACAGCCGGGTATCGAGGTGGAAAATGAGCTTCAGCCACATAACGACAAGTGGATGATGACGACACACTCATAGTAAAGCCTGGAGTCTGGTATTATTCTGACACAAAGCACTTGCATTTTATATTATTATTATTATTATTATTATTATTATTAGTATTATTATTATTATTATTATTATTATTATTATTATTATTATTAATAGTAGGAGTAGTAGGAGTAGTGGTGGTGGTGGTGGTAGTGGTAGTAGTAGTAGTCGTAGTCATAGTAGTAGTCGTAGTCATAGTAGTAGGAGTAGTCATAGTAGTAGTCGTAGTAGTAGTGATGGTAAATGGACTGTACTTGTATAGCACCTTTCTATCTTATCAAAATACTCAAAGCACTTTACAACACAATCTGTCCTCATTTACTCATTCATACAGAACTCTACTAGATCTGTACAAAGCTCATTGAACAAATCATTCTAAAGAGACTAATCAGAGCTTTATCACATTCATGCACCGATGGGACACACATCAGAGGCAATGAGGGGTTCATTGTCTCGCACAAGGACACTTCAGCATATGACTTCTTGTGGATTCGAACCCCAACTGTTGCATTGGAGGACAACTGCTCTAACCACTCAGCCACAGCCGCCCCTGATGGAATATTATTACAATATTTTTGGAGACAAGACGGGATTTCTTTTTTAAGGAGTAATGTTGCATTATTACCTTAAATAGCTGCTATTATTTAACAGGAAAATGGGGAGTGTTGTAAAGAGGTGAAGAAGAGAGTCCAGGCAGGATGGAGAAAAGTTTCAGGAGTAATTTGTGACAAAACGGTGGCAGCAAAGGTCAAAGGAAAAGTTCACAAGACAGTGGTGAGACCAGCTATGTTGTATGGTCTGGAGACGGTGTCTTTGACAAAAAGACAGGAGAAAGAACTGGAAGTGGCAGAAATGAAGATGTTGAGGTTCTCCTTAGGAGTGAGCACAGGTTGAACAACTTGGAGATAAAGTTAGAGAGGCCAGACTGAGATGGTTTGGACATGTCCAGAGGAGGGACAGTGGGCGTATTGGTAGAAGGATGTTAGAAATGCAGCTGCCAGGAAAAAGATGGAGGAGATGCAGTTAGAGAGGACATGGAGATGGAGGAGGACTCGCTATGGTAACCCCTGAAGAAAGAACAGACATAAGAGGAAGAAGAACATGAACTTGTAATCGATACAAGAAAATGTCAGATCATAGAAGCTTCTGTTGGTGAAAAGCTTTAAAATTCACATGAAAAGTTGTGATTTCATTAAATATGCTTTTGCACAACAAGACACTGCATGGAAGAAATGCATCAACGACCATTTACGGTGTCTGACAAGTGTAATATGGAGGCAATAATAAATTTAAGTGACTGCTCCGGAAGACTTGTCAGGATCTGTGTTTTTCATTACGTCTTGTTTATAGTCTTTTGTGTTTTAGTTTATGCTGATTTATTGTTTTGTGATTTTTGGATTTAGTTTCCTTACTTGTGTTTTCCTCCGTGGTCCTTTAATTCCCTCCTCCTCAGTCAGTTCCCTGCTCAAATCAATCATCCTGCCACGCCCACTCCCATCTGTTCCCAGTCAGCATTCAGCTCAGGTGTCTCCACTTCCTCATCAATCCTGTTCTATATATTCAGTCCACATTTCTTTACTTATCAGCATAGGTAGGTTTTTATGCCACAGTTTCAAGTCCTCCCCTTATGTTGTGCACGGATTAACTTGGTGTTTTTGTAAGTACTTTTTCTGTCACTTCAGTGTTTTTGTTTTGTTAAAGTATTTTAGTTGTTCCTTCCAGCTCCTTGTGTGCGTCTGCATTCTGGGTTCAAACCTACGATCGACCTTGAAAAGACTCCTGTTTATGATGAGACTGCACTGAGGTGGCCCAGACAACAGATGAATATTCAGTTTTGTTTTTTTCTAATACAGTATACAGTAGTCCCTCGTTTATTGCGGGGGTCACGTTCCGGACCCCTCCTCCGCAATAAGTGAAAACTCGAGAAGTAGGGACGTTATAATTATTTTAGTATGTATATATATCTTAAGGCTTTAGAAACCCTTCGCACGCTCTTGCAATGTTCTACACTCTTAAACCTACGTCATTTTAACAACAAACATATGTAGCTACTAAATTTTACTCACTAGCTCTGCAGAACAACAGCAGCTCGGTTCCAGTCCGACTAGGTTCCGTTTCGGCAGACATACCCTGCAAGTTCTGGTTGGCTCTCTAGCTCGGGGTAGTTCCAGTGGGCTCCGGAGAGAACGCCGGACCTCCGAGTGGTTCCTCCCTACTCAGAAGGCAGAGGGTCGGTGAGCAGCACTCAGATTCACCGATGAGTCTGGAGGTCCGGTTCTCATTTGGTTCCCGGTCTGTTCCATGCGGCTATCTGCATCCGCTGGGCACCAAAGTCACTGTAGGAATAAAGACCAAATTTTTCGGATTGCATCAAAACTTTCCCTGCATTTCAGCAGAAGGCAATGGGGCTTCTGGGTGGGGCACTGTTGGCTTCTGGGAAATGTAGTCGTTTTGATTGGCGATACAGTATAGGCTTATTGAGAGGAAACTACTAAATTGCGGCGCCTGTCCGAAGTTTTTTTTTTCATTACTTTTTACTGTACAGTATCCCGTACTGTCCCAATCACGTGTTATATTAAAGTTGACAATCGTGTCGTGTACAATTTTATTTTCTTGTGTACAACCTTTGAAAAACTGCAAAAGAGCTAGTTTGTGAAAATCGAACCGCGAAGTAGCGAGGAACTGCTGTAATATATTTACCACAGCATTAAGCAAATAACTTGGTGACCTAGCATAACCCCAAAATTTAAAGTGTTTGTGTTTACAATAGTAACTATTTTAAGTTTGCACACGCTGTGTGGTTACAGAAGCAGTTAAATGTATTGTGACAACCTAATAATGTAACTGCAATTAAAGTAATTGCTTTATGACAACACTGAAGACACTTCTATAATGTTGATAACTCAAACAAAATGCTCCAACCTGCATCTAAACATGGCAAACTAGCTCGGAGTGAAAGCACGGCATCATGAATGAATCCATTTTATTTCAAGGCTTTTTGATCGTGGTTCCTTTTGAAATGCTGAGAGAGAAAAAATAAACATCTGAATTTGTGTCCTCTTTACTAAAAGGCAGAAGGGCTGTTTCATCGGGGGCCATCATGGTTTAATTTTCTTTGCCAGCTTTTGCAGCATCTCTGCAACTGACCAGAAAAAAAAAAAGAAACCAATAAAAAAATATATATTCTGTTGCTGAAAGCTTGTCTGGAGCCCACAGCAATGAATGAGCAAGCTCCTCACTCCTTAAACAGCAGAAACTCAGCACATGTTCCATACATTATTTAACCACTGAAGACCAGAACACACTTCTCTCTGTAACCTTTATTTTCAACAGGGGAACTTGATTGCTTATTGCTGTGTGTAATAATTTGTATTGGTGTGAGTGAGAGTGAATGATAGTCTCGTTTGTCTCTGTGTCCCTGTGATGGACTGGAGACCTGTCCAGGGTGTTCCTCGCCTCTCACACAGTGATGGTTGGAAATGGGCACTAGTGACGCCAGCAACCTGAAAAGGAAGAAGTGGGTAAAAATAATGATGGATGGATGGATTTATGTCACTGTGATGAAGACTCGTCGGCACAGCCAACATCGCTGATGAAGGATCTCAATGCAAATATTTACCTGAGCAGCCCAAACCAAAACCTTTGTAATCTGATTCATATCATACATCAGTCTCTCTAATGTGGAGTGGCAGATGTATCTGCCAAGAATCCTTTGCAGGAAGTTAAATCAGGAAATGAAAAGGAGTCTGTTTTGTCACGTTTCAAGGTGAAGCTTGAATGGACTTTAAGCACAACACATTGTTTTCAAAGGACGAAAAGTTTCCTTCAGCTTTTCTGCAACAGCCTGAGTCTAAATGGTAAATGGACCGCTGGTATCCAGCACTTTCCTAGTCATCCTGACCACTCAAAATGCTTTTACGGTACAAGTCACATTCACCTTTTCACACGTGCGCACCCACAGATTGGGCAGCCTGGGGTTTAATGTCCTGCCCAGGCACATTTCAGCATGTGGCAGAGCATGCTGGGATCAAACCACTAACTTTCTGATCGACGGACTTCCGCTCTTGTTTCTGAGCTACAGCTGCTCATAAATATTACTAATGTTACTCAAATTATTCTGATGACTGATGGGAAATGGACTGCAGTTATCGCACGACATATAATTTAGTACAGATCTTCTAATTTCCCAATATTTACAACACATTTTGAACAAAACCCTGATTTCGCTGATGGCCCATTTGTCATTTTTATCCTATTATTGATTATTGTTTAGTGATCATTCAATTTTTTTTAATCTACTGTGCTATTTTAAGCGATGTTGCGACACATCAGAGTAAAAAGGCTCTTTAAATCTTACCGTATACGAGCCATACAACAATAACGAGGTTTCTATTCTGTTCTGTTTTCTATAAAAAGAACACAAGTTTGACATGAGGTGGAACAAATGTAGTGATCTTTGTGATCTTGTCGCTTTTCTTTTCAGACGCAGTACACACACTAATTCTGCAACAGGTTCAGTTTTTCAACAAACCCCAAACGTGCCAAGACGATGTACACTAAGTCAGACTGTCGACTGACAATGTCATCATGTCGAGAGGATTCACAAAACTGCTATAAAATACTTTGTAACCTGAAATATTTCAAAAAACGTTCCACACTGCAGGTCCCATCTCTATAGTTTGTCATTTTAGGATGCGCCTCATTGGAAAGGTTTTTTTTCTCCTTTAGAGAACATGATTGTGTTTCCTATAAAAGGGGAAGTTCACACAGTGGAAAGTTGTCTTCTCTTCTTTTCTCTTAGTTCAGAGTGTCCTGAACAAGAGTAGAAACTCCAGCTCATGTTTGTGATGCCAGCAGATTGTGTCTGAACACAGGAGGATCTGCACGTTCTCAGACCCCATTAAATCATTTGTATTCATGCTGGTACTGTCGTCAAGCCTTTTGGTTGTCATTGCACATGCACACACAAATGCACACGAACGTTATCACAAAAAAAAATAAAAAAAAATACAGCTTTTATTTTTGAGGTAATTGTTTTCTTCTCGGAAAGCCTTCTTATCAGTCTTATTATTCCGGAGAAAACCCACAGGTGCACGGAGGGAACATGCAAACTCCACCCAGAAAAGCCCCCGGCTGGGATTCAATCCAGCGACCTCACTGCGAGGCGGCAGCTCTACCATCTGAATCACTGTGCGGCCAAATTTAAACCAACCTCCAAATAATAAAGTGAAGATGTAGGAACGAGTCACTTTCTAACACAAACTGTAATTCATCTATAGATGTGGAGACATTCTTTAAAATGTGCATGTTTGATTTCCTGCCTATAATCTTTAAATAAGTAAATGTACTTTATGCAGAAATAAATCCAATAAGGAAACATAATGTCTGGAGAGGAAGAAACAAACACAATGTTTTTTATTTTGTTATTTTTATGTGAATATAATTTAAAAAAATATATAAAACCAGTTGTTTTTTTTTGTTTTTTTGCAGGAATTGATTTTATAAAATAAAATGAAACTGTAGTTGGTCCTTGAGCTGAGTGCCACGATGCTTAAAAAAAAAATAAAAATTTTAGATTTACAAACAACCTTGGGTAGCCTTTCTTTGCACAAACTCTCATTAGTTTGGTTTTTGATTTAATACTGTTGCTCTTTTAGCTGTTCTTCTCCAATCTCATTATTTTTATTCAGTTTGTTCTGGATCAATGTTGTTAATGTTATGTCAAAAAAACATAACAGTTTTAATTTAAATATATTGAAACTGTAGTTAAGTTACAATTAGCAACAAATTAGCTAAAAGCTAAAGGAGCATAAAAATATCAGGTTCCATTATTGCCAAAAATATGTTTGTGTCTATGTGAAGTGTGTATATAGCGTGCTGTGTATATGTAAGGTGATATGTTATACATCACCTTACATATACACAGCACGCTATATACATACATTACATAGACACGTAAGCAAATTTTTGGCACTAATGGAACCTCATACAAATTTTAATATTTCAAAAAAGCTTAAAAGTTTCAACCAACACATTGAAGAGCACTTTTTCTGCTCCGAAACATTTTGAAATATGAACGGATAAAGCTGAAATAATTTGATTTTTAAAAACGCTTCGAAGTAACAATAAATAGCTGACTCAGCACTCAGACAAGAAACATGCTGACTCACCATTTTAGCTCAGCATTTAAGCTTGTTGTTGCTGCAAAGGTGGAAATGTTCACATATTCACAGTTTACTCTTTTAGTCCTGAAAGTCTTGCCTCGTTTAATAAACCCACCTGCAGCCCAGCAGGGCAGGGCTGTTTCTCGGCAGCGCCTGTCATGTGAGCACAAATCCATTAAAGCACGAGCAGTTCTTTATTCGTCTCACCTGCTGTGTGTGCGCCGCGCACGCAGCAGCGACTGACGAGCTGGTTGCGTGTGTTTCCTGTTCAAATCTCTGCAGCTGCTCTTTCAAGCATTTTTGAAATCAGGTGCAAAAGTGTCAGGGTTATCTGCTGATGGACGACCTTACTTAGACGTCATCGCAGTACATGCTCGTTCAGAGCAGAAACAGGAATTACTACAAAGTGTGTGTGCGTGTGTGTTTAAACCTGACTGAAGGCTTTACTGTTGGGGTCCTCAGTAAAACTGCCCTCTGATTCAATTACCTCTACAAACTGAGCTGTTCGGGGCAACAAGAGCCTAAAGGACATCATGCCCTGCGTTCACTCAGACTCTTTGGCACAGATTTGAACAAAGAGTCTTATTATTTCAGAAATGGACTTTTACCGGATTGATTCCTGCCTTTTTTTTTTTCTTCTCTTTCCTTTAAGTCTTCAAGCATTTCCTGCACGTCTTCCCGGAGAAGTGATTCCTGAAGTTGCACATAATCCTTCACGTGTCGGAACTCTTCAAATTTAATTAGGATAAAATTACCTTGCAGTGTTTTTTTTTTCTCTCACTAAGCTAAATGACATTGCTTTTCATAGTATGCTGGGGGTAATAAATGAGCGCGTTTTGAACTTCTCATAATTCAGAACTATGCAAGTGTTTTGCATAATTTCACTTCTAATTAGACTGGTCAGTGGAGACATCATCTGATTAGATTCAGACCTTTAGGTGTTGCTCTGTTTTATTTGGGCTGCCATCTGAATATAAATGTAAAGGGGGGTGGGGGGGGTACTGTAACGCAACACTGGCGTACATCGTTTTACGACTTTTGATTTCACTCAACCTCGTTATCTCTGATGTTACATACTGGCAAATTGTGATGTACGGGCGTGATAAATTTGCGTGCAGGGCCATAATGTGTGTAATTGAAACATGAGCAAATCTTCCCGTTTCACTCACCTCTCCAAGTACCAGCTGTGCGACTGAAGAGCAGAGCCTCCCTTGAACATTTTATACTGTACACTGCATGGTGGTAAACACAGAGAGAAATCGTGGGGTGGCGTTCAACCAATTTCCGTGTCTCACATTTTCTGGTATGAGTGTGTACATTATTATATACTGACAAATTATAGTCAGCTTATTGTAACCACTTACTATTTTACCAGACAAATATTTGTATCATGATTGTTTGGTACAGATGTTAAACCAGTACAGGGCATGTATGAGGACATCGGGGCAGTGGTGAGATGTGCGGTAGGAGTGACTGATGGCTTCAAGGTGGAGGTGGGAGTGCATCAAGGATCGGCTCTGAGCCCCTTCTCGTTTGCTCTGGTGATGGACTGACTAATAGATGAGGTCAGGCAGCAATCCCCGTGGACTGTGATGTTTGCAGATGACATTGTAATCTGTAGTGAGAACATTGAACAGGTGCAAGAGAACTTGGAGAGGTGGAGGTATGCACTTGAAAGAAGAGGAAAGAAAGTCAGCCGTAGTAAGACAGTGTGTGTGTGAATGAGAGGGAGGCCGGTGGAACAGTGAGGCTACAAGGAGCAGAGGTCACAAAGGTGCAGGACTTCAAGTACTTGGGGTCCACTGTCCAGGAACATGAGGAATGTGGTAAAGAAGTGAAAAAGAGAGTCCAGGCAGGATGGAGTGGATGGAGAAAAGTTTCAGAAGTGATTTGTGACAAAAGGGTGTCGGCAAAGGTCGTTGGAAAAGTTTACAAGACAGTGGTGAGACCAGCTGTGTTGTATGGTCTGGAGACAGTGGCATTGACAAAAAGACAGGAGAAAGAACTGGAAGTGGCAGAAATGAAGATGTTGAGGTTCTCCTTAGGAGTGACAAGGGTGGATAAGATTTGGAACGAGATCATCAGAGGTACAGCACATGTTAAACAACTGGGAGATAAAGTGAGAGAGGCCAGACTGAGATGGTTTGGACATGTCCAGAGGGACAGTGGGTATACTGGTAGAAGGATGTTAGAAATGCTTCTGCCAGGAAAAAGACAGAGGAGATACATGGATGCACTTAGAGAAGTCATGGAGGTAGATGGAGTGAGGACGGAGTGAGATGGAGGAGGATGACTCACTGTGGTGACCTCTGAAGAGGGAAAAGCTGAAAGAAGACATAAATGTAACACCACCTGCCTCAGGCTGTTACATCTGAAGGTGTAAAACGGCAACTTCATGAAACAAACGGAAAGTTTTTAAAAAAACAGGACATTGTTCAAAGTAACTTTCAATCTAAACCAAGAGCCACAAGACACACGTCTCTCAGCAGTTATTGTTTGTTTTAGACACATTAGCATTTATTTGTGCCTCGGTATCAAACCTAAACTGAAGCTTCAGAAAACGGATACTTTTCTAATATATTTACCGTTTCAGCAGCTTTGGGCTTTTTATGTTCTTGTCACCTTCTTTACCTTCATTCAAATGGTAAAGTTTTAAGGCTGTGTTTGTCGTTAAGTTTTCGGGCATTCTGGCAAAACTTCAGTGCCTTTTTTATTTGACATGTTTTACTTTGGCTGCTTTTCAACTCATTTTGGTCTGTCACTTTTTTTCAGTTCAACAAAGAAATGGGGAAATAAATTTTGTGACAGACTGTTAGACTAAAGATTTTATTTAAAATAGTTTTGTTTCCAACTCGTCTATGTGCCGACTCAACACCGGTTCATTCTTAAAGTTTAGCAGCCTTTTTTATGCCTGAATGATTTGTCGAACAACAACTCAAAACCTTTCCCTAAAAATGAACAGTTCTGGACTACAAATGAGTGAAGAAGAAGCTGAAGTTCACAGGATTTTAACGGAGTCCAAGAAAATCTGGCTCCTTGGAAGCAAAAAAATAAAGAACTGATGACCCAAGAATACTGAATGCTGTCCATGCTGCTGACTGATCCCGACTAATCACTGGAATAAAACTCAGAAACCAGGTCAGTTTGAACACCAGACATGGAGATGTAGCCAAGGAGCAAAACGAAGCGTGACGAGGAGGACATTGACACCATTTCTTCCTTCAGTCTTCGCATGGAAAAGGGGAAAATGAGATATGAACTCTGACAAAAACACAGAAATGCAGCATTGTGTGTTTCAGCGACTCGTGGCTGCAGAGTCCGATCTCTGACCTGTCGCTCAAACTAACAAAGCAGGAGAGGCGGACAGTTTTTGTCAGCTTTAAAAAAGAAACCATCAAACAGTCTGGGTTGCTTTTAGTTGCTATGCTAATGCTGAAACCAGAAAAACATAGTAGCTAAAACATGTTTTTAATAAAAAATCAATGTAAATAAAACACTATGGATTTGTTTAGTGTTGAAGAAAGGCTAAAATCAGAGAATTTTCATTCAACTGGACTCATGTTCAAATACTCTTCTTACAGTAAAACATGCATCTTATTTCTAAGGTAAAGCTTAGATTGATTGTTTACTTTCTGTGTTAATTTCAAACATTGTTTTGATTTAAACCATAAAATAAAAAAAAAAGTTTAAACCAATATTTTATGCCACCATCCGGCAGATCAGATGATTTTTTTTCTTCTTACTATTAAGTGTTTGAAGCTCTGAACAGTTTACCTGCTACAAAAGGCAAAAGAACAATAATATATTGGCCTGTGCCTGTCTTTTAGCAAAATGTCTCGTAAATCAATGAGTGGATTTTAATGAAACTCTCAGTAGGTATTTATTAGATTTACGTCTACAATTGTTAAACTGTTGGGGTCATCTCAATTTAAGATGGCCGCCACAGCCAAACGGTTATTGGAAACACAAAAATTGCTATAGCTCAGCCAGTTTTACAGATATTGAGCTAAAATTTGGCATGGTAGTAGCTGAAAATCATCCTTAACTCATACGCTGAGTGCTAAAATATCACATGAAACCGAGTTTAAATAAATTTCAAGTTTTCACCAAAACTGCTTTAACTTTGACACTTTTAAACATAAAATCTTCTTAGTTAAAAACTCTAGCATGACAAGTTTTAAGTATTTGACGTAAGAAGACAAAAAGCCTGCAGAGATGCACTTTTTTAACTTATCAACAACTTTAGATGGTTTGAATTTGATGGATCAAACAGTTTACAAGAGAAGAGCTTCCACTAAATACAAAGAGGAACAGAAAACATCCAGAGCATTAATACAGCTCCTTTATTTTGCACAAGTTCACCTACAAGAATTTAAAGGGAACATTTTTATTCTAGGCGGGGTTTTGTAATAATAACTCCCATATTGTCAACAAACTGTAAAAATTATTCCTTAATGGAATGCATATCGCCCGCCACATTTAGGGCCAGAGTTTTAAACTAATATCATCTTCTGTTGACAAACTGTGTTATAGCCTTGTAATATCATGAGATGTAGTGTTCAGAGATGTGTTGTGAATGACTCTCAGCTACTACCACTTGAAATTAGCTCAATATCTGTAAGCTGAGTTAGAACTGTGTGTTGGTTTGTATCAATTAGCTGTACTGGCCATGTTGAATTAAAATGACTGTAAAAGTTACTCAGTTGTAGATATTCATTTAGAGTCAGAGTCAGAGTCAGAGTCAGAGTTTCTTTATTGTCATTCGCACCTCATGTGGTACATGTGGTGGAGCGAAATTATGTACGCAGGGTCCCAGTTACATCCAACAATAAAATGTATAAGAAAAACAGTAATAACATCTAAGATATGAACTAAGAAAAACATCAACTAAATATACACTAAGCACTCATAACATAAAACATTGAACATCACCACAAACATGAACATGAGTCTGTGAGCAGATGTGCACGCATGAACACATCAACATTGAAACAGATCAGCAGCAACATGAAACAGATCAGCAGCAACATGATATGGTTTTTCACAGTGATTATTCTAGTTAGAGATTCATGAGTCTAACAGCCTCAGGGTAGAAGCTGTTCCTCAGTCTAGTGGTTCTACACTTAATGCTCCTTAACCTCCTTCCTGAGGGGAGTGGGGCAAAAAGTGTGTGTGCTGGGTGGGTGGGGTCCTTCATGATGCAGGTGGCCCTCTTCCTGCATCTGGAGGTGTAGATGTCTGTGATGGTGGGGAGACTGATTCCGACAGATTTCTGTGCAGCCTTCACCACTCTCTGCAAAGCTTTTCTTTCTGCAGCTGTGCAGCCTCCATGCCACACATTGATGCTCGAGCACAGGATGCTCTCCACTGCACACCTGTAGAAGGAGGTGAGGACTGAGCTTCCCAGACCAGCTCGCCTCAGCCGTCTGAGGAAGTAGAGTCTCTGATGAGCTTTCTTGATCAGGCTGGTGGTGTTGTTGCTCCAGCTGAGGTTGTCATTCATGTGTACACCCAAGTACTTGTAGCTGGAGACCACTTCCACCGCAGATCCTCTTATGTTCAGGGGGGTGTAGGTGTTTTTGTTCCTTCTGAAGTCCACAATCATCTCCTTTGTCTTCTTCACATTGATGTGAAGATTATTCTCTCTGCACCAGCTCTCCAGGTGTTCCACCTCCTGCCTGTAGCTGGACTCATCATTGTTTGTGATGCATCCCACCACCGCTGTATCATCTGCAAACTTTACAATGTGACAGCCTGGATGGGTAGCTGCACAATCATATGTGAGCAGAGTAAACAGGAGGGGGCTCAACACACATCCCTGAGGAGAGCCAGTGCTGAGGGTTATGGTGGAGGAGGAGAGGTTGTGGATCCTCACTAACTGTGGTCTGTTTGTTAAAAAGTCTAGTACCCAGTTGCAGATGGAGGGGCTTAGTCCTAGTGTGGATAGTTTGTCCATCAGGGTTTGGGGGATCATGGTGTTGAAGGCGGATGTGAAGTCCACAAAGAGCATACGGACGTAAGAGTTTTTCTGCTCCAGGTGGTTGAGTGCAGTGTGGACCACAGAGGAGATTGCATCCTCTGTTGATACTTCCTCAAACTTTAAGTCCGTGAGATATTTTGCTAACAGAGACAAAAGTAAAAATAGGAGTATCTTTTTTTTTTTTTTAGCAGTAAGTGATACTGATCATTTCATGTAATCCTACGATGACGCTGATGGACTGACGTGGACCGTGAATAATTAATTATTTTCAAACTGGCTCCTCTTGAGTCCGTTGGTCTGTTGCATCAAAGCAAAGAGTTCACGCTGCTCCTTTAAACACATTTTTCACCAGTTTGGTTTGAGTGAGCTTGAAATCCTCACCCAAATTATCACCAAAGGTATTTGATTTGATTTTACAAGACACGTCCACTCCACGTAGAACTTCTCAAAGCTTTTAAAGACTAGACGAGCTGAAACATGGCAGAAGACAACCCAGCTGCTGTTTTTGAATTCTGATTGAAGGTTTTTTCTGTAATTGGCTCTTTTTGTTGAGTTTATTGAATGTTAAAGTAAATTCTGTGTTCTGGACGGTGGAAGGCAGAGACCACAAGTCATGTGTGTGTGTGTGTGTGTGTGTTGACAGGGTGCGGCTAGAAGCGTTCTCCGACAACAGCGGGAAGCTGCAGCTCTCCCTGCAGGAGATCATCGAGTGGCTGACGGCCAAGGACGAGGAGCTGTCGGAGCAGCTGCCCATAGGAGGCGACGTGGGGGCGGTCCAGCACCAGAGAGAGTTCCACCAGGTTATTACTCCAACACACACACGCACACGCACACACACACATACAAAGGCTCTGTGTATGACAAACAGAATAAAATATCTGATCCTTTAGGGGGTCAGATTTAAATCGACAAAACACGAGACATGATCAAAGTTTGGATATCCAACTTAAAAAATGCATTCAAAAGACTAATCCTGTTATAAATTAAGTTAAGATTCCAAGTTCTGAAGTATATTTAAATTTCCACACCACATTCCAAACCAAATGGCAGTTTCCAATGACGTGTTTCATATTTTAATCCACTTAACGAAGTTATTGAACTTCTATCAGCAGAGAATTGGATCAATTTGTGTAAAATAGTTCAGAATACAGAAATGTGCTAAAATGAGTAGCCAAGTCACAGTTCTGAAATTTTTATTAACTGATGTGTAGCGCCCGTACAACGTAGCTGAAGAGTTAACCAATAGGTTAGGTTGAAATATAGTACGTTGGTCGAGGCCCTGGGAACGTTATTTTAAAGATAGTTGTGCTAACAGCTTACAGGAGATGCAACTTACTGTTTATATTGTATTTAATTTAATGGCGGTGCCTCCACTTTGTAGGAAAATGTGACTTTACACTTTGTTTAACCCAATGAGAATTTAATTCTGATAAGTGTATGTTTATATTAAATACACTCTCTTATAATACAACCCCCCCACCCCCCACTAAAAGTAACTTTAAAATAAGACACCGATGCCTGATTTAATTTTAAAATACACTTTTAGTAAGAACAATATAGTAAAAACAATATGTAAATAGAATAACTAATTGGTGTCACAAATAAAGAACAAAAACAACTTTTCACAGTACTTTCAGTGCTTTCGATTCAACCCAAATATTTGCAGTCCAAGTATTACCTTAATATTTTGTAAAGGCTTTTAAAACATCAAATTCAACCCCAAAATAACCCGTTGCAGGCCTGAATCGATGCATCTGACTGAGCAAAATAAAATCCAAAGCATGTGCATTGATTTAGTTTTGTACTCACAAATCCTCCGAAGTTTTGAGATTGGATCGGAAAAAGGTAGATGTGGCGATCCCTTTAATATGGCAATGAGTAAAGTAGTCAGGTGATGTCACACAAACACCGAGATCCTTCCTGTCAGCAACCTCACAGATGGGAATCCAACGGCTGAATGAGGAACTTCTACTCGTCCAGCTGGTCCAAAGAATAGCTCCTGGTCCACTGTTCACATTAACAGCTCTGTCCCTTTATATTCCTTAGTAAAACGCACTGCCTTCTCATATGGAGCCATTAAAAGCTCAACCAGCCACTAATGTTTAGATTTACATTTCAGTATACGATAATCTGAGCTACTATAACGTGCTAGCATGCTAAAATGCTAATTACACTTAGCATGGTTTTCAGCTATACACTGCATCATTCTGAAATAGCATAAAAAATACAGACAAAAGTATTTATCTTTCATATGCTTCTTAAAGTCTGTTACAGTCGGAAACTCCGCATTAACCCTTGTAATGGACAGCTTTACTCTGTTATCGCTGTGCGCTCTGCCTCGTCTGGTTTTTCACACCGACTCACATTTCATGCAGCGTACCATAAATCCCGCCCACTGCCATCTGATTGGGCAAAATAAAATGCTTAATCCAATACTGAACAAGACTGACACTTAGCACAACTCAAAGAGTAGGTTGTAATCTGCCACATGGCACTATGTGCTGCACTCCTCGAACAAACTTTTATGTAACATTCAAGGAACATAGTAAAAATTGCCTGTTTCAGTCTGCTTAAACTAGATTTTCTTGACCAAATATGAACTGTTTTTGACCTGTTCATATTTATTCCACTCATCACTTGGACATTGTTTTTAAACTCAAATGATATTAGTTCAGCACTTGAGTTTGATACTATATAGCACAGTTCAAACTAGACTACAGATGTGTTTTAGATTAAGAGTCCGATTAAATAAGGGTCCAACCATTGTGGTTTTATTTATGTATTAATTTGTATTTGTTCTGTTTGAGTTTTGCCTTTTAGCAACATTTTCAGTGATCCTGTTTGTCTTAGGGTTTATGTTACCTGTTCTGCTCGGCAGTTTTGTTTGTTTCCTCTTCATAGTTTCTCTTAGTTTCTGTCTTACCTGTCACACACCTGCTGTTTATCTGTAGTCATCCCAGCTGTACTCACTCACCAATCAACCCACCCAGCACTCCTGTATGATAGTGTTCCCTTTCTTACCTGATTCAGCATACTTAAAAAAAAAAAAACTTCTTAAACTACTTTTAGCTTTTTGTTATTGTTCGGCCTCAAGGCAAATAAAAAGTATTCACCTGCTTGGATGGTTTATGTTGTTTTTGCCTTCATAAATCAACCATGCCCTTTACTTTGTTCAGTGTAGCAGTGAAATTGACATGATTCTGCTTTAAATGGTTGTTGAAACCACGTGCAGGCAGACAATTGGACACTTGCAGGTAAATAAGTAACTTAAGTTTATTTTAATAAACAAAACCAAATGCTGACGGGGCAACAAAACTTACTTTAGGAAATAGACGACGAGAGGGACGGAACACGACGGCCTCCACAGGACAATGCACGGACAAAGGAGGAACACAGAGACGCTGACTTTGACACTGACGAGACAGAATGACAAACACCTGGAGTGATGAAGATTGTAGACGGGGTGAGACCGGAGCTGAACACAACACAGCGCAGGAGAACAAAACACAGAAATCTCCACAGAAATCAAATTTCTACAAAGTGATGCTAATTAATTGAACGTATGAAAAACTGCACAAGCTGTTGCCTGTCTTCTTCATCTGGGAGAGAGGATACTGTTGAAGAAAACTCATTAAATCTTGACTCCAGTATACAGATTAACAGTCTCTGATGAGCGGCACTAAAGGCAGCAAAGGTAGTGAAAGGTTCAGCTGCTCTTCATCCCACATTGGCTGAGTTTGATTGACGCATATCAGCCTGCATGATGAGAGCCTTCACTGCTTTCTTACACAAGCCCAGTATTTTATTTATTTGTTTATTTAGGATTGTGGGATGGGAAAAAGTGGCTAAAGTGCTGTTCGTCATGGTTCGTCTACCCTTGTTAGCTTTACAGCACTGTATCTTTTACCTTTTTTGTAGAATATGTTGAAAAAAGAATAGATTTTGTGCCCAGGATCCTGTGCTGTAATCTGCGCAGCGTTTCGTAGATGGTTTTTGTGGAACGGCTCGGTGTCTTTCTACTTGGTGACAGCTAACACAGTCTTGAAACGATTCATTTCTTTTGGAGACGCAACAGAAAAGTGCACTTTGAGTTTCCAGATAACGAGAGTTTTCTGGCGGCTTTAGCAGATATCACAGTTATTGATCAAGGCTGAGTTTACGGTCCAGTCTCGGTCAATACGAGATAAATGGCTGAAACGTTTTTCTTGATTTCGGTTGTCGCTGATAAAACCGAAGGAGGCTGAGCTCAGTGGGAGGTTGAGAATGCTTTAGCAGTGCAAGTACATTTTAGCAGCACATGAATCAGGTAAACTGCCGCATATTTTTTAACAGAAAAGCACTTTGTAATTGCTCTAACTCATATTTTACCTCATTGCTGTAAATCATTTACATTATTTTGAAGGTGTTGTGTTTAATACACCTTTAACCTTTCCACGCAATGCAATAATTACTTTTCAATTTAAAGTGACAGCTTATTTTGCAGTAGGATTTGTGATAAGGTATGAACAGTTAATGTCTTACCTGTTGTAGATAGATCTTTAAGGAAGTTTTGTTTAGATAAATACTTTAATTCTGACTAGACTTATGAGCAACAGTTAGTCTGAGTGAGGCCAAGACCAAAGTGGATTGCTGTAGTCTTAAAACAATGCTTGCCTTTCAATAAGTTTATAGCATTTCATCCATCCATTATCTTTACCTGCTTCTTCCTTTTCAGCTCACGGGGGTCACTGGTGCCCATATCCAGCTGTCACTGTGTGAGAGGCAGGGACACCCTGGACAGGTCACAAGTCCTTCACAAGGCTTATAGCATTTCATGCAAATCCAGTTTCATGACTTTTAGGTTGCTGTCCATTTCACATTGTATTATTTACTGAGAATTCTGTGGGTAACTTCAAGCTTAAATGGAAGGTGTAGCAGCTAGCTGTAGCACTTTGGGTGTAGCCTGGGGTTAATTCAGCTTGAATATTGTCACTTTTCTGTTAACCAGATTACACACAACCGAGGGCGGTGTAAAAGTTAATAGAAAATTATTCACTCTTGAGTTGGGCAGTGGTTCTGAAATATTCACAGTCTAGTTAAAATGTGCAAATAATAAAGAAATAATGCTACTGCCACAAACATTTCTTTTCTTTTCTTATTTTTTACACCAGTACCTGGTAGTAGTGGCACCCCGATTTGTTTCCTAATGGTGCTTTTTTTTTAGTGAGAGTGCCGTTTTCAACAAAACACCTCTGGACATTAGAAAAAAACAATTATTGATTAATTTTGAAGAGTGTTTTTTTTTTTTTTTTTTTTTTTTTTTTTGCTTTAAATGCATTAATTTACAAATTGCCATTAATTTCTTGAGGGTGGAATTGTTGTAAAATGACAGCAACCACTTTGGCCTTGATTCTTCTTGGACTTGTATTAATTTATCAGTCCAGAAAGAATTAAACTCGGGGTTTTTTTTTGGTATTATTTGTTTAAAACCGAGGCTGTTCTATAAGCTGTCTACAGCATATCATATTCATATGATATTCATATCATATACAGTTATCATAGCATATTCATATCTTTTCCACAGAACCCCACTTCTATAACAAAATTAACTTTACAGCTAAGTTGTTTTTGTTTAACTAGAACCTAGTAAATGTCTAAGGGATCTTTTTTTTTTTTAATTACTTTATTTTACCAGGAAGAAATCCATTGAGATCATTAATCTCTTTTGCAAGGATGTCCTGGATGTCCATTTATAAATAAATGAGGAGGATTACAGGAAATTTATTGCCAAGTTTATCCAATTTTGCATGAACTTATTTAAACAGAGCTAGATTAGAGTTGCATTCAGGCCCAAAACATCTGACCCGAACCGGCCCCAGCCCATAGCCACCAATGAATTAACAGTAATTACAGATCCAAATCCGATACACCCCCCACCCCCCCAACATTTTTAATTAAGCTTTGACTGCTTATATACTTAACAGTCGGCGGACAACAGAAATTCAGATCTGAGGGGGTGTTTGTCCTTTCAATCCCTGCTTCTGCCTGCATTCTGCATTATTCAGACACGGACCCTGCTCTGACATTTCGGATATTTTGGGACCTCTCACCTGTTTGGGTCATGGGTCGCACACAACCACTGAGTGCAGCTGAATATTTTTTTAAATTACACCACCACCTTCTAAAGGAAAGAACAAAGATGTCTCATTTGTTTGAATGTCTTTATTTACTTTAAGTGAACTTTTTTTAACCTCTTTCAAAGCCGGTCAGCGCACAGTCAAATGGCCGTGCACTGCTGGTGATTGTATGGCAAGCCATGTTGCCATATAATTGGGTCATCAGCTGCCGCATCCGCTGTTGCAATCAAAAGCCTGACACCGGCCTGGCCCGCACATTATTATGGCCCGGCCCTAATCCAGGTCGGGCCGAGCTCGAAGTTCGTGTTAGAAATGACAGCTCTAAACTAGACTAGAATGCTTTTATCAAATGGTTTGTTGTCAAAAAAGGATAAACTATTTGAAGCTTAACATATATATATTTTTTAATTTAGATCCTGCCCTTGAACACGTTAGAGGTGACAAATTCTTGCTTGAAACCCATCTATACTGAAAGCTTGTGTATTTCCAGATTAATTAGTTGTCATTATTTAAGACACTCGTCCTCAGCTGTGACCTCGAGGATTGTTTGTAGCAGGACAATCAGTAACTCAGACACAAGCTCCCAATCTGCACAACGTAGCCGGTATTTTTTTTTTTTTATGTTCCACTCACTCTTTGGTAAATTAAAACTTTGATTAACGCGGAGCCACTCAAGGATTAGCTTTCATGTCTTTGTTCGGTGTATGCAGCACTTGATGCTGGTGTGTAGATCCTGAGTGAAGGGCACAAACAAGCTTTTCTAATGTTAATTCGATGGGACCAGCAGCGATTCCAATGTTTTATTTTTGTCCGTATCAAAGTTCAAGGCTTTAGGGATCATCAATAAGTGCTGCTGACAGAAACAACGTCTCCTCCTGTCAGATAATTGCTGCGTGGCTGAATGATTTGCCTTTAAATCTCTTCAAGGGCGCACACGATCGCATACTGAAAGACGAGCACCGTATTGATGTGTGGCACAAATCCCTGCTTGTTTGTCACATGCACCCTTCTTCAAACTGAATACAATGAAACTTAGATGATCATTTGAGGTAAAGTCTGCTTTTCAACATTATCTGCACAATCAGAAACTTGAGTGATGAGTTCTTTGAGATGCTGCCAGATAAATTTACTTGTGAGCACAGACGGGCTTCCCCCACATGTTTCTGCTCTCAGGTGGGCTTTGCCGTGCGAACATTATCGCCCTCCGAAGGAAAGCAAAGGCGGGCGATAATGGTTTAGCCTATGTCTGTATGTTTGTTTGTTAGCAAAATATTTTACGAACCACCAGACATATTTTAATTAAGCTTTCAGGAAAGAATTAAAAAGAATTAACTTATGAAGTCGATCAATTTCAAGATGTCAGTCACAGCTAACCAACGTTAGCTAACACAAAAATGTCTCTTAGTTGATTTTACAGCTACTGAGCTGAAATTTTGTGGTAGTGGCTGAGAATCCCTAACAACACGGACTCTGAGGGTGAGATTGTGCAAAATGTTATTTTGAGAGTTTGACAAAAGTTGAACAAAAATCAAAGTTCATGCTCAATAATCCAGGTAGAAAATCCAACAAAGTTCAATCAGGTCACCTGGTTAGATTATTTTTTTGTTGAGACGTTTCGTCCTTCATCCAAAGTACTTCATCAGTCCGAGGAGCCACAACAGAGTCCCACAAGCTGCGCTCCCACATTGTGGAACAACCAGTTTGCTGGTGACAAGATGGTTTCTGGGGCCCGCCCTCTCCCCCGTTGACTCCTCTGAGGCAGCCATAGCCAAAGTGGTTCAAAACGTCAAAGTTCATGCTCAGTAATCCAGGTAGAAAATAGAACTGATGAAGTCCTTTGGATGAAGGACGAAATGTCTCAACAAAAATAGAAACTGTCCAGATGATTTGACTGAACTTTGTTGGGCGGAACAAAAAATGATTTTTTTAATCTACAACTCCTGCATGAAGGGCAGCATATTGGCTCAGATGGTAGAGGTGTTGCCTCTCAGCAAGAAGGTCGCTGGTTCAAATCCCGGCCTGGCAACTTTCTGGGTGGAGTTTGCATGTTCTTTTCGTGCATTTATGAGTTTTCTCTGGGTTCTCCAGTTTCCACCCACAGACCAAAAACATGCATGTTAGGCTGACTGGTAACTCTAAATTGTCTCTAGGTGTGAGTGACAGAGTGAATGGTTGTTTGTCTCGTTTGTCTGCGTGTCCCTGCGATGGACTTGCGACCTGTCCAGGGTGTCCCCCACCTCTCGCACAGTGACTGCTGGACATGGGCATCAATGGTCCTCATGACCCAAAAAGAAAGAAGCAGGTAAAGATAATGGATGGATGGAACTCTGGCATGAAGACGCTGTGATATGCATTTATCATTTATGAAACTGACAATTTAATTATTTAATTTTTTTTACCCTGTATTTGTGTTGTCCTGCGTCTGCATGCTGTTTCATTGATCTGCTTGGTGCTGTAAATAACAAAGTACAGATTCTTCTTTCAGCCATAGGGCGGCCATGTTTTCTGATAAGAATCTGTGTGACCATCAGATTAAAATGCCTGTTGTTCAGGTTGTTATGTTTGTCAGATGATTGTTATTCTGACAATGTGCACCTCTGGTTTGAGTTTTAATTTTTGTAAGACTCACAGTTTCTATGCTGTGTCACTTTCTCCTTATTGAGAAGGTTAAAAGAGTTGCTTTACTGTAATAATACCCAGTGATGGGACAACTGCAGAAGTCCTAAGATGTATTTTTAGTCTGAAAGTTTCACCTCGGAAGGTTTTTTAATTGACAGGTCATACACCGTGTGCATGTGTGTCCATGTGAGTGTGTTCAGGTGGGTTTTGTACAAGCAGAAAACATCTGACAGGCAGATGTGTTTATATTGAAGCATCATATAAAACTTCTGCCTTTGCAGGAAATATCTGCAGACAACAAGCTTCAGTTTTCTTTATTTATTTTTTTACTTTATAAATTGGAATTAAAGAATTAATGATGTGTGTAAGTTGTTTTTTTTTTTAAGACGTGCAACCTGGCAACCCTAAATTATTCTTTCGTGTGTTGATAAATTAATTTGTTACAGATGATGAATCTTGTCACAGATGCTGTCAGCAGTCTCTGCTAACACAGATGTGCAGCTTATTGTCAAACCACATCACTGTTTTCCTGCTTTGCATTGTCTCCAGTTTTCTGTGCTGTCATTTTGTGTCAGAGCAACTTGCCCTGACAGGGAGAAGTATGTTGCTCAAACTTCTGCTTGCGCTGGCGCAGCAAGAAATCAGCTTTTCAATTACCAGAGCTAAAAAAAAAATAATAAAAACACCCCCAAAAAAACACAAACAACTAGGAGAAAGAAGGCGACTGACTTTGGTTGGAAAAAACATTATTTTCAACCTGAAATCTGAAAAATATTTAGATATTGGGTAAAATGTAATAAAAACAGAATGCAACGATTTGCAAATTTCATAAATTAACATATCCTATGTTTAAACTAACAAATTGTACTTTGTTGTTCAGTGGTAATTTAAATATTTTTAGCAATAACACATGGCAAAAGTCGGGATGGAAGCAAAAGGCTGTAAAAGTAAGAAATAAAGTAAAAATACGAAACAGCCTGTTAACAAATTCTGTTAATTAGCAACAGGTCAGTAAGAAGACTGGATAAATGGAGACGCTGAATCTCTCAGAAGTAAAGATGGGCAGAGTTTCACCAGTCTGCGCAAAACTGTCTAAAAATAGTGGAACAATTTCAGAATAATGTTCAACAAAAAAAAAAAAAAAAAATGGGAAATTGAATACACCATCACCTACCATCAAAAGATTTCAAGAATCTGGAAAACATCTCTGAGCTCCAGGACAAGACTGGATGTTAATATTGTAAGTTTGTGATTTTTTTTTTTTTTTTTAGTTTTCTCAAGCACTGCATTAAAAACAGGTCGGATTCTGTTCGGTCCATCACTGCATAGACTCAGGAACACTTCCACATATCATTGTCCGTAAACACAGTCACAAATACTGCTTAAAGCTCTATCATGCAAAGCTGAAGCCTTATGTGACGACCTCTCAGAAACACTGCCATCTTCTCTGAAACAAAGTTGATTTAAAAATAAATTGAGGCAAAGTGGAAAACTCTTCTTGTGGTTAATGTTTCTTTTTGGAAATCACAAATGCCACGTCCTCTGTAGTAAAGAGATGTACCATCCATTCTGTTATCTGGCTATAGCCTGCCTCTCTGATGGCATGGAGCTACATTAGTGCCTCTGGTATGGGCAGCTTACACTGACTTCGAAACAAGCAGATGGATGGATGGATGGATGGATGGATGGATGGATGGATGGATGGATGGATGGCAAAGACCCAAGGCTGTTGAACAGCTACAATCCTTCACCAAACTAAAGTGGGACAACTCCAAACCCCCCAGCAGCTGATCTCCTCATTCTTAGATGTTTACTGGCTGTTCTTGAAAGAAGAGGGGATGCTTCTCACTGGGAAACATGGTTTTGTCTCATCTTTTTTTAGATGTGTTGCTGCTTTTAAGTTTAAAATGACCTTGTGAAAGAAAATGCTACAATTTCTCCTTTCAAACATTTGATGTTTTACTATGATCCATTGTGAACAGTATAACATTTAATTAGTCTTTCAGATTATTCCCCTTTTTTAAAATGAAACCTGAACAGATGGATCTTGTGGTTATTTTACCAACTGAAACAAAATCCAGGCATCTGAGTCATTGTTCCGTAATTCACCATTTATCTGTTTGCATCCACCAGCCAGGCTCAAAAAGCCTCGTCATCACAATGAACCATATTATCTGTCAGGTGCTGCTCCTGGTGTGAGGCTCTGACTCTCAGGGCTCTTCTTGCTGCTCCGTTTGGTGCTTCCTCTCATCTCTGCTGAGTGTCACACTCATCATGTCACCACCCACTGTCACGGGCAACCTCATCACCAGCCGACTGAAGGAGCAGCAGCACATCAAAGTTTGTTCTGAGACCTCTGATGCTTTACCTCAAGCACGGTTTTAGATTTGTTCTACGTTTTGGCACCTGTCTCTCTGCCGAGTCATGTTGTTTTATATATGACTTAATTCTGTGCTATTACCTGTTCAGCATTGAAACTATAGACTCATCTTCAATGCATAATGAGGTCTAACAGATATTATGAGATCTTGCAAGTAACAAGTGAGATTGTGGAAGATTTAACAAAAATGGCCATGATCTTACTCTGATATGCGTTGCTTTAAGGAACCTGAGGTCTTATTGTGTGAATGCTTATGAAGCGTTCACACTATTGTGATCCATTTTTCTTCCATACGCTTTTCGGTGCGATTCTTGTCCTGCAGTTTTCAAGCGATTTCAACAAATCATAAATCAAAACGTTCAGCTCTTTCAGGACAATCCTGCCATGACTTTTGGTATTGGTGCAACTTTAGCTTTTTGAAATATTTAGCCTTTTCTGCCATTTTTTTTTCCTTATAGGAAATGAATCGAGCTCATTTTGCATCCTTCAAATCTTTAGATCCGTTTTTTACTTCTTTCATATTTTGTTCTTGTTCAGCTTTTGTCAGCTCCTTGTGCATATTTAAACTTTTTTCAGCTACTATCTGTGACGATTGTCTGTCCTGTCTGTTCTCTGTGTTTCCTGTATGTCTGTTTTTCCTCGTCCTCATGTGCACAGCTGATCCAAATTCCAATCACCCCAGGTTTTTCTCCTCTCACCTCGTTAGTGTCAGTATTTAATCTACGTGTTTTTATTCCTTTGGTATCTGGGGATTATCATGCCCTTCTCACAGTGTCCATCCATTGGTCTGCTCTCCACTTTTAGATAATGTAAGTTTTGCTGCCCCGTCAGTATTTTAATTTTTTTGTAAACTAATCATTATTTTTACTCTGGAGCTCTCCTGCCTCTGCCTGCACATGGACACGACATTTTAAACACCAGATCATGTCACTATCAGCTAATTTTAGCTGTTTTTTTTTTTTTCAGCTGTTTTGTGCTCCTTTCAGATTATTTCTGTTAACTACATTTTTGTGCTTCTTCTAACTTCTTTCTGCTAATTTAAGCTTTTTTTCTGCACGTTTCAGATTTTACTGCTATTTCAGCTACTATTTAGCAGTTTTATGCTAATTTTAGCCTTTTCAGCTAATTCCACTTTTTTTTTGGCTCATTTCAGCTCTTTCCAGTTCTTTCAGGTAGTTTAATCTTCTTTTTGCCTTTTCAAATACTTTTCAACTTTTTTTTGTGCTAATTTCAGCTTTTATTTAGCTAATTTCCGTTTTGTGCTAATTTGTTTTATTTAAACCTAATTCAACAATTGTGTTCTTTCTTCTGCTCATTTAGGCTTGTTCTTCCATTTCAGCTACAATTCAGCATGTTTTAGCCAATTTCAGCTGTTTTTCTAATTCTTAAGCAATAAGCATTCACAGTGTATTTTCGCAGGAAATGTAGTTTCTCTTGTTTCAATCTGTTGTGCTTATTTTTCTGAAGATGTTAAAAATAAACATTCAACCATAGATGTATTTTTCTTTATAAACCTACTGTAACTCTGATTTTTTTTTTTTTTGCATGATTTTACTGTATTTTTCCAAATACTGCATGCAAATTGGATTCAGCCCACACTTCATGATGTAAAAATGTCAATATAATTTTTATGCATTTTTTTTTTTTTTTTTGTTGTGCCTCTACCACTTATTTCTTTAAAGTTATTTTCTGTTTAAAACCATTAATTACAAACTGCAGGGACAACTTACCAACACACAAGCCCAGACGATTTCTAGTATTTGCATTTGAACATCACCCATTTTCCTCTGCCCCATTTTCATTTCTATAATCTCCATCGCCTTTATTTTTTTCCGAGCGTCTGGTTGCACTAGGACTTTTCCAACAAAGCAATGAGGGAAACTGACTCCCAGTTTTCTATAGAGAATTAAAGCTTTTTAAGAAATGTGAATTATTGATCCTAAGTGGATTTACAGTGATGTCGCTGTGTGAGTCTTAGTTCTAGTCTGGGAGCGTGTTTACTTTGTGCGTATTAGAGGGTATGTCTTTGAGGGTGGTATGGATGTGTTGGCATGGATAATGTAGAAGGACTTAAAGTGTCTGTTGCAGCGTTTGTCCTGTTTCGTGTGAAAAGCGAAAAGAAATCAGAATTTATCGTAATTGAGAGGATGCATCAAGAGGGAGTCAAATTAATGCCATCAACATGGTTAAACCAAGTCAATGAAGCCATTTCATTCCCCCATCTTCTCTCCATTCCATGCATAATGTATCTTAATCTGATCTGAAGGCTCCTCTCTTAATGTTCCTCCAGCCAAAGATGAAGTCTCTGAGTGTGAAATTTAGCTGGAATTAAAGTTTTAACATGACAGCTGGCACAGGGAATCCATGGCTTAGCTCCTCTTGGAGTAGTAAAGCAGCTGAAGAAAAAAGAGGGCAAAGAATGGAGAGTTTGAGAGGATGAAAAGAGGGGGAGGGAAGTGAGGATGTAAGGTTGAGGAGGGGAAGACGGTACGTTAGGGAGACGGCAGGTTCTCTTTACGACTGTTGCTCTGGGAATCTTATCTCACGCCCCAGCTCTCCATCGTCACACACTTTTGCTTGTTTACTCGTAGCAGCTGGTGTTTGTTGGCACACGGTTTGGGGCTTTCTGTTCAGCTCTACTTTCTGGGCGTTATCAGACATGTCGGGCCTCTAGTTCTGGTGTTGTTAAAAGGCTCTGAAACACTGTCCCCACCATGGTTCACAACACCACTGATTCAAACCAATAATGGAGTTTTTTTTTTTTTGTTATTGCTGGAATTGTAATCTCTTTATACAGTAAGAGGATTGAGAGTGCTGGCTTTGCCTAAATAAATTACTTGGAAGAGAGAGAATATTCCTGGTAGTAAGTCTTCCACCTGCAGTGTGTTTTTGCACAGAACAAAGATTAGTGGAGGAGAATGGAGAAGGTTGACATTGTGACATCGAGGGACGCTCCTGCAATCTGTTTAGTGCTAAAGCACAAAGTTATAGTCTGTCTTTTCTTAAACAAGGAGCTTCTCATCAGTAATTTGCATGGCAAGCACTAATGGACTAAAGAACGGGGCTCTCAGCTACCTATGGCACTTCTTCGCATTGGAGCCAGATGACCAGCTCTCCCAGTGGATTTAGTTTCTGTTTTGCTCTGAGCTCTGAGCGCAGGCTCTCAGCCTTATGAGTGTCCCTGCATGTGGATCACTTCTGGTGTGGATCACTGCAGACTATATACTAGATGTTGTGACTGCTATAAGTAACCGATGTATCACTTTTTTTCTTTGTGCGGAGCAAAGAGGTGAGTTGGGAATGCCCTCTTGTCCATCGTGTAAGCTGAATAACTTGAAAAGTGAGAGAGGGACCGTTATCTGTTCGGTCTGTGGCTGCATCTCAGCATGAGAAAGGTCACTACTGAAAACTGGGTTGCCAGGTCAAAACTCAACGGCTGCTCCCATATACAGTATAAATGTAAACATTGTGAGCTGGATAACTTGACAAATTTCATTCAAATCTTTTAAACAGATTAGTCCCATTGAGCCTTTAGGACTCATTTACAAGACATACCTGGATTTTAACAAAGGGTGATGACAACAGTCGACAACAACAGACATTCACATATGAGCCATACAATTTTTATGTATTTATTTATTTTAACAATTGGAAACAAAATGATAATTAAAAGAGGAAAACAGCTAGATTACAAGGTGGTGTAGATTACTAAAAACAGGAACGGGTCTCCATTGTTTCTTGTCAGGAACTTGGCAGATAGTGTGTGTGTGTGTGTGTGTGTGTGTGTGTGTTCATGTGTATAAACTGGCCACCTTGATGACTTAAAGAAGCTATGTGTTCTAGTTTTTGTATTGTTTTAAAGTATAGTTTCCTCAAATGATTGGGGTGGCTGAAAGTTAACCCATGGTGGCCTTGGCCACCTGTGGGTCTGCCATTGCACCTGTTGATGTATATTACTCCCTCCACTCTCCAGGATCCGTTATTCGGTAACCTTTTTAAGCCTGAAGCCTGAAGCGATGTTAGAGGGTTATTGTTCATTAGCAGCAGGTCCAAGTGCAATAACTTACATATGACGTCAGAGTTTGACTAGAGAGGCTGGTGGGGAAAACAAGTTTTAGTGATGAGTTAAACAATTTTATAAACTTTCCATTAACTTTTACAAGGATGTTTACAAATAATAATCTTTACAATTTGTATTGCAGTTTAAAATAACTTGGTTGTTGATCATGTAGGCTGAATAGTTTGAGAACTAATGGTCTGGATTGGAGTTTTGATTAAATGAGTTACAAATGATTGATTACAGGACGAGTGAGGTTTTTGCTAAAGTTTGAAACCTGTTTTAATTTGTTCCTGAGCATCACTAAGCCAATCTGGTAAACTGCAGTGTTTCCAGCTTCATGTTTCTTTGTTGCTTGTGCTGTTCTTGTAATAAATCAAAGTACCTTTTAAAGTTTGTACAGCTTGTTTTTCCACCCAGGTTGTCATATTGTTGGTCAGTGATGATGAATCACCTTAATCAATTAACCACAGGAGGATGTTGATTATAGTAATAAAGATTCTGCTGTTTGTTCGTGTTTACACCCTGAACATCTTGGGGAAATAAAGCTATAAATTAGGTCATGTTGGTTGTATTTTAAAGCCCCAAAATTCTACTTTATTTTTTATTCTTACAAACTGAACAGCTTGCTGCAAATCCTCAACTTCACTTACTCACTTCACCCCGTGCTCTTGTCAAGGGCGGATACTTTCCCCCTCCTCTCCCTCCTCCTCCTCTTTGCTTTTGCTCTGTCCTGATTGTGAAACTGCTTCCGAGCCTCTCTCTGCATATCTTCCGAACTGTAATTTTTGCTATGGATCTGGTCAGCTGGTCTCTCAACGCAAATGAAAACATTTTCTCGACGAGAAGACAAGCTTCAGGCGAGCCGACTTGCCCTGATGACATGCACGTAGCTGGATACGTCATGTATTCCTGGGGCATTTGGAAGGTGATGTGTCTATCTCTGCTGTCCATCGAGGATGTTGAAGATGCATATATAATCGCATTTATGATAACAGGTTTCCTGCTTTTTGAAATTGGCTAGTTCCTGGTTTATCAACAAACAAGGAAGTCGTCGGCAGAAAATTTGGCCCTGGTCAGGCTACCTGCCTTATGGAATGGTTTGCTCCGTGCCTCGAGCACCCAGACTCAATTGCTTTGCAAATTAGTATTCGCTGGCAGGATGGATCAGATGTCGGGGAATACTCTGACACGTACCAGCAGTGTGTCCACTTAACTTGGACGTTTGGGAATCGTGAGGACCAGCAAAGACTCGAGGCAGACATGAATCCGTAAAGTTCTGCCTGCTTCCAAAACAAAACAAAACAAATGTTGCTTATCTGAATTTGACTTCCTGGCTGGCCATGACAGGCCACCTTATCTCAATTCACATGGAGGCCCTGTAAATTTGACGCTCTGCCCCTCCCCTCTCATCAAGGAAGTCTGCAGACCTATCAGAAGGACCTGGCTGATTAAACATTGTGTCATCATTTCAGGACTCTTGGATTCTCTTTGGCGTTATCCTAGGTCGACCTCGACACCCCTCGAGAGTTTAGGGATCTCATCAGAGGGAACTGACTGAATGTACCATTCTTATCAAGAACTCTTACAGTGCCTCTGGAGTGTCCTTGACACGATCACCGCTCTTGTCGTCTCCCCTGCGAAATCTCTACGTCACTATGTGCTTATGTGTGGGGTGTTTTTTTCAATATCAGGCTCTCTGTCCTCGACCAAGGAGTGAGAGTTTGATAGGAATTTTTTTTGCCCCCAAATCTTATACGTGTCACTTTCATTACTTTTTGTCTGTCTAAACAGGTCTCATTTGTAAATAAGTCTTCAAAGCTCAATGTGATTTATCTGTGTAAATAAAGGTTGAATGAAATAAGTTCTTCTCATCTAAGTTTAGTTACACGGACATACATCTATATATCTGAGTGCAAAGAATGACATGTTCTGTACTGAAATGCATAAAGAAGATGTTCTAAATTTTATGCATTATTTTTTGTTAGCTTTTATTTATTACGAACATTTACTCAAACTTTTGACTCAAGATCAAGTCATGTGAATATCATTATGTCCAAAACTCTTACAAATTAGGAACCCGTTTCAAGGATACGTTTCACCTCTACCTCATGTTATCTTTTATAATGTTAGATAAAACATTATTTAGACCAAATGCTCAATAGGACATGATTGTTCAAATTCCACAGAGGACTTACTCCTTTTAATCTCTGTATGTCTTAAACCAAACATAAATCCATTAAAAACTCGGTCTTTAGTTTAGGACACTAATACATTTTAAAAGCATTTCCTTTAGGAATGCTGAAAACAGTGGAGGCTTGTTTTTTCAAACCAAGCAAACATAATTTGATGTTCAAAACATCATATTAATGTCGGTTGTTGTTAAAAGAGGTTGTCTCATTAAAGGAGAAAGTTCAATTCAGCCTGTATGACTCATCCTTCTCTACATTATTATTTTTAATTTCAGTCTTACATTTCATTCTTTCTTCCCTCCTCCAGGCATTCATGGAGGATGTCAAGTCTCGCGGGCCCTTCATCTACTCTGTTTTGGAGTCTGCCCAGGCCTTCCTGGCTCAGCATCCCTTCCAGGAGCCGGAGGAGACCCTGACCGATGGAAAAGGTCTGCTCCCTCCACACTGAACCAACTGCTCTGCTAGGCAAAATGTCACACAGATCCCCCCAGTCAAACCCCAGAGTTCATTTGATTAGCCCCCTCACAGGTGAAATATTCCATTAGTTGCTATTAGTGGTAACTGGTCCTCCGGTGTCTTGCTGAGTTATGGAAAAGTGTCTGGGTCGGGACCAATTAGCTCCAGTTTACCATCTCTACAGTCCCGTCTGCTGAGATCAATAATACAGCAGGCCCGACTGTCGCTCCAAGCTTCTTCTGTGTCTTGGTCTTACAGTAATCTGTCTTACTGTTTTCAGCTTCTAACTCTGTGCCTCGTTTATATTTCCCCTGGTTTATTTAACCGCCGCCTTCTGCAGAGGTATCTCCACATCGTCGGATTCTGACCGTGAGTCGGTCTGTTTGGAAGCAGGCGAATGTGGCCAGCGACCTCTGGGAAAAACTGACAGCTCGCTGTGTGGACCGCCACAGGTCAGACATACATTTATAAACACACCCCAGACTTCAATTAAGTAAAATAAACTTCATAACTTTTAAAACATTGTGTCACATTAATTTAATGTGTTTTACATAATAGATCAATCATAATCAAATAGCCTAATTGGCCTTAATGGTCGTGGGAATTAAATTAGGATAAAGACGGTGTCAAGCTTAAGTAAGATATGCGATATTTGACCATCCTACTAATTTATTTTCTAGTTTTAGAACATTTGATGAGAATGTCAAAAGGTGGAGTTTGTCTGGCAGCACCTCCTCATTATTCTTTCTGTAGCGCGATAAGTTTTCTGTTTGAAAAAAGGAAAAAGGGTTAAAGACGGACGACTCAAGCTGTTCAGAACAAAAGCCAATAAAAAATATATATTTTACAATTTAAAAAAACATCAAAACTTAATAAATTTATGGTGGTTTAGTGAACATTGTATGATGGAACTTTACACCTCATCACTTTGCCACGAGAGATTCACACAAAGTGACGTTCTTCAGTGGAAATACAATAACTGTCTGGGAGAACGGCAGTAATTCAGGCAATAATCGTCATTTAATCAGCAAGAAACTGAGAAGTTATTGATTTAAATGTTTCATGTCTTGATAATAAAAACGACTACAAAATGCAGGAGGCTTTTCTGTATCACAAGCATCATTACTGATATTACTGTATTTTTCAGACTATGGTGCACTTAAAATCCTTTAATTTTCTCAAAAATCGACAGTGAGATTTATAATCTGTTGCACCTTATGTATTAATTCTGGTTGTGCTTACTGACCTCGATCTGAATTTATGTGGTACACGGTGCTCAAAAAAACACAAAGTGTTCCTGTGGTGGTTTTGTTTTGCTTATTAATGCACCATATAATCCGGTGCACTTTATAGTCTGAAAAATACGGTATTCTTGTGGTGTTTATCTGCTGTATTGTATGCAAATTTGGTCATTTCCTATTCCTAATTTTAATTCAAGTTGGGCCCAGGAAGGTAAAATACACAAGAGAAACTGAAAAAAATATATACAGGAAAACAGAAAATACACAGAAAAAAAATAATCCAAGGGATAATCCACAGAAAGCAGAATTTGAACATTGTATTGATGCCAGATTTAAGAGCAAATTAATGAAAAATCGAGAAATTCTTGAGCAAACTTTACCTCAAATAAGCTGCGTTTTCCCTTGAAAGTTTTAATGTTTCATTAAATCCCCCTTTTTAAAAAAAAAAAAAGTTTGTAAAAAATAATTCATTATCCTGTTTTTCCCACACAATCATACCCATAAACCAACAACTGACAGCATTTTTTAATTGACCAAACAACTAAAATATTCAAGTGTAGAAATGTTTTATTTGCCTTAAATGAAGAAAAAAAAACTTAGCATTAAATACAAATAATAGTGTAATCTCCAAGGACAAAACTAGGTTGAATATGTTGTTTTAAAGAAATCCTTCCAAGAGCAGAATGTTTGTGACTCAGCTCTGCAGTGGAGTCTTATTCTTTTCTGTGTTGATCCATTAGACATTTGTGCTGCAATATTTTATCAGTAATACAATTACCATAACCTTATTACAGAATGGTGCAACTGTAATTCATTACAGACACAGTTAGGGAAACACATATATCAAACATTGACGCAGTAAAATTAGATTCCGAGAATCAAAACTTGTGCTTTCAAGGAAAAGATGTTTTACAACACTGCTGAAGTCGTGTCAGGTGACATTTCTTTCCGTTTTGTGCACAATAATAAAACCTGCAAACTCCCTGATCTAAAGAAGGCATATTTACACAGAAGTGTTCAGTACAAGACAGATGCTACATTTTACTACATGCTCACATTAAGTTTTAAACTTTAATGGGTTGTAAAACTAGCCATAGTGAAATGCATTTTTCAATAAAACCTGTAGGCACATGGAGAGGACACTGGAGCGTCTTTTGCAGATCCAGGCGGCCATGGAGGAGCTGGCAGGGGCCCTGGAGCAAGCAGAGGGTGTGAGGGATGCCTGGGAGCCTGTTGGCGACCTCTTCATCGACTCTCTGCAGGACCACATAGATGCTACCAAGGTAGGTGCACAGCAAACACCACTGCAGTTCACGCACGCATTGTGTGAATGTTTCTGAAGCATTCACACTGAGGTCCATTTTTCTTCCACATGTTTTTCAGCATTTTTCTCATTCCACAGTTTTTGTGCTATTTCAAAAAAATCATATATCCAAACGATCAGTTTGTTCAGGAGAAGGGTGCTATGAATTTTGGTATTGGCGCAACATCAGCTTTTTGAAACATTTAGCTTTTTCTGCCACTTTTTTTTTTCTCATAGGAAATGAATTGAGCTCATTTTACATCCTTCAAATCTTTAGATCTGTTTACAACCTTTTACTGCTCCTTTCACATTTGTTCTGGTTCAGCTTCTTTCAGCTTCCTTGTGCCAATTTAAACTTTTCTTCAGCTACTTTCAGATAATTTCAGCTGTTTTTTCAGCTATTTTCTGCTCCTTTTTAGATTATTTCTGTTAATTACTGCAAATTACATTTGTGCTTATTCAAACTTCTTTCTGCTAATTTCAGCTTGTTGTGCTCCTTTCAGCTGATGTCTTCAAGTTTTAGCTTTTTCTTCCATTTCAGCTACTATTTAGTTATTGTATGCTAACTTTAGCCTTTTCAGCTAATTCCACATTATTTGCACTCATTTAAACTTTTCCCAGCCTAATTCAGCAAAAATGTGCTCTCTCCACTTCCTTCTGGTAATTTAAGCTTCTTTCTGCTTTTTTAGTTACAGTACTTTTCAGCTTTTTATTTTGTGCTAATTTCAGCATTTTCTGATCTTTTCCACTTTTTGTGCTCCTGTCTGCTTTTTTAAGCCTAATTGAGCAAACGCGTGTGCTTTATGCTTTCTTCTGCTAATTTAAGCTTGTTCTGTCTCTTAAGCTACCTATTTTAAGCTTTTTTTAATTTCAGCTGTTTTCAGATAAATTCAAGTTTTTGTGCCAGTGCCTGCTACTTTATGCCTAAATGACTTCTTTCTACTAATTTTAGCTTGTTATTCTCCTTTCAGACTATTTCTTAGTTTCAGTTATTTCAGCTACTATTTAGCTGTTTTGTGCTAATTTTAGCTTTTTCAGCTAATTTCACATTTTTTGCATTCATTTCAGTTCCTTCCGCTTCCTCCTTTTAGTTTACGTTTCTTTATGCCTTTTCAGCTATGTTTTCTAATTTCAGCATTTTTTTAGCTTATTTCCCAATTTTTATGCTCATTTCTGCTTATTTAAACCTGATTCAGCAAATACTGTCTGTGTTCTTTCTGTTTTCTTCTGCTAATTGATGTATGTTCTTGCATTTCAGCTTCATTTCAGAATGTTTTTAGCTAATTTCAGCTGTTTTTTTAGCAAGTTCTTTTGCAATAAGCATTCACACTGCATTTTCACAGGAAATGCAATTTCTCTAGTTTGTTTTTGTGTTGATCTCTTCTGCACACGCTCATATGTGCTGACATATCTGGTTACAAATCGGGTTTTTTTAGAGGAAATTAATTGTTTCCTTGGGGGTAATTTTTCCCTGGAAAAAAAAGCACTCCCTTTGACTCTGACATGTTGTAAACAAACATCAAAACTTGTTTTTTTGTCACAAACCCACAGAAATGATGTGCTGCTCCTAAATAAGTGAGACTTTTATTGGGTAGTGCTATTTTAAAGTGTTTGTGTGGTGACGCTCCTGTCAGAGCTACGAGCTGACAGATGGTGATGAGGACGTGCCGATTCAACATGACACGGTGGAGACGGAGGAGGTTAGGCTCCTCAGCTGAATGGATGTTGTTACACAAATGGCAGGTCGTTGGTTTAGTCATTATTGAGTGCCGAGCGCGGCTACCGCTGCCTGTAATTGTGTGGCACTATTCATTATAATTGAGGGCCCTTCACAGGAACCATGCCACTGTTTGGACTCTTGTCACAGTCGACACATGTTCTGCACGGCCTGCAGGGTGGGCTTGTCACTTAGTCTTGTTTGTACTCCTCATTCTCATGTCCTCCCACACACAGATGCACATACAAAGTGTAAATATAAACCGACTGAAGGAGGTGACATCTTTAAACAATGGCATCTTGACTTAAAACCGTCCAGATGACCTGACTGAACATTGTTGGATTTTTACCTGGATTATTGAGCATGACCTTTGACATCTTGACTTGTTTTGGGCTTCTAAAACTTGATTCAAAAGTATCTTAAAGTCTCTGTGACATCAAATGTTTGTGTTTAAATATAAATGCATTTCTGAAAAGATAACATTATTAACATATTTCAAAAATATATATATTTCTTGCCACTTAGGTGAAGAGTTGTAGAGACGGTCACATGTGCAACAGGAAGTGATGAGAAAGGAGAAGGCCTGCATGGAAACAGAGCATTGCTCCGATAGACTGCTGGCACAGTGGCGCAGTCGGGAGAGCTGCCGCCTCTCAGCAAGAAGGTCGCTGGATCGAATCCCAGCCGGGGGCCGTCCTGGGTGGAGTTTGCATGTTCTCGCCGTGCATGCGTGGGTTTTCTCTGAGTACTATGGTTTCCTCCCACAGACAAAAAACTTGCATGGTAGTCTGAATGGTAACTCTAAATTGTCCCTAGGTTTGAGTGAGAGAGTGAATGGTTGTTTGTCTCTATGTCCCTTTGATGGACTGGAGACCTGTCCAGGATGTCCCCCCGCCTCTCACACAGTGATGGCTGGATATGAGCACCAGTGATGCCCATGTCCTGTAAAGGAAGAAGTGGGTAAAGATAATGGACGGATGGAGTGCTAATCATTAAGGCCAAATTTCATATACACAAATGCATATTTCTAAGGATGAAAAAATTGTGGGCTTCCTGAGCGAGTTAACACAATATTTTCACTCGGTTCATTTTTCAACTAATCAGAAGGCACAAAACGGAGTGGTGGTGCAGAGGTTTGAGAAGGTGGGCCTGTGATTGGAAGATTTCTGGTTCAACTCCCGGTACCGACAACATCAAAATGTGGGTGGGATAGGTGAAGCATCCACACCTGCCTCCACCCCCATTTGCCCCAGTCTGGGCTCTTGAGCAAGACCCTTAACCCCCACCATCTGCTCCTCCGGGTGCCCTAGAAGGCAGGTCTTCTTCGTGCGACTTAGTTCGCTGTGGTGACCCCTAGAAAGGCAGCAGCCGGAAGAAGAAGCAAACAAAGGAGAAAAAGAAGAAGGCACAAAACATTGTAATGAAATATGAAAGTTCATGCTCAATAATCCAGGTAGAAAAATCCATCAAAGTTCAGTCAGGTCCTCTGGACGATTTCTTTTTTTGAACCGCTTCGTCTTTCAAACAAAAGACTTCATCGGTCTGTGGAGCCACAACAAACCCAGTCTTATAAACAGCACCCTCACATACTGGTCAACCAGTTTACTGGTGCTAAGATGTTTCTGGAGTCCGCCCTCTCCCCTGCCGACTCCTCTGAGGCAGCCATGGCCGAAGTGGTTCAAAATGTCAAAAATCATCAGCAGAATATATGTACTTTAATTATAATATGTATAAAGACAGTAAAAGTGTTAAGATTTGTATAGTTTTTTTTGTTTCTTGTAGAGTACATATTACTTTTTTTATTTGGGCAGTAGGTCAATATTAAAAAGGTTTTCTTTGCTGACCATTGGTTTATCTTTAGTTTGACTAATTTTGATGCTAAATTTGGAATGAAAGAACATAGAAGTTAAATGACTGCACGCCTGAGTCCCTATTGTGATTTTTTTTTATTGTCCTCGTTTTATTTTTAAAAATTCTTTATATTCCTTCTTTATTTTCACACATGGAATGGAGATGCTCACACAGACTCATGTTCGTGTTTGTGCTGATGTTCGATGTAATGTTTTTATGCTATTAGTGCTTAGTGTATTTTTAGTTGATGTTTTTCTTAGTTCATATCTTAGATGTTATTACTGTTTTTCTTTTACATTTTATTGTTGGATGTAACTGGGACCCTGTGTACATGATGTCGCTCCACCACATGGACCACATGAGGTGTGAATGACAATAAAGAATCTCTGACTCTGAGATGCTTGTGGTATTTAATATCACCATACACTCTTTGCCTTTGATTTGAACACACAGTTACCACCATGAAAAAAACGTATCTGTACAACAGAGAGAGATAAAAGCTACCAGAGAATGAATTCAATCGATTTTTCTTCTCCAACAGCAGTTTCTCTTGATGTTTTTGGACTGCGCACTCGCTCAGTTTGTCTGTAATTGACATCTATTAAACACTTTTTAAATTATTTTCCACTGCCCTGCCCATCGTTCACTGCTCCTTGCTCTCTTTTGTTGGTCTGGCTCCTGCAGTTGTTCAAGGAGGAGCTCACCCAGGTGAAGGAGGGCATGAAGCAGATCAATGAGCTGGCCCACCAGCTGGCCATCTCTGATGTCCATTTGTCGATGGACAACGCTCGTGCCCTGGAGCACCTCAACAGCAGATGGAAAGTGCTTCAGGTAGAGTTTACAGTTTTCTGCTTCCTATTTGTCTTTTTTTGTTTTTTGTTGTCCCCCGTTGTGGAGTAAAAGGAAAGAACTGGAGGTACCCTCCATCCATCCGGGCATGTTGTGAGTGTGATAGCTTGAAAAATAAGTAAGGTGTCAACTTCCATTTTGGTGTGTGGCAACATCTAGGCGTAAGCAGGATTCCTTTTGAAAACTGGGTTACCGACTGTGTCAAAATCCAAGATGGCCGCTGCCATCTATCTATCTATCTATCTATCTATCTATCTATCTATCTATCTATC
>NC_056501.1:14892269-14938751 GCF_014905685.2 Nematolebias whitei
ATCTATCTATCTATCTATCTATCTATCTATCTATCTATCTATCTATCTATCTATCTCATATTGTTTAAAACAATTTGCTTTGAGTATAAAATCAAATTGTCACCCATTCTCCTTTTTCTGCATAATATGCTGATTTCCCCTGACAGAAACCTAATGTTAATTTTAATGTTTCATGATGATATAGAAATTATTTCAGACTTATAACGGTTGTCAAAAAGATGCATGAAAAGCTTTAATTAAAGTGCGTTTCAAAGCATCGTCTACATAAAACAGCAGCCAAATAGTTTCACATTTGTGATCTCGAGATGCACGTTACATTGTTGCTTTTAATCGTTTTAATCACTTGCATGTTGTGCGTGTCTTTAAAGTCATCTAGAACAGGGGTTCTGAAACTTTTTGGGTTCAGGGACCCCTTACAGGGGAGAAAAAGTTTCAGGGACCACCTCATGACCCTCATGTTTGTTAAATAATTTTCTTAAATTTGTCTCTTTAATGCAATGGAAATATTTGTGTGACATAAATACTTAAGACCTGTTCTTTAAAATTGTTAATACAATTGTTATACTTTTAAACATGGGGTATTTTTGATTCAAGACACATTTAATAAACAAGATTTTTAATTTCAACTTCCAAAAATGACAGTTTTGATCAAATTAGTATCAAAAACCACTTTAAAACTTTACCTAATCACATAATGAGCATAATAAATGTATTGCCACGTTTTCAAATTATTACAGAAAACGCTTTACATGAAACTGAACAGAACATCTGAAGTCATACTAAATAACAGGGCTTAATTTGTAAACCGATTGATGCCGATTGATTTTTTTACTTATTTTTTGGGGAACCCCGGGGGTCCCAACATGCAGGAGGAGGGCCACCTGCATCATGAAGGACCCCACTCACCCAGCACACACACGTTTTGCCCCACTCCCATCAGGCAGAATGTTGAAGAGCATAAAGTGTAGAACCACTAGGCTGAGGAACAGCTTCTACCTTGAAGCTGTTAGACTCATGAATCCCTATGATAATCACTGTGGGGAAAAAAATCACTGTAATGCCACTTGATTGTTGATATGTGCTGCTGACTATCCATGATGCTGATCTCATGCTGCTGATTTATTTCATGCTGCTGTGTTCATTCGTACTCACCTACTTGCACAGACTCATGTTCCTGCTGCTGTTGTTCTGCGTATTGTATTTGTACTATTTGTGTTTAGCGTATTTTTAGTTTAGTTAGTCATATCTTAGATCTTATTACTGTTTTTCTTTGACATTTTATACTTTTGTTGGATGTAACTGGGACTTTGAGTACACAATTTTGTTCCACCACATGTACCACATGCGATGCGAATGACAATGAAGAACCTTGACCTTGACCCCCACTGGTCTGTAGTCCAGTGTGTGTGCTTGGGGGGGGTCACCTAGTGTTAAAAGCAAGGTTATATACTGAGAATGTAAAGAAAATCAGTTAAAATGTCGGGTTTCATGCATTGTCACTTATCATCTGTAAAAAATAAAAATAAAAAAATTTAAAAGTGGCACATTTTTACATTTTTTCTTTTTATCACAATAAATCATTGACTGAACCCATTGAGCGTGTTGCTGACTACACACATCTCTTTATGACAACAGTCTGCCAGCAGGATCATGCACGTCATGAAGCAAACGTGATCCCAGTCTTTAATGAACGAGACGTGTGCTCCACAGATGTGACTCTAACAGAAGCCCTTTAGCATGTACAGCCAGAGATTAGCAGCGTATATGTTCCACTGACAAATGTGAACCCTCGTGCTTACATTAGAGGGGCTGTACGTCAATGAATTTAAGGCACTTAGTCTTAAAGCCTTTTAAACAATGAACTGAACTTGCCCTCCTGTTAGTGCACAGCTAAATGTCTAGATGCTCCATCCGCTGAGCATCGGCACCACCCACCATCAGCACACCGCTGCCCCGACGAGCAAAATAAACCACTCAGCTCATGTCAGAGCATCCTGTTCCCATTAGATAACCTTCATGACATGTTGCTTTATTTGCTGGTGCATACTTTCCTCCTCTTGGTCTCTCTCTACTCTGAACATAATTTAGATATCGAACAATCCAGAGAAATTCATTTCCAGCATCCACTTTGCAGCGCGACTCTGTTCTGCTTCTGAGTCACGTCTGTGGCTCAGAAAAGGTTCAGCAGTGGCACAATGCTGGATTGTTTTTTTTTTGTCGAGGCCCACTGAAGTAGAGGCCTTCAGGCTGCTGAACTGAGCGCTGCAGGATGAGGTCAGTCCAGTTTTGCAGGAGCCACAAGACACTATTTCGAAACATAAGATCTTGCATGAAGTTGTGTATAGCACCATAAAGTTTAGACTAAAACAGTTTTATAGTTTAGATTAAAGTTGGCCTAAAACAAACTAAAGAGTTATTTTGTTGATAGTACAGAAGCCTTTTAAATTAGCAAGTTAATTTGATCTTTAGCATGACTTATTATGTATGGTTGGAATGCTAACAATGTTTTATGATATTTAACAATATAAAAAGGTTTTGTTACAGCTTTACTGCTCAATTGTTCAGGCTCAAGTGCCCTTTGCTTTAATGCCTTATGCAGTTATTGTAAAGTAGATTTAATGTGCTGAATGTAATGAGGTAAAATAAAATGGAACTTCTTTTTTTTTTACAATCTAGTGGTTCACATTTATTTTAAATATAATATCTGGAAGTTAACCAGTATGAGGATCAGAGTGCAAAGCACAATTTGAGACTGTTTTAATGACATTTTGAGTCAAACCTGCGTTTTATGAAGGGATTTTAAGCATTCACACCGCTGAGGTCCATTTTTCAGCATCTTTGTCATCCTACAATTTTTGTGCTATTTTAATAAGTCATATATTAAAACATTCAGCTCGTTCAGTACAATCCTGCTATGACTTTTGGTATTGGTGCAACTTTAGCTTTTTGAAATATTTAGCCTTTTCTGACACTGTTTTTGCCCTCAGAAAATAAATTGAGCTCATTTTACATCCTTCAAATCTTTAGATCTGTTTACAACCTCTTACTGCTCCTTCTGGTTCCGCTTCTTTCAGCTTCCTTGTACCAATTAAAAAAAAATAATCAGCTACTTTCAGCTAATTTGAGCCGTTCTTTTCAGCTGTTTGGTGCTCCTTTCAGATTCTTTCTGCTATCTAGAACATTTTTGTGCTTCTTCTAACTTCTTTCTGCTCCTTTCAGCTTGTTGTGCTCCTTTCAGCTTATTTATGCAAGTTTCAGCTTTTCTGTTATTTTGGCTACTATTTAGCTGTTTTATGCTAATTCTAGATTTTTCAGCTAATTCCATTTTTTTTGCATTAATTTCAACTTTTATCAACCTAATTCAGAAAAAAAAATGTGCTCTCCACTTCCTTCTGGTAGTTTAAGCTTTATTCTGATTTCTTTTAGCTACTTTTCAGCCATTTTATTTTTTGCATATTCTTGCTTTTATCAGATAATTTCCACATTTTAATGCACATTTCTGCTTCTTTAAACCTAACTGGACAAACATGTTCTTTCTGTTTCTGCTAATTTAAGCTTCATCTTCCTTCTCAGCTAGCATTTTAGCTAGTTTAAGCCATTTTCAGATAAATTCAAGTTTTTCGTGGTAATTTCTGCTACTGTCAACCTAATTAACTTTTCTCTGGTAAATGTGTTTGTTATGCTTCTTTCAAGTTAGTTCTGCTACTTTCAGCTTTTTCTGCTATTTAAGCTACTAATTAGCTGTGTTATGCAAATTTAATCTTTTTCAACTAATTCCACATGTTTGGGATCATTTCAGCTATTTCTGCTTCCTTTTGGTAGTTTAAACTTTTTATGCCTTTTCAGCTAATTTTTGCTCATTTAAACTTTTTTTTTTTAGCAGATTTACTAATTTTATGCTAATGGCTGCTTATTTAAACCTAATTCAGCAAATATGTGTTCATTCTTTTTTCTACTAACTTAGGCTTGTTCTTCCATTTGAGCTACGATATATTTCAGCATGTTTTTAGCTAATTTCAGTTGTTTTTCAGCAAGTTCTTCTGCAATAAGCATTCACACTGTATTTTCGCAGGAAATGTAATTTCTTTAGTAAATTGGTTAATTTAAACAAACAGAACTTGAACTTTTGGAGCTCAAGAAGAATATTTGTGTTGTTTTTAGAACAAGTCCTGCTCTGTCGGTGCGACAGTTGGTCCCGAGACTCCTCTGGGCTTCAGTTCAGGATGTAAATTAAAGACTAACGTTTCTTGATGATCAATATGTCAAAAAAGCTGTTGGTGTCCAGAGTCAGTTCACATCTCCTGGGTTTGGGATCGCACTCAGGTTCCCTGTTGAGTCTTAAGAATAAAGGAGTGTTACAAATAATTTAAGAGAAATTCAGCCTATATCAGTTGAAAACTATTCACATACTCCAGATGCCAGAAGAGTAGAAAAAACATTTTTATCTTTGTCCCCATTTTATCTTAATTAAAATAAATAGTAAAATGTAGGAGCATCTTGTGTGCTATTTTTCGGTTACTCTAAGCTTTCCAAATTTGATTTGCTAATATTTGCCGTTGGTGGATAATTTAGTCATTTGTCTTCCTTATGGCAGCTCAAATTGCCTGGATAACGAATGGATTGTACAACACGGCAAAGCTGGCTGTAACGTCTTCACGGCACATTGACAGTGCTCTTTATTGGTCTCAAACAATTTCAATTATTCTGCAGATTGTATTTTTTTAATTTTCTGGTGGGGGAGCACTGAAGCCCTGAGAAGTGTTGCTCGTTTTGCTCTGTGTGTGTCTGTTCACCTCACAGTGAGTGGATTTACCTCCCGTTGTCTGAGGAAGTATTTCAACATCCAGCTGACAGGGATGCATGCGCCAAATCCAATACTTTTCAAATAAACCAGGATTTACCAGACGAAATCCCATTTGGTGGGAAGCGTACCAGATGGAAGAGGTTTCTATGAAGCCAGCGGCAAACTTAATTTTGTCAACTCAGCATCCAGCGATGTTTGAGGTTTATCAAACTCCTTCTCCTCCCCAGTTTCAGCTTTTTTTTCCCCCCCTTCGGCTCCTTTCCACACAGATGCTTCAACCATACATCGTCCTCCTTTTCACAAAATAAATTATTTCGTAATCTCTCCTTTTTTTTTACCTGCTGCTCTACATGTGCTTTCAAAGTCCTTCAAGCGCTGGGGTGGTAAGGAAAAACAAAGACATCATTTATATTCAGCAGGTAACTGCTGTTGCAGAGGCAGGCCGTGTGTGTATGAGAGAGTGGGCTTTGTGATAGGGAGCGACGAACAGCGGGGTTCTCTTTGATTTAACGTCGCACGTGTGCTTGTGTGCGTCCTCAGGGTTCCATCGAGGAGCGGCTGAAGCAGCTCCAGGATGCACATAGAGACTTTGGCCCTGGATCGCAGCACTTCCTTTCCAGTAAGTCGTCGTCTTCTATTTGAAGTCGGTTCCTTGGGTCTGTGCCATGCTGTGCCAAGGTGCCGCCTCAAAGAGTCCCGGGTGTTAGTGTGTGTGTAATGTTGATTTTGAGTGTGTGTGTTTTAAGAGTCCGTATGTGCATTTGGGTTGGAGAAGAAGCATCGTTCCTCTGTCTTCTGGCCCTCATTTGAACAGAAACCCATATTTATGAATTCTTTTTACTTGCTGTTACTCTGAAGCTGAAAATGACTTGATTCAAAGTGATGATGAAATATAAGTGCTGTATGTTGCAGGACTTTTTATGCATCTGAAGTGGGAGTGTCTGCTTCTGTTATTCTGCATCCATTTTTGGTATGAAGTTGATCAGAGTTGCCACTCTGAGCTTTATTTAGAGCGACTTCACATATTATCCTGATTTAGCTTCCTGATAATCTGGGTTTACATTTGTGGCGTTATATCTATAATTCACACTGTGGCTTTATGTAACGCAAAGATGCTTGAACAATTAAAATGATTAGAAATTGAGGTTAAAGTTGGGTATTTTTATTCAGTTTGATGCTTTTTATCACTTGCCTCAGAATGCAAAGGCAATTAGAGGAATTGCATTTCCTGCAAAATGCAGTGTGAATGCATATTGAAGAAATTGCTGAAAAACAGCTAAATTGGTTAAAAACATGCTGAAATGTAGCTGAAATAGAAGAACAAGCCCAAGTTAGCAGAAAAAAGCAGAAAGAACACATATTTGCTGAATTGTGTTTAAATATGCAGGAATGAGCACAAAAATTAGGAAATTAGCTAAAAAATCTGAAATTTGAAAAAAAAAAAAAAAAAAAAAACTAGCTTAAAGTACCAGAAAGAACTGGAATGAGCTGAAATGAGCTAAAAAATGTGGAATTAGCTGAAAAAGCTAAATTTGGCAGAAAAACAGCTAAAAAGTAGCTGAAATAGCAGAAAAAGATGAAACTATCAGAAAAAAGCTGAAAGAAGAATAACAAGCTGAAATTAGCAGAAAGTTCATTAGGCTGAAAGTGTCATATGTTACCATGAAAAGCTTTAATCTATCTGTAAACAGCTAAAATTAGCTAAAAAGTTATTTGAAAAGGTAGAACAAGCTTAAATTAGCATAAGAAAGCAGAAAGAACACACGTTTACCCAAATAGGCTGGAAAGAAAAATGCAAAAATGAACTAATATTTGGAAATTATTTGCAAAAAGCTTAAATTAACAAAATTCAGCTGAAAAGTAGCTAAAAAGGCAGAAAGAAGCTGAAATTACCAAAAGGAAGTGGAGAGAACACATTTTTGCTTAATTAGGCTGAAAAAAAAGTTTAAATGAGTACAACAAATGTGGAATTGGCTGAAAAGCTAAAATTAACATAAAACAGCTCAATAGTAGCTGAAAAAGCTGAAACTTGCAGAAATAATTTGAAATGAGCAGAAAGAAGTTGGACGAATCACAAATGTTGCAGTTAGTAGAAAGAATCTGAAAGGATCACAAAACAGCTGAACAAACAGCTGAAATTATCTGCAAGTAGCTGAGAAAATGTTTAAATTTGCACAAGGAAGCTGAATTAAACTTCATTTGGTGTGTTTGTAGCTGAGAGTCATCCCCAACATATATTCTGAGCATTAACATTTTTACAACATGTTTGCTTAAATATTTGGCATCAGCCCAGTTTGTCTGCCAAATTTCTCATGACTTTAAATAATTTAATGACATTATCGAATGTAATGACTGGATCTATGTACAACTCATTTACTTTTGCAGCCAATTTAGATCAAGATGGCTGCTGCAGCTTATTGACATGAAATCCTTAATAACATTTGATTTAGCAGAAATTGAGCTACATTTGGTGTGGTAGTAGCTGAGAGTCATTTTCAACACATACTCCAAGCACTAACAGCACTACAACTGTCATTTCTCATCATAAGGTGAGAAAAGAGTTTAAAACTCTGGCATGAATGACCATGTATATGTATTCCTTCAATGAATGCTAGGCTTTTAAATTGTTTCTTTAATTTATCATGTGTGTATTTAAAAAAAGGTAAAAAAAAAAAAAATTCTGCTGTGATTTGAATATTTAAACTTGTGACATGTGAGCATCTGATCTCCAAGTGCAGTATTTCCTCTCTCCACTGAAACTCGCCTCTTGTGGTTCATTTTGGCGGTGTGTTATTGCTACAGTGATCCACTGACTGCCTTCCTGTAATCTATTAGGCTATGCTAAACAAACCAACACTGTGTGGAGCTCCCACACAATGAACTCGTTTCTTTGGCTTCGCTGCGCCTGTTGTACAGAGCAGCAGCTCTGTTAAGAAGGTCTGAATGGACACTGTGTCTGGACACGCTGTCGGGCACACGGAGCAGAATGGCAATTCAAGCATGACATACCCAATCTGAAATTGATTTTTTTTTTTCTCTGTGTGCGTGTGTGTGTGTTTGCACAGGTTCAGTGCAGATACCATGGGAGCGTGCCATCTCGCCAAACAAAGTGCCCTACTACATTAAGTAAGTACAGCTTCAGGGTCAGTGTCTGCTTTATCCAGGTTAATGTACCTTTTCATGACGAGTTAAATGTTGGATAGAAGTCTAGATAAGGTCTAATCTTTACTGACAATTTGGTCCAACAAACAATACAGACACATTTTTTTCACCTCTGTACAGTGGTTTAAGTCCCCCGTTATGGAGCAAATAGGGAGAATAGGAAATATCATCCATACATGTTTTGAGCATGATAACTGAAAAAAAAGAGTTACCAACCTCCATTTTGGTGTGTAGCTGTATCTAGGTGTAAGAAAGGTTCTGACAAGGAATAACAGACTCACACTTCAATACAGACACTGACGAGATCTAAACACAAAACACCTATGAAGCTTCATAGGTGCAGGGAACTGGGGTAATCACACAAAAGGAACAGAAGGGGCACAATCCACACAATATATACATTACATATATATACAAAATCTTGTGAACTGGCTAACTTCAAAAATAAGCAATGTGTTGACTTTCATTTTTGTGTGTGGCTGCTCCTAGGAGTAAAAAAGCTCACCGTCAGAAATTGGGTTCCAAAGTCAAAATCCAAGATGGCCACCACCATATATGTATATACACCGACCACTCCAATCATTTGAGGAAACCATACTTTCTAGTTTTTTTTCCCTAAAGGATAGTTTCCACACATGATTGGGGTGACACTTGTGGTGGCTGAAAATTAATTCATGGTAGCCAAGGCCACCATTGTTCACCCTCTGGCTCCGCCCTTGCATTTCAGGGATAAAATGGCTCCTTCCACACACTAGGATCTGTCCCTCTTGCCTCGGACAAGCAAAAGATAAAAAAGTACCTCTGTTCTTACACATTGTATCTCCTACCCACTTGAATTTCTTGCACCAAAACATTAATGTTTATTTGTCTTAACTGTTCAATTCCAGGCAGAAAAACACTCATATTGAAGAAAACTACAAACATTCACTATTCAAATCCCTCAGCGACGGAAGTGATCTGTACTGTTTGTAAGGTTTAAATGGCCTGTCTGCATGGCTGAACCTTTCACTTTCTATGGTAATGTTTCTACACGTCAATAGACGGACCCAACTGTTCACACAGAACATGAACAGAGGTTATTGTTGTAGATCAATAATTTATGTAACGTTTAGTCAAACATGGTTGCTTTCTTTTTACTCATTGTTTTGTTGGATTCCATCGCAAACGAAAAAGAAAAGAAGAAACAGTGAGGAGAAGCTGCCTCAATGTCTCATTTAAAAATCACTTTTAAAATAACACTAAATCATATTTACATGGAGCTGAAACTGCTAGACGAACAAGAAACGGCTGAGCAAAATGTGGATGAATCTTAAGTATCGAGTCCTGAAGGAGCCTGAACATTTTGATTCTTAGTCAACAATCAGACTTTGAAAACCAAGTCCAACTTGCATCAGCCCACAGACAGTAGTAAAGCCCCCCAAAATTGGAATGAAATTAAAAAGTAATTAAAATAATGTTTTCCCTCTTCTTACCAACACCCTCTACTAAAACTGACACATTGGCAGCATTTTTTGGTTTTGTCCCCCACTGCTAAGTTTAAATTATTCAAGTTTTATAAAATCCAAAAGTCAGAAAAGCAGGAAAGAATAAACGTTAGAATAGGTTTGTTTATTATAATTGATCAGAAATGGCAAATTAGTCCTCTTTTAAGTGCATCAGTTTGAGTTACCTGGACACCCAAACAGATTGCAAAAGTGCATAATTTGACAAGCCTTGCTAATTAAAAAAAATGAGTTGCTAACCTTAGATTTGCTCAAGATCACTTTAGCTTTGATGCACAAATGTTTCTTGCCTCCTGAGATTATTGGTTACTTAATCCAAGCTCTTTGAATTTCAAAGATCTTTGCAGAATTGAAACATTTTCATGTTTCCAACAATGTTCAGTCAGGTCATCTGGACGGTTTCTTTTGTTGCTGAGACGTTTCTTCCTTCATCCGAAGGACTTCTTCAGTCTTAAGAGCAAACAGCAAACCAGTTTGCCACCAGCAAACTGTTTTGTTTTGTTTTTCACTCCGGGAGTGAGCCGTTTGTGGGATTCAGTTTGGTTTGGTGGGCTTCTAAGACTAAAGAAGTCCTTCGGATGAAACGTCTCGGCAACAAAAGAAACCATCCAGATGACCTGACTGAACATTGTTGGATTTATACCTGGATTATTGAGCATGAACTTTGGTATTTGTCATGTTTCATGCTTGTAAAATACAAGAGACTAATCCAGAATTTAATACATGCATTTAATTTAATACATACATATTTAATACATACAGTTAATTTAATACATACATATTTTTTCATCATATTAACCAAGTAGACATATTGGACCAAACATGGGAACCAGGAAGTTGAAGCCAGAAGAGGAGCAGTGGGTCCACATAGTGCCAGTACAAGTTTAAAGTCCCGCTCCATCCATCCATTCTGGGTTGTTTTTTAACCCACTTTTTACAGGGAAGCTGGTGCGTATCTCCATCAGGCACTGTGTGCAAGACAGGTACACCTTCCCTGGGCATGTCACAAATCCATCCTAAGGCTACATGGAGACAAACGACTGGTCCTGCTATCACTCACACTTAGGGACAATTTAAAGTTACCATTTAAGTAGCATGCATGGCTTTGGCCTGTAGGAGGAAAGCTGGGTATCTGAAGATAACCCACTCATACACAGAGAGACTAAACCACCAAGAAAGGCTCTAGGCTGGAACATGATCCTGTGACCTTCTTGCTGAGAGGAAACTGCTCTAACCACTGCACCACCATGCCGTCCTAAAGCCTCATTCATTCTTTCTAAACAAACAAGACGTTGCCTTGAGTTGAAAAGTTATTATACAGATACTAAAAAAGTTAAGTCAGCTCCTCTGGATGGGTTCAATAAAAAATAAAAATCCAAATTGTAGAAACGTTTCGTGTTTCATCCGAAAGACTTCATGCATCAGGATACAAATAACTGTCTTCAGGTTTCAATCCTTGTTGATTCACATAGTTCTTCCTTGCTGCTGCATTTTCAAATATTCACTTTTCTAATAAGTTTAACTGTATTGCCATTTTTCATGTTAAAAAAAGTTTGTGTGTCATCACTGTTGTGTGCAAGGGAGTAGGCGGGACTTAAAGCCCTGTAGATGAACAGATGCTGGGATATATTCATCATTTAACACGGATTCCTCATTTTTCTGGACTGAATAAAACGTGCATTGAATTTAAGGAAATGCAAACGTGAGACGTCATTTACGTTTGACCCATCAAAATGAATGCGGTCATTTATTTACAGAATCAAAGTTTAACATCAAACATTTACATTAATTTGGCAAATTATGAAAATAACAACATAAGCAATCAATCAGGAAAAATCATACGGCCATGATTCTTCCGTTGCTTCACCACAGACATTTATAAACTGTACAATTATGATCTTTTACCCACATGAATGTGGGTGAGCATTTTACACAGACATTTCTAAAATATCTGGAAGAATTTCTACTTGATAGAAAAGTTTAAAGATGGAAAGAAGTTTAGAGGGAGTAAGATGGTGTGTGAGGGAAATTAAGTGTTCACCAGAATCGACACTCTCCGGCTTTCTTCAGCTTTTCCTTACAGTACACTTAGGTGATGAAATCGGCTCCTTTACCTGGAGATGTCTCAGGTGAGATTCCGTTTAACGCACCCTTTCAGCGTCTCAGTAGGATGCTGTTACTCGTCCGAAGTAATGGCGAGGCTCTGTTCGACACATATTCACCTCAGTGGAAAATGTTATAATCCCATGGAACTCGGAAGAGCTTTGTTGTCATGTCAGGAACTCCAACAGCACTCCATCAGAACTCAGCAGAACTTGTGTAGTTTACAGAACTCCCACAGAACTCTAGCAACTACTGAACTCCAGAACTCTTAGAACTCAGCAGAACTTGTGTAGTTTACAGAACTCCCACAGAACTCTAGCAACTACTGAACTCCAGAACTCTTAGAACTCCCAGAACTCTGAGTAGATCAGGAAGTACTGACATTTTAAAGACTCTTTCCCGGTTCACTTTTGGGAGTTGTTCATTGGTCAGAAACGACCAGACGGGGTGTGTTTTGTGACGTAAGAGGTTAGAGACAGCGAGAATTGTTATGAGACAGATCAGAAATGTTCTCACAGACAGAGAGAGTTTTGTTTTGGCGTGTTTCAGAAACAGGTGCAAAACATCTATATTTACGTCTGAGAGGATTCTAAAACATGACAGTTTTAACATAACAACTTGTTTTTCGTTTGACTCCAACCTTGGGAACGCACACACTTGCTCATTCAAAGGCAGAAATCAGAAAATGCATAAACTCTGTAACAGCTTTTAACATGAGTTTACATATTGCTAGTGCACAGACTCTGGTTCCAAAAATATAACATGGCAGCTCCTGTAAACCAGGTCTTTCTGGCTTCAACTCCCAACAACAGGAGAAGGCTGAAACATTTGATCTAGTAATATATGTTGATGGATGGTCGTAATACATTTTGGAAACTGGTTCGGTTCTAATTAGAAACAAAAATTCATTTCTAAACTGTTTTCTGACAACTTGGAATGTGGTAAATTTTCCTCTTGAAGATCATCTGGGTACTAAAAACCGTGTGTGTCAATGTAATTCTGTGTCATTCAAACAAACATAATACTATTTTCAGTTTCATTTTTCTATATACTTTAGCATTTATCTTATTAATCATGTGCAACACTATAACTCTATCTACTGGGTCTTTTAGCGTGCCAGTCATTTTTGTATGAACTTTGTTCCTATTCCAGTGGAGATGGGAGATGAACAGTATCTGAGTAGTGCTCCACTTGACAGTAATCAATGAGTGCTTTTACAGGTAAATGATGATTGCAGCCCTGAAAGGCCCATAGGTCCTGGCACACTTCCTGCTCTGAGGTTTCCTATTTATTCAGCTGCACTTGTCCTTTTTATGTCATGCTGAATACATTTTCTGCGTGTTCTCGTAGAGACCATTGTAGCACAGAAGGGTGATTTTAGGCATAAGCTGGCTAATGTTGCATTCATGAGTGAAGCAGGGTAATATGGTATGATATATTTATTGCCTGAACACAAAGCCTTTCATTGTGTTTTTATACTTCTCTGAATTCTCCAAATCTAAATTTCTGGGCCTATTTAGTAAACAGTAGTCGTCCTACTCTTCCCTCTAATTTTTCTCATTTTTTGTCTGTTAGTCAGCGCCCGTTCTTCTCACTCCTTTTTACTGTCTGCTCACCTGCCCATTTCAGCCCTACTCATTTTTACTTTATTCTTACTTTGATCTCCCTGGCCTTCATTCTCCTTTGCTTAATAAAAAACCTTTTGCACCTCTTTCATATGTTTTCTCGCAGCCATCAGGCCCAGACAACGTGCTGGGACCATCCAAAGATGACAGAGCTGTACCAAGCGCTGGGTGAGTAAAGAGATGATGCACTCTGTTGCTCATTTGTCCACAATGCCTACTGAGCTGCAGAAACACTACTTGTTTGGTTTGGTGCTGCTGCGCTTGCGTGGCTCATTAAGGGACCTGCATTTTAGCCACCTTGGGGACTACAATTTTATTGTCATTAACCTATGAGGCCCAATTTACCAGCGCTGTGATTGCTTCCCGCTTAGCCGCTAATTAATTGCGATTAGACGACATTGTATGTTTTAATGTTAATCTCATCTGACACGGGGAGCTTGCAGGGAAGATATGCACTTAGTCACATGCACAAACATGCACGAGCACAGACAGATGCATAGATACTGTTTGTAATACAACAAACTACTAATGACCGACAGATAGACATCTACTTCCTCGATGGCAGGATGCAGAATGACGCAGGATGGATTAGGTTTCTCTCATCACTTTAATCTCTTTCCATCTCTCCCTCCTTTCACCAGCGGATCTGAACAACATCAAGTTCTCGGCATACAGAACAGCCATGAAGCTGCGACGAGTTCAGAAGGCTTTGAGATGTATGTGCTGCAAATTCTGTCTGCTGCCCTGGAACAACTGGCTGAGGGATTTTTCTGTTATCCTGCACCATCAATAATTCTCTATAACATTCTCTTTGTGTGGATGAGATGTAGCGATTAACTGTGGCAAGTTTCTTTATTCATTCACTGAAGGAATCATTTCCCCTTTCTGCCCTACTTGGCTTTAAAATGCAGTAATCAGAAGTAATCCTAATCTCAAGAGCCACTAGAATTACAGACATGCTGGAAACCGTCGCTGTCCTCTCAGCCTAGATGCCCTGCTTGCTGGGTAATTAGCTAATAATTGGTCCATTTGAGTTACAAAATAGAAGCTAATTAGTTTTTGCTGCATGGTTGAAGCTTGATTGGGTGTCCCATCACGGTCAATACCTCCTTTTTTTGTCAATTTTCTCGTATTTAGGACGCTAACCCCAGTTTGGATTATTTTTTTTTTTATCTGTAAAAGTGTTCATTTTTGCACATTTGCTGATTTAGGTTCCTCCTCCTCCTTCTACCTATTTGCTGCAACCTTCTCGTAACCTTCTCTCTCCTCCACATTCCTGTAATAAAAACTAAGCGTGCACATAAAACGTCTTTCAGTCGCTCGTTCATTTTCCCTCTCCTCCCAGCTCCGTTATCTCCCCCCTCTGCTCTGGTCTATGGGTTGATATCGTTACTGAATTTAATTGGTAGGCTGCCTTGATAACTCCACAATCCTCATTCTCTCCTTCGACACACGTTGTGAATAACTGAGCAGCGCCGCGTTGGAGCCCATCAAAAATACATTTTTTTGGGTGATTCCCTCCAAACCCCAAGAAACACTCCTCTTATCGCCTCTTCCTGCTCTACCTCATTATCACGCCATCCAATTATACCTGGCATCAGCGGACATCCTTTTAGCTCCACTCCCAGGGATGTGCCATCAAATTAGTTTAGAAGAGCGAAATCAAATTGTGCCACTGCTCTTGAAACATACGGTCGGGCCTAAGTGGCCAAAATGGCTGAATAAGCATCGGCGTTGCCTCGTTTGCAGAGAGTGCGAGCGTTTTCCTGCCACAAAAGTAAATTTGCACTCATATCTGTGTCGGAGCTAACGATGTCTCACACATTATTCATGTTAACGAGTCAAGCCTTCTGTATAAGCTGTCCATAGTTCGTGTGTTGTTTTGTTTTAGTGGATTTGGTGGCGCTGAGCGATCTCGTGGACGTGTTTCGGGAGCAGGAGCTGCAGCAGGGGGAGCACGTGATGGATGTGGTCGAGGTGATTCACGGCCTGACAGCCCTGTACGAGAAGCTGGAGGAGGAGCGATCCATTCTGGTCAACATCCCCCTTTGTGTTGATATGTGTCTCAACTGGCTGCTCAACGTTTACGACAGGTGGGTGGAGCGTTCTCTATCGAGGCAAACTATTAAGGTAAAACTTTTTTTTACGTACACCCAGCAGAGACACTCGTATAACCTCTCTGAGAAGTATCAACCCCCCAGAGAGGTTGCTTTCACTTTGTTTTTGATGAATAGAGGTCATGCAAGGTGGTGCAGGCAGAAATCTTGCACAGCCTAGTCACGCCCTCTCTACTCATTTTATCTGCTTTATTTGCTCAGTGGAGTTGAGAGAAGACAGCTGCCTTAAAGAGTTTGAACTGTTCAAACGGCATAAAACACAAAGAGAATGGAGGAAAAGCTTTGGTGCAACACGAGTGTAGGAACAGTAGCAAATACTTGTGCGTGTCTGGGTGGCAGGTGTTAATGATGCATATTATGATAAATAATTATCTTAATATCCTTTTAGTATCTTTATCAGTCTGTAGTGCAACTGCAGTGCTTTTGTAATCATTTAATTAAACATAATAAAGCTGCTCCATTTGTTAGGCATGTGTCCTGTGTTCTGAATAAAAGCTGAACTCAGCTGTGCCCTATAGTTGGTTTTAACATGAGTTGCACAAGAGATGTCAGTTTACAACCAGAAATTTTAATTCTCATTTTTTTAAATTTGCTTACAAATGCAAACATCTAAAAGTAGAATAAAGCAACAAAAAAAACCATACAGTAGGTTTTTTTTCTATAATGTGGACAAACGTGATAGTTTGTCAACCTCATGGTATATTAAAACATAAATGAAACCTGTACTGAAAGTAACTAAACTTTTGGAGTTTGCTTCAAAGACTGAAGTGTTCCTCAAACAACTGCACTCACATGTTTCCTGTGCTTCACTGGGATCATACATGCAGGTAATATGCCAGGGACAAAAACCTTAACCATTTGTACGAACTTTTTTGTTGCCTTAAATTCCACAATAAATCCCACTTTTAATTAACCAGTTATGTAGACATTTAAATGCTTTGGGCTTTGTTTTCTGAAGTCTCCCAGCTCAGAAACTGGTCCATATTAAGTATCAAGAAATGTGAGTTAAACGTCCTTAATCCAAATATTCTTTGGTAGGTGGAGAGTATCTTTGTCCAGACCAACAGACTTTAAATCATTATATTTTTCTCTTGTTATATTCCCAAGGTGATGGTATTGTTTGCAGCCATTTTCAATGTTTTACCTTCTGGTTAGGAGGGAGTGAGGTGGGGGTAAGTCATGTGACTACATGACCTCCATAAAAGGAATTGTCAAAAAAATAAATGTATTTTTTTTTAAATCAGTTCTTTGCTGCATTTTATTATGTTTATTTACTTTGTAAGCCTCGCGTATCAAAGTGATCGGAGCTAATGCTCATTTATCCTCCTTAATGGAGAATTTATGAACTTACTTATTGTATGTATGTTATACCATTTGATTCAAATGTTAATCAGTTAAATGACGCATATAATTCATAATTTGTGTTTTTCATTAGATTGTGATATTAATAACAGTATGTTGATGTAAAACCTGTGTGCACGGTTTACCATGAAAACAAACAAAAACTAAACACAAACACATAAATTTAAAAATAAGTTTATATTGTTCATCTCAGATCTGGTCACAGGAGATTAGGATCAGTTTTACATCTTTTAGGTCTTAAATAGTTTTGGTGTAAAATCAAAACACATGATTAATAATAGTTAAAAATAAAAAAGATCTGCTCCTTATGTCTGCTTGGAGTTATTGGCTTGAAAACCCATCAGCAGATCAAGCCTGAAGCTGAAGAAAGTGTCTGTTTTAAATGCAGTTTAGTTGCTTTGTCTGCAATAGAGGTGGCAGATTTAAAAAGAAGGAGAATAATTTATGGTAAAAGAAAAGTCTAGAGATATATTTATCCAGCACTTATGTTCAAGTGGCTCTAATTTCTGTCACATATTTCTCATTAAATTTAATGGTATTATGATTTGTCAGTGGGTGGCATGGTGGTGCAGTTGGTAGAGCTGCCGACTCTCAGTGAGAAGGTTGCTAGATCAAATCCCGGCCGGGGACCTTTCTGGGTGGAGTTTGCATGTTCTCTCTGTGCATGTGTGGGTTTTCTCAGGGTGCTCCAGTTTCCTCCCACAGACCAAAATCATGCTTGTTAGACTGATTAGTAACTCTAATTGCCCCTAGGTGTCTAACAAGGTGAAGTCAGGTCATCTGGACGGATTCTTCTTTGTTGAAACATTTTGTCTCTTTCCCCAAAGACTTCTTCAGTCACACAGTTGTCTTTTGGACTAAACCTTGTTAGATTTATCTACCTGGATTGTTGAGCATGCATCAGGACATGTCCCTAGGTGAGAGTGAGAGAGTGAATGGTTGTTTGTCTTGGTGTCCCTGTGATGGACTGGAGACCTGTCCAGGGTGTCCCCCGCCTCTCGCACAGTGATGCAGGACATGGGAACCAGTGACCCCCTGTGACCCAAAAAGGAAGAAGCGTGTAAAGATGATGGATGGATGGATGGATGATTTTTCAGTTAATTTAATGTAGAATGAAAACAATGTTCACATGAAATCCCACACAACACAGGCTCTAGAGCAATGTGGATATCCTAACTTGCCCTTCCTGAAAGCAGAGAAGAAACCCAAACAGGACTCCAGTCAGCCAACAGGTGAAAAGGAGGAGCCCAGACCAGTGGTCATTCCATATGTTGAGGGAGTATCAGAGGAACTGAGACGTTTATTTTCTAAACATAACGTCCCAGTGGCTTTTAAACCCCAAAATACATTACGGCAAAGACTGGTTCATCCCAAAGATCCAGTCCCCTGGCACAAACAGAGTAATGTTGTGTATGCTGTTCAGTGTCAGGAGGGTGATCAGTCTTACATCAGGGAAACTAAACAGCCACTGGCCAGAGGACCAGACTAAACTTTTTTTTAGAATGGTAACATTTGGTCATTTAAATCAAAATAGTTTAATAAAGAAAATCAATTACTTTTATTCTCCTTGACCAAGCACACCAAGGGACACATGACTATTATTTTTTTTCTTCTGTTGACTTTTTCAGCCAATTTAGCAAATGTACAACAGAGCAACCACAAGGAAAGGCTTCTGGCCTTCAAGAATAGGTGACCATTTTAATAACTCGTCAGTATAAATTGCCATGAGTCTTTCATCTTTTGAATCCCTTTCTTTATATCTTTCTCATGAACTTTTTATAAACAGCAACCGTCTCCCAGTCATCTTAGATTTGTCCGAGCTTTAAAGTGGGATCAGTCCCATTTTTCTCCTCTTGGCAGCTGCTGCTGGTGGTAGACCAGCTGGACCGATGTGATGGACCAGATGTTTTCCTTAGAACTTTTTAGCTCATGAAAATATCACATTGGTTTGTTTTTAAAGATTGTGGACCCCTTTTCTCCAATGTCATGTTATGGACTGTATGTTTAGGAGTTGCTTAGGACACACAACACCTGGAGTCCAGATGATTGTAATGTGTGAAATGATTTTTAATAAATCATCCAGGACAGAACAGGGAGTTGGGAGTCCTGGCCAAAATAAACAAAATACCCTTCCATTCCAAGATGTTCCCAGGCCAGCCAAGAGACGTAGTCTCTTTAGCAGGTCCTGAGTCTTCTCTGGGATCTTCTGCCTGGAAAACATCACTGGGGAGGCATCCTTACCAGATGCCCAAACCACCTCAACTGGCTCCTCTCGATGTGGAGGAGTACAACTCCGAGTCTCTCGAACACCTGAACTTCTGACCTGATCTCTAAGGGAGAGTCCAGCTACTCTGCAGAGAAAAGTCATTTCAACCACCTGTATCTGCAGTTTCATTCTTTACTAGTCAAAGTTTGGGACCATAGGTGAGGGTGGGAACTTAGACCAGTAAACCGAGAGCTTTGCCTTGAAGCTCAGCTTCTCTTCACCACAAGACGGGCACAGTCCGCAATACTGCAGAAGCTACATTGATCCATTGTTGATCTTCTGCTTCCCTAACTCACAAGCAAAACCCTGAGATACTTGAACTCCTCCACTTGAGACAGAACCTCACTCCCAACCTCGAACCATAAAAACCATATCATGTTGCTGCTGATCTGTTTCATGTTGCTGCTGATCTGTCTCAATGTTGATGTGTTCATGCGTGCACATCTGCTCACAGACTCATGTTCATGTTTGTGCTGATGTTCAATGTTTTATGTTATGAGTGCTTAGTGTATATTTAGTTGATGTTTTTCTTAGTTCATATCTTAGATGTTATTACTGTTTTTCTTATACATTTTATTGTTGGATGTAACTGGGACCCCGTGTACATAATTTCGCTCCACCACATGTACCACATGAGGTGCGAATGACAATAAAGAAACTCTGACTCTGACTGACTCTGATCAGAAGACAGACATAATTTGGTATAGTCTCGGTTCATCCGTAAACTTTCTCTCGTCTCGTCCATAACTTCTGATCCCCTCAAGATAATTTAATAAGACTTGATACACATATGCATTATCACTAGACGAAGTGTCATGTACACTTTTCATTTCCTCAGCTTCAAATTCAAGGTCACATATCAAGGTAAAAGTTTATACATGGTCTTTGAACTCTAGAATTGTGCCGCTCAAGGTGGCTGCATGTTGGAGCAGCTCTACATTCATTCTGAGATTTTGCTTTTGGAAACTTTAATTCCTCTTTTTCTGGATGTAAAGCACATTTTTTTGGATGATTGTTTCCTCTGGTATTGGATGCTGTGCAGCTGGAAGGATTTTACTGAAACTTTTTTAGGTTTGGACATTTGTTATGATGCGTAACCATGGCAACAAGGCAGTTTTCTACAACCAACAGCAGCTGATTAACATCACAAAAGCTCAAATAATATCTCAACTACAGCCCCAAATCTCAAACGAGTTGAAAAGGAGGCTCTGTGGATGCATTCTCAGCGGCCTGCCGGCTGTGCTCGGGTGCCTGGCCATTGGGGTCCTGGAGATGGCGGGGGACACGGCTCGTGGCAGCAGAGGGACGGGGTCGTCCCTCAGCACCTACAGCTGACTATCTGCAGCGACAAGGAGCTCGGCAGACTGCTGGGAGGAGTGGCCATCGCTTTGGGAGGAGTTCTGCCCGGCTTTTGGGCGGTCCTACAGCCCGGGGGAACCGAGAGGCCAGCAGAGTCTGGGTGGACGGATTGAACGGCATCTGCAGCCAGTTTCTTGGGATCCACTGTGGGATGGACCTTTACAAGAGATCCTTCCTGTCTAAAGCCATCAGTATCTATAACATCTCAATGAAATGAGGATAACGAGTTACAACAACAAATAATTTCCCTTTGGGATTAATAAAGTATTTTTGAATTGAATTGAATTGAATTGAATTTGCTTTTCCAGACCATTGATATAGATTGCTGTTTAACTGTAAGTTGGTCAACGGACGTATAATGTGCTGTATGTGGTTTTTAAACATTCTGATGATCCTCTCATATGTTACTTGATAAAACTAGACTTCTCTTACTAATTTTTGCTCTTTACGAACTCAGCTTTCAACATGATTGTGTTTTTTTTTTTAAACCAAGATTAAAGTAACATACTTTTTCACCTCATTTTTGGCACAACCGATTCTTCAACATGAATTAAATATAAAGTAATTAATGCTTTTTTGTTTCACTTTCCATCCAAACTTTTACTGATTTGTAATTATTTTAAATCTTCACACTATGGTATATCAAATAAACAGTAAAGCAACAAAACAAACCTGCATATATTACATAGTTGCATATTAATTGAGCTGTTTTTGTGAGTGATGTTCACAACATCCCATCTGTCTGTGGATTGTTTTGCGATACTGTGGCGTGATCAGCATATAGCTACTGCTTGTTCCAGGTGTTTGATGTGTAAGAAACTGTTATTTGACCTCCCACAGGGAGTGAAGCTGGCTGCTCCAGTAACCAAAAGGAGTGTCTCTATCCTCTGGAGACTACATCTCTGTGCACATCACAGTCTGGGATAGGCACACACATTCACATGCATTTATTATGTTACTCTGCTTGAGCAGTGGGGGGAGCCCCAGGGAAATCAAGTTCTTAATGCATCTCTGATGCAGACTTAATGAGAATTTAGCACATCACAAATTCTTAGTGCATGGCGAGTTATTCCTTTATTAGGTTCACTTCCTTTTCATTCCCCTTTATGGAATTTTCAACAAGCAATGGCCAAAAGAGACATAGAACCTGAAATAATGCATGAACACTGACATTAATTTAAATCTGTTGCATTTTAGCTTCATATCTACTTAAGCACATGCATTAAACAAAACCCAGGGGTATCCTTTAACATTATGCATTTAGTTTTAGTCTAGTTTTTCTTCGTCTTCTTCTTTCAGCTTTTCCCACTTCAGGGGTTGCCACATCGAGTCATCCTCCTCCATTTCACTCTGTCCTCTGCATCCTTTGTCCTCACTCCAACTACCTCCATGTCCTCTCTAACTCCATTCAAATATCTCCTCTTTGTATTTTTCCAGGCAGCTGCATTTTTAACATCCTTCTACCAACATACCCACTGTCCCTCCTCTGGACATGTCCAAACGATCTCAGTCTGGTCTCCCAAACTTTATCTCCCAGTTGTTCAACCTGTGCTGTAGCTTTGATCATCTCATTCTTAATCTTATCCATCCTTGTCACTCCTCAGGAGGACCTCAACATCTTAATTTCTGCCAATTTCAGTTCTTTCTCCTGTCTTTTTTGTCAATGACACTGTCTCCAGACCATACAACATAGCTGGTCTCACCACTGTCTTGTAAACTTTTCCTTTGACCTTTGCTGACATCCTTTAGTCGCAAATTACTCCTGAAATTTTTCTCCATCTACTCCATCCTGCCTGGAATTTTTTCACCTCTTTACCACATTCCCCATTTTCCTGGACTGTGGACCCCAAGTACTTGAAATCCTGCACCTTTGTGACCTCTGCTCCTTGTAGCCTCACTGTACTCTGTCTTACGGCTGACTTTTATTCCTCTTCTTTCAAGTGCATACCTCTACCTCTTCAAGTTCTCTTCCACCTGTTCCCTGTTCTCACCACAGATCACAATATCATTTGCAAACATCATTGTCCATGGGGATTCTTGCCTGACCTCATCTGTTAGTCGGTACATCACCAGAGCAAACAAAAGAAGGCTCAGAGCTGATCCTTGATGCACTCCTACCTCCACCTTGTAGCTATCTGTCACTCCTACAGCACATCTCACCACTGTCCTGCTGTCCTCATACATGTCCTGTACCAGTCTAACATACTTCTCTGCCACTCCAGCTTTCCTCGTGCAATACCACACCTCCTCCCTCGGCACCCAGTCATATGCTTTTTCTAAATCCACAAAGACACAATGCAGTTCTTTCTGACCTTATCTGTACTTCTCCATCAGCATTCTCAAATCAAAGATGGCATCTGTGGTGTTTTTTCTTGGCATGAAACCATACTGCTCCTCACAGTCACCTCTCTTCTAAGTCTTGCTTCCACATTTCTCTCCCAGATCTTCACTGTCTGACTCATCAACTTAATTCCCCTGTAGCTGATACAACTCTGTACATAACCCTTGTTCTTAGAAATGGGCACCAGTACACTTTTTCTCCATTCCTAGCTTTAGTCTAGTTTTTATCTTCTGTATTTTTTAAAACAAATTCTCAATAATATGTAATACTGCCTTCTAAAGGGAATAATTCCTTGCCCTTTCTTTCTGTTGTAATTATTGGTATACATCTAGATTTGGTTTGTTTACAGGCTTGTGTCTTTTACTTTCCTCCAATTTTTCTCTGCCAGGCTCCAGGGAAACCTGCCATAGAGGTGTCTCACTTCCTGGAGTGGACGAGTCTTGAGCCCCAATCGATGGTTTGGCTGCCCGTCCTTCACCGAGTGGCTGCTGCAGAGTCGACCAAGCATCAGGCCAAATGCTATGTCTGCAAACAATGTCCTATCAAGGGCTTCAGGTGGGCAGGACTGTGTGGGTGCGACAAGCATACAATACATGCGCTGCTAAAAGAAACAATAGAGGATTAAAATTCATGACCCTTCAGAGATTTCAGCACATAAATGGGATATTTATTCATCAAATGGTACAAAATATAGTCACTGTTCAACCAGATGTTAGAAAAATAAAGCAAGAATTAAAATCAGTGTTACAAATTAAAGCTTGGTTCTTGATGGGGACCAGGTTTTCAATCAAAATATTTAATTTGCATTCCAAATTTTGGATTTAAATAATGTTTTATTGCATTATGAATATAAACAACAAACTGTCTCTATGACACCCTGAAATGAATCAGATACATCAACATCAAAATCTTAGGATCAGATTGCACTTAAACACATACAGATCAGTAACACGGCAGTGTGAGAGCTTTTAAAATAAAAAAAATAATCAAAATAAATGCTGGTATAAAATCGCAGTACTTGTGATTTTCATGTGGTAATAATTAGAAATAAAGTATTAACTGTGGAATAATTAGCCTACAAATCTTTCGTTTTATGTTTTCATTACCTGCTGAGGCAAAGGGCTGCTTTTAGAGCTAATATACACTGTATTGTAATAATAAGAGGGTCTGTGTGTAGTTTAGTGTTTTATAGTAAATTAATTTATTCTACTTGAGTTGTTTTGTGACATTTCTCATCTGCACATAGGCATATAAAGAACTAATGCGCAGTTTACACACGTTTATCAAATGTCTGTAAGGGATTACGTGTTCAGGAGTTGATTTATTCCAACACCTCCTGCGTAAGCTTGTGTTTCTGTCAGTTTGAAAGGTCTATTATTAATGCACAAAGACTTTATTGAGATCCAAGTTAACATTCAATCATCCCTGAATGTGTAGGGTCTTCTCAAGGAAAAAATAGTTGTTTTTTTCCTGTAGGTCTGTAAACATATTTATCTTCTGAACACACACACAGAAAGACACGCTCCAACAAACATCAGTTAAGTCTCTTTGTTCTATTGATCTTGACAGGTATCGCAGCCTGAAGCAGTTCAACGTGGACATCTGCCAGACATGTTTTCTAACTGGCCGCACAACCAAGGGGAAGAAGCTGCACTACCCCATCATGGAGTACTACACCCCGGTAAGACGGGAGTTGTGTAATGCTTTGAAAGATTACAAATCCAAGTCTTTAGGGATAGATAAAGCTAAACTCCTCTCATGAGTGAAACACATTCTCTTCATGCTTGATTTGTTCTGCCAAACATGGATTAGGGATCTAATCCACTGTAAAGTGCCTATCATCGCACCCAGATCTATAGTATGCACAGATGGAGTGCCACTTAGCCGTAATATCCCTTTTGGCTCTTATAGTGTAGAATCAAAGCGCTTTTATGACGCACAAAACCCCAATCAAACCTGTATATGAAGAAAGTGCACAAAGTTGAGTTCATTTTAAAGAAATGCTGGAGTTTACAGAGATGGAGTCAGAATAAATTTCTAATTAATTCTAAAAATATGGAAAGGACCATGTGAGTGCAGTTTAACAAGCAGGCACCTTCTGCTGGGACAGAGCAAAAACTACTGAGTTAAAAAGATTCAAAAAGGGATCATTTATAACAAAAAAACTAAGGGTAGGAAATAACATTAAAAAAAAAAAAATATATATATATATATATATTCATTCAACCTTTATTTAGACGGGTAAATCCCATTGAGCCTCGAGGACTCATTTACAAGAGAGACCTGATTTCAACAAAGAATGATGACAACAATGGACAACAGCGAAAACAATAAACAGTTATAAAAAGTCATACAATTGTTTTTTGGTTTTTTTTTTTACAAATAGGATGGCTAAAAAAAAAAGTAACAAAAAACAGCTAGAGATATACACTACAGATGGTGGAATAGTTGGTATTATTGGTATTATTAAACTAGAAAGTTCCTGGAGAAACTTTGACGAAGACTGCCAGGCTGTTGCCGATATAAAAAAAATTGATTTGACAGCACTATGTGTTGGTGTTCGCTCTCAACTACCAATACGCCAAATTTCAGCTCAATATCTCTAAAAATGACTGAGTTATCATATTTTTTCTCTTTTAGCTAAGGCAGACATCTTGGATTTTTGATTGGCATTAGGAATGTATAACAACTTGCTCTCAGCTACAACCATACTTAATTTGAGCTCAATATCTCAAAGAATGACAGATTTATAGTCAATTTTGTGTTTCCTGAGGTAGCTGTGGCAGCCGTCTTGAATCAAAATGGCTACAAACATTAATCAGTTCTAGACATTTATCTGATGATTACTTTGTGCGAGTTTCAAACGTATCCAACAGTGAGTTTGTTTTCTTCAGGGACCTCTACACTCTTAAGTCATGTGATTTGACAGCAGCAGTTAGTGTGAGGAGTGTTCTCTCAGTCATTTCCGATGGGGAAATATGGCGTCTTTGTTAGCAAAATACGTTGCCATGGTAACTCCGATTGCCAATCAAAGTAATAGCTGTAATCTTCAGATTGAGCCGATTGTTTTGATATAACTTTTGTTGGGGTACATGTTATGGTTCGGTCTGCATTAATGGTGACATAAATAAACGCTTATGAGGTGTGGAATAATAGGTGCCTTTCATGCATTGCTCTCCTATGCAGTGCAATGGCAGTCCCCAATATAAACCTGGGTACATGAGGTAATCTCTGGAGAAAGCCACTTTAAAACAGTGCAATTTGTCTTTCAATCATCCATGACCTGTGCTTCACCCTCCACTTGTCGCCCCTCCTTCACCCATCACCCTCGGCAACTGCAGACAACCTCGGGGGAGAAGATGAGGGACTTCGCAAAGACTCTGAAGAACAAGTTCAGGTCAAAGCAGTACTTTACAAAGCACCCACAGAGAGGTTACCTGCCAGTGCAATCAGTGCTGGAGTCTGAGAGCTCCGAGACGTGAGTCCCACCACACACCTCCATCTCTTTGCACCTTCTTCTGTCATTTCTTCGATGCTCTACATGCTCCTGCTGTTGTATGCTAATCAACTGTGCTAACTTACTAAGATGGTTTCTTTGTGTTCAGAGGAAACATAAGCTTGGTCTTGTGATCTCAGTCCAACTCAGACACATTGCTCACAAGCGACTCTGACACAAAGAAAGAAACAAGAGCAGTGAGACTAAAATCAATGAGATCATCCCGAAGCGCCGCTCTGGGCTACAACGGGACGCAGGATGATTTAATACGAGTATGAGTTCATGTTTTTTGTGACCATTTTCAAATCTCATAGTTTCAAAGCTATTCCGCAAATATTCAAAGAACATTTAAGGTCATTTAAAATGATGAATGTAAAAGTTTTATTCTTGATTTGTTAAAAAAGGGACACTGCACCATATAAATGTGCCACAATTAACCACACTTTCAAATTTTTATCTGCCGTCTCTGAGCTCAAATTAGTGTCCAGCTTAGGTCACAAGTTGTAACAGGATCTTTGTACAGAGACAATAATCAGCTGCTAGCACATTATTTTCACTCTGTATGATTGATCTTGGTGTTACGATCAACCAATCAATTGTAATGACTATGCATTTCCACATAAAGGAGTCAAACATTAAAACTACTGACATAAAATAGACTGAAGTATGTGGCAATGATGTGAGCTTAAATAATTAATTATTCATTTATGTAACGCCTTTAATATTTATATTTACTTCCTGTAATCTTTGTGTAAAGCTCAGTGATTTAATGTATCAATGCATCAATGGAATAAGTAGAAATGTACAGTTGTGTATCGTCAGCAAAACAGTGAAACGTTGTGCAGAAGTGTTCTTTGTAGTCAGCAACACATCTGTGGGGTTTTGACTTTGATTTCTGGTCTTAGACCGTGCTCCTCGCCCAGACTGCCCCATGCCGACACGCACAGCAGGATTGAACATTACGCCAGCAGGTATGTGTCCTATAACTCAAATAATTACTGTACAAGTCTCTACCTCGTTCACTTCTCCCTCTTCAATTGATCTTTTTTTTTTTTTTTTGCCTCACTTCATCTCTCTTCCACCTTATCTACCCTTCCTGCATTCTCTGTTCCCTCACCTAGTCTTTGCTGATTGTGGTATTGATTTTTCTGCTCTGCGCCCTGTGCTGCAGCCAGGACAGAGGCCGAAGTGCCCGGCACTTCCTTTCACTCCTACTCCCAACACAAACACACCCTGGCACACAAGCGGAGCAGTTTTGTGGTTCTGTGTGAGTGCCCGTGAAGGTTGGTGAGGTTCAGCGGGCCTAGCGGCTTGTCACTGGGCAGTGAGCCCATTGGTCACCTGGGAGCTGTCAGTGTGGATTAGTGTCTGTGTGACAGGTTATAAACAGTCCACAGTCCTGGACTCCTGACAGCCCAGTACTGTGGGCATAGCTGGATACATACATCCCTTTCCAAATGAGCCTGAGGTACATGAATAAGAGTGAGTTTTCATGTGTTTGTGTGTCTTTGTGTTGTACCTCCCTGTGGTTCCCACACACTTTACATCCTGCCAAAACAAGAAAAACACACAATGACAGCTGGAACAATGGTCATCTTTACCCCTCTTATTTGCCATTTTGTCACCGTTCAGCTGCTCTTGTTGCCCTTTTCTGTCTTCTGCACATTTTGTCTCTTACTCTTTACTCCAATCCTTTCCTCTTCATTTTAATCTGTTCTGTCACTTCCTCTTACATCTCCTTAGATTTGTCAATTAGACTATAATTTTTTTTAACTACCTTTCACGCCGATCACTATGAAAAATTTAAGCCTGTGCAGTGTCTAATTGCAGCATTCATCAATGTAAACTGGAGCAGCGGAAAAGGAGAAACTCTGATTAAGTAAAACTGGCAAGTTTCTGTAAAAAAAAAAAAGTCAGAAAAGATAGAAAGCTAAAATATATTCAACAAGCTTCTAACATATAGATAGATAAAGTTAAGTTTTCAGTTTATTTTAATATATTTTCATTTCATGATCCGAAATGTTGACCTATGTATTGAAAACTGTTAACAGTGAAATGCTAAATGACATACAACACGTTGTAAAGGATATCAATGTGTGTGTGTGGGGGGGGGGGTGGGGGTGGATATGTATAGACATGGGGTTCAGTGAGTATGAAACATAAAATTGAAATTGTAATCAAAGTGAAAGTTGAAGTTGTACTATGTAAGTAAGAATGGTGTAAGAAGACACTTTATAGTACCGGTATATCTAGGTGACCATAACTACTATGTAGATGCAGGATAAGTAGCAGGGAAGTAGCAGAAAAATATCCTGTAAGTCAAAGGAAATTACCCTGTATGCACCGTAATGGGGGAGGGTCTGCGGTAGCTCAGTGGTCAGTGCTGTGGTCTTGTCATCCTGATGCTGCAGGTTCAAGCCCAGGTTGCATCAGGAAGAGCACCTGGTATAAAACAGTTGCCAAATATTTCATAAAAGTTTCCTCACTGTGGTGACACCTGCAAAAGGGAGCAGCCAAAGGCACAACTAGACCCCTGTAAGTAGAGTAGTCCCTCGTTTATCACAGGGTATCTGTACCCTGAAGACTCGCGATAAGTGAAAAAATCATGACATAGGAATAGTAATACAAGTATTAAGTAGACATTTTAAACCCTTCCCACACTCTTGCAATATTCTAAACAACGTTTCTAAACTCTAAACACTCTAAAAGAGCACAGAATGTCATGATTTTAGCTCCCTGCCTCCTGTGCTCTTTGCCGTCTGCAAGTGCTCTAGGCCACGCCCACTTCTTTGCTCTGCACGGAGGACAGCGATCAGCTGTTCAGCTGCAGCAGGAAGTTCATCCTGCAGCAGTAAGGGCTGCACAAAGCTGCAGGACAAAGCTTTTTCTGCTGCTCTGGGCTGTACAAATGTGCAGTGTAAGTAGAAGGAAAGTATCCTGTAATTACCTTGTAAAAGCCTCATCAGTACCACCATAGCTAGCTGGAAAGTAGCAGATAAATATATTTTTAGTAACAGTAATTTACTCTGTAAGTAGTATGTAAATCCACAATATGTGGTGGACCGTATGAAGCATTACTACCAAAAGTTTTATCTGTAATTCTTCCTGACTGCAGTGTTTGTGTGTCTTGAGCAGAGCAGGAAACTCCAAGCTGCAGAAAACAGATTACTATTCTCAATTGTTTTCACTGTGTAGTGAACCAGATGACCTCAAATCTACCAGATGGACAGAGACTGTTATTTTCATTGATCTGAATAAGTCTGGGCCATCTGATGACTTTCTTTCTTGAATTAATCAAGCAGAAAAGACAATTCTTTATAATCATTACTGTCTTACAAATGTTTTGATAATCAAATTGTGTTAGTTCACTCAATGCTTATAGGTTGAAAAGAACTACTCATCTTTATTTTACATAAACAGTAAGTAATGATTTTTATTCCTCATTCCAAGAAGAAATCACCTGAATAAGCATTCCTTGATTTTCTGTCTGAAATGAGTCAAGTCGTAAGTATGTGAAAGGTTGGTTTTCGGTCAACTAAAATGTTTACCGAGAAAAATGTCATGTTTAAACTTTTTCAGAAGATTACCAAGAGTTGACTCCACGAAGTCTGCTGTTGCTGCAATAATCTTTTCTGTATGTGAAAACAAATTTCATTCTCTGACCTCGACTGTTGATAAACACCTTACGTCAAAACCACTCCTCTTTCTGGTCCTTCCACGAATCAGAAAGCTCTAAATTGAACAGGAAGTCGACCCAAATAAAATGTGGCAACTTCTCAGTTCATGTTAGATTGAGAGTTCTGGAGAATGTGAGAGTTCCAAGATCGAGAGTGCAGCCGGTTCTGAAAGCTTCAGAGCAATGAAGAGTCCAAGAGTTATGAAGAGTTTGGAGTTATGAAGAACCAGAGACGTTTGGGATTATAATTCTGTTTTGAGCTAACCACGCACGACTCTCCGAGGATTTTTAGCTGCTCTCAACGGAGGCGCTGAAACAGTCTGAAGGACTCTTACTGAGCTGATCTATCGTCAAACCAGGTAAAGACTTCTTCTTCGACCAAGTGTACTGTGGGCAAAGCTGAGATACCTGATGGGAGCGTGCAACTTCTGGTCAAACAGATTAAATTCCCTCACATAGTTATCAATCTCCTTTCATCTTAAACTCTTCTCTCTCATAAATCAGTACAGATATTTTTAGAAATATCTGAAGCAAAGTCCTCAAATCACCGCCGAGTGATTTGAAGTTCATTTTCTGTGAAACTGTCTGTTATTATTTTCATATTTTGCCAAATTAATGTAAATGTTTGATGTTAAACTTTGATTCTGAAAATAAATGATTCCATTCATTTGATGGGTCAAAGGTAATAACGTCTCTCGTTACATTTTGTGTTAAATTCAATGCACGGCATTTACAGTCAGAAAAATGAAGAACTCGTGAAAAGTATGCATAAATATATATCCATATATTTGTCATACAACAAGTGACACGTACCTCACGTGACTCACTACAACTGTATTGTTCAAAAACGTGTGATTCATTACCATGTACCAAAGAATGGCTCTAAACGGTTATGAGCAGTTGCATTTTTATTCACAAGACAAAAGGAGAAGCGACGGAGCTCGCTCATTTATTAACAAGATCTAAGCAGTCTTAATAGAAACAGACAATGTTTGCCGTGGTATTTCACTTCATTTTTCTCTTTCTTGCCGTTTTCCTTCTTCTCATCAATAAATACCAGATAAAATGGTGAGCAGGCATATTTCTTTTTTGAATTTGTACCAAGTCTTAATCATCACTCTGTGCTCACTTTAATGGAAAGTCAGGCTGATCTGAAAAATACCGGTTTTCATCACTGACAGGTCAGTGGGTATGAAATTCTCCCCTTGGGAGGACATATTAGACAATGGGTGTCTGTACACGTGTCAAAGTGTCCTATGAATGAAAAGTATATTGATTAATGTGCTTCAGTAAATGGATCTTTTTTTCCTCACTACTTTTCTTTTCGTCCTGCATACTAATGGGTGGTATGAAAACCTACACTTGTGTTAGCGTTCTTTGGTAGCTGAGCTTGTACAATGAATGCTTTCACATTTAGATAGTTTTAATACTTTTTTCCTGTGTGACATGGAGAAAAAAATATACAAACAGCCTTTAGCTTTACTAAACCTGTCCCTGAAGGAAATAATCAAACTTCTTGATGATTATATATTGCAGAGAAGAGACTTTTGTTTTGTATTATATTATGTAACAATGTAACCTTGCTACTTTGTTTTTAGTTGCAGAATTTTTTAGGTATTTTTGAGCAGCCATTTTATGTTACAAGGCTTATGATTGATTAAGGTGTCTTATATGACATTTTATAAAACCTGATAAAAACAATAAGGAAGTCTAGTTCCCTCTAAAACCAAATTAAATTGGAATGTTGGCAGTCTATAATTGGTTTTGATGAAGTCTTATCTCAAAGGAAATATCCATCCATCCATCCATCCATCCATCCTTTATCTTTACCTGTTTCTTCCTTTTTGGGTCGCAGGGGTCACTTGTGCCCATGTCCAGCCATCACTGTGCAAGAGGCGAGACCCTAGACAGGTCTCCAGTCCATCACAGGGTCACATGGAGACAAACGAGACAAACAACCATTCACTCTCTCACTCACACCTAGGGACAATTTAGAGTTACCAATCAACCTAGCGTGCATGTTTTTGGTCTGTGGGAGGAAACTGGAGTGCCTGGAGAAAACTCACGCATACATGGTGAGAACATGCAAACTCCATCCAGAAAGACCCCCGGCCAGGATTTGAACCGAGGCGACCTGCTCGCTGAGCTCTACCTACTGCGCCACCTTGCTGCCCTCAAAGATATTTCTATTTAATATTTAAGGTTACAAAACTCAAATTTGTATTCATGTCAAACACAGACATGGGCTTTTGTGTCTTTTCCTTTATATATCTCCATCTCTTGTTCTGCTCTTCCCTCTTCATTGATGCAGGACTTTGGTCCTTTCATCATCGCCAATGCTTTGACATCTCATAGACCATAGATGAGTAAAAGATAATAATGGGAAAAAAACCTCTGAGCTCAGATAGGATTTTTCCTCGCTGGCCCTCGCTTTCTCTCCCATTTCTCATTTCCTTTCATGTCCTATTACATTCATTCACAAAGCTAAACTCCAGTGTGTGCACACCAAACTCTCTCCACACACACACACCACTGTATCCTATTAGTTTCTGCCCTTTCCTTTCTCATCTGCTCTTGTCCCTGACTCAGCCTTGAGCTTTTAGGAACCTTCCTGATGAATAGTGTTGCGGATTGAATTACAAGCAGTTGGGTTCACAAGCTCGGCCTCCTGTTACCGGACACGGATAAATCCTACATTGCTCAGAGTTGTGGTCACATTGGAAAATTGAAAGAAATAGGATGAAGCCAGGATGCTCCTGACAGCCTCTAAATCACTCACCAGTCCCGCTCTCTTTCCTTCTTCCTTTAGATGACGACTCTGCAAAAGATGATGCAGCAGAGTCTTTGAGTACGAGGAGGGCGGCTGCTAAGATTTAAGACCTCTGCTAAGCAGCTTGAGTGTTTATGTTCATACATGAGCTGGTAGTGCCGTTTCATCTCAGCCTTGGTTGTTCTTGATGGGTAATTGTCATGCTCGAAGAAGAAACCTGCACTTTGACAATGTGTTTCTTTCATATGCTTCGGTCATTTCAAATGATAATTGCGTTTTTTTGAAACACTTAAGACAATTTTTTTTTCTCATGTTCTTTTAAGGGTTTTAAAAACAATTTGTATTCTTGTGTATGAAGGAGCCAGAAGTGAAAATGACACCAACAATAAGAATAATCCCAAATCTATTTCTAACAAAGACAAACAATGCACACTTTTTATTTAATTTTTAACAAAAGAAAGCATGAATCCAATCAGTCTGATTTATAGAGGGTAGATTGACCCACTGAGCCTTAGCCAACTTAGCCAAGGTTTTCCACAGACCCTTTTCTCCAAAACTACTGAAAAATTAGCAACTATGATCAATTTTCACTTGTACAAGTTAGACAGGAGTCTTTGAGTGATTCTTGAAGGTAGAAAACATGTCCATGCTCTGATAACATTTGGTACTTTGTTCCACCATAATGGAACTATGAATATAAAAACCCAGCCAGCATTAGACGACTTTCCAGAGAAGAGGTCATAGGTGAAGGAGGAAAAAAAAAGCTTGTATGACTGAGTTTAGCTAGCTCACTTCATATCACGTTGTCACCTTGAAGACAAGACCATAGCTTACTATAACATTTCAGTGAAGGTATAACAGAGTGATCTTTGTGGTCAACACTTGCTCTTGTCAAGGGTGGACATCTTCTCCTCCTCTCCTTCTCTGCTTTGCTTTTGCTCTGATCAGGTGGTCCCTCTACACAAATATTAACATTTCTTTGAAGAGAAGACAGGCTTCAGGTGAGCCGATTTGCTCTGTTGGCACGCACACAGCTGGATATCTCATCGACTTGGAAGACTTGATGACGTGTCTATCTCTGCTGCCATTTGTGGATTTTAAGGACACGTATATAATTGGATTTATGATAAATGGTTCCTGCTTTTTGGATTCATCTGGTTCCTGGTCTATCAAAAATCAAGGAAGTCATTGGCAGCAAATTTGGACCCAATCAGGTTGCTTGCTTTATGATGGCTTGGTTCGTGTCTCGAGCACCCAGACTTAAATGCTTTTGGCAGGATGGATCAGATCTCGGGGATTATTCTCAGATATGGTCCATTGGTGTGGCCATTTAATTTGGACGTTTCTGAACCGAGTGGACCGACACAGACTCATGTCATTAAAGTTCTGCCTGTCCCCAAAACAATTCTGTTTATCTGAATTTGGCTCCCTGACTAGCCTTGACAGGCCATCTTATCTCAACTCGCCTGGAAGTTTTGGTAAACCTGAAGCTCTGCCCCTCCCTCCACTCCTACCAAGGAATTTCCACGGACTTTTCAGAGCAGGCCAGCTAAATAAACATTCTGTCCTCATTTCAGGACTCTTTGGCTTCGCCCTTGGTCATCCTTGGCATTCCCCGAGAGTGTACAGATCTCTCCAGAGGGAACTATTTGAACTGAGTGATTTTATCTGAACTCTGCAGTGCCTCTGTGTGTTGTCTCTGACTGCTCACTATTTTTGCGTGTCCCCCCCCCACACACACACACATACACACAAAATGCCAGCGTCATTATGTGCTAGTGTGCAAGATTTTTTTCATTATCACGCTGTTGACCTTCAACCAAAGATTAAAAGTGTTAGGAATTATTTTTGTCTCCAAACCCTATGTGTCATTTTTCACCACTTTTTATTGTCTGTTCAAACAGGTCTCACTTGTAAATGAGTCTTCAAGGCTCAATGTGACTTATCTGTTTAAATAAAGGTTTATTGAATGAATGATGGTCTGTATCAAGAGTTGCACAGCTTAGCTTTTGATGTTGTAAACTGCAAGGAGTCATGACCAAGAGACATACGTAACACAAAGATATAAGGACGACTGGTCATTTATCTTGGCGCCAAAGTTTTTCCCTACTTTGTTCCGAATGATATATTAAGATGTATTTATTAAGCTGTTTCTGTGTTGGATGGACTGATTGGGAGAAATGATGAATAAATCAGTCACAAGTTTTGCTGAAACTGGCGTTCCTTCATCTAGCAGATTGACTGTGAGACTGCGAGGTCATCTGACAAGATTGATTGGTACAGCTGAAATAAAAACTGTGTAGCAGTGATCAAGTAATACATCTTTGAACATGTGAACAATCAATTTTCTGTCCATGTTTCGGTGGTGGAGGAAACCGATTCAGGAAAGAACACCAAACACACCAAGCATCACTCTCCCCAGCAATATTTCCCAGCTTCTCCTTGAGGGATCCCAGGGTGTTCCCAGGCCAGAGGATTCATAATTCCTCTAGTCAGAGGGGTCAGATATTCAAACCACCTCAGCAGACTTCTTTTGATGTGACTCAGCAACAACTCTGTTCTGAGCTTCATTCAAATAATGGAGCTTTATGAAGGAAGCCTATTTCAGCCGCTTCTATCCAGGATTTCATTTCTTCCACACCTAATGAGTATAGGTGAGGGCTGGAGTATAGATGGGCCAGTAAATGGAAAGCTTTGCCTTTTGGTTCAACTTCTTCACCACAACAGACCAGATCAGCACTCTCATTACTTCAGAAAGCTGGATAGATCCACTGATCCATGTCCGTCTCCCTCCTGCCATCACTTGTGAACAAGACTTGGACATACTTGAACTCTTGGGCTTGAGACAAAGACTCACTCCAGACCCAGAGAGTCAAATTTGAAGCAAATAGGCAAAACGTCTAAGGAAAATCAAACAATATAAAATAGATTTCTATTCGACAAGCTATCAACTGGTCAGTGCTACAGCACTGTGGTTCTTTTACTAAATTAATTGTGGAATAAATTAGTATAACTCCAAAAACTTAAGTTTTGGGATAAATGTTTAGTCTCTTAACAGTTACATTATCAATAAAAATTATTCCAGCAGGGAAATACTTCTTTCTTTTTCTTTTTCTTTTTTTTTGGCAAAGTTTTGGCTCTGGCCATGTTTACTTTGAGGTTTTTTATCTATTTTTTTAATGAAAAAAAATATAAATAGGTGTTATATAATAAATGGATACCTAGACAGTAAAAATGTTCTAAGTGTAGGCATGATAAATTCAGCTCTACTACATGCACACCAAAACACAATATTATTTAAATAAATCTGTTCAAATTTTATTTTTGTACATTATCAACAAATTTTCTCAACATGCATGATATAATTTAAAGCTTTGTTTAAATGTATGTATTAACCCCCCCCCCCCCCCCACACACACACACACACACACACACACAAGTTTTGACATTTTTCATCTGGTTTTTATTTATTTATACCATCTAAAGACTAGAAAACCTTCCTTTGCATCGCAGCACTTTATATTTGTTGTTTCCAAATGAAATGACTTGCAGCGCAGCGTCCACGCTACTCCTGGCGCCCTCACAGGCTTACATTTTTGAAAAGCACTTTTCAAAAAGGGTTTTATTGCCTGTGGGCTCGTGGACACTGCTCAGTGGTTTTATCCTCTGTCCTGGTGGATATTTTTATTGCTTTCACTCCGAGGAACGAAAAAGAACCATTCTGCCATCTTGTTATCCAGATGTTTGCCGAGGTCTCGTTCAAACACCACCTAAAGTTAAACTGTTGAACTTATTTGCTGTAACGAGAAGTTTGTTGAAACAGAACCCAGTAAGTGATAAAAACTGTTCGCTCTGCTGTGTGGATTTTGTCCAGTTTTCAGTTTTTTGTGGGTATTTGTTGATTTACTTTTCTTTCTTATTTTTTGTGTGTTTACAGACTGGCAGAAATGGAGAACCAGAACTGTTCGTTCTTCACGGACAGCCTCTCTCCTGATGAAAGCCTGTGAGTATGCAGCCACCCCCACACAGCAACCCCCCCCCCCCCCCCCCCCCACTGTGTTTATGTGTGCTCTCAGGCTCGCACGTGCATGTTTGACTGTTAGGGAATGATCGGGTAATCACATAAATAATCAGCCACATAATGAGACTGACCCCCAGTGAGCAGCTTGCACACTCTGCCCCTCCATCGTCCACATGCCTGCTGCCATCAGGGTCTGTGGCTGCATTTTACAAATCATGGTTCTGGTTGTGCAGAAGTGGGCCGAGAGCGTGCAGCAGTGAGGGATAATAATGTGAATGAGACAGTCACGCCTTACTGTAAAACACCGAGAGTGGAGAAGGTTTAGTGCAGCTTGAAATTACGTATTTGTGTCCATACTTTTTATTGTAGAGCTGCCATAAACCATTTTTTCCTCTTTCATTGCACTTGAAAATGATAAGTTAGTTTGGAGTATGACACTGTGGAAAGGCTTTGAGTAAAAAATATCTTACCTGTTGTAGATAGCTGTTTATAAAGGCTGGACTGATGAAACAGTGTCTATGGTATCAGTAACACCTGGTATAACAGGAAACCACGTCTTCCACACCATTCAGTGTGTTTGTGGTGTACTGAGCGCAGTTTGCACACTGGCACATCCACTCGTCTTCAGAAGGACGTTTGTGTGTGTTTCCACCAACAGAATGATCACTCTGCAGCCATAATTTGTTTTTTGGTTTTTTTTTGTACGGCGCCCAATGCGGCTCTCAGCATTCAAGCTGCATCTGGAAAAAAACAAGCTACTTCCTTTTCCGTTTTTCCTGCAAAGTGTTGAAGTTGGGTGCAGTTTGCACATATGCTCAGGGCTTTAACCCCACAGTGCACACTGCTTTCATCTGTGCATGTACAGTGGTAGTGATGGCGTCATCTACTCCTTTTCTGTTGTGGCTGACAACAAAAACGTTGATCTGGTCAGATAAAAACAGTTTCTCCGAAGTAAGTTTGTTCAGAGAAAAATCTACAACAGGCAAGATGTTATTTCTTAATTAACATGTTTCACAGAGCTCCACCTCAAAATGTCTGAAATTTCACTTTAAAGTCCAGCAGCTCTGCACAAAGCTCCACTGGGTCTTTAGAGCTCCACATGTCTTCTGCAGTACAAACTGAGCTCGTTATTTCTCTTCAGATATTTTCCCCCCCGTTCTGAGAGACAAAGGGGCTGAAATGGTGTAGAGGTAGGGCAGCCGACCTGGGACCAGAAAGTCACAGGCTCAATTCCCCGCCATGCCCACATGTCGTGGTGTCTTTGGGTGAGACACCCAATCCCTAATTGCTCCCCAGGTGCTTACATAGCTGCCCGCTGCTCCACCTGGTGCATCTCACGTGTGAGGGGTTAAATGCAGAGAACTAATTTGGTCATTGTATGTCAACACACTTCACCACACGGAGGGCGTGTTTCTTGCAGCAACACCACAGCTTTTCCACCCGCCGCCTGTACTGTGGCGTCAGGCCTGCTTACAATGTTTTTGTTGCCGTCTCAGCTGCAGCTGCTTGGATGGAACTGTGTCACTAAATGCATCTCTCAGGGCGTTTGCCTTTAACGTTTGCATGACGTGCGTCAATACATCACTGCGCTCCCGAGAAGGGGTTTGTGTGCACGGCATCCTGCACATGCTCCGTATGAGGAGCAAGCATGGCTTTCTGTTCTTGTGGTCTTGTTCTTTTTCTTTCTTTCTTTCTTTCTTTCTTTTTCCAAACCTGTCTCTTTGTCTGTCAGTGCCTTTATTGCCTCCGTGCTTTTTTTAAAAATTTCTGTACGGCTTCCTACGTGCCGCTGTGCTATCTGTGCCTCCAGCTGCTGTTTTGGTTGCTATCAAACTGTTTTCTCTCCTGAGCCGTGCTGTCTGGGAGCACAGCCCTCAGCCTCCACCTTTATGCGCCTCTCTGAGCTCACCGTTGTGATTGGCAGGTAACAGAGCTGAAAATAATTGACGCTCTCTGTTGTTGAGCCAGTCGTCTAAATGACCTGAAAGCAGCGTAGAAAGGGTTGAACTCCGCTCTAAAATGTGCTGAAATTAAACAAATATTAGGTAACAGTGCACATATACTGGTGAATTCAACAAAGCTGCATTTACAAGCTAATTTATACAATGTAAACTATAATCCTCTAAAGGAGCTTACACAACTTTAATTGCACCAAATCAAAAGCTTTTATTAAAAATACTCAATTAAGACCTAAGAGTAAAGGGCAAAAATGATGCGTCTTTTTAAAATTTAAAGCAAAATAATTGTTGCTGCCTGCTGAGAAAAGGTGAAATGATTTAAAAAAAAAAAAAATCTTTTTTGTGTGTCAGTCTGTGAGCAAAAAATCTCCTGAACCACTGGACAGATTTTAATGAATTTGGCAGAAATTAATTGTTGTATGTACTTCTACAAATGGAGTTGGCTACTTTCAAGATGGCTGCCACGGCTAAATGACCTTAAAACAACAAACATTGTTGTAACTCAAGTCGGTTTTACAGACATTGAGCTAAAAGTTTTTGTCGTAGTAGCTCAAATTGATCCCCAACACGTACTCTGAGTGCTAACAGATTGTATAAGACCTTTGTTTAAAGTTTTGCCATTAACTAGACGGAGGCAACTCTGTCTGTTGGCGAATTATCTCATGAACCACTAGAGGGGTTTTAATCAAACTTTCAGGAAATATTAACTGGAGATACCTCTATAACTGATTGACTTCTGAAGTCAGTCCACTTCAAGATGGCCACCACAGCTAATTGACATTATCCAACACATAAATGGCTATAACGTTGTCATTTATTTACAGATTTTGAGCTAAAATTGGGTGTGGCAGTAGCTGAACGTCATTCACATTCTCTGAGGAAGATGTCTGGCAACGAGACCACCTGTAACATTATTTTCAGGAAGTGGCCAAAACAGCTACACAGATTTTTAGTTTAAAACTCGAGCATAAATGGGTGATATGCATTCCTTCAAGGACAACTAGGCGTTTAGTTTCATCTGTGTTCTTCACTGTTTACAGTTTCACATGTTCAGAAAAACTGCATCAATATTTAATAAGTTTTCTGGCACTTGCACAATACTTGGAGCCAGTTTTGACTCTTGGGTCTTACTTGTTGGGTTTCTACTTTCTTGTTGCTCAAGGCCTCAAACAGAAGACGGAGAAAATCTGAGATTGTGTGCAGTGAGTTTAGGTACTGACTAGTTTAAAGTAAAACCTTAAAGTTGGGCCATTGTCCTTTAATTCAAGTATTTTCTGATATTATAATATTTACTTTTAATTTGGCCTTATATTCTAACCATTCTTTTTCTGATATTGCTCATGCTGCTAGCCAAAATACAACTCTAAAGTGCAGTAAATGTATTAATCTATCCATTAACTGATCCATGATGGATTCAGTAATTTATCTCAATACAAGTGCATCTAAAAATTAGAATATTGTGGAAAAAGTTAAATTTCTTTTGTTATTTATTTCAGAAAGGAAAAACTCGTATATTATATAGATTCATTACACAGAGTAACATAATTAAAGCCTTTATTTTTTGTAATTTTGACGATTATGGTTTACAAATAATTTAAAAATACCCGCTGTCTCAGAAAATTTGAATATTCCACAGCCAGGTTTTGGTACCTTTGTCACAGTGGGCAGGAGCCAAGTCCTGCTGGAAAATGAAATCAGCATCTGGACAGGTTTTTTTTTTTTGTGGAAATACGTTTCACCCTCTATCCAGAGGGCTTCATCAGTCTGAGGAGTTCCAAGTAAACTGTTTTCCCCACTAAGCAGTACACTCCTTTAGTGGACCAACCAGTTTGCTGGTGATAAGATGGTTTCTGGGGACTGTCCTGTCCCCTGTCGACTCCTCCCAGGCAGGCAGCCACAGCCAAAGTGGTTCAGGACATCAAAGTTCATGCTCAATCATCCAGGTACAAAATCCATTAATGGTCAGTCAGGTCATCAGGACAGTTTCTTTTTGTGGAAAGATGTCAGACTGAGCAACAGTCCAGTTCTTGTTCTCAGCAGGTAAGATGCTTCTGACATTGTCTCTGGTTCAGGAGTGGCTGGACTTGAGGAATGAGACATTAGTAGCTCATGTCCAGGAGTTAATCAGCTGATTAGGGTGTGACACCAGGAGTTCACAATACTGACCCTCTTCACAATATTCTTATTTACTGAGCCACAATTTTATTTTATTTTTTTATGTCTGTAAGCCATAATCATCAAAATTACATAAAAACCAAGGCTTGACTTCATCAGTGACTAACAGATACTTCTGAATAAAAGATGAAACATTTCAACAAGAAGAATCTGTCCAGAGGACGTGACTTGACTTTAAAGGCTTGAAACGTTTCACTCAGTGTAATGAAGCTTTATAATACGAGTTTCACTTTCTGAAGTGAGTAATTAAAAAACGTGAACTTTTTTTTTCACATTTTAATTTTTTCAGATATGTGCAGTAAAAAATAAAATAAAAAAGATTTGTAAATCCTGTCTATTCTGTAACTCTCACCATTATAGACAGTAAAAACATTTATTGTCATCTATCTATCCATCTCATTGATTTACCTACTTCTCCTTTTGGATTGCGGGAGCTGGAGCCCATGTCCAGCAGTAACTGTCCGGGATGCGGGGGACACCCTGGACAGGTCTCCAGTCCATCACAGGGACACATCAAGACAAACGAGACAACCATTCACTCTCTCACTCACACCTAGAGACAATTTAGAGTCACCAATCAGCCTAACATGCGTGTTTTTAATCTGTGGGAGGAAACCGGAGCACCCGGAGAAAACCCACGCATGCACAACAACTGGCTGTAACAAGTTAATCAAATGGCCTCTGAAACATTTTAACCACTGATTGCAAAACCTTTTTGATCTTAAAGCCATTCTCACACACACCAGATTATCAGCAGTAGTTTTTGTTGTATCAGAACGAGCAGCAGTTTAACAGCAGCTCAGCTGTGCTACGTGTCTTTAAGCAGCTCGGAGCAGCTTCTTCTCTCTGAACGTTGAGTCAAAATTCATGACGATCTTAACGTGACCAAAACCCTAAAGGATAATTACTCCGACCTAATTTGATAGTTCAAACCTCTTCATTTGTCTTGCGCTTCTGTTTTTATAATGCAGACCAAAAAACATTAAGAGTAACTGCATCAACTTCAACTCGCCGAGAAACTTGAAACAAGTATCGGCATGCTGCTGTGAATATAATCAAAACCATGAGCCAGGTCACAGTTAAGCTACATGAACATTTCTCTGATTAAACCTAACAGTAAACAGACAAATGGCAGTAAGTTTTGTAGTGAATTATATGCGATATTACTGTAGTTACAATAAATATTGAACGCAGAGCAAGAAAAACACACGACAGGTCATAAATTCAGAGATATCAACCTATAAATTTACCATGGTGTAAAATCATAACTTTATTTGATTTTAGACCAATGAAGTTGTTTCTGCAGGCAAAAGCATTACTATCACACATAAACTGGAAAATAACTGACTGTTTAAGACAATAAATGCCAGCCGTTGACAGATCTATTTATTGTTTAGCAGCCTGAGGTCTGCTGGAATAGATCTGCACATTACCGTTTCTGTCACTGCAGTGTTTATAGTTTTGGGACAATTTATTGTGCTGCAGCTTAATCTGCACCTTCCAGTTTTATTAAACCTGAGCGGTTTAGTGGGCTGAGTTTATTGTTTAGTGTTTGGACTGTGAGCCCAGCTCAGAGGCCCAGGATCCCGTCCTGCTTTGTGTGTTTCGCCCTGCTCGCCTTGCCTTGGCTCGTCTGCTCTGCTTTGTGGCCGTGCTGCTGGTGGCTCAGTGTGTTGTCTCCTGTGTGGGGCGACTCAGGGATGAAGATCAGTACCTCCTGCGTCACTCCAGCCCGGCCCTGGACCACGATTCACCCTGTGGGCAGCACATGCTGCTGGCTCACCTGGAGCATCAGGACAAGGAGCAGCTCCAGTGCACCCTGGCCCGCCTGGAGAACGAGAACAGGTCTGTAGCTGAGAAATTAAAGTGCTGTGACTCTAACACCCCTTCAATGTTTGTTTGCATGCAAAACAAATACAAATAAAAGTCCTTCCATGCCAGATGATTGAGAATGTTACAGCACAAGGCAAAAAAGTGAACCAATTGTGTCAGACTCTTTCACTGCTGAGCTTATTTATCTATAAGTTTCACTAACAGGCACACAGATGCATGCACATCTGGTTCAGGGAGTGATCCACACAAACACAAACACAAATATGTCGGAGTTTATTTGAGGGTTTGGGACTATTTTCAGTCTCTGTGCCATTAGAAAAAAAATGTCTAGCTGAGAGTGAGCCCACTGCAGCTCTATAACCTTTAGAACCGCCTTAAGGAAATAAAAACTCTCTGAATACACAGCTGACAGGCAAGTGTGTAAAATACTGCGATAACATGAAGCTGCTTGTAAATGATGCTTCGGTTTGACAGTTTGTGCCCGACAGAGAGGGGAGGAAAAAAGCTTGTTACCAACTGACTGGTGTGAAAAGCATGACGGAAACACAAGATATGAATGTTTTAATGTGATTTTCTTTGCTTGAGGTTCAGACATGTTTTTCCCATAAATGAAGCTAATTCATTTTCTCCTATATCCACTTAATTTGTCACCAGAGGCATCCTTTATGCCAATGATTCATATGAATAATTTTCCTGTCCCCATTTTGGTGTGACCTTTCTAAACCCACAGCAAAATGATGACACACACATACACACACACACACACACACATACACACACACACTCTGTGCCCTTTGGGTGTTTGAAACCTTGTCCGAGTTTAGTTTCCCCCACAAAGTGTCCATTTAAGGTCATGATGTGACGTGCATCTGAACATTAAATCAGTTTTTGCCTAAAAAAGCAAACACAATAAAAACCAGAGAAATTGCATTTCCTGAGAAAATGCAGTGTGAATGCTAATTGCTGAACAACTTGCAAAAAAACAACTGAAATTGTCTAAACAAAAATGCTGAATTTTAGCTGAAAAGGAAAAACAAGCCTAAATTAGCAGAAGAAAGCAGAAAGTATTCATATTAGGTTTAAATAAGCAGAAATGAGCACAACAATTATGAAATTAGCTTTAAAAAGGCTGAAACCAGGAAAAAAATTGCTGAAAAGTTGCTGAAAATGCAGAAAGAAGCTTAAGTTACCAGAAAGAAGTTAAAAAAGCTGAAATTAGCTAAAAAATGTGGAATTTGCTGAAAAAGCAGAAAAAATAGCAGAAAACAGCTAAATAGCTGAAATAATTTAAACATAGCAAAAGCTGAAAAGAGCATAACAAGCTGAAATTAGTAGAAAGAAGTTATTTAAGTTGAAGGTAACAGGAATTACCACAAAAACTTGAATTTGTCTGAAAACGGCTGAAATTAGCTAAAAATGCTAAAAAGGTAGCTGAAACTATAAAACAAACTTAAATTAGCATAATAAAGCAGAAAAAACACATTTTCCTAATTAAGTTGAAAGAAGCAGAAATAAACACAAAAAAGTAAAAATAATCTGAAAACAGCTGTAAAGTAGTAAAAACAAACAAAAAACAAACAGCTGAATAATGATTAAAAATAGCAAAAAGAAGCTTAAATTACCAGAAGGAAGTGAAGAGAGCGCATTTTTAGCTATATTAGGCTGAAAAAAGTTGAAATGAGTGCAAAAAATGTTGTAATAGCTGTAAAAGCTAAAATTAGCATAAAACAGCTAAATATTAGCTGAAATGGCAGAAAAGGCTGAAACGCATAAATAAGTTGAAAGACACAAAACAAGCTGAAATTAGTAGAAAGAAGATAGAAGCACAAAATGTTGTAGTTAGTAGATAGAAGCGGAAAGGATCACAAAACTGCTGAAATTAGCTGAAAGTAACTGAAAAAATATTAAATTTGCACAAAGAAGCTGAAGCAGAACAAAATATTAAAGGAGCAGTAAAAGGTTGTAAACAGCTCTAAAGATATGAAGCATGTAAAATGAGCTCAATTCCATTTCTATGAGGAAAAAAATGTCAGAAAAGGCTAAATATTTCCAAAAGCTAAAGTGCACCAATGCCAAAGGTCATTCTCCAGAACGAGCTGAATGTTTTGATTTATGATTTGTTGAAATGGCACAAAAGTTGTGGAACGAGAAAGTTGCTGATAAACGTACGGAAGAAAAACAGATCTCAATAGTGTGAATGCTTCATAAACATTCACACAATAAATAGTTTTAGCTACTTTGAAGTCTCTGGGTCCAATGTATTAGCTTAAAAATGATTAAAAAACTCATTTACATAGCTAATATTTATATAAAGAATGCTCGTAAACACTGGTTTTGAATTATTGTGTTCGAAGTTTGCTGCAGAAATCCATATCTGGCTGTTTGAAAAACTGCAACGTTCAAAAGAAGGAAAAATACATTTGATGTTTATCTGCAGGTGCATAAAATGAAACAAAACCTGGAATGCACTTGCACACCTGAACACTTTACTATCTGAGCTTAAACTTGTATAAAAACTAAATGTTAAAGCTGAGGGTCTTTACTGTTTTCTGAAAACTTATGCCTAATTTGAATTCCATGTGAGTGTTTAGGATGGGAGTGTGTTTACCATGGTGTTGCATCACCTTATCTTCCAAACCCACTGAGCTCAGGCTGGTTGCTGCAGTTTAAGAGGAAACTCTTCCTTGATGCAAAGTTTCTAAAACTCTGTCATTTAGAGCCTCCTTGTGTTTTTCTATAACCCTCCATGTTTTCAGTTAGAAACATGATGGACTGAACGTAGCTCGATGTTTAAACTTGTCAGGTAGCTGGATTTATTTCATTTCTGCTAAATAAACGACTCTTCCTCGCCTCCCTCTCCCGTGGCTCCTCAGGGTGCTCCAAAGCGAATACAGGCGGCTCAAGTGGAAACACGAAGAGGCGGCCTCGGTGCCCATGCTGACGGAGGCTGGAGAGCTGGGCTCACCTACAGCGGGAGGAGCGCAGGACGAAGAGCTCCTGGCTGAGGCGCGGGTCCTCCGCCAACACAAAACACGCCTGGAGACCCGCATGCAGATCCTGGAGGACCACAACAAACAGCTGGAGTCCCAGCTGCGGCGGCTCAGGGAGCTTCTGCTACAGGTGTGTGACTCATGGCTGATGGTGGGGAAGGTTAACGGATTCAAATGCTTTCCACGTGTGTTTTTATGTATTTTCTCTAAAACACATGATCATGTCTCGTATTAGAAGGCCTAAGATCGTGCTTCTAATTGGCCATGTGGAACCACCTACCTGAAAATGTACAAAAATGCCACTTTAACAATTTTTGAATACAATACTGAGAAGTTAGAAATGAAAGTTGAAGTCAAAGGATTTGGAAATGCTTGTTTTAGTGCATAGATTCTTCAGGTATGTTGATGTCTCTCACCCATAAACGATGATTTAAATGTTAAATAGAACTAGAGAAATTGCATTTCCTGCAAAAATGCAGTGTGAATGCTTATTGCTGTAGAACTTGCTGAAAAACGTTGGTTACGTACTGTAACCCCAGATTCTATGAATATAGGCGTAGCCCTTTAAGGCTGTCGCTGATGGTTTATCCCGTTATGCGCAGCATAAGCACTGAAAAAAAAATTAGTCCACGCCCACCTGCTGTGTGGGCCCCACCCGGTCCGTATAAATTACGTTAAGAGCGGGAAATCGGCTCCCAAAATAGCTTTTTTCTTCAGCCATTTAGGAGCCAGTGAGGCCCGACGCTTAAAGGGCTACGCCTATATTCATAGAATCTGGGGTTACAGTACGTAACCAACGTTCTATTTCATATAGGCTTCGCCCTTTAAGGCTGTCGCTGATGGTTTAAGGGCGAAGCGGATGTGGTCCTCGCCTCACTGGGTCCATTCGAACACAGTAAGAAGCGGAAGCTTGCCCAAAAAA
>NC_056501.1:14938851-14985088 GCF_014905685.2 Nematolebias whitei
GGGGGGGGGGGGGGGCATGAACCAACTGGTTCATGGCTGAACAGTATAAACAGATTAATGTCCATGAATTGATCAATAATCAAATGAACTGATTGTTAACAATAATCATGAACCGATTAGTGACAATAGAACCAAAATCACAGACACGACTGTGACTGAAAACAACATCTCACACTGTAATGCATGCAGACAGAAGTGAGCTTAAACAGAGTTCCATGAGAACAACAATATTCATTCTGTTAGGGCACTAAGGACAGAATGTGTCATGGAACGAGCCGTTACATCACGTAGGTAAAAGCGAATAAATGAGCAGGGTGTTGACCATGCAGCCGCAGTGCAAATGTCCTGCATTGACATACCATTATGCAGAGCAGTCGAAGATGCGATACCCCTGGTCGAGTGTGCTTAGAGGTTGACAGGAGGCCCTAAATCTGATGCTCTGTAGGCTTCAGAAAAAGGCCTCACACAGCCAGTGTGACAAGCGCTGGATGGATAACGGCGACCTGCAGAAGCATCTCTATAATGCACAAACAATTGTTGAATTTGAACGCATTGCAGCTGTGCGCGTTACGTAACACGTCAACGCCTGCATCGGGCAGAGAAGATGAACAGATGCTTCCCCTTCTGATCTGTGGGGGGGAAAAGACCCCTCCAACGACATCACTCTTGATTTAAAAGAGCTCGTGATGTTTTAGGCATAAAAGCTGGGTTGGTCTTAAAACAGCTGAGCTGCCCGTCAGCCTAATTCTAAGGCATGACGAAACAACAGAGAGGGCAGATAATTACTTACCCTCTTAGCGGGTGTTAAAACCAGCAGCAGGACTGTTTAAAGAGACAAGAATTTAAATGAAAACTGATCCAGAGGCTCAATTGAAGCTTTGATCAGGGCTCGCAGGACCAGCGTTAAATCCCACTGTGGAACAAGTGGGCATGAAACAGGCCTACATCTCTGAACACCTTTTAGAAACCGCTTCATCAGCGGGTGATTAAAAGCTGTTCTGTCTCCAAACCCTTTGTGGCAGGAAGAGATGGCTGCAACGTACGTTAAAGCGTACTGAAAGCCAACTCCCTATCCATCAGCTGTTGTAGAAAAACAACACGCTGCCTAAAAAGCATGAAGTGGTCTCTAAACCTTCTCTGTACACCAGCGCTGAAAAGCCGTACCCCTGATGTGTACAGAACTGTGGTAGATGCAGCACGTGAATCTTGAATTGTGCACACTATCTCCTGAGGGAGACCCATCCTCTAAGTGGGACCGCTCAGCGGTCAAACCCACCGGTGTTGACCTATTTCTGGGTAACTCTTGGTCGCTCCTCCTGCCTGAAGGAGAGCATCCTTCCTCCACGACAGTTCCACGGCGACCCCACAACAGACGTTGCAGGCCTGGGAACCATAGTGCGTTCACACGCCCGGAGCCACCAGGAGAGCTGTCAATCCCTCCTCCTGAACTCGGTTCATGGACCGTAAAAAACAGAGGAGGTGAGGGAAAAGAAACGCGTAAAAAGCGTTTTGGGCCACCGACTGTGAGCAAATGCGTCCCCCCCAGCGATGGATCGTCTCGCGGGCTCAGGGAAAAAAACGTAGTTGACATTGCGCGTTCTTCTCGCGTCGCAAACAGGTCCACAGCTGCTTTGCCAACTTCTGCTGTGTCTGAAAAACATCAGATCCGGATGGAGGATCCGGTCCACATAACGTGGGCCGCCCTTGGACGTCACATCAGCCCCTCTGTTCAGAACATCGGATATGTAAACCGCTCTAATAAAAGCAGGTTTGATGAACCCAACTCAGTAGCTTCCGCGCAATGTGTAACATCTGGGCTGAACGCACACCCCCCTGGCGGTTTATGTACGCAGCAGTCACCATGTTGTCTGTGTGAATCAACACGTGTTGATTCTGTAGCACGGGAGCAAAATGTTGAATCACATTCAGCACTGTGCGACACTCCAAAACATTGATGTGGGCTGATGTGCGGTGGGGCCACAGCGCCCCTACTGCTTGAGATAGGCATGTTCCCCCCCCCAACCTGACAGAGACGCGTCCGTGAAGACTGACACGTGACGTGGGTCTGCTGACGGGGACTCCCTCTGACAGAGCCAGGGTGTTTCCCCAGTGTCGGAGGTCTGCTCCCATGGAGGGAGGGACAGTGATCATCCGTCTCTTTTGTTTTACTGGATCCACACGCAGACGCGTAAACCACCTCTGGAGGCGTCTCATGTGTAACAAACCCAGCGGGACCACTGTGTGAGCTGATGACGTCATTCCCAACAGCTTCATGACGGAGACAGCTGTTACCACTTTGCCAGGTCTTACGTGGCGTAATTGGTTTTTAGAGTGTCGATTCTTGTTTGTGATAAACGAGCCGTCATGGTAATTGAGTTTAATTCCACTCCCAGATAACAATTATCTGGGCCGGGAAAATCGAGCTCTTCTTCCAGTTATGGCGAAACCCAGATTTAGCAGGTGTGATGCTAACACCTGAGCCTGTATCAATGCTTCCTGTCTGGAGTGAGACAGGGGCAGCAGGTCGTCCAGGTAAAACAAAACTCTCATCCCTGCTTGTGCAGTGGATGCAGGGCTGTCTCCACACACTTTGAGAACGTACGAGGCGCGAGGGAGTACCCAAAAAAAAAAAAAAAAGGCAACCTGTTGTACTGGTACTTCATCCCTTGAAAGGCGAAACGCAGAAATTTTCTGTGTTTTGGGATGATTGGTGTGTGAAAATAGGCATCTTTTAAAACGATGGAGACAAACCAGTCGTTTTCCTGGATGTTGTCCAACAGCTGTCTGTTCATCAACATGTGAAAAAATCTGTTCATGATCGCTTTGTTGAAAGCTGACAGATCCAGAATCGGTCTCATCCCTCCCTGTGTTTTCCTCCTCGTTGGGAACTCTTGAGATTACACCTTTTATCAGAAGCTCTTGGACTTCTGCATTTAAGGCTGAGACTTGGTCTGGTGATGACAGGACCGTCTCTATAACTCCTCCGAACGGAGGGGGTCGGGTTGCAAACTGCAGCGTGTAACCCTTGCATAGCACTCTGTCCATCCATCTGTCCGGTGAGCATGTTTTTAACCACTCTGCGTGACGTTCGTGGAGTGGACGTGCGTTTAAATGATGTGCCGTGTTTTGAACGGATGTCATCCAAACCTCCGCCTCGACCGCCGTCATGCGTCGCGGAAATGTTTTCCGCGTGACCCAAGGCGAGGCTTTCTCGAAAGGGCTGTTCTGCGCGCGCCCGCGCGCTGTGACTGGATCGCGGACCAACCTTCATGTCCGGGCGGGGCGGTAGCTGTGTGCTGAGGCGAGGCGTGTGTCAGCTGATGAAGTGAAGGTTGTGAGCCTCGCGGGAGCGCACGTTTCCTCTGGAGGGACGCGCGCCGCTCTCGCTGAGGGCGGGGCCCGTCATTAGATTCATTCAGCTGTCTCACGCTTATGCCGCCGTGAGCTGCTGATCGCTGGGACGCGGTGGATGACGGCCACTCGCGTTCATACAGGAGAGGCGTGTGTTGTTTTCGCTGAGAGCAGGGACCTCCACCGGACCCGGCCTGCGGTCCCACATTTATCCCGATGTGGGCCGGTGAGCGCCGGGCAGCTGTGCGTGCATCATCGACACAGTGCCGTTGGATGGAGGCTGCTTGTCTCGCTCGGGAGCGCGTTAACACCGTTGGGAGGTGATCGTGCGGGTCTGATTGACAACAAGTTATTTCGCTTACCGTGGTGTCACGTGAGCGTCTGGGCATGTGAAGGAGCGGCGGTGGATTTAAAAAACCTTTATTTAAGGACACCGGCTCTTATGAGTGGAGGATGTGTGTGTAGCGGCTGTGAGCTCATCCGAGCTTACAGACTGGCTAAAAACAGGCATTTTGATCTTTGAAAAATCATTTATTCAATTCCTGTGTCATTTATACACACATCCTCCGCAGACCGTCATTTCTTAAAACTTCTCCCCCGTGAGCTCTGCGGTTTGTTTGCTCCGAGCGCCGTCTGCAGGCGATCTCTGGGGAAAACGCTGAAGTGCAGGCTGCCGGACTGAGGAGGGGTGGTCTCTGGCGGGCGGGGCTGGTGGTGGAGCTGGGCGAGACGAAGCTGCTGCTGCCGTGGAGCGTCGATGTTTCTGCCTCTGCTTTTGACGATCTCTCCAGCGGGCTGGAGGACGGAATGAGCCGCGCGGCTTGATGAGATGGCGTACAGCTTCCGACGTCTCCTCCGACTGCTTCGAATTCGTCAGCATGGACGTCAAGCTGCTTCCGAACAGCGCGTCCGATGAGATGGGGCCCTCCATCCGGTCTTTGTGCAGCTTTTCCGGCAGCAATGGAGAGTGACGGAGCCAGATGGAACGTTGGATTACCGTCATCCATGCTACAATCCTCGACAGGCAAACCGAGGGAGCGGCGCACATGTTGAGGATGGCGTCTGCCGATTACACAGGGAGCTCTTTGTCTCCTCCGGCAGGTGTGAGGTCTCCAGCCTTTTCGACATGCTAAATGCTAGCAGCGCATGTTGTTGCTAACTGCGGTTGCCTGAAAACACGTCGGTGGGCTCGATTGGAGAGCTTTGGTCGCCGTCTGGTTCCTCCGGAGGGACGGGACGCTGCTCCGACCTGGACAGCTTCGCTCCGGAAGCTTCCGCGAGGCTTGGCTCCAGGGGAGGGAACCGAGGAATAGCGTCAGTTGCCTTACAGAAGGAGTTCTTTGTCTCCAAGGCAGGTCTGCGGCCTTCAGTCCCTTGGACATGCTATATGCTAGCAGCGCACGTTGTTGCTAACTGCGGCTGCCTGGAAAAACACGTCAGTGAAAAAATAACCTTTCCGCCGATCATCCGAACTGGCGGGAAAAGGCGAGGGACGTAGAAAAAAGGGGTCCCTTCATGTCAGCCTCCTCCCGGGTTCCGCCGGGCAACCCCTGAGGGCGCTGTCGGCCGGGAGCGGTGTGATCGCCGATGCGAAACGAGGTGGGATGGGGTGAGCATTCACTCAGCCCCCCTCCACCTACACTACGCTCCCCGGGAGGGAATGAGCAGCGGGGGCTGCAGCTGAGCACACCTTGCCCCGGAGGAACCATCCGGTTCGCCCCGAGGGTCGGCGATAAGAGGAAAAACACAAGATGGCGTTGTCCAGCGTGTAATGACCTGTCACTGGGAAATGTTCCCGGACGCTTACCTTGGAATAAGACTGCTGTCATCTTCTCCTCGGGGAGGAGAACTCACCGGACGACCGGAGGTCGACTGCCGGGCCAAGCATCCTTCACAAGGTTGGTCATTTACACAATTTATCTTCTTTGTTCTTCTGACAGTGCTATATTAGCTCGCTGAAGAAAAAATGGGAGCCGATTTCCCGCTCTTAACGTAATTTATACGGACCGGGTGGGGCCCACACAGCAGGTGGGCGTGGACTAATTTTTTTTTCAGTGCTTATGCTGCGCATAACGGGATAAACCATCAGCGACAGCCTTAAAGGGCGAAGCCTATATGAAATAGAACAGCTGAAATTAGCAAAACAAACATGCTGAAATGTAGCTGAAATTAAAGAACAAGATTTTGCTGAATTAAGTAAAAATTATCAGAAATTAGCACAAAACTAGTAAATTAGCTTTAAAATAGCTTAATTTAGCCAAAAGTAGCTGAAAAGGCTGAAAAAAAATCTTAAATTACCAGAAGGAAGCAGAAAGAGCTGAAATAAGCTTAAAAATGTATAATTACCTGAAAAGGCTAAAATCAGCATAAAAACAACTAAATAGTAGTTGAAATAGTAGAAAAGGCTGAAACTAGCATAAGAAAGCTGAAATGAGCATAACAAGCTGAATTTACTATAAAGAATTTAATTAGGTTGAGAGTAGAAAAAGTTACCATAAAAAACTTGTTTACCTGAAAACAACTGAAATTAGCTAGAAAAAATAAAAAAAATCTAAAAAGGTAGCTGAAAAGGTAGAATAAGCTTAAATTAGCAGAAGAAAGCAGAAAGAACATGCTTGCCCAATTAGGCTGAAAGAAGCAGAACTGAGCACAAGAAAGTGAAAGTTGTCTTTAAAAAAAACCCTGAAATTAGCAACAAAAAAAAATCTAGAAAATAGTTTAAAAATCAGAAAGAAGCTGAAATTACTAGAAGGAAGTGGAGAGAGCACAATTTTGCTGAATTAGGATGGAAAAAGTTGAACTGATTACAAAAAATGTGGAATTAGCTTTGTATCGCTTCGTATATAAGAGCTAAATAATTGCTGAAATTGCAACAAAAAAGTTGAAACTTGCACAAATAAGCTGAAAGGAGTATACCACACTGAAATGAGCAGAAATAAGTTAGAAGAAGCACAAAAATGTTGTAGTTGGCAGAAATAATCTGAAAGGAGCACAAAACAGCTGAAAAACAGCTGAAATTATCTGAAAGAAGCTGAACCGGAACAAAATGTGAAAGAAGCAGTAATAGGTTGTAAACAGATTTGAAGGATGCAATATGAGGTCAATTCATTTTCTATGAGAAAAGAAACATGGCAGAAAAGGCTAAATATTTCAAAAAGCTAAAGTTGCAACAATACCAAAGTCATAGCAGGATTGTCCTGAAAGAGCTGAGCGTTTTGATTTATGATTTGTTGAAAAAGCTTGAAAACTGCAGGACGAGAATCGCGCCGATAAATGTACGGAAGAAAAATGGATCAAAATAGTGTGAATGCTTCATAAACGTTCACACAATCAATGATTTTGTCTTAAAACAAAAAAGGAAGTGACAGGCAGCAACAAAGTCACATCGTGGAGTTTTAGAAAATATATTTTAAATGCCCCTTTTTTTTGGTGGGCAATAAAAAAGTTAAGAAAAAAATGTATTCAAATGAAACAATAAAAATGTGACGGATGAAAAAAGATGCAAAGCTTCAAACAAACTGTGCAGAAAATGACTTAAACTGTGTAAAACAGGCAACTTTGAAAACAGTCAGAGGAGACAGATGTTGTATGGCCGCCCCGGTTGGAAAGACTTCCTGTAATGATTGTGACGACAACAGAAGTCCGTGGAAACCCTGCTTTGCTGTATGTCCAGCGTGGGTTCTGGTTCTGGCACCCTTTTCTCCACCATCTCTTCAAACTGGTCCAGTCTGCAGCCAATAGCCTTCTCTATGGGCTTATTTTATGTGAATAAACACTGCTCGAACAACAAACCGAGCAGCGGCTACGTCACACCGCTTTTAGAAGACCTCCAACATCTCACGGCACGTCGAAGGACCTGAGTCTGTTCATCCCCTCTTTTGTTAGCAACTTGCTTTAATATAAAACCTTTTTATTCAAAACTAGAAGCCTCGTCTTTAACTTACAGATTTAAGTGTTTTGTTTTAAAAAATATGTTAACTTCTGTTTATCAAAATCCCAAAATATACCTCATTCAATACGATTCAGTTCTGAATATTATTTTATTCTCAAGTTTGTTTTTCCCATCACTGACTTGTACGTTTTCTTTACTTACAGAACATTTGTCAAAATATTAGACCGACTAAACAAAGATGATAAAACTGTGTCATCCGTGATGTCATTAACTATTTATTATTTTAACGGAGGGTCCTTTTTAATGGAGGTTTTATCAGAGTAGCTGAAATTTAAGACATACAATCGTGTTCGTGCTTCATAACAATCTGCCATAAATGAACAATATGTAGCATTAATACCTTAGCTGCACTGATCATATGAGATATTTCTGTTTGCAAATAGACTGTTAGATAAAATGTGTTTGCTTGAATGTGTCACAGTCTTTCCATCAACCATAAGGTAATTCTGATGCATTCATACGTGTACAAAAATCTCAACATGTTTAAGAAAATAAGAGTTCAGAGAAGGTAAGGCTGAAGATAAGGTTGTTACAGGATTTACTGCAGAGAGGTGTAACAGAGGGACACACTGGAAGGTGAAAGCGTACTCTCGCTGTTACCATTATGACCGAGTGTAAATAATTAAAAACTAAAGAAATTGCATTTCCTGAAAAAAATGCAGTGTGAATGCTCATTGCAGAAAAACGTGCTGACAAACAGCTAAAATTGGCTAAAAACATGCTAAAATGTAGCTGAAATGAAGAACTAGCCTAACGTAGCAGAAGAATGCAGAAAGAAAACATATTTTCTCAATCAGCTTTTAAATAAGCAGAAATTAGCACAAAAATTGGGAAATTAGTTAAAAAAGCTGAAATTACTTTGTAGCAAAAATAGCTGAAAAGGCAGAAAGAAGTTTAAACTGTCAGAGTGAAGCAGAAAGAGCTGAAATGAGTCAAAAAGGTGGAATTAGCTGAAAAAGCTACAATTAGCATAAAACAGCTAAATAATAGCAGCAACTAGCAAAAGTTGAAAAGAGCATAACAAGCTGAAATTGGCATAAAGAAGTTAATTAGCCTGACAGTAGCAGAAATGACCACGAAAAACTTGAATTTATCTGAAAACACCTGAAATTAGCTAAAAAAAATATATGCAAAAGTTAACTGAAAGGGAAGAATAAGCTTAACTTGGCATAAAAAGGCAAAAAGAACACATTTACCCAATTGGGCTGAAATAATCATAAATAAGCGCTCAAGAAATTTGCAAAAGAAACAGCTGAGAAGTAGCTAAAAAGACAGAAAGAAGCTGAAATTACAAGAAGTGGCGAGAACACATTTTTGCTGATTTAGGCTAAAAAAAATAAATGAGTGCAAAAAAAATGTGGAAATAGCTGAAAAGGCTTAAATTAGCATAAAAACAGCTAAATAGTAGCTGAAATGGTAGAAAAAGCTGAAACTTGCAGAAATAAGCTAAAAGGAGCATAACAAGCTGAAATAAGCAGAAATAAGAAAGTAAAAAATGGGTACAAAAAGGCATTTGTTCCTTCTGCGATGAATGTACAATGTCCTATTTAAACGCAGCCTCGCATAACAAACCATTGTCTGCTGAGATGTTTCCATATTTTTAATGTATCATGTATTTTAGAAAGTTTTTAATTTAATGTTTTTAATTGGGTTAGCAAAGCTCTTTTTTTTAATTAAGTTTTTATGACATTTTTAACTTGTGTTGTTTTCATGAGCCAGACGTCAAAGATAAATCTTTATTTCATTGAATGTTATGGACAATAAAGTTGAATTGAACTGAAGTTAGAAGAAGCACAAACATGTTGTCGTTAGCAGAAAGAATCTGAAAGGAGAACAAAAGAGCTGAAAAAACAACTGAAAGTAGCAGAAAGCTGAAAAAAAATGATTAAATTTGCACTAAAAAGCTGAAAGACGCTGAACCAGAACAAAATGTGAAAGGAGCAGTAAAAGGTTGTAAACAGATCTAAAGATATGAAGGATGTAAAATGAGCTCAGTTCATTTTCTACGAGGAAAAAGTGGCAGAAAAGGCTAAATATGTCAAAAAGCTAAAGTTGCACCAATACCAAAAGTCATGGCAGGATTGTCCTGAAAGAGCTGAACGTTTTCATGTACGATTTGTTGAAATAGCTTGAAAACTGTGCAACAAAAATCGAGCCGAAAAACCTACGGAAGAAAAATGGACCACGATAGTGTGAATGCTTTATAAACATTCACACAATAAGATTGTACTTTAGGGTCAGAGAGCAAGGGAGAGAGCAGAGCCATGAAGACGAGAAAGGGCAGGACTCTTCCTCTTTTGGAAGAAAACATGGAAATTGGAAATGACAAGAAAAAAAATATATATATATTTTAGGAGATAAGGTGTGCATTGTATTTCTGTGTAAAAAGGGAAATAAAATCCTGAGTTATTTTCTCAGTGGAACAACATCGCAGCTCAATTTCCTCTGAAAATAAAGGTTGGTGAAACTGTAATCTGAAGGGTACGAATCTTTTTTCAGTCTCTGCAGACACCTCCGTCTCTCTGCAGCTTCTGAAAGGACTCACCTCTGGAGTATTACTACGGTGTTGCTGAAAACAAAAATATGCTTTGTTACACATGATATCCTTGACATACATTGTGCACCTTGGACTGTGATCTGAAGCTTTCATCCATTCTTCGTGTTTCTGCAAAAAGTCTTTGTGCAGCACAGTTCCCCTCGTTCATTAAAGTCCAAATCACTATCTCAGAAATTTGTTTTAGCATGTACGTAAAATAGCGTTTTGTGGGGAGTTTGCTCAAAGATGCCATTTTAGGATGTTTAAGTGCCATGAAACATTTTTATTATACGCCTGTCAAAGGGCAGACATGTTGTGCAATCTCTGTCCGTATATGCTTACACTTTTTGTCCCGTCTATAACCTCTGATCTGCTCAAGAAGTTTGAACAAAACTTTGTACACATTTGCATCATCACTAGACGGAGTGTAGAACACACTTTTAATTGCCCCAGCTCCAAGGTCAAGGTCATAAATCAAGGTCAAATGGTATATTATATAGTCTTTGGTCTTTGGTCTTTGATTGTCTGAGTCATAACGTTTGATCCACTCAAAATTATTTAACGAAACTTGGTATGGATTTGTACCACCACTACATGACTTGTCACATATTTTCATCACCCCATCTTCAAGGTCAAGGTCACAAATAAACAGAGGTGGAAAGAGTACTGAAAATTTGTACTCAAGTGCAAGTACTGTTGCACTGCTTAAATTGTACTCAGTTACAAGCAAAAGTACTGGTGTTATAAAAATACTTAAGTAAAAGTACAAAATACTCTTCTCAAAAACTACTCAGAGTATTAATTACTTTTTAACCAATTGATGTTTCGTTGTGTTGTCAATAGAAGACATTCAGTTTGATTTATTGTATATAGTAGCAACTCTAAATTGTCCCTAGGTGTGAGTGAGAGAGTGAATGGTTGTTTGTCTCATTTGTCTCTATGTGGCCCTGTGATGGACTTGCGACCTGTCCAGGGTGTACCCCGCCCCTCGCACAGTGATTGCTGGACATGGGCACCAGCGACCCCCGTGACCCAAAATGGAATAAACGGGTAAAGATAATGGATGGATGGATGGATGGGTATATAGTAGCTAAATTCAAAGCACATTTCTCAGACGAACAATAAATTATAGAAAAATTACACTAAGGCCATTTCTTTTGTAAACAACTGTAAATAAAGCAGGAATGTTAAAAGAAAGACAAAAATGTTTTTGAACAGGCATAGAACAGTTTAAAACTTTTCCAAATACACTGAACATCAGGTAAGTGTCTTAAACTCTGACATTTCTGTCACCCTTCCCTTTCTGAACCTTTTGTTCAGCGTCAGCAGGAGCTGGTTTTCTAAGTTAACAGAGTCTATCCGACTTAGTTTTGCTAAGAATAAACTCTAAATAACTCTCTACGGAGTTGTCCTTTGCTTACGTCATGTTGACGCGATCATTGGCTACAAAGATGCTGATGAACGGTTTGAGTATTGATTCAAATTGTGTCTGTACTCGGTAGCGACTTCTGATTTTAAAAGTAGTGAAGTAGATTGCATGGTCTAAATTGTATGAGTAAGAAATACTCATACAAGTACCCCAAAAAATCTACTTCATTACAGTAACGTGAGTATTTGTAATTCATTACTTTCATCCCTGCAAAAAAAGTCAAATGTTATACAAGATTACTAAGGTATTGTTTTTATTGAAAACACTTAATGACTTCTTTCGGCTGTTCCCTCTTCAGTGGTCACCACAGCGAGTCATCCTCCTCCATCTCACTCTGTCCTCGGCATCCTCTGTCCTCCAACTACCTCCATGTCTTCTCTAACTGCATCCATATAGCTCCTCTGTCTTTTTTCTGGCAGCTGCATGTCTAACATCCTTCTACCAATATACCCACTGTCCCTGCTCTGGACATGTCCAAGCCATCTCAGCCTGGCCTCTCTAACTTTATTTCCCAGTTGTTCAACCTGCATTCCTAACCTTATCCAGCCTTACGCCTCAACATCTTCATTTCTACCACAAGGTCTAAAATAGAAGTAATTATTTTAGAAATTATTGGGATTGAATGATAATATATATATTTGCTTTTAATTAGCCCAAAGATGATTCAGAGGCCAATGGATCAGAACTCTCCACACTGTCCTCTCCTGTGTCTGGAGGGGGTCACCATGGAGAGCCGGCGAGCAGAGAGACCACTGACACCGAAGCAGCAGGTGAGCAGAGCTCAGCCAGGCTCCAGATGTGAAACCACTCACTCCTCCTTTACATCCTCGTCACATCCATCTATAATGAGGACAACGTTTCCCTGTGTTTGTGTCAGGAGATGATCTAGAGCACGAGCACGATACGGTGCTGCAGCTCCAAGAAGTCATCGAGCAACTGAGGAACGTCTTCCCTTCAGAACCGGGTGGGTACAGATTGGGACGGCACAAATCTGTGCTGCACCGGCTCACCAGACTTCAGAGACTTTCCCTCTCGAATGCCCCGGGAGAGCGTGAGCGATGGAGAGGAGCACAAATATGTACTGCTGCGGGTCGATAGTTCGAGGGAAGGGACAGGAAGATTAAATGGTGTAAAGGAGGAGGAAGATAAGTGACACACAGAGACTGCAGCAATGAAAAAATGACGGAACACCAACTGTCACCAACTTTATGAACAGCCCGAACACAAAAAATAAAGTTGTTTGCTGGGAAATTTAGGAAACTGTGTTCATCAGAAATAAACTTTTTTGTCAATTAAAGGAAGTAATCCATATTTCCCACAGTCTTTCATCGTTTACATGTTTGTTTGTTTCATCGAGTTTTAGACGAAGATCATCTTAGGTTGAGAAATGACAGAGTTGGAGCCATTTTGGTCAAACCTTGAAAAATAACATTCAGCATTCATCTCGTGGGATGTCACACTCAGTGTGTGTGTTGTGAATGACTCTCAGCTACTACCACAACAAATTTAAGCTCTCTATCTGTAATATTGATCAAAATATTGCCATTTTTACGTTGGCTAATGTTGAGTAACTGTGGCAGCCAAATTAAATTGGGGTACCTCAAAAGGTGATCAGCTGTAGAGGTACACTGTAGTCCCTCGCTACTTCACGGTTCGTTTTTCGCAGACTCGCTCTATCACGGTTTTTCAAAGTAAGATTGGACATGACACATGACTGATTGATGGATGAACTGCACGATCGGCATGGATATTTAAATTTGAAATAAATTATTTTAAATGATTTAGCACCTGCGTGCAGCCCACAGCTGTGGGAGAAGCTTCCTCCTGCAGCTGATCAGCTGATCTCCGTGCAGAGTGGAGAAGTGGGCGTGGCCGACAGTGCAGCCAGAGGCAGAGAGCTGAAATCATGACATTCTGTGCTCCTTTAGAGCATTTAGAGTTTAGAAACATTGTTCAGAATATTGCAAGAGTGTGGGAAGGGTTCAAAACCCCGTTATACTACTTCCTACTTGTACTACTATTCCTACTTTGCAGTTTTTCACTTATCGTGGGGCTTCAGGGTACGGATCCCCAGCGATAAACGAGGGACTACTGTAAATATCTTATGAGTTTCATTAAATTCCATTCAGTGGTCCATGAGATATTTTGCTAACAGAAAAGAGAGACCGAAACGGGTAATGCTAAAGTTTTAACCAAAGATCTTTCACAGTGTCTGGTGCTCTGCGGATGAGTTGGGGATCCCTCTTAGGTATAACAATTTTAGGTTGATGCCTTTAAACTTTGCTGAGTTTCAGACATTTTTGTACTTAGGTTGATTAGGTGTGGCAGCCATTTTGAATAGGATTATAAATTGATTGTAAATATACATCCAGTGAGTGTTTCCTGAACATTTCAGTAATCACTGGTTCTTCAGATATTTTAATAACAGACACACAAAAGATTCAAAAACAGAATAGTTCGCCTCCTCCCATTTCATGTGCTCCTCAACTTGTAAAATCAATTTTTTTCTTTTCTTTCCTAATTTCAGGCACCACCTCACACATCTAATCCTGAGTTGGACTCGAGGAGCAGAATGACGGCCTGAAAGGTTGCCTGATAGCTGAGGGAGGCGCTGGGGTCAGGCGGCAACGTGCCGGGCCCTGTGACCGGAGCAGCAGCAGCTCAGATTCTGAGAACTAACCCTCCTCCGGAACGCTGTGCACTAAAAGCCTCTGTCTTGCAAACTGCTGAAGACTCACACTTTGACCAGGCTGGGCTTCACAAATCCAGTGACACCGCGTCCAGAAGCAAAAAGGAAACAGTTGTTAGCAGAAATTCAGTAAGAGGAAGACTGAAGTGAGAAGAGACGCCCGGCCAGAGCACTGTGCTTACCAGTTTCTGTGTAGTCGATCAGAGGTGTGAAGCTTTATAACCGTTCAGAGCACAAATTCCACGAGAAGAACTTGGAAAAAATACTAAATCAAACAGAAAGGGAATATTGTCTCGAAATGCCTGCATTTTGTTAATCTGTTTTTACATCGGTGTTTGGTTTCTCCTTCAGTTTATTTTTGAGTCTTTAAATCAGGGATGTGCGGACTGATTTCATCTGTGTAAGTGGTGCAAATTGGAGCAGAGTGCACCCAGAACCGCTCGTTGACATCGTGAGAATGACGCACCATCTTCGGTTCAACTCATGGTTTATTTACGACAGCCAAAGTGCCCGCTAGCGCAGCGTCTGTTTGCACGCGCCGCGTTTCCGCGTCTCGAACTGCGTGCCGCTCTCATCGCTTCCCTTCATGTGCGCACACACACTTCTGCTGCTATACATACACTCTATTTACAAACCACTCTATTTACAATCCTGCATTATGCACAAAAACACAGACTCCCTGCATGATTGCTAAGATGCTGTGCTGCATCACGCAGACCTACACCCGCTTACTTTCAGCCAAACAGCGATCCGTTTATTTTCTCATTTGAATTCAGACAAGTTGTCTGTTTGAGCCAACTTGTATTGCGACTGGATTTGTGTCTTGTTGAAGAAATATATGCTGATAAATAACAGCATGCAGGCCTCCTCCCTGAGGTCGTATTGTTCTCCTGCTGTTTGAAGACAAATTGACAGAAGGAGCATCAGACTGAATCCCCTCCTTTTCTGTGCAATACCAATTCCAGACACTGCAGGGGACTCGCAAGGCACACCAACATAATGTTGTCCACAGACATTATCCTTAATAATCGCCTCATTTCATGCAGGTTTGAAAAAAGATTGGTAGCTATGTGCTTTGTCATTTCCCTTGATAGTGCATTAGATTTACACAAGCTTGTGTGGAATTAGACATTTTGGTGTAAACGTAGCACAATTAATGCCTTAAAACCAAATCGAATCCATACAAGGAAAGTTCATTTTTCTTAACTTTATTCTTTTTCTATACAGAGAGTGAAGGAGTGCGTGTTTGTCAGTTCCTGCACAGGCCGGTGGTTGATTGAAAGTGATGGAACAAGAGAAGTGAAGAGTGGGATCACAGCATAGTTGAACGTCCATGGGTTGAAACCAGTTTATGTGTGAACCCGTGGCGCTGGGAGTGCTCGGAGGGAACGAAGATGTGAAAGGCATAAAAGGAAGGTTGGAGGGGAAAAAAAAAAAAAAGAGTTTATAGCTTGAGGGCTGGTGGGAGAGATTTGCTTTGATGTGCCTACCACAGGAAAAAAAAACCTGAGACAATGAAGCTCTTGTGTTTTCTCTGAAATCATACCACCTAATTTTCTCAGAAAAAGAGGAGCGAACCATTCTGAACCTGGAGCAGAAGGCTCTCTGACCTCACAAACACGAGTTTTGAAACCCGTGCACTGCATTCATTACGGGCTCCCAACATTCACATTTGACACCATCCTCCTCTGCGCTTTGCTGCCTGTTAGTTTTGATGCTGTTGCTAGGGAACTGTCCCCAAGGACGCAGTTCCACAGGTTTGTGAGATGGGTAGGTGATGTGCCGTTCATATTACAAATGCTAATAGCCTTAAGGGAAGCGAGAAGGAGAGAGAGGGAGAGGGAGCACCTTGTTTCCTCAAAACCAACCCTCCAATTTTCCACTTCCACCTCCACTGAAACCTGCTGCTGTTCAGCTGCTGAGGATAATCATTATTATTAGTGAAATATTTTAGTGCATCAGCAGCAGCTCCAGCTTTGTATTTTTTTATTTTCTGGGCATTCACAAGTCAGAACAATGAGCAGAAGCTCGGCTTGTGGGAGAAAAGAAGTGTTTGTTCGCAGTCATTTATCTCTGGGTATTTACACATCTCATTAAACAATGATTACCCATCATGCATATTGTCTCCGTGCTCTTGTGAGTACACACAAAAGATGTAGCAGTGACAAAACGATGCAGAGGCATTCCCCATGTGTCTACTATCATTGTGTTTATTTCAGATGATGTACAGGAGGCAGAATGGCAAAAAAAACCTCATGAAATGTTTTTTATCTGTCGTCATCTGAAGTCTCATCCATAACATGCTCTTATCCTGCTGTAGGAACCTTATATTATCCACCGCACACTCATATAAACACGTCCCTGCTCCCGGTGGCAGAGGGATTAAAGATGAAGGCGAGTCTCCCTAAAAAAACACCATCACGGTCCTGACTTGGCATCCAACATATACCACGATGCGTCTGACCAGGCAACAAGAAATCATCACATCACACAACATAAACCAGGTTAATGCATCAAACACACACACTGATGAACTGAGATGTCTCGTTTCTTTTTAACTTGCCATTAATACGCCTCGTTAATCACCTAAATGTTTCTGGTTTATTAGTTTTGATTTTCTGTTTTAGTCCCAACCTTTTCACCGTCTGTCTTCTCTGGAGTTTTTAATCTGTATAAGAAGTTTTCTGAGGAAAGGCTTTTTACTGTAATAACAAGTGGATTACTGGCTGCTTTCTACTCTTTGTGTACAGAAATAAAACTTTGTATTTGGCAAACTTCTTGTCTGTGTACATTTTTTATGTGAAAGAAATGAGCCCTTTGAGAATAGAGTAAAACAGCGTAACTCAGAATGAGGCCAAGTACACACAGTTTAAAGGAAATTGTTTGGCTTTCAAGAAATAAATTATATTTATTTCCTGCTTATTTATCTCAGAGACTAATCAGTGGGTGTACATCTATAACATTGTTTGGAGCACCCATCACAGCTGCTCCACACTAGCCAATGCAAAAATGGCTTTAATAACACACACAAGTTTGTTGTGTTTATTTGTCATATGCAAGGTTAACACGGTTAACAGTACGATGAAATGCTTGGGATGAGAAGAACCAATTCGACTCGCTAAAAAAACAACAAAGAACAAACAAGAAAATGCAAAAAAGCATACAATAAGGGTACACAAAAAAAGTACCAAAAAGTGAAAAATTGATTAAAATATTTACAATGTCCTAAAGAGATACTGAGCAACAACATGGTAGAATATAATGGTGCAGCAGGATGAATTTGAATAAGTATTTTGAGGTAGTAATATAAGCTAAAATACACGATATACACATACAGTATATATACAGACACACACACCTCTCTCTCTCTCTCTCTCTACATATATATACTGCACATAACCAACATATACCACACGGGTTGTGTGACAGGTTATTGCACAGGTAGTGACATTGAAGTTGAATTATTAGTTATTGCCAGTTGTTCAGTGTTATTTATCAAGAGTTCAGTAATCTGACAGCTTGTGGGTAGTAGCTGTCCGAGTCTTTTTGTACGCGATGACGGACTCCTGTGTCCTCTGCCTAAACGTAGTAACGGAAGAGTCCTTGTGCTGTGTGGGTGTGGTCCTTAATGATGCCGCGTGCTTTATGCAGACATCTGCTGTGGTTGATGTCCTGGATGGTGTGGAGACGGCTACCTGTGATGTCCTCTGCTGTTTGCATCACCCTGTGTAGAGCTTTCCAGTTCTGACTGGTGCAGTTCCCGTACCATCCTGTGATGCAGCCTGTCAGCAGGCTCTCAATGGTGCACCTATAAAAGTTTGTGAGGATGCTGGTGTTTGCACCAAACTTCTTTAGTCTTCTTAGGAAATGGAGTCTTTGTCTGGTTTTCTTGACCACAGTGTCTGTATGTAATGTCCAGGACAAATCCTCGGTAATTTGAACACCGAGGAACTTGAAGCTGCTTTGTTTATGTAGATGGTGGAGTGCTGACCTCCACATTGTTTCCTGAAGTCCACTATCATCTCCTTTGTTTTGCTGACCTTTAGAGAGAGGTTATTTTCCTGACATTAGCTGGTCAGTGATTTCACCTCGTCTCTATAGGCACTCTCGTCGTCGTTGGTGATGAGACCCAGTATGGTGGTGTCATCAGCATACCTGATGATGTTAAAGCTGTGTTTGGCGCACACACGTTCATGTAAACGTACATTTTGGGGACTTTGCATTGACTTCCATTCATTTTCTACAGCCTAACCCTAACCCTAATCCATCTACACAAAATATCCAACATGTCAGAGAAGGGTCCAATGCAGGCAGAAGCAGGGGAAGCACTTAATGTGCTTTGATGGCTCCTCAGCTCTGATCTTCTGCCCCCTCAGCCGTGCGCCTTCGCCAAACATTAATAATAGTTGGTGGTATAAGCAGTCAAAGCTTAATTAAAAATATTGGGGGGAGTTTTCGGGTTCGGACCTGTAATTACTGTTAATTCGTAGGATCAGGTGGTGATGGCTGCGGGCTGGGGCCGGGTCAGTTCGGATTATTTGGACCTGAGTGCAACTCTAGTATAAATAAAGGTTGAAAATCCTTATGGGGACCTGGCTTTGGTCCCCACAATGTAGGATTTTTGGTAAAGATTGTCCCCACAATATAACCTGAAATAAACACGCACACTCAAAACTTACCTACGTCCATCCTGATGCATGCTCAATAATCCAGGTAGAAAAATCTAAAAAAGTTAAATCTGGTCCTCTGGACATTCAAAAAACAAAACAAAAAAATTGTAGAAACGTTTTGTCTTTCATCCACAAGACTTCTTCAGTCTGAGGTGCTGTATTCAGCTCAATCTTATAAATAGCACCTTCTTACCTACGTCCACATTGGGGACACATGTTTTAACTACTCACCTTAGGGGACATCCCTTTCTGAATGGTTTAGAGACAAAGTGTAAGTGATTTTGTTTACTCTAAATTCACAGAAACCAAAGTCACACACACATATACACACACATAATAACTCAGTCAGTTTTACCAATATCGAGCTAAAATTTGATATGATATATGAAAGTGACATTTGGAAAAATTGCATGAGATTGCGCATTAAGTTATTTCCAAGGTTTGACGTGCCACAAAAAAAGATTTTAGTCTAAACCTAGTGTGAAAGGCTGCAGGGCAATATGCATTCCTTCAAGGGATGCTAGGTCTTTAGGTTACTCTAATTTCTTGTCTCAGCTTTAAGCTTATTTATCTCTGTACCTCAACATTTGATGTAAACTTATTGGTTTGTTTTTACGGAGCCACCTTTTCCTAGCTTAGCGCTGGTGGCTTGGGTCCCAGAGTTTGTCCTGCTTGGATTTGTCACACCTTTTGTTTGGCTTTTGACCTTCTTCTTGCTCTTATCATGTGTTGATCTCTTGCTTGCTATAGTATCGGAGCTGGTGGCGGCACAGTCGCTATCTTTATGTGCTTTGTGGTTATCTGGTGCACCTGGCCCAGCTTCAGGAGCCACGACCCTTTCTGTGTTTTCATTTTCTGAGCCATCTCCACTCAACGTCACACATTCTGGCTCTTTTTTACGTTGCTCTGCTGTCAAACCTGGAATTCTTTTTGGTACTTCTTCTGTCTCAGCAGGGCAAGGTTTCTTTGAGCCTTCTGTCTCTTGATCCTTACAGTTTTCCGCCTTTTTATTTGAGTTTACTTCTGTTGCTTTCTGTGCAAATTTAATATTCTTTTTTCTCTCTGCCCTCTTAGTCTTGCTTCCACTGGGCCCCCACTTCTCCTTCGATGCATCCCAGTAAGTCTTGTTCTGGCGGGCGTGCATGGTGCGGACGTTTTCACCCAGCTTTTTCAACTCCTGCCGGACAAAGGACTTGAACTTTGGGTCCAATTTCTCCACCAGCGCTAAATCTCTCCAAGCTTCGTCCTCATTGCACAACGCAGAGTGAGCTTGTGCCCTCTGGTACACGGCCTTAAAGTTACCTTTAAGAGAAGCGAGAAAGGATACGAGTAAATGAGAGAGACAAAGACAGGAGAAAATATGAGATCAAAAGCAGCAAAATGAAACTTCCTGAGTGAGGCTGAAGCATCTTAATTGAATGCCAGAGGTGAAGCAGGTGACAGGAAACATCTAAGGAAAGCTAGGGAGGAGTAAACGATGGGGAAAGACAAACATAAAAACAGCTATTTCACATCAGCCTCTGCTATAAATAATTTATTTTAGAAGGAGCCGAAGGAAAACAATTCAGTTTAGACTGTGATGTCCGTGGGTGGGTGTCAGGGGGGAACAACAAAAGACAGAAACTTGGCTGTGAATGTTAGGTTTTGTTTTTTCTTGGCAAACAAAGAAATGAAGGATTGTTACAGACAAGTGTGAGGTGTTTGCTGAGGGACAGACATCAGACCCTGGTATTTTTTTAGATTTAAAAATGATGATAAACAGAAAAGTAGACATCACCTTGTGTTTTCTCTAAAGTACAGAGTCTGTTTTCACCCCCAACATTTTCAATTCAATTCAATTTATTTATATAGAACCAAGTCACAACAGAAGTCATCTCAGGGCACTGAACAGAAACATTCATATATAAAAAGTCAGTTAATAACATTATTTATCTGAGGAGCAGACTGCTTTGAATTTAACTTCAATACAGACTCTCATCTTGAGCAAGCATGACGGCAACAGTGGAAAGGAAAAACTCCTTCATGAGGAAGAAACCTTTAGCAGAACCAGGTTCAGGACAAGCGGCCATCTGCTTCGACCAGCTGGGTTTGAGGGGAACAGGAAGGAGGAACAGATACACAATGGCAAGTCGAGAATCATGTTAAGATAGAAATAGTATCAAATAAAAACTATTCAATTTTAGAAGTTCATTGAAGGAAATTAGGTCAATTTGTCCTCCAGTAGTCTTAAGCCTATGACAGCATAAGTCAACCCTAGCTATAGGATTTATCAAAAAGGAAAGTCTTAAACCCAGTCTTAAAACTGGACAATGTGTCAGCCTCACAGACAGAAACTGGAAGTTGGTTCCACAAGAGAGGAGCCTGATAACTGAAAGATCTTCCTCCCATTTTGCTTTTGGAAACTCTAGGAACTGCAAGTAAGCCTGCAGTCTGAGAACAATGTGCTCTGTTAGGAAAATATGAAACATAAAGATCTCCAATATAAGATGGAGCTAGGTGGTTGAGGGATTTGTAGGTTAGAAGTAAGAATTTGAATTCAATTCTGAATTTGACAGAGAGCCAATGGAGATATGATCTCTCCTATTAACTCCCAGTAAGATTCTGGCAGCAGCACTTTGGATCAACTGAAGACCTCCCAAAGAAGTTCTGGGACACCCAGATAATAAACCATTGCAATAGTGCAATGATCACTATAATGCAACCAAACATATGCTACCTTTATGCCTCTCCAGCAGCCTGTCGTTCAGCTCCACCACTTCCTGGTATCGTTTCAGCTCCAGCATGCACTGGCTGAGGTTGAGAGTGAGGGGAAGACACACTTTCTCCAGCGACTCCCAGTCCTCACCTTGTCGGTCCACCTGCTGAGAGGGACAGCATAGACGAACGGAGTTGAGGTGATGGATGACCGAGAAAATTTTGAAATGATGAAACCCAAACTAAAGTGTACCAACACGCATTTAAAAAGGTTAGAGGAAATGATGAAGATGAAGCTAAAATCTTGATTGATTCTGAGGATGGCAAGAAAAGAAAAAGATGAAGAAGGATGAAGTGAAGAAAAGAGAATTTGTAGTCTGTGAAAAGAAAGTAAAGACAGTGAGGTGGAACCGAGCAGTGAGTTGAAGAAGCGCAGGCAGGAGCTCAAGTACTGTCACAGTGGCATCTCTGTGGATATCTGTTATTTTTAGCATCGTTCCTCTGCTCTTCTTTGCTGACATAGCTTCAACAGCACAGTTTTTATTTCAGGGGGAAAAAGTATATCATTATTTTGAATTTACTGAAATGGTGGTAATTAAATATCAGAGACTCAGTCCTAAAGCTTTGCTGGGCATTTTTACCTCAATGCAGTACCCAGATAAAGTATTCATACCCCTTGAACTTTTCCATATTTTGTCCCATTAGAACCACAAACTTCAAGTATTCAAGTCTTTCACTGGAAAATGAGGTCATAGACCAACAGAGAGTAGCACAAAATTGTGAAATGGAAGGAAAGAGAGGTTTTTTTTGTTGTTGTTTTTTTACAAATAAAAACCTGATAAAGTGTGGTGTGCGTTTGTATTCAGCTGAACACGGTTTAAGCTCAGTCACATTGGATGGAGAGCATCTGTGGGCATCAGTTTTCAAGTCTTCCCACAGATTCTTGGTTGGATTAAGGTCTGGACTTTGGCTCACCTTTTTCCAAAGTTTACTGTGCCCCTCATTTGTCACCGGGATTTGTGGCTTTCTTCTTGCCACTCTTGCATTAAGGACAGACGTGTGGGGTGCAGATAAGAAGTCCACACAGGTGGACTTGATTAGCTAATTAGGCGACTTCTGAAGCCATTCAGCTTCCCTGGCTTTTAATTTGCAGTTATTAGCAATTATTAGTTATTAGTTTTGTGGGATTCTGTGTTTTTGTCGTGTCTTTTCTTTACCCCTTGTATTTCCTGCATTCCCCAGTGTTTTTCCTCCTTATGGTTCAGCTCCTGTCTCACCTGTCATTAATTCTAATCACCCCAGGTGTTTGTCATTTCTGTCTCATTACTGTTCTCTTTAAATTCAGTGTCCCTGTTTTTCTGTGGTCGGTGGATTGTGCTGTAAAGCCTGATGTTTTATTCCTCCCTAAAAGTAAGTTTTGCTGCCCCATCAGCTTTTGTTTTGTTTAAATAAATTCAAATTACTTATTTTTACCTAGGAGTCTCCTGTTGTCTGCCTGCATGTGGGTTCAACAATTAAAACAACAATCATGTCAAGTTTTAGTTATTGGCAATTATCAAAGAAAAGGGGGCTGGAAAAAAAAAGGCACGGCACATTCTTCAGATTTTCCATTTGTAAAACACTTTGAAAAACGTAGTATTGTCTCTCCCCTTCACATTGATGCTTTTGTGTTGTATGATAACATGAAATCCCAGTAAAATACTTCAAAGGTTGCGGATGGAAATGGTCAAGAATTGTGAATAGTTTTTCAAGGCACTGTAACTCTTACTTTACAGGACAGTTGTATACTTTTACAACCCATTACACGCACCTTATTTTGTAGGAAGTCCACATATTCTAAAGCCTCCCTAAACTTGACAGAAGCTTCTTGAAAGTGTTTTTGTTTGATGTGAAAGTTTCCTTCGTTCTGCAGCAGCATGACCAGTCGTAACATCTGCTGCCAGTCCTTCCCTTCCATTTTATCACAAGTGTTCAGGTTGATGGCAGGACAGCCTGCTTCCTCTTGCTCACCCTCAGATGGTGCAGAGTTACTTTCTTCAGATCCTTCTTTAGTAATTTCAGCACATTTTGGCTGAATCGACTCTTCTCCCACCTTCATCGCTGTTGTGACACTTTCAAGGTCTCCATCGTGCTTTTTTCCCTCCTTGCTGTCGGTCTTTTCCTCCTCCTCTTTATTCTTAATTTCCATTTTCTCCAGCTTGTTCCAGTACTGCTCCTTCTCCTCCCAGTACTTCTCCTTCATGCGCTCCGACAGGGCCTTCAGTTCTCGATGGACCAATGAGGACAAAGTGATGTCGAGGTGGGCCACCATCCTGAAGTCTCTCTGGGCCTCCTTTTCGTTCCACACAGCAGCGTGAGCCTTGGCCCTCTTGTAGTAACCCTTCACGCAGTCTGAGAAACGAAAATCAACAATATAAAAAAGTGTTTAAAACGAGATAATTGTTCGTCATACAACTGACTCTCTGGAAGCTGAAGGATTAATTTTTGACTATTTAAAATGAAGAGTAAATGTGTGTTTTCATTAAGGCAAGGCATTTCAGTCAGACAAAATCTGCTTAAAGATTTCTCACACATGGATGGTAGACATAAATTATAACAAGGTCTAATTGTGTGAATGCAACTTAACAACAAAAATAAATTATAACTTCTTTCTACCAATTTCAGCTTGTTATGCTCCTTTCAGCTTATTTATGCTAGTTTCAGTTATCTCAACTACTATTTAGCTGTTATGCTAATTTTAGCTCTTTTTTTTTTTTTTTTTTTTTTTTTTTCCCCCAGATAATTTCCACTTTTTTGTGCTCCCTTCTGCTTCTTTCAGTAAACCTGTGTTCTCTGGTTTCTTCTGATAACTTAAGCTTCTTCTACCATTTCAGATACCTTTTTTTTAAAGCATTTTTTAACTAATTTCCGCTGTTTTCAGATTCAAATTTTCTGTGGTAGTTTCTGCTACTTTGAGCCAAATTAACTTTATTTCTATTAATTTCAGCTTATATTCCTTTCAGTTTTTTGTGCTATTTCAGCTATTTATTTATTTGCTGTTTTGTGCTAAATTTAGCTGTTTCAGCTAATTCCACTTTTTTTTTTTTTTTTTTTTAAAGCATTTTTTTAGCTAATTTTCTAATGTTTGTGCTCCATCCATCCATCATCTTTACCTGCTTGTTCCATTTTGGGTCACGGGGGTCGCTGGTGCCCATGTCCAGCAATCACTGTGCGAGGGACGGGGTACACCCTGGACGGGTCGCAAGTCCATCACAGGGACACATAGAGACAAACGAGACAAACAACCATTCACGCTCTCACTCACACCTAGGGACAATTTAGAGTTACCAATCAGTCTAACATGCATGTTTTTGGTCTGTGGGAGGAAACCGGAGCACCCGGAGAAAACCCACGCATGCACGGAGAGAACATGCAAACTCCACCCAGAAAGGCCCCCGGACCGGGGTTTGAACCAAGGACCTGCTCGCTGAGAGGCAGCAGCTCTACCAGTTGCCACCGTGCTGCCCTGTTTGTGTTCATTTCTGCTTATTTAAACCTAATTCAGAAAATGTGTTCTTTCTGCTTTATTTGGCTAATTTAGCCTTGTTCTTCCATTTCAGCTACATTTCAGCATGTTTTTAGCTAACTGCAGCTGTTTTTCAGCAACAAGTATTCACACTGCATTTTAACAGGAAATGCAATTTCTCTAGTTTACTCTGGCATCTTTGCTTTGCAGCAGATATGTACACTCTCTTGTGTGAGTCAGCAACGTTTTTGTACAATTAATTAAATCCAATTAAATTAAAAAAATGCTTTATTAATCCCAAAGGGAAATTAAATGTTGTTGTAACTCATTATCCTGGTTTCATTAAAGAGTTGTTATAGATAATGATGGCTGTGGGCAGGAGTCAAACAGTGATAAAGATGTATTATCATCTCAGGACCAGCCATTTTAATGAGTGTTCACAAATTAAAATATTTCAAATCAAAAGACATATGGGTTTAAGGCCTAGCTTCATTTTCATCCTTAATACATATTTGTTTCTCTTCATTGTTGGGTTTTCAAACATTAAATGTATATTTCTTTGTTCAGTTTTACAGTTTGATGCATGTTTATTTGCTTTCTGCTTGAAGTGGCTTGATTATATTCATATTTCTTATTAAATGGAGATATTAGTTTCCCATAAGCAGAAACTAGCCAAAAGAGGTCTGCACAGTTTTAACAAAGTAACTCATATAGTTCACTAAAGACAGATTCTGTTCTCATTAAGGGGGCAAAAAAGCAAGTTTAAAGCTTATTGTTTTATAGGTTTTACTTTATGTTGATTTTAGACATACAGCACAGACTTTGTTACCTCTGGATAAACCCTCTCTATTTGCTAAACTAAGATGGAACTTTTGAATTAAATTGATAAGGTGTGAGAATCTTTTAAATCTCTGAGAATAATGGGACTTCACAGTGAAACATGAAACACGCAGTGTTCAACATCCATTGTCCATGGTCTGAAGTTTTGCCCTTTGTGTCTGTTGCTCATCATTTAATTTCTGTCTACTCTCAGTTTTTACTCAGCCAACAGTTAAACAGATTTCACTGTCGCCTCTGGCAAAAGCAGAGACACTGCAGTGAGACGCCTTTTCCAAAGAACAACTGAGCTGAAGGGATGAAACGGTGGTGGAGCGGCTGACTTAAACTACTGCAGACAACATGACACTGATGACAGGAGAAACAACAACACGGCAAGGAATGAAGCTAAAAGGGAAATGAGAAGGCGCTGAAAATCTGTAAAAAAGCGATGCAAAAGGTACTGCTAGAAAAGGATGAAGGGTAAGGCACTTAAAGTATGACGATATGTGGAAAAAGCTATTATAGGGTGAATTATTATTTTAAACTTTAGGAAGCAGGTTATAACCTTTGCTGGCATTTTGGACTTGACTAGTAAAGAATAAAAACTAAAATAATTGTATTATGTCCTGTAATGTGCTTTTGTCTCTTTTGTTACATTGACTCTATAATTGCTTAGTTTATACATCTAACCATAAAAATCTGCCTAATCAAATCTTTGGTGTTTTCTGAAAAGCGATTTTATTTATACTCGCAACATGATTGTCCAAACATTTTTTTTTATGTAAACTGAAAATCCTGGCTGAAGAATACAGTGTGGATGGAGTCTGTCTCAGTAGATTCTGTCACAGGGTGGGAGGCTGACTCTTGAGGCTCTGAAGAGGAGCCTGCGCCAGCATGTGAGGATCTTCTAGGCTTATATGACTGGTCCTGAGTGTGACAGTACGATTCCCAGGGCTGCTGCAGCTGTAAAACCTTCAAGAACATCAACCTCATGTCCTCCTACACACTTTACAGAAGACAGGGCTGCTACATTCAGGCGCTACTGACGGTAAGGCTAAAACAGGAACAAGGAAACTTCATACAGTGTTTTTTAAAGGTACAGCTACTGTTTCTACAGTAATACGGCTAATTTAATGTTTGCTGAAAAATGTGGACTGAAGAAAATATGCCAGATTGTTTTATTAGCATGAGTTAGTGAACTATTTCCACTATCAAACTCTTTTCATAGTACGCTAACCAAAATTAAGCTAAAATTAATTAGGATAAGATACAATAGGCTAATTCTGTCTAACTTTTTTACTTTTGAGAGTTCATAATGAACTTACTGATAAATTTGGCAATACAAACTATTTGTGTAGAGTAACAAGCTGATATAGTTTGCTTTATTAGCATAATCACATTTAGTAGCATATTACTTCCTCAGGCAGCTGAGGCGAGCTGGTCTGGGAAGCTCAGTCCTCACCTCCTTCTACAGGTGTGCAGTGGAGAGCATCCTGTGCTCCAGCATCAACGTGTGGCATGGAGGCTGCACAGCTGCAGAAAGAAAAGCTTTGCAGAGAGTGGTGAAGGCTGCACAGAAGACTGTTGGAGTCAGTCTCCCCACCATCACAAACATTTACACCTCTAGATGAAGGAAGAGGGCCACCTGCATCATGAAGGACCCCACTCACCCAGCACACACTTTTTGCCCCGCTCCCCTCAGGCAGAAGGCTGAGGAGCATTAAGTGTAGAACCACTAGACTAAGGAACAGCTTCTACCCCGAGGCTGTTAGACTCCATCCATCCATCCATCCTTTATCTTTACCCGCTTCTTCCATTTTGGGTCACGGGGGTCGCTGGTGCCCATGTCCAGCAATCACTGTGCGAGGGGCGGGGTACACCCTGGACAGGTCGCAAGTCCATCACAGGGCCACATAGAGACAAACAACCATTTACTCTCTCATTCACACCTAGGGACAATTTAGAGTTACCAATCAGCCTAACATGCATGTTTTTGGTCTGTGGGAGGAAACCGGAGCACCTGGAGAAAACCCACACATGCACAGAGAGAACATGCAAACTCCACCCAGAAAGGCCCCTGGACCGGTTTTTGAACCAAGGACCTGCTCGCTGAGAGGCAGCAGCTCTACCAGTTGTGCCACCGTGCTGCCGCTGTTAGACTCATGAATCTCTAACCAGAATAATCACTGACAAAAATCACATGTTGCTACTGATCTGTTTCATGTTGCTGCTGATCTTTTTCATGTTGCTGTGTTCATGCGTGCTCATCTGCTCACACAGACTCGTGTGTGCTGCTGTTCGGTGTATTGTTTTAATGCTATTTTACGCTACTAGTGCTTAGAGTATTTTAATGTTTTTCTTAGTTCATATCTTGTATCTGTTTTTTCTTTTACATTTTAATACTTTTGTTGGATGTAACTGGGACCCTGTGCACATAATAAGAACCTTGAATAACAGTTGGCAGTAAACAACTTCACAACTATTTCTAGCTTGTTTTGTAGTTGTTACTAATAGTAAAACTAGAACAGAAATAGAAAACATTTTCCATTGTTTTAAAAAAAAAGTGTTTATATGGAAATTTAAATTTTAGATAAAAAAGAATAATGGAAATAATGTAGGCTATATTCATTCATTCAACCTTTATTTAGATGGGTAAATCCCATTGAGCCTCGAGGACTCATTTACAAGAGAGACCTGATTTCAACAAAGATGACAACAATGGACAACAACAGCAACAACAATAAACAATTATAGAAAGTCATACTGCAGGGTTTTTTGTTTTTGTACAAATAGGATGGCTAAAAGAAAAAGGTAACAAAAAAAAAACCTGCTAGATTCTAAGGCGAATGTAGAAAACTAAAAACAGGAACAGGAATATAATGTACCTAATCAAGCTAAACTGTTAATGCTATTCTACATCTGCTTTGGGCATTCAAGAATCAAAAATAACTAACCTAATGAGAAATTTATAGATTGAAACAAACATTTTACTACTTGCTTAGATTAATCAGGTGTCCTTGCTTGTATGCATCCTTACATTTCTATGCGGACAACACAGTAGTTTACTGTCGAGCTAGAACAGTTGCTAAGGTTTTCCAGCTTTTACAGTCTGCATTTGACATCATCCAGTCAGATTCGTTCTCTCAAACTTGCGCTAAGTGCTGATAAAACCAAAGGGATGTTGTATTCAAACAGGAAGTCATTACCAGCAGTCCTTCCTTCTATCTTATCTATGAATGGTGTTCCTATTGAGTTTGTCAATTCTTATAAATACTTAGGTATTTTGGTTGATTCGCATCTCTCTCATGTCATGTCGAAAACTTGGAAAAGAAACTGAAAGTAAAACTGGGTTTCTTATTTAGAAACAGATCCTGTCTAACTCTGAATGCTAAGAAAGACCTTGAAACTGCTACATTCTTTCCCTCCATTGATACGGTGACAAGCACCCTGCAGATGTTGGACACTGTCTATCACGGTGCGCTAAGATTCATAACTGGCTGTAACTACTGTACCCATCACTGCACCCTGTATTCACTGGTTAACTGGACATCATTAACTTCATGTAGACTCTCACACTGGTACATTTTCATCTTTAAGTCACTTCTTGGTCTGTTGGCTTCATACATCTCCTCCTACATGTCACTCTGTGAGTGCAGCTACAGTGTGCACTCTCAGGACATAATTACTTGCAGTGTACCCTCAGTGCAAACCGAATTAGGCAAAAGGGCCGTCTCTTACTCCGCTCCTGTGATCTGGAACACCTTGCAAAAAGATCGGAAGCTCTCGACCTTGACCTCTCTAAGGGATTTTAAAAAACTGCTAAGTTCGTGGCAAAAACAGGCAGATTGGTAACTCTAAATTGTCCCAAGGTGAGAGTGAGTGAGTGAACGGTTGTTTGTGTCCCTTTGATGGACTTGCACCTGTCCAGTGTGTACCCCGCCTCTCGCACAGTGATGACTGGACATGGGCACCGGCGACCCCCACGACCCCAAAAAAGAGAAGAAACGGGTAAAGATACTGGATGGATGGAAAGATGATACTAAGCATTTATGAAATTTTGAATTATTTGCTAGCAAAAATGGGTTTGTGAAGTTGGAAACAATTAAAGTTGGGGGTGTGTGTGTTGTAGCAGAACATTGTCCACAGCGTCCTGCTTCTGTTTAAGGTCGACGGTTTTCTTATAGAGCTGCATATTTCCTGTTTAATGATGTGCACGGATATGCTAAGATGCTGCTTGCCAGGAGGAAGAAATGCTGTTTTGATGTCCTAACTCAGCCCTCGGGTAATCACAAATTGGTGCTTCTACAAGTCATTTAAGAAGTTCCTCTGTTTCCATCACATCCAATGACTGCTCATTTGCCAACTAACACAACACACCTTCTAAGTGGTGTCACTTTAATTAGATATTCCATTAACATTAATCACATTAGTGTGTGTTTTCCTGGCTCTAATAATGGTTGATAAGTTTGCATCGTGTTTATTTTAAACAATACTGAACATTTAACAACATATTAACTAGAGGAATTGCATTTCCTGTGAAAATGCATTGTGAATGCTTATTGCAAAAGAAAATCATGAAAAAATGCTGAAATAAACTAAAAACATGCTGAAATGGAAGAACAAGCCTAAGTTAGAAGAAGAAAGCAGAAATAACACATATTTGCTGAATTGGGTTTAAATAAGCAGAAATGAGCACAAAAATTGGTAAATTAGCTGAAAAAGCCAATTAGCAAAAAAATTGCTGAAACGTAGCTGAAAAGGCAGAAATAAGCTTAAGCTACTAGAAGGAAGTGAAAGGAGCTGAAATTAGCTAAAAATGTGGATTTAGCTGAAACAGCTAAATTTGGCACAAAACCGCTAAATAGTAGCTGAAATAGTAGTAAAAGCTGAAACTAGCAGAAATAAGCCGAAAGTATCATAACAAGCTGAAATTAGCAGAATGAAGTTCATTGGGCTGAAAGTAGCACAAATTACCACGAAGTACTTGAATTGTTCTGAAAACAGCTAAATTAGCACAAAAAAATTAAAATGTAGCTGAAAAGGGAGAAAAAATTTAAATAACACAAGAAAGTATAAAGAAGACATGTTGGCCCAATTATTCTACCTTTATTTGAACAAGTTAATCCCACTGAGCCTCGGGGACTAATTTACGAGAAAGACCTGATAAATTACACTGAAGCAGAAATGAGTACAAAAAAGTGCAAACTATCTTAAAAAAAAAAAAAAAAAAAGAAGCAGACATTTGCACAAAAACAAACAAAAAAAAAACAGCTGAATAGTAGCTATAAAAACAGAAGTTGAAATACTAGCAGGAAGTGAAGAAAGCATTCTGCTGAATTAGACTGAAAAATGTTGAAATGGGTGCAAAAAATGTGGAATTAGCAGAAAAGGCTAAAATTAGTATAAACAGCTAAATAGTAGCTGAAATAGCAGAAAAAGCTGAAAATGTCATAAATAAGCTGAAAGGAGCACAACAAGCTGAAATTAGCAGAAAGACGTTCAAAGAAACACAAAAATGTAGTTAGCAGAAAGAATCTGAAAGGAGCACAAAACAGCTGAAAAACAGCTAAAAGAAGCTGAAAGTAGCTGAAGTTTAAATTTGCACAAGAAAGCTGAAAGAAGCTGAACCAGAGCAAAAGTGAAAGAAGCAGTAAAAGGTTGTAAACAGATGTAAAGATTTGAAGGATGTAAAATGAGCTAAATTCATTTTCTATGAGGAAAAAAAGTGGCAGAAAAGGCTAAATATTTCAAAAAGCTAAAGTCAATTCAAAATACTTTATTAGTCTTAATTTATCTTAATTTAATATTAATTAATCTTATTAATTTGTTTATTAAAGTTGCACCAATACCAAAAGTCATAGCACTCTTCTCCTGAAAGAGCTGAACGTTTTGATATATGCTTTGCTGAAATGGCAAAAAAATGTTACGAGAAAGAACAAGAGGCCGAAAAATGTACGGAAGAAAAACGGATCCCAATTGTGTGAATGCTTCATAAGCGTTTACATTATTAAATGTTATACTTGAGAGTGAAAAGTGAATATTTACAGAATGTATCCTCTCAACCTGGATATTATTTATGCATTGTTATAAATATTTTTGTCAAACAAAAACAGCAATATGTTGATATATGGAGATGTGTATAAGGAATGCTAAATGGTGACAAAAGCTGGATTACACATGTAAGAAAAATCTTGGCATTTCAAATGTTTGTATTGTTGAAGCATTTTTTATTTGCCAGCTTAATGCATGTCTATCTAGATTTTAACAAAGTGTTTTATACATGCCAAGACAATCATTAAGGTTTTATGAAGAACAACCAAATTTGTGTCTAAATTAAGAAGTCTGTAAGGCTTTAACTGCTCTGTGAAGATGAGAAAAAATAATTTGGGATAATAAATGCCACATACCAACAAATGCTGATAATCTCTATATGTTTTCTTTTCAATTTGGGAACAACATTAGCCTTGGGCTTGGAGCGTTGTGAACATATGGTGTATTTTGCTGCTTCACATCTCTGTAGTGAATAATAACCCCCGACTGTTAAACCACCTCAGTGCACAAGATTAAGCGCGCAGCTGCTAACCTCAGAGGTATGATGGAGTGATGCAACTGCAGGAGTGTGAAGCTAGGTGACACAGGAAAGGGGAAAAAACTTCCCGTCTCATTTCTTTTGGAAGAAGTTTGTTGTAAAGCAGATCGTGTCTTTTCTGATGATTTGCTTGTACCTTTGTGTTTCTCCAGCAGCTCGGTGGCGTGCTCTATTACTTCGTAGTACTCCTCCAGCTCTAGCATGCACTGGCAGTAGTTCAGCTCCAGGGGAACAATCATTCGACCCAAGTTAATGTAGTCCACATCACCCGGCATCTCCTAACACATGCAGAGATGAGGGAGCAAAAGAAAGGGCTGATGTTACCTGGCAGCTCCAACACGTATCTTAATAATGAATATGGTTGTTTTAAATATTTCCAAACTGATTAAACATGATACAGCGCAAGATAGCAAAATATTCTCTCTATGAAGCTTTACTAACTTTAACCAAAGGTTAACTGCCTATATTTAAACTGCTTTAATCCCAAAGCTGCTATATATTGCAATCACCAAAGTTCATGCTCAAGAATCCAGGTAAAGAAATCCAACAAAGTTCGGTCAAGTCATCTGGACAGTTTCTTTTTTGAGACGTTCGTCCTTCATCTAAAGGATTTAAGTGCATTAAGTGCAGAACCACCAGGCTGAGGAACAGCTTCTACCCTGAGGCTGTTATGACTCATGAATATCTAACCAGGAAAATCACTGTGAAAATTGAAAAAAAACCTGAAAATAGCTGTAATGCCACTTGGTTGATGTGTGCTGCTGACTATCCATGATGCTGATCTCATGCTGCTGATTATTTCATGTTGCTGTGTTCATTAGTCCTCATCTGCTCATACAGACTCATGTTCGTGCTGCTGTTGTTTTGGCGCATTGTTTTTGTACCATTAGTGCTTAGTGTAATTTTAGTTTAGTGAATGTAGTATATTCTTAGTTCATGACTCTGATCTTACTAATGTTTTTCTTTACAATTTGTATTTTTGTTGGATGTAACTGGGACCCTGTGCACATAGTTTCGTTCCACCTTATGTACCACATGATGTGAATGACGATAAAAATCCTTGTATCAACAATCCAGTTTAAAAAAATCCAACAATGTTCAGTCAGGTCATCTGAACGGTTTCTTTTTTTATTGAGACGTTTCATCCCTCATGCAAAGGACTTCATCAGTCCTGGTGAACTGGTCCAGATGACCTGACTGAACCTTCTTGGACACTTTGTCTGGACCACCAAACATGAAACCTGATGTCCTGAACCACTTCGGCCATGGCTGCCTGTTTGTGGCTCCTCAGACTGATGAAATCCTTTGGACGAAGGACGAAACATCTCAACCAAAAAAGAAACCGTCCAGATGACCTGACTGAACTTTGTTAAACATTACAGTTTTCTCGTGCAGCATTCTGACTGGTCTCTAACCAGACTGTCTCTCACGCCGCCTCGTTTTCCTCTTCCATGTTTCCATTTTTACACCCATTCTCAGTTTTGAGCTGTTTGCCCTTTCCTGTGGGTGCCAGGCCTCCCACCCAGCTGCCTGGGAGCAGGAATACAACAAAATAAAACAGATCAAAACAGGAAGTTCTCCCCCTGGATCCTCAATGGTCATAAAAAAAAGAGAAAATCAAATTAAATCCTCCTGTACCTGTGCAGCAATCATTTATCTCCCTCTCTCCTTCCCACCTTTCATCCACCTGTCCTTCACTCACCCTGGACTGAACGGTTTTCAGCAGCAGGACAGCTTCTTTGTACTTGCTGGCAGCCTCTCTAAATTGTTTCTGCTTGACCAGAGCGTTGCCCTGCATGTGGAGAACCGGCACCGCCTGCAGCTTCTCATCCTTGTCCATCATCCACGACTCTCGTTCATAGGATAAGGGGTCCCCAACCTGGAAGCAACGTGGGCAGGAAGAGCAAAGAGCAGAATCAAACTGTGGGGGAAACCTCCAAAGATGGAAGTGAACTGTTTTACAAAATATTATTTTTCTGACAAGCATGAAGCATGATCTTAGATTAAAACCACTCACAGGAACCTGTCTATGATAACATCACAGAAAAAAAATCATAGCTATAGTAGATAGAAACATAACATTTAAATCAAAGTGCTGATTTCTTGTAGATAAATGAACTTTTGTGTCATTTTTCTGCTGTTTTCACACAATAAAGTGATCAAACTTGTTCAGGATAAAGTTTCGCAACATTCTGAGTAATGAAAGGCAGTTTAGAAAAATGCAACACAACTAAAAAGTATTCTTCTAGTTAAAAAATAAAGAATATTTTAAATAAATAAAAAAAACTATGTAATAATTGTTTGAACAAAATATTGCATTATAAAAGTTAAAGTAATTTTCTAAAGGCCACAGTTTTATAATTAACAGAACAAATATAGTGTGCATATTATGACTTATGCATGTATTGTTATATTTATATTTTGTTATTATGTTGTGGTGCATTTCATGGGTTCCCAACCCTGGTCCTTGAGGAATGCCGTCCTGCATGTTTTAGTTGTTTCTCTGCTCCGACACACCTGAGCTTAATTAATGGGTGATTAACAGGCTTCTGTGGAACAAGAAGTAATTATTTTTATTGTTTTTATTCTATTAGTGCTTAGTGTATATTTACTTGATGTTTTTCTTAGTTCATACTGTATCTTAAATATTATTACTGTTTTTCTTTTACAGTTTGTTGGATGTAACTGGGACCCTGTGTACATATTTTCGTTCCACCACATGTGAATGACAATAAAGAATCTCTGAATTAAATCAATGAATCAGGTGTGTTGGAGCAGGAAACAGCTTAAACATGCAGGATGGTGTTCCTCAAGGACCAGGGTTAGGAACCACCCAGTATTGGAGAAGAGTTGATGGCTTAACACCATCTTTGTTTTTATTTTTCATCTACAGATAAAGATGCAAAACAAAACAAAATAAAAAAAAACTATATGATTTTATAATATTAAACAATTAAACAACACTACAGGCTTTACAGCGAATAACACAAGAAAAAAAGGAAACAAAATTCAAAATGGGGGAAAGGATTTTAATTAAACAGAAAAAACTTTTAAATAGCAAAACAATTTTTTTAATCAATCAAAGGTATTTCACCAAAAAAGCATGTTTTGTTTGTTGAAATATTTTAGAAATGCTTTCTGTTTTGCTGCTTCCTTCATTTTTCCATCGTTAATCGTTTTGTTTTAGTGTAATGTCGCGGCGGTGTATACCTGCAACAGCTCCATGATGAAGATCAGTGGCTGAGGCGTTCGCATTATCTCGTCCAGCTCAGGGAAACCAGTGGAGTGATAGTGGAACAGGTTCCCCATGCCACACATGTGTCTCTGACCCTCCAGGGGGTCTTTGCCTTGAGCAATCAGTCTCATTCCTTTGGACACGATGGGATACAAGCCTGTGTGCTGTACAATTGGCACATCAACAAAAACATGAGCATAGGTTCTAAAATAAAACAAAAAAAAAAACATTTAATCATGCTAAGCCCCTGGTGCTTTAAGCTGCTGCCAATCAGAGAAACAAACAAATTAGCCCAGTTTGGCTTTTTAAAGATGTTTTCCTTTAGAATAAAAGGACTAAATTTGCTCATATGTGTGTTTGTTTGTATTATTGTGCGCTGAACATGTAGGAGGCTGCTGAGGTCTGACTCATAGACGATGTATGAGAAGGAAAAGCTATCCGTACATCCTCATGACGACTTATTAGGGCCTCTTAAGCCTTTACATCCTAGAAAATACACTTGTGGGTTGTGGTTTAACTCACAATGGCGTCGCACCAAAATTCTGCCACTTCTCCAGTCCTCATGGACATCAGCATGGGCTCCCACACCTCCATCTTGAACATCTTTCCAACAAAGATTTCAGCCGGTCTGCCAGCCAGTCGGCTGTCATCGATGACCGTCCGCTCGAAGTTGTCCAGGAGAGTTTGGAAATGGAAGACGAGCTTGGATGAGGAGAGAAAGTGTCCAGCAAGTGTCTGTTAAAGGGCTCAGCTGTAACTTCCAAGCAAAATATGTTATAAACAAGGATGACGAGATGACTCTGCAACAATTTGCTTTTTTTAATTTATGATGCCATTAATTAATCAATGGATGATCTTGACAACTGTCTCATTTACTTTTTATTGTCGATGGCCTTTAAGCACAAATGACAAGAAAAACGTGTTCTTTTTAACCCTAAAACTGTTCCTGCATGTTCATCATGCCTCATGCTGTTACAATAAGTCCATCCTCATTATCCTAACCCTCAAACCAAAGGCCTAGAAACGTTAATATTATTTAAATGACACTGAAATTCTGCCTTTAAGCTGCTTTTATATTCCTCCCTCCTCCATCTCTACCTCTGGGTTTTCCTAACACCAACGTTGGTGTTTAAATCCTGAGGGTTTCAGTCCAAATCTCCCACCTTTTTTCTGGAATACATGGCTTGTGAGGAATTGGTGTTAATTTAAAAAAAAATCTTGCATGTCTATTATTTGCTCCAATTTGTGTTTTATTTTATAATGTGATTTTGTGTTTCTATATTAAAAATATTCATGATTATTTTTGCCTCCCATCTGTGGAAAAAAGTATCAAAACCTCACATTGCAAAATCATATTGAACCCTTCTAAAGCCCTATTTACAGGCTGATAGACCGAGTCCAATAGAAAACACAAGTCTTAACTGTGCAAACAAATGGGGATCACCTCAGCGGAGTGGGGACTCATGAACAGGTGAATGGAAATTCATGCTGGCATTGTCATGGAAAATATTTGTCACAGTGTCCAGGCTCGACGCCGTATGGTCAGACAGGAAAAGAAACACTGGATAAAGACCGGGCCAAAATAACATGTTGTCAGTTGATCAAACATTTGCTCTGTGTGGGAGCCAAGACCATTTTCTCACCTTGTGAATAATTCATAAGAAGCTAATTTGGGAGGAAAATGCTAAACACATGTAAAAAAGACATTTGTTCATAAAGTGTAAGATCAGTTCGACCATATGGTTGTTAATACCTTGGTCCCAGGTGGAAAATGAGGCAGTGGTCCTTTGCCTCCAGCCAGAATTTTCTTCTGGACTCCTGGATAGTTGCGAAGGTTCATTTCCTCCATCGCCTCTGAGATCGAACTGAGAAGTTTGTGTGTTTCGAAGATCTCTTTCCCCACTTCCTCGAGTGTGCTCTTTTGGCTTTTCTAATTAGCCCAGTGAAGAGAGTCTTGGCTGGTTTGCTGCTCTCTGACAGATGGCAGGATTAAGCAGGGTTTGGAGATGGCCACTTTAATCTGCAGAGCTAATCCCTCGCCTACCCCTACGATTGGTGGGGCAATCCCTGCAGGAAGATGTAGGAGAGGCCAGAATTATGTGGATAAGAAAGGTCCAGAACACTCCTCGGACAACTAAAGATCCTTCTGGTAGAGGGGCAGTTTGAGGACTTGACGGCTTAGAGGTGCAGCTTTCTGACCGTGGGAAGTCTAGCACGACAAACTTGATTTATCTAATAATTTTTCTTTTAAATTATTCAATTATTAAAATGTCAGCAAGCTGAAATTTTTCGTGTGTTAAAACAGAAAGTAGAGCATGAGGCACATTATACGTCTGTTAAACATATAGCAATCTATAGCAATAGCAGACCTTGTATAACATTTGACCTTGATTTGTGACCTTAATGCTGGGGTGATGAAAAGTGTAAAACTCCTAGTGATGCTGCGTATGCGTATCAAGTTTTGTCAAATTATCTTGAGCAGATCAGAAGTTGTGGGCGGAACAAGAGAAAGTTTATGGACATACAGATGGAGACTAAAGCAAAACATCCACTTTTTGACAAGAGTATAACAATTTTTGTTTTTCTGATTAGTTCTGAATTGCAAACTTAATATCAGTAATGGTTTAGTCCAGTTTATTTCTATCTTTTTTAAACATCTCAGGTCTGAAACACAATTAAAAACTCGTTTATTTCTGTCCAAGTGTGACTGATAAACCATAAATCCTGATTTTCTTCAATTTTAATTCATTTTGATCATTTATTAGGATAAATCAAATAGAGCTTACATGGTTTAGGTTCACCTTGAGTGGACACTATATAAATTTTGACAAAGTAAAAATACAAAATGGAAAGAACATTTTCCTGTGGGGTGACACGTGACAGTATACAAAACAAATTCAATAAAATCCAGTTATCAGGTCTTTAACAAGTCTATTTATTTTCCAAAAAACACAAAGGATGAATTGAAGTAAAACTTGGCTAAAATGTAAGCTTTTGCTTTAGAATGACAATTTAAACCAAGACTCTCCCTGGAGACGAACTATTAACTTCAATTATGCAGGAACTTGCAAAAATGTGACCAAAAAAACTTTTACAGAAACCAGAATGTTGTTGATGCAATGCAGAAAAATGACTTAATGAGGGGGATGGAACAAAAAGCCTGCTAATAAAGGCCTCCTCTATCCTGCATGAAAGCTTATTTTCCTCCTCTTCCTCAGGATGACGAGTGGCTGAAGATGTCACGAGACTGCCCCCTGCTGGTCACTTCTCTATCAGCGAGTCCAGCTGCTCCTGCAGGGAAGCCAGCTGTGGAAACACAAAACAGAGGGTGTAATTGATGCCTAGCAGCTCTGGAGCTTAATTGCAGAGTAAGTAGATGATTTCTCATATGTAATTTCAAATTACTTTTTATGCTTTCTCTAGCCATTACACTTAAAAACTCAGAATTGGGCACAGTCATTATGTTGCAGCAACAACCACCAACAAATTGCACGCCACTTAATGTGAGCATCCTTTTAAGGATAAAACTGTTTTTAAAAAAAAAAAAGGGGGCAGTCAACAAGCATCATATCGGTCAGTCACACAAAGATGTAGAAAACTGATGCTGATTTTTTTTTAGCTTTTAACATACCTGCTCCATCTCTCTCTCCTCCTGCTGAATAATCTCGTTCAGCAAGGCTTGGAATCGGTTCTGAAATGGACGAGAAACAAACAAGATTTGTACGAGTCGACACGCTGAGCCTCATTAAACTGTGATGACTTCAAGTGTGCGCCTGCCGAGGCTGCTCATGTCACGATCTTCTCCCCGACAGAAAGGCCACTTGGAATGCCAGTCAGAGACAGCTGACCTTTTCCACGCGACTGTGATAGTAACGACTAGTGATGGGGCTTTGACGGTCCCAAAACACTACCAAACGAGAGCTCTAAATGGCAACATTAAAAAAGGCACCACGTCTGCTCATGTTCCACTCATCGTAAAGTCTTTGCTAAAGAGAATTGGGCTGGAGAATCTAATATGCACCCTTTTTTTTTTTTCGAGGATGGTGGGGTCTAAACAGAGAACAGCCAGAGGCGAAGATGTAATATTTAACGTAATAAAACAGCTGAAAAAGACCTAAAATGTGTGCAATCAGCTGGTTTTTATATTTCATATGATCGTGCTTGCTTGCATTCACTTGTGAAATTTCTATGCATACAAATTTAACCCGGCTTGTTTTGTTTGAGGGCGAAAAGTGCATTTGCTGCTTACTTTCAGAGCCTGGTTTTCCACTTTCATAATGAGCTGCTCTTGTTGTTTCTTCCGAGCACGAGTATCCTGAAGCTTGGCTTTAACGTTGTTAATCTGCACCTGAAACTCCATAACTGCAGGAAAAAAGCAAGAGGAAAGTCGTAAAAAACATCATGAAAACACTTATGGACCTGCATTTTTTTTGTGTGTGTGGTGAACTAATGAGACTGATGAGGTTGGAGGAGGATGTGACGCCAATTTTGGTGCACCAAAACACAAAGCGTTGGGAACAGCACATGCATCTTTAGCACAAGGAATGCAGCTCTTGGGAACTACTGGTCCATTTAAGAGAAGCAGCTTGAAACACAATGAGACAGCTCAATCATTCTGCTGTGGTCTTAACAAAGAGTCCCATTAAACTGCACCACACTAACCTGTGGCTCCACCAGCATCTATATTTTTCACACTAATTGTATCCATTCACGGCTTGACTCTACTGGTGCTCCATTTTCCAATACGGTTGCTGTTTTATGCTAAATTAAACAGGAAGGAGCCCCTGCAGCATCATTTAATACAACTCTGCACAGCTGCTGGAAACACACCCAAACAATCTGGGACGTAACGGGAAAAGCTCTTCTTGGATGCTGCTTTGGAGCCGGTGAGTAGAGTAGCTGACTGACAGCTTCATGTATGCAGATAAGGAGGCGCTGCGCTGTCAGACCGGACAGCTGCCTGAGCTGCACGCGGAGCTACAGCACCTGTCAGACCGGTTAGTTAAGGAGGGGAGCCGGGAGCTGTCAGTGTGGGCGAGGGGCACAGTGTGTGTGTTTACATGAAAGAGGGGCTACTTATCTGACCGTGTGTGATGTCTGACCTAGAAAGCTCAGCTCTTATTAAAAGTTCAAGCGCTTAGCTTAAGTTTATTTTTGACATCTGTTTCGACAAGTACCTGAGGGTGATCTGATTTAATTTAATCTCTGACTTTGTTCCAAAATCCAACCTTGTAGCTGGGACCAGTAGGACAAAAAAAAAAAAAATTAACTCACTTGGCTGAGACTGAACATTTACCCCGTGGTGAAACTTGCAAGCAAAGTATGAAAGATTGCATAATCTAACGCAGCAGTTGCTTCATTCTGATGGCTATGTATGTCGGTTATCTGGAAGTGAACAGGTTCACAATCAGGAGTTGACACTTTACACTAAAATTCATTATTTAACAGCAATTTGTAAGGTGTTTATTAAAGAGTTAAAGTAAAGATACTAAAGTTTTTGCTCAATAATCCAACAATATTGTTAAAGTAAAGATATTTTGCACACCTATTCCTAAAAACAGGCGCTCAAGAAAAGGACAACCGAGCAGAACAAACTACCACACATTAATAATAATTAATAATAATTAATCAACATGTTGACTTTCATTAAACACTGACAGTTTGAACATGGTGCACAAGCTTGATCTGATACAATAAAATAAAACATAAAAAATATTTTGTAGCTTTGTGCTCAAACATTGTTTAGAGGAGCAACATAAAAAAAAATGCATTAAAATAAAAAATGTTGCTTTTTGTGTAGAAACTGCTGAGCGCAGGATGAGTTGGCTGAAATCTGTTGAAGCTTAAACTGAATTCTTACAAGTTGAAACGAGAAAAACAAAAGCTGAAACCAGATAAATGGGGGGGGAAAAAAAACAGAAGCACAAAGCTAAAATTAGCCAAACAGGAGCTAAATATTGGAACCGGAACAAAAGCTAAAAATGAGCAACACATTACAGACTGAGCAGATCAATAAAAAGCTGAAACAAGCAGAACTGTAGCTAAAAGCTGAAATAAGCACAAAAGTTAAAGTTTATAAGATGAAACAACCAAAACACTAGCTAAAAGCTAAACATATGTGAACAATAGCTACAACAAGTAAACATAAAATAAAACTTATAATTACCAAAACAGAAGCCAAACAGCAAAACTGTAGCTAAAATGTAAAACCACAAAAACACTAGCAAAAACCTAAAACTAGAAGAACGATAGCAAAAATATTTAGCCGAACAGTAAATAAAAGTTAAAATTAGCACAACAGTAGCTAAAAGCTAGTTGCTAAAAGCAAAATGTATCATCAAAAGACAAAAAAACGAAAAAGTACGCTGAAGCAGAGAACAATGCTTTTAAAGGATTTGAAGAGATTTTAATAACTTTCTCTAGGGAAAATGTTTATAAATTAAGTTAAACATGTTTAAGAGCAGTAAAGTTGTAACTACTAAATGTTAAAGCACATTACTCCAATTCAAGCTGAATGTTGTGTGAAAGGTTAAAAAAGCACAATGTGTGTGAAAATGTTTTGATTGCAAAAATCATATATATATATGAAACTATAAATAGGAAACAAGACACACACACACAATGATCTCATACGTATAAACAGAGTTAATTTATATAAAGTTAACTTATCCATGTGAAGTCCATTTGTAAAGTTTAACTTTCAGTGCTTCAGAAATCTTTAAACTAAGCAATTTAATATCTTGTAAACATGTACTTTTGCACTGAAAGAGCAGCTAGAGATTAGTTTCTGTCAAACTAATCAATTTATTAACGACAAATGTAATTATGTGTTTGTCAAACTAAGAATGACATCACAACATTCTCACCACCAACCTTGAGTAACATCGTAGTCGTCCATATTCTCACCTATCTGGTTGTTTCTGTCGCTCTCGTGCTGAGCAGAATCAGACTCGTTGAGTTTGTCTTGGAGCTGTCGCACCAGGTCATCCTCCGTGTCTATGATATTCAGGTCTTCGTCCTCGTGCCGGTCCCCTTCGTCCTCCTCGTCCTCGCTTGAGCTGCTGATGTCGTTGAAGATCTCCCGGAGTTCATCGTGCTGGACTGGCCGTGCAGAACATGCCAACAACAAGGACGCAAAGATGGAAATGTTGAAGCGTTAGAGCACTCACTGGAGTTGGGTTTAACTTAAAGAGACAACGGTTCACACGTGAAAGTTTCAGTCTTATGGAACAAAAAAAAAAAAAAAACAAGGACTGAAGTGAAGTCTGAATACCAAAAATAATTTTATAGTTAAAAAAACAACTTCAATTTCTGATGCTGGTGAAGATTCTCAGTCATCCAGGACATGACAAATTCATTGAACGTTTTTTTAATTCAATTTCTGATAAGTCACAGAACTAGGAATCAACTCTTGTATAATGTGCCACAATAGGAAGAAAACGTGGTTTTACATCAATTCTCCATTAAATTTAATTAATTTACATTAATTCTCCATTAAATTTGCATTTAACTTATACAAGACATCATCATCTCAGCACATAACAACCTTTAGAATTGACTTTAAGACAACGAAAAAAAGAAATGCATTGTAAATCTGTATCCAACAAGTTTTTTTTTCAATTCTGAGTTTTGTAGCAAACTTGACCGTTTTGTTTAATGAAACCCTACAAACAAACTTAAAAAATTTTATGAAATTAAAATAAAATAAACTGCCATTACTGAGGTTTGTTCGTCTTATGTTCAATAATAATTCAATTCAGTTTATTTACATAGCGCCAAGTCCCAACAGGAGTCATCTCAGGGCACTGTACAGAAACATTCATGTATATAAAGTTAATATTTATCTGAGGAGCAGACTGCTTTGAATTTAACGCCATCTTAATCTCTATGCCATAAGTCAGAACCAGATCATGAGTGTGATGATGAGCGTGAGTAACTGTGTGGATGTTTTAGGTAAAACCAACTGATTATATTAAATTCATTAAGGCTATGCTTGAGCTATCACTTTCAGCATCTACATGAATATTGAAATAACCCATTATTATATTTATCAGTATTTAGTAGTGTCGGTTGAGACTTCTGAGAATTCAGACAAAAACTGAGTTTAGGAGCCTGGTGGACGATATATAACAACTAGTGAGAGTGGCCTTTCTGTTTTCCATTTTGGATGGGATAGATTTAGAGACAGCAACTTAAAAGTATTAGAACTCTAGTTTTATAGTACTATATTATTAAGTATGATAATACTGAAAAATTAAAGGCTCAAAAAGTCACCATTCATGGCCACCATAAGGTGGCAATTTTATGTTTTGAGATCCTTTCTGTAATTATTAATCGCACTGAATTTACCTGTTTAAATAAATGAATTAAACTTTATTCTTACAAACATGTATTCAGTACATTTTTTAATTAAGTTCAATTACAATGATATACTTTTTTTTTTAGAAATTTAATATGTATGAAGAGCTTAATGCAATGTGCTTTATTCTGCAGGTTTAATATCTTCTTTAATGGAACAAAAGCTCCGCTCCCATCCCTGATGATATAAAGAGTGAGCTGGTTTTACCTGAGGACTCATGCCCCATTTTCAGCCCTGAAGTACCAGGTGAAGAGTCCAGATTGCCCAGAGAGCCGTGTTGATCTGCTTCTTTGGATTCATCTTCTGCTATAACTTCCCATCCTGAGCATCATGAGTTAGGGCCAAAGACCTTCTGCAGGTTTCAAAATTCACTGATTTGAAGTCACGTGACATAAATCTAAACCGAGACCTGACGAACATTAAATTTCACTGGTACGTCGTGGCTGATAATGTATGCAAACAATAAAAACATACAAGTGGAACCGATTTTCACTGTGACCATCTAAGCAGTGATAATGAACAGTCGGTCTACATTAACACACAGGAAGCGGCCGTACCGAGCGGCCCTGCTGTGCTCTTATTCTGTCAGAAAAGTTCAGACTTTCATTAGAGCGCTAATAGCTTCTTCTCACACGGCAGCCCTCTCATCGAGGCTTTACTGCGAGTCAAATACAGCGAGCTGGGCATGAGTCAGAAGACCCACATGAGCCTTGAAAAAAAACCACATGAGTTTTAAACTCTGAGAAAATCATAATTATGGTATTATTTATGCGTTACCAACCACCTAGACAAACAACTGATTTAACTGCTACATACATATAACAAATAAAAACTGTTTTCTGATTTGAAGGCTTGTCCACTAAGACAGCTCAAACCAGTTCAAATGAGACTCGTTAACAAAGCCCACCATTGTTTATAATCTTTTAACCACGCTAATTGCTTTAGTGATGTCACAAACACACCCAAGATAATAAACATACCAAACTAAGAGCTGTAAAGTTATCGGCCCTGTTACCGAGCGCATCTTGTGATCTCAGATACTGTAACAATTTAAGAGTACAAGTTTGAAACTCAGCGTGAAAGAACCCAGAACTGAACATGTTTTCTGTCAGAGCGCTCCCATGAAGTGGATGAGAGACACTTGTGACAATTTTGTGTCTAATTTGAAAGAAAACTTGAGGTACAAATTTTCTGAACACGTTCAAAACTCAAGTGTAGAGTTCGTGGACGTCTGCTACTCAAGTGAGGAAACTGAGAACCCCTGCAAACATTTTGAGACATTTAGGAAACTTAATTGTGAATGCCATTTGCCAACTAGTCACCAGCAGCCCACTGAGCTGCTACCTTAACAAGTGAAATGTTTTCAAGAATCCAAAAAGGTCTTACTGCCTTCGATTCAGATGGTTGGAACGTGAGAGAATAAATAGCACAGGAAGGAAGGAGTTAATCCTTCAACTGTCTTGTGTAATTATTAAACTGCTAGGTGAAAATGAGGCAAGTGTTTATTAAGACGTAACCTCTGTGTACAAAGACTACAATAGTATGAGTTTTATTTTCCTGCACAAATGTCAAACCCTCCAACCTCCCAGAGCACCCATGGCTCTTCTCAAAATTAGGCCTTAGTGTTTGACCTAAATTAGTGCATTTGTATACGCTTCCAAACATCTACAACACAAAACTGTTGGTGGCACTTTTTTATCTTTCCTCTGAAAATTAATTTAGTTTTTCTTCATCTCAATACTCCTACTTCATTTTAGTAAGCAGCCAAAATTCTGAATATTCTGGCGCAGAGGTACAATGACTTTCTTGGTTAAAAAAAAAAAATGAATGAATTAAAAAGTTGGCTTGCTACTTTCCTGGAAATAAAGCCAGGTTGTTTTGTTGGCTGGTTTGCAGATAATGTAATATACAAGATCTATTTATAGCGTTACAGTTAAAATCAATGTTTACTTGACTTTACAGCAACATGCCGTCAAGTCTAAGAACCCTGAACTTACTAATCTCATTTCCACAATTTCAGTAAACTGTTTAAAAAAAAAAAAAGTATTTTTCTGTCTGATGAGTTTCTATGCAAACCTCTGAATTTGCACTTTTGTCCAGCTATAATCCTGCATTAACTGTTCTGCTTTCATGATTCCACTTCTTTGATTGCAGATAAGACAAAGCCGTGTCGCTCGGTTAGTTTTAAGGCAAACGCACCAAATATCTGCACCGTACGAGTCTAAAAGGATACGAACACTGACAGCATCCGCATCTGTGCTCAGTAACCTCTTCACTTCCTTTTCCACATCGGGGGATTCGATGTACTGCAGGAGAAAGCAACAGATCGGGTTACGTACTTCTCAACCACCCACATACACACACACACACACACACACACACACACACACACACACACACACACACACA
>NC_056501.1:14985098-14990043 GCF_014905685.2 Nematolebias whitei
ACACACACACACACACACACACACACACACACACACACACACACACAAAGGTAGCAGCTGGATCCATGCCAAAAAGCACATTAGCGATTAAAAGCAGAAGGGGACAAATCAATATTGCTCAGCTCGGCACCTTCAGTGGGATCTATCCAAAAGACAAAGTAGAAGTGTCGTACTCAAGCTCATTCGATTTTACTTTGATCAAAGCAAAAGTGAAATTGCTTTCTTGCATGCCTTTGGGGAAAGCTGAGATGGAATGCTTTATTTATATGTTAATCTTGGTTTTCACTTGTACCACAGCGCCTGTTTTATGAAATGTAAATGTCTTGTTGGAATAGAGATTTGAAAATAGACGGATCATCAAACATTATGCTAAAAAGATGGCGATAAAATAGGAGGGGAGCGCTGGACGGAATAAAAAAATATGTCACAACCTTCTTTTTTGCAGTCTTCCGAAATCTTCGCTTGCGTGTGTTCTTCAGCGGGCAGGTGACTGCGGACCAAAACACCAGAGTTAGCAAAAGAAAAATGGCTCAATCAGTAGGAGGCAGAGTCTCCTTCCACATCTGCTGACACATGACTTTTCAGCTCAAACTCTTCAATAGTCTGTTGTGTGGGAATATTTATCAACTTACTGCCATGATTCCAAACAAATTTCTTGTCCTTGTCTTTGTCTTTCTTTTTGCTCTTTGGGTCGGTGCCAGTTGGCTCCTCCAAAGGAGGGTAAAGGTCTCCATCTAGTGTACAGACCAGCATCTAAAGCAGGAAAGCAAACAAAATAAATTAATCAGAACCTCGAAGATAATTCATATACCAAAAGTATCCTAGAGTAATTTAACATAATGAGTTCCTGGTTCACAAGCACACTATTTAATGAGGCTCAAACCCAAATGTAACGCTGATGAGTGTGGCAGTTTACCTGGCAGACATCAGCAGTCTTGTAAAATGTTTTCTTGTCTACTGTTTTCAGGGACTCAATCATACAAGGCAAGTCCACCAGTTTGCAGGCCAAAGGAACACGGTCTACTCGAACTATACCATGTCGACCATCAGCTACAAAACAGAAAAGCAGAGAAAAGCAGGGTTTTACTGGAAGTCACTGATGTAGTGGAACTAACGTTAACATTAACCAGAAAAAAATATATAAAAATGTAATACATTTTTACTAAGATCCATTAAAGTTGAGGGATTGTGTCTGCAAATGCAAAACTATTTAGACAGTGTTTCTCAAAAGAGAGTATAACTGTCTAACTTGGGTATGTTCTCATGCTGATTGCACACCTACTGCGTTTACAGTGATCCTCTGAGTTGGGCTGCACTAAAAAGAGTCGCTGTAATCCAGATAAACGTACAGTAAAACTATTTTGGTAATTTGTTTTGCTTCCACAGAATAATCAAATTATCTGAAAAATGAGAACCTAGGTGATGTAGGAATAAAGTCTGACCATTCTGATGCTACCACACAATAACAAAACAGTCCAAAAAAAACAAACACATTGAAAACACACACAGAGTAATTCATCCCTTCAAAAACCAAAGAAAACCCCATATTTGGTGGTGAATATAGCGATTGTAAAAACAATTTGACAGCTCTTTGCAAAACTGAACATTTGAAAATATAAAAATTAAATTCCATGTGACCAAGTATGGCTAATATTTTTGTGGGTTTGTTTTTTTTAATTAGCAGGACTGGCAGTATGAGCAAATATTCCTTATTTCTGTAATGCAAGATATTAAAAAAACAGAATTTGTATCTACACAGGTGCTGAATGAAAGCTAATTTTTTGTATTTTTGAAAAAAGGATGTTTAAACACTGAGGTCACACACCACACAAATCAGTTTTTTGTCTGAAACGGCTTACGGTGCAGCTCGATGGTGAGTTTGTCCTTCATGTTCATACTGCTGGACTGGGCAATTCTTCTTACTGTGGAGGCATACTCCTACACAAAAGAATATAAGTGTACATAATCTTAAACCCAAACCCAAGTTTTCTTTTATTTACAAAAATTGTTTTTCTTAGGTTGAATGTACTCACCGAAGGAAGCCTCAGGACAAATTGGCTTTCCAACTCATAAGGAGCATCTTCCTTGCTTTTAGAGCCAACCTTTCCAACTAGAATCAAAACAAACCACAATGGGTTTAAACAGGATACAAACTTTTTTTTTTCTTGGGGGGGCTTATACAAACATTTGAATGTATAGTTTTGAGACTGGAAAACCTCGTTTTCTTTATGAACTGTATCATTATAGAAGCAGAAAAAACGACTAATGTAAAAAAATGGGATTTTAACAATGAATAAAATAAAATGGACAAACTTTTACATCTAGCTAAAATTTATGACCAGTTATTCTTCAGCACTTACAGTTAACTGGATGACTTTATATTTGTATTAAGCATGGCTTCGAAACAAAACGCGCAAGCTATAAAGAATGCAAGAATAGCCTATGATTTGGCTAGGCTAATGTTGCACTTGTACTGCAGAGGATCTCGAATAATCATGTAACGCAACGATACGCCATTTCCTTCGTATTGTGTTATATTTACTCGTATTAATACTTAAATACAGACATGTTTAAAGTAGCGATAATAGCGAGAAAACAGACTAGAGAACCGCTGTTGTTAGCACAACGTGCTAATAATGCTAGCGCTTAAACGTACCTTTGATTTTAGATGTCATCCTTGAGTTGGTAATTTAGAGGTCCATCTAAATAAATTCAGAGAAATTATTTTAAAACGATAAACAAGAATGCATTTGGTTAATCTAGAAAAAAAAACTGCTTTTCCTCAAATATCTTGCGGAACTGTACAAACAAAAAGCAAAACAGATTTTATTTCTGTTACATTCAAGTACACCTCGAAGTTTTAACTTCTACTTGTTTTTATGCTAAGCTTATGAACTCACTGTATGGATTAAATCCAATTAATGTATCTTATTTATTAACTAAAACAACAAAAATAGCTAAACGTACGAATACATTTTTCTACGATGGTCTGAAATGAGTTTATTTGACATTTACGTAGTCTACAAAAATAATCACCATGAGCCGTAAACATCACATTCAATACGTCAGGTTTTGTTATATCGCGAGATTTGTTACACTGTTCTCGGCGTTCCTCTTGATTAAAAAAAAGCAAATTCAAGTATTTAAATTTAATTCACAATCCTTAACCAGTTTTTTTTTAATTATGCTTGCTAAAAAGACATGCAACTAAATTATGGTGGCGTTGGTCAACAAGGTAATTTTTATCACCGTTAGTTCCACTTCCTTTTCAAGTTAATGAAAATTTATGGTTTCAAAATAAAAGTCGTGCGTTGCAAATACAATTAACTCTTCTGCGAAAACGACAAAATTATAGCTATGTTAACCCTCTAGTGTAAACATATATGCAATATTTTGTACAGAATATTTTTATTCGGATTTATTTGCATTAACTATTTAGAACAGAGCTGCTAAAGATAAATGTTTATCTTACGCTGAAAACATTTTAACTTCCGGGTCGGTTGCGCTGACGCTATCGTCCTATTTTGCGGTCGATACATCCCTGAGCCCAAATAATTTGAGCTGAATTTGTTTCCGTCACTATCTTAAAGTCAACATGGTGTTCAGAGTGAGCGTCAGCAGCTCCCGGAGGGCTGTGAGGACGTGGTGGCTTCTCGTTGTGGTGAGCCTGTGTTTGTTCGTTAGTGTCTGCCGAGCAGCATCACCATCTTCCCAGGAGGAGGAGGACAGTGCAATGGAGAACATCGTTACAGAGAAAAAGGCTGAGGAAAGCCACAGACAAGACAGCGCAGACCTGCTAATCTTCATCCTGCTCCTCACCCTCACCATTTTGACCATCTGGTTGTTCAAACATCGGCGGTTCAGATTTCTGCACGAAACCGGGCTGGCTATGATTTATGGTGAGAGGAAGCTGGTGACGTCACGAGTGCCACTGTGATTAGATTTAAAATGTCTGCTTTCTTTAGTCATTATTAAGGCTCGCGTTGAAACATGGTTTGTTCAGGCAGGTGATGTGGACTGACGACTTCAAAAGGCCTCTTGGGTTTGGTCTTAAATCTACGAAGCTGACCAAGTAGCACAAAAGCTACAATTTCACTTCCCCCTTTCCAACACATGGAGGGCTGGTCAGAGTGAAACTGGCTGAAAACAACCACCGTTTTTCCTCTTTAATTCAGACAACTCACCTGCAGAATAGTTCACGTTAAACCCCTTTAACATGTTTTTGTCTAATCCTCCTGAATATGGACTTATTCAGGTTTAATCTTCGTGATGACGAGAGTTTTTGGAGTGTAATCTGCTGTAATCAAATTACATTTTGTATGAACAGTATAGATTTCAGTTTCCTTTAAACTCTCATCTGATAACAGGTTAAGTTGTTTTTAAGTTCACAATATTACATGTTTAGTTTCAACTCAGTTCAGCTTATTTAGCGCCAAGTCACAATAGAAGTTGTCTCAGGACACTTTACAAAAACATTCACATATTTTAGTGAAAGTTATTTATCTAAGGAAGCCATTGTGTTGAAAGATGTTCGCTTTGTCACAGTCTCCCATCCTGAGCAAACACAAAGGCAACAGTGGGAAGGAAAAACTCCCTTTTAAACAGGAAGAAACCTCCAGCAGAACCAGACTCGGGACGAGCGGCCGTCTGCTCTGACCAGCTGCGGTTTAAGAGGAACAGGAAGGAGAAACGGACAAACACAGAATGGCAGGTCCGGATGTACTTTCTATTGGAAGAAGGACAAAAAGCACATGTTAAGGATAGAAATAATTACAAATACAAACAGGTAGCGTGCAGAGTGAGGAAATGTGGTCAGGTCAACACAACAAATGGTGCGTTCTGTTGCATTTATTGAATTAATTTGTTGTGACATTAAAGTGTTAAACTTTGCTCAGGTGCACAAAGTTTGTTTTCTCAGTCATCCAGGTATATAACAACAAAAAAG
>NC_056501.1:14990053-15007232 GCF_014905685.2 Nematolebias whitei
TATAACAACAAAAAAGGTTGAATCATGTCATCTGGACTTCGTTTTCTGATTCAACCTTTTTTGTTGTTATGTACCTGGATGACTGAGTAAACAAACTTTGTGTTTTTGTGGTGAAAATGATGCATAGGTTTTGGAGACAAAAAAATCCTAACCTGCTCTTTGTCACAGTTTCTCATCCTAAGTAAGCACAAAGGCAACAGTGGAAAGGAAAAACTCCCTTTGAACAGGAAGAAGCCTCCAGCAGAACCAGACTCAAGAAGAGTGTCCATTTGCTTCGACCGGCTGGGTTTGAGAGGACAGGAAGGAGAAACGAACACAGAATGACAGGTCCAGGTGAACTTTCTATAGGAGGAAAGACAAAAAACACATGTTAAGATAGAAATCATTACAAATACAAACAGGTAGAGGAGAGCAAGTAAAGACGGCAGCAGAGTGAGGAAATGTGGTCCGTTTGTCCTCCAGTAGTCTAAGCCTAGCAGCATAACTAAGGGATGGCTCAGGAAACCCAAGCCAACCCTAACTATAGGATTTATCAAAAAGGAAAGACTAGTTTTAAAAGTAGATAAGATGTCAGCCCCGGATAGAAACTGGAAGTTGGTTCCACAAGAGAGGAGCCTGATAACTGAAGCTCTGCCTCCCATTCTGTTTTCTCCCTTTCTGCTACCACGCCTTCCCTATCCGTACAATGGACTGAAGTTTTAGCTAATTTTGTGTTTGCTAAGGCTGATCAGCTGTGGTGGCCACCTTAAATTGGGCCAGAAATTAATTTGTTGTAAATGTACTCTCATCTAATGATTACTTTCCAAAAGTTTCATCAAATTATTCCAAAAAGATTTATGAGCAATTGTGCTCATAGACAAATACAGACACAAGCACATTGTAAGTGAAATGTTGTTGAGCTTTTGACTTTGTTTTTGGTTTTTTTTATATAAAAAAAAAAAAAGAAAAAGCCTTTGAATTTACTTCTATCTTTGATACATTTTTATCTTTGTCCTTCTTTTTCTTTTTTTTAGGTTTAATTGTTGGCGTGATCCTGCGATACGGCGTTCACGTTCCTCGCGATGTTAACCCCGCCTCCATGAGCTGCGTCGTTAACGCCAGCCCCGCCACCCTGCTGGTCAACGTCAGTGGCAGATTCTACGAGTACACTTTGAAGGGGGAGATCAGTGCCAACGATGTGAACTACATGCAAGATAACGAGATGCTGCGCAAGGTACCACTCCAGCAGTGACATTTGAAGACCGAACGGCTGAAATGTCATTTTATAGTTCACTGAATGAGTTTGCTGTTGAATTTAAAGCAAACCAAGGCTGACTTGAAACCACTCTTAACAGATTTATGTGACGCAGATCTAGATTTATGTCTAAAAATGGCCTTAACTGACACGTTCTGTAACATTTTGTAATTTAGTTCTTCTCAGTTCTTGTTGATCGTTCTGAAAACGACTCCATTACGTCCCAGATGTTTCATCCTTGGTTAAATAATTTCTTGAAGTTATCCAGAAATTTCACAGCATTGTAGTATGTCTGAATACTATTCTACGAGTACTACGAGCTGCTACCAGTCTTAACTGGAGTTAGTAAGCCAGAAAAAATCTCTCCAGTTTTTGCTTCTCTCCACTGGCTCCCTGTCAAGTCCAGAATTGAATTCAAGATCTTACTTCTAACCTACAAAGCTCTCAACAACCTAGCTCCATCTATAGTTAGGGTTGACTTGTTACGCTTCCATAGGCTTAGACTATCCATCCATCTATTTTACCCGCTTATTCCATTTTGGGTCACGGGGGTCGCTGGTGCCCATGTCCAGCAATCACTGTGCGAGGGGCGGGGTACACCCTGGATGGGTCGCAAGTCCATCACAGGGACACAGAGACAAACGAGACAAACAACCATTCACTCTCTCACTCACACCTAGGGACAATTTAGAGTTACCAATCAGCCTAACTTGCATGTTTTTGGTCTGTGGGAGGAAACCGGAGTACCCGGAGAAAACCCACGCATGCACGGAGAGAACATGCAAACTCCACCCAGAAAGGCCCCTGGACCGGGGTTTGAACCAAGGACCTGCTCGCTGAGAGGCAGCAGCTCTACCAGTTGCGCCACCGTGCTGCCCAGGCTTAGACTACTGGAGGACAAATTGACCACATTTCCTTAAATGAGTTGTTAAAATTGAATAGTTTTCATTTGATACTATTTCTGTCTTAATGTGATTCTCGACCTGCCATTGTGTATCTGTTCCTCCTTCCTGTTCCTCTCAAACCCAGCTGGTTGAAGCAGATGAACACTTGTCCTGAGCTTGGTTCTGCTAAAGGTTTCTTCCTCAGGGAGTTTTTCCTTTCCACTGTTGCCTTCATGCTTGCTCAAGATGAGAGTTCTGCATTGGAGTTAAATTCAAATCAGTCTGCTCCTCTGATAAATAATAATAATAATAATAATTATTATTATTATTTTTATATACCGTATGAACGTTTCTGTTCAGTGCCCTGAGATGATTTCTGTTGTGACTTGGTGCTATAGAAATAAACTGAATTGAATTGAAAATACCTTCTCATTTGTTGTTTTGTTTACAAACATCACATTGTTGCTTTGTTTGTGTGACTCAGGTAACCTTTGACCCTGAAGTGTTCTTTAACATCCTGCTGCCACCCATCATCTTCCACGCTGGCTACAGCTTAAAAAGGGTACAGTATTATTCACTCACTCCTGCTGAAGAAAACCTTTTAAAAAAATTTTTTTTTATAAAGGGAACATTTATTTTAACTTGCACTGAATCAACAACAATAATGAAATTGTCTTCTCTGTAATTTGAGATGTTTGCTGATGTGGCATTTTATTTGATCTTTCAGAGACATTTTTTCCGGAACATGGGATCCATCCTGGCTTATGCCTTTGTGGGGACTGTCATTTCTTGTTTTGTGATTGGGTCAGAACCTTAATTTTCCCCATTAAAAGCAATCCTTCGGTCACTGGTTGGAGGTTAAAAGCTTCACTGTGTGTTTTTCTTCAACAGGTTGCTGATGTACGGCTGCGTGACGCTCATTAAGCAGGTCAGTCAGTTGGGTGGAGACTTCTTCTTCACTGACTGTCTGTTCTACGGAGCCATCGTTTCTGCCACAGACCCAGGTAAAAAATACTTATACGCACATGTCAAACGCTTTATTACTGAATTTACTTGAAGCTGAAGTTTGTTATACGTGTTCAGCATAACACATCACCTATTTTTGATTTATTGCTCTTTATAAGACTGAGCTGAACACAGCACCTCCGACTGAAGAAGTCTTTCGGATGAAAGACGAAACATTTCTACAATTTTTTTTTGTTTTGTTTTTTTGAATGTCCAGAGGACCAGACTTAACTTTTTTAGATTTTTCTACCTGGATTATTGAGCAATCATTAGGATATAACACATCACCTTCACAAAGAGTCTCCCTAAACTTAAAATCATCTGCATGCAGCAGTTTTACATACAGTACAACAGATATACTGTACACTGTACTATGAGTTTAACTGACTATGCTCCCACAATACAAAGTCCAACTGAGATCAACTCTACACAGAAAACCTTTAAACTTGCACATTTAGTCACATGCTCTACTAAAATAAAATGTTCAAGTGTGCATATTTATTTGCTTTTTTACGCCACTTATAAATGTTTGTTTCAGTAAATGGATAATGGAGATGCAAACCTACAATAATTGTAATATTTTACCCACTTTTTTTTTTTTTTTTTTTTACCTTTGGGTCTATAAAATCTCATTTAGTCATTCGACGGAAACAAATATAAAAACACAGGACATAAAAATTCAAAAAGGATTGCATATCGTTTTAATGTTCACCTTCAAAGGAGCTCAACCAGGAAGTATGTCTGACATTTAAAACAGGTAGAAAAGTCACATGATTCCTTGATGTAAAGTCACATGACAGCTGAGAAATAGTTCATTCAACAATTCCCTGCAGGATCAGTAAAGATCTATCGTATCTTATCTTTTGTATGTTGCCATGAATTATGGTGTCCACCAACTTAAGGTTATGCCTCCTCCCCTGCCTTTGGCAGTGGATGTAGCGTTACCTTAAGTTGCTGGCCCTAATTATTACCACATACATCTTAGTATAGATTTGTATCTCTCTGTGACGTATAGTTCTTTTGATCAACGTGTTTTTTCTGTTTCAGTGACAGTTCTGGCTATATTCCACGAGCTGCAGGTTGATGCAGACCTGTACGCATTGCTGTTCGGAGAGAGCGTGCTCAACGATGCCGTTGCCGTGGTTCTGTCTTCGTAAGTCGCCTGTTTCCATGTGATCACGCTCTTGTATAAGCTGTGATGTGCACTCGGTGGTAAAATTACTCGTTTCCCGCAAGAGAGGTTAAATGTGGACGTCTTCATCCCGTTTGTCAACTCAGCAGTGATAGTTATTCACGGTTGTCACATTTAATTCGGAGTAAAGTGGAATTTGATCCGTCAGATGACGCTCCGTTATTCTCCACATTGGCTTGTTGTAATCCTCACAGAATTCTGCGTTTTCATAGCAGCAGGAGGAGGATCTGGGTCCTGCAGAAAACCTCTGAGCAGAGCGTAGAGCGCCTCTTTGTGTGTCTTTGCAGTGCCTGAGGACAAACGCATCAAATCACAGGCTATTTGTTGTTAGACTCTGGCTTATTCAGACATTGTATTTAATAATTTATTTTTTTGTTCTTCTTGCTGACTATTTTTAACGTTGTGAGTCAGCTAAGAAAACATTTCAGAGCATTTCTTATCTGTAAAGGGCTTGAGAGAGATGAGGAGGCAAAATGGAAGGAGTGCATAAAGATAAAATTCCTTGTGATTTCTCGTGCGTGTATGTGTGCGTGTGTGTGTGTGTGTGTGCGTGCGTGTGTGTGTTTGTGTACATGAAGGCTGTGAATATGAAAAAAACAGTCTGTCTTCAAAATCACACTTGGTTCAAACTCCTTCTCACTTTAGAAATGTAATATTTGGTAACTTCATCACATTTTTTCACAAAAAAAATCCTTCTGGATTTTTAAAATGTATTTATTTTTTACTGTATGCCCTGACTCCAGTTTTATATATCTAGAATTTACATACTGATAATGGTTTCTAAACAATTTGAATCAAGTTTGGTGACAACTAGTTTTCTTTCTTCTATGTTCTCAGTTCTTTATTGATTACGACAGTTGTAATACAATATTATTATTAACAATATTATCGTTTATCGCAATAATTTCTGGATTAATCGCCCACCAAAATTTGTTATCGTGACAGGCCTAGATGTGCTGTCTTCATGATAACATTTGTAATTATGATTATTTATTTTTTTAATCAGCCTGATGGAACAACTTTTTCTCCAATTAGAAAATATTGTTCAGGTCTGCAGGGTTTAGCTTTTACATCTATACAACTGAATAAACCTTAAGTAGTTGTACTTTCTGTGTGCACTGGTTTTACAGTCTCTGTACTTTGTCTCCTTCTTGTTTTCGTTAATTGTTTGTTTTCTGTAACATTTCAGGTCGATCGTGGCGTACCAGCCACAAGGAGACAACAGCCACACCTTTGAGGCCATGGCGCTGCTCAAGTCTTTTGGGATGTTTCTCGGAGTCTTCAGTGGCTCCTTTTCGCTCGGAGTGGCCACTGGAGTTGTTACGGCGCTCATATCTTTTTGTTTATATATATATATATATATATATATATATATATTTATCAAGATGACTTGATTCATTGTAAATCAGGTGTGCAAAAGAGTCTCAGTGATATTGTTCATAAAATCTGAGTTTGTGTACAGAAGTATTTGAATTAGCATAGCCACAATTAGCGGCACAATGTTTTACTTTGTAAAAGGATAAAAAAAAAACAACGGTTAAATTTTCTAATCTTTAAACTGTATTAGCAGCGGTCAGTCAGTGTAAGGTTTTAAAGATAAATGAAAGAAAGCTAAAGAATGTTGGTAGAGTTCTTGACTTTTTTTGTGTACGTGACAAAGTTCACGAAGCTGAAGGATTTCCAGCTGCTGGAGACGGCTCTGTTCTTCCTCATGTCGTGGAGCACGTTCCTGCTGGCTGAAGCTTGTGGCTTCACAGGTAACGAACACACTCACTCACACACAGTCAAGGTCATTTGGGTGTAATGTCATTTTCCACCTTGCAGTCTCACTAACCTATCTAAAGCAGGGGTCTGCAACATGTGGCTCTTTGATCCCTCTGCAGTGGCTTTTTCAAGCTTTCACTAAAACTAACATACAACTGAATTTTATTGGTACAAACAACAAAAAAGGACTAGTTTTAGCTGTTTTCCTGTAATTTCGTTTGCAACTATGTGAATGCTGGAACAAGTACAAGGAGTAAAACATACTCACTTTAACTTTATGCTTTATTTCTATACTTGATTATTTTGTCCACAATTAAAAAAAATTACATAGATCTGCATAGTTCATAGTTTTTATTAATTAAAAAACTACTCCCCACCCCTCTCACTCTCTTTACAAGAATCTGGTCTTTTCGTTTGTCTTAAATTGTAAAAACATTAATAAATGTTAAAAATCATTGGATATTTTAGCTTTATAATGTCACCCCTACTGGCCACAAAAGTCTCCTCCAACAAACGTAAAGTGGCCCATGGGCCACCAGTTGAAAATGTGTTGTGGCTCTGAACACTTTTAATTTAGCGAACGAAGGAATAAAAACGGCTTTTTTGATCGTAAACGTTGCAGACCCCTGATCTAAAGGCTCATTGGCCCTGCTGGAGTGTTCCTAACGAGACAAAATATGTTCCTATAGGGATCAGAGAAGCAGAAAATTATTGTTAATCCATTGTAATGATCCTGATCAGAGTGTATTGATCTGTTGATTGTGTTGTGTGCTGCAGGTGTGGTGGCAGTGTTGTTCTGTGGAATCACTCAGGCCCACTACACCTACAACAACTTGTCTCCTGAGTCTCAGGACCGAACAAAGCAGGTCAGACCTGGACTGCAGCCATCACACCGCTTCACATCTGCTTTTTTTTTTTTTTTAATTTATCTTCTTAAAACCATTAATGTTCCGCCTCAGCCTTAAAAGTGCTTTAGAACCACAGTTTGTTTAAACTAAATGTCATCTCCCTGTTGAAGTTGCAGTTTTTTATTTCTGTAAACCTCAGTATGTCTTCACTGTTGCTATAATTGTGTGAAAACAAACACTGCAGCCCCCTCTTCATCACACGACAGGGACATGGAGCCAACAGGGTCTGAATACAGGCTGGAAAAATAAAACGCACAGTTGCTGTAATAAAAGGACAAATTCCAAAAATGGCCTCAGTAAATTTCCCTTTCAGTGTTTACAGGTTTTATGTTCCTGCACATACAATACAAATTATGTATCTGTAAGCAAATGTTTGTTTTTCTTTGTTTGCAGCTGTTTGAGCTCCTAAACTTCCTGGCAGAGAACTTTATTTTCTCCTACATGGGTCTGACCCTGTTCACCTTCCAGAACCACATCTTTAATCCGATGTTCATCGTTGGAGCGTTTGTATCCTTTGGACCCAGTGAAACGCAGTGTTTTATGAATGCACTCCCTGATCAGAATAGTAAATAATTTCACTTAAATTTTTGTAAAATGCAGGTCTTCCCTGCTCATTTCTGCATTTTTACAAATATAAACATCTCAGAATGACAAGCAACCACCAAAATGTAATCAAAATATGATTTTGAGATGGTAAATAAGTCTGTTGGCGTGTCAGAAGTTTTCACTGCTTTTAGTTTTGCTGTTCTTAACATCTTTCCCTCTCAGCTGGCAGTTTTCCTGGGTCGAGCCGCCAACATCTACCCTCTTTCACTTCTTCTCAATCTGGGCCGACGTTACAAGATCAGGTCCAACTTCCAACACATGATGATGTTTGCAGGTCCGTGGAGCACAGATGAGGACGTTAGTCATGAACTTGTTGTTTTTGCTCATCTTTTTCTGTGTTGGTCTTTTTAGGCCTGCGGGGAGCGATGACCTTTGCCCTGTCCATCAGGGACACGGCCACATTTGCCCGGCAGATGATGTTTTCCACCAACCTTCTCGTGGTCTTCTTCACCGTTTGGGTTTGTGGCGGTGGCACCACTCAGATGCTGTCCTGCCAGCGAATACGGTACGACTGCAACACCACCAAATCCACTTCAAAATGGATTGGCTGGTGGTATTTGCTGGAAACTCATCTTTGTTTGGTCTTGAATGTGTACCACTTTATTTATAAAGCACTTAAAAACAGCAATAAGGCTAGACAAAGTTCTGTACAGCCAAAACAAGCAAAGGACACAGGATAAAATACATACACTGCCTGGCCAAAAAAAAGTTGCTAACTGGATTTAACCAAGCAAATGGGTACGAGCCTCCTATATATCCTAATGGATAATTACTGCATGGGTGATTATCTTTCAGCTGGCAACAAATTATTTAACCCCAACTGGTGCAATGAGTTTCTTCTCATTTCTTAAACAACCATGTCGAAACACACGTCGTGTGGTCGTGGAAAAGATGTCAGTCTGTTTGAGAAGGGTCAAATCATTGACATCAAGCAGAGAAAACATGTAAGGAGATTGCAGAAACTACTAAAATTGGGTTAAGAACTGTCCAACGCATTATTAAAAACTGGAAGGATAGTGGGGACCCATCGTCTTCGAGGAAGAAATGTGGCCGGAAAAAATCCTGAATGATCGTGATCAGTGATCACTTAAACGTTTGGTGAAATCAAATGGCAGAAAAACAACAGTAGCACTCAGAGCTGTGTTTAATAGTGAAAGTAAGAGCATTTCCACACACACAATGTGAAGGGAACTCGAGGGATTGGGACTGAACAGCTGTGTATCCTTAAGAAAACCACTAATCAGTGAGGCTAACTGGAAAAAAGGCTTCAGTTTGCTAGGGAGCATTAAGATTGGACTCTGGAGCAACGGAAGAAGGTCATGTGGTCTGATGAGTTCAGATTTTCCCTGTTCCAGAGTGATGGGCGCATCAGGGTAGGAAGAGAGGCAGGTGAAGTGATGCCTAGTGTGTCTAGTCATCAATGCAAGATCTTGGTGAAAAATTAAAGCAACACTGGATGGAAACAGATCTTGTGACATTGCAGAAGCTTATCAAAACAATGAAACAGTGAATGCATGATGTAATCAAAGCTAAAGGTGGACAAAGAAATATTAATGTGACCTTTTTTTTGTGGCAAATTTATTTATTTTTTTGGCCAGGCAGTGTATAAAAGCACAACACAGATACAATAATAGTTCATTTATGAATCATAGAGCAACACAACTGTATTAGCTAGAGAAGAGTTTATAACGTGGGTTTGATGTAATTTAACCACGGGCTTTTAAATGTTGTATAATCGACATGCAGCTGTTTGAATTCAGATGTTGAATATAGTTCAGAATATCTCCTTAGAAAGTAGTAAATTTAAGAGAAGTTTTCAAGTCCTTGATGTTAATTGACTCAATTTTTATAGAGGGGAGCTTTAATAAGGGTTGGGATTAACATACCAAATGTCAAAGGGAATAATGATAAGTTTGTTGTTCTGGGCTCTTCCAACAGAAACTGACTTCTTTCTTTCTTTAACAGAGTGGGAGTAGACTCGGATCAAGATAACTCTGTGAGTAACATTCAGACACACATTTTACAGCAGTGTGATCAGCAGATCAACTCTGTTTAAAAACTAAATAATAATCATTTGTTTTGGTTCAGGTGAGTGTCGCTGACGGATCAGAGAGAAGAAGCACCAAACAGGAAAGTGCCTGGCTTTTCAGAATTTGGTACAGCTTTGACCACAAGTATCCTTTTCCATCAGCTTGTTGTTACGTCGGTGCTTCTGTTTGCATCCTTTCATGAGTTGATTTAGATTTTATCTTTAAGCAGCAGAGGGAGCCCCACTTGTAGATTTGAAGGTAATAAAGGTTGTAATATGAAGTGTGTTCAATTCCATGCATTAGGAGTAAAATATCTTAATAAACAGCTTCATTATTGTTTAATTCTTCTCCTGTTTATGTATCTTTGTCCTTAACTCGAGTCTCCAGCTATCTGAAGCCCATCCTAACCCACAGCGGTCCTCCTCTCACAACCACGCTGCCGCCATGCTGCGGCCCCCTCGCCCGCTTCCTGACCAGCCCTCAGGCCTTTGAGGTCAGATGCTGGTTCACACAGGAGCCATTTTGAACTGAAATTTTTAAAGTTTACATCATTTAACAGAAGTTAAAACGGGTTATTTTGCAGATTCATGAAGCTTAGATGTGAAGTGATGCACCAGTCTTAGTTTAGTTGGTCAAGTCTAATTTCTCTGCAGCTTTGACCTGCCCGTCCGCTTTATATTCTTTTCTATCTTATAACTATGATCAACAGAATACAAAACATTTGCACTAATGTAAAATAAAAGACCCTTAATAATTATTCAATAAAAAAAAAAAAAAATCCTGTATCTCGTCGCACAGCTTTGAAATAAAACGTACAGCTCGATAAGGAAAAGTGTGCCATGACGTTTGGTAGCAGTATGTTGTACATCATAAACATTATATTCTGAAAACTGCACAAAGATACGATAATAAATGTGAGTTTGGCGAAACGGATAAAAAAAATCCAGCCCTGCAGATCTATAGATGAGACATTCTTCACGGTAGAAACATTCAAGACTGAAGCAGGGCTTTACATGTCGGACAGGCATTTAGATATCTTTCAGTTTTTACACAATCAGTTTTGATTTTATGATTTTTAGGAGCTTTTTCTATTAAATGTTCAACTGACTGTCGCAAACCTTTGCCGACTTGCTCTTTCTCCTACAGCGTTTTTATTACAGATACACTTCTATTTGAGCTCCAAATATTATCTTCTAAAATGGAAGTAAAAGGTATTTTTTATGTGTCATATCGCCCCCCCAGTAGGAATATAAAAATTCAAATGTGTGACCATCTTGAGTATTCTGCCACTAAGGGTTCAAGAGTTTTAAGTATTTTACTTACGAGTGTTGCACTGTGATTGTTTATTTGAGGCTTACTTTTCAGTGTGTTTCTGTTTGCGTCATTAACTTGGCTGTCAGGGAGTGATGACCACAGGTGTGTGGTTACCATGGTGACCAAACTCCTACATCAAAATGTCGACAGAAATGTTCTCGTTTTTTACATTTATTTTACTTCACTCACCAAAAACGTGTCCTTCGCTATCGAGAACTAGCATCTTTGTTTAGGTGCGTTCACTAACGGGAATAAAATCTGATTTCTGTGTGTTGGATTAGCCAGTCGGTCGGTGCACACGTTATACCAGGCATGAACCAGGACTACAGTTACTTACTGCCTGTATGTATGACATATTTCATCTCCCCCCTCCCCAGAATGAATGCCAGCTGAAGGACGACGACTCCGACCTCATCCTGACGGACGGCGACATCAGCCTGACCTACGGCGACATCACCGTCAGCACGGACGCCACGGGAGCCCACACCAGCAGCGGCAGAGGCTTCGTCGGTGTCGCCACCTCCGATGACCTGGACAGAGAGTTGGCGTGCGGAGATCATGAGCTGGTGATGAGGGGGACGCGCCTCGTACTCCCCATGGATGACTCTGAGCCGCCCTTCACAGACTCCCGTCACTTACGGATGTGAAAATCACGGTTCATTTTCGACCCTGACAACCATCCGAGATGAACTGACACAAGTACCTGACTTTCACCCCTTCGCTCTTCCATTTTTTTAATTTTTTTGCACTTTGCTGCGCTCCGCACGCTTTTTTTCAAGGTTTTCACTTCGTCTACACACACGGTTGTCTCTACCTCATTCTCTTTCTGCTCATGTGTCCACTCCTCTCTGGCACAGACCATTAATGTATTAATCAAACTTCTTTTCAGGGGTTTTGTTAATCAGATGATGATTTTACAGTTTAGCTCTTGAATTGTAGCATTTCACAGCGGTCCAGCAGCATGTATTAGTGTGTGAATGCAAACACCAACCTCTAGTTAAATCGTCAACGTACAGTATATCTCAAGAACTTTATGCATGCTGAAGGTAAAGCTTTTTTTTGTTTGTTTGCGTTTGGGTCTGACTCTGAATGTTGCTGCTTTTTTCTCTCTGTGCATCAGAGGCGAGCTGAGCCAGTGGAAATCTCTGCTGCACGTTAGGTTTTTATCAAGTGCCTGGGAGTTGTAGTTTTTCAGCATGGCGACCACTAAAGCTGGATTATCACTGAGAAGCAGAGCAGCCCTTTGTTTTTCTTTGTAAAAAATCAAAAACACAAATGGACGCCTCTGTCCATAAGGTAGCAGTATGCTCTGTGGGTGTGCAGGCTGTGACAGCTGGCTGTAAACGTTGTGGATCTCTCGGTTGACCTTAGACTGTGACTCACAGGAAGACTACACCTTATTTTAGACGCTGATGCCGCTCGCAGCAGAATGAAGTTCAAAAGTGAGAAAGCTTTTTGTGCCATTTCTCTCCTGCATTTTGTCATTTTAGGAAAACTGAATTCATGTGACCTTAAAAGTGTTTTGTATGCATTTTTTACACATTTCAAGTCACGTTTTTCATACCTATTTAGCTTTTTTCCACACATTTTCTACAAAAAGGTGTTGCATTTATAACAGTAAATCATATTTTCTCATTCAATTAATCTAAAGCATAAAAAACCTACATTTGATGCTACATAGCGTAGTGTTTCCAAATCGGAAAGATGTCACAAGACGGTGCAGAAGTGATTCATTTTTATTATTTATGAATCAGCCAGCTTTGATTATTGACACTTATTATTAATTGGTTTGTAAAATCTCAGATAATGGTGAACAATGTGCATCAACTTACATTTGACTTCTTTTGAACTTTTAGTGATCTTTAATCGAAAATTTCCTCTGAATTTCTTCTTGTAACAACTTAATACTGATTCTGTTGCAGCCTTAGATTTTGAATAAGCAGTTTGCATGAAACGGATCCACCTTTGAGGGATTCAAAGTGGTACTTCATATCCCAGTCTTGGTCTGAGTAGATATTTGCACAGGTACTGTGTCATTACTGTGAAAACTGCCAACATTAGTTGTTGAAATGCTGGATTTCTCCTGCGTCGTGCACACCAGGAGTCTCAAGAATGAGCTTTTTATTGGTTAAACTGGAGTTCACAAGCATAAAAACGCATAAAGTTTGAAAAATATTCTACTAATCTATCGGTACGTATATAAAGATGAGTTATTTAAACCGTTTCAATGCATGTTCGAGCAGAACGGAAGGGTTTGTGAGCTTTTGCAGCTGTTTTTGTAACGGGAAGTGATGATAGGTTGTCACCATGGCAACACCGTTTGTTGGGACAGAAGCCAGAAAACATTTGGTGACTTAGCTGAACACAACAGTTTATGTGTTTTGGCCGCTGTGTTAGCCAAAGAAATGAAGCGAGTGCGTGCATAATGAGAGGAAGAGAAGAAAGGAAAAGAAGTAGAAAAGGAGGAGTGTGTTGATGACGGTACAGAGGTGGAAGGAAGAGCAGGCGTGAAAATATTGCTTTTCCTTCCACGGTTATCTTCTGCTGTGCAGGAACTTCAAATTTAACCTTTTTTTTTTGTGTTCGTTTTAATCAGGCATTCCTCTGGACACCACATTGTGTGTTCTCATATCAGCAACTTCATTCTTCTTTATTATTTGTGTTACGAATGCTTCTTGAAGAGCAGAAACAATGAAGTACAAAAAAAAAAAAAAAAGGCTGAATTATTTGCACTCGTGTTGAGAACGTTGTTCTGTGATGTTTGTTTTCAGCTGCTTTCATGTTAGTTACTGAATCTTTTGGAAGGTTGTGGACAAAAAAAAAAAATCAAATTTCTGTCTATTTAGGACAGATTAGTTTATGTTTAGCTGAATTTACTGTTTCTTTGTAAAGAATTATGTGACCCTGTCATAGCTTTTGTCCGTCATCAGGTACTTTGTGTTCATTTTGTTTGAATGCTGCTGTGGCGTTTACAGAGCAGAAATTATTTTTGCTGAACTCCAGAAGGGGAAACGATAAAATATATTTAAGCTGCATTGTGTGCCATTGTTCAATGGACTCTGCTGAAGGAGATCTAGTTTTGACCTCCTGGCCTGGTCCGTCTTCTCTCTGCTCTGAACGGCGGCTTGTTTTAGGCTTTGATCATTGGGAATCTGACCAAAGAGGCCCGCTGCGCTCCGTGTTCTCAGACACTCTTTATACTGCAAACTCGGTGTGTGTGAACGTGTGCGCGTCCTAATGCCTGCGCGTGTGTTTGAATGTGCGAGGTAGAGAAAGACGGGAGGGGCTGTGCCCTCTCTTTTCCTTTTTTGTTGCAGGTACTGACTGTTTACATCTGTGTAAATATACCTTCACCTGTTCTGTGTGCGTGCAACAAGGAATAAACAAAAGCCCCGTGCTTTTTGATTAAAGCCTCGCTCGTCGCCTCTTTATTGGATGTCTGGATTGTGTTAGAGAACATCCCTCCACAAAAAGCAGGATGACTTTCAGAGGTAGCTCTGAAATTTGTTGAAACGTGAATTACTAAACCAGAACAAAGGCTAAAATCAGCAAAACGACAGCTAAAAACTAAAACCAACAAAAGGGTAGCTAAATGCTAAAACTATTAATTGTACTTCGAAGCTAAAATTAAATTAAAACTAGCTAGAAGCTAAAATCAGTCGATATGTCGCTAAAGGCTGAAACTAGCAAAACTGGAGCTAATGATTAAAATGGTGGGTAAAAGCTAAACCTAGCAAAAAGTTTAATTTAGCAAGTCAGCAGTTTGAAGTAAAAATTAGCTGAACCATAGCTAAATACTAAATACAGCAAAATTTGCTACGAAATTCAATTAGCAGAAAGGTATTTGGGCGGCACGGTGGCGCAGTTGGTAGAGCCGTTGGCACTCGGCGAGAAAGTCGCAGGCTCAAATCTCGGCTGGAGGCCCTGTGCAGAGAACAGAACAGCTTCAACTCTGGGATGCAACAAAACAGGCCCAAACCATGATACTTACCACCACCATCATGTTTCACAGATGGGATAAGGTTCTTATGCAGGAATGCAGCGTTTTCCTTTCTCCAAACACAATGGTCTTGAATTTCCTCCATTTGTACACAATCTGTCTGACTGTGGATCGGTGGAGTCCAAACTCTTTAGAGATGGTTTTATAACCTTTTCCAGCCTGATGAGCATCAACAACACTTTTTCTGAGGTCCTGAGGAATGTCCTTTGTTCCTGCCAACTTTCAAGCACCACATATAGTTTGATTACAAAAAACTGTTCAAAAGAAGCTAGAATCAGGAAAACAATCATGTTGCTTTGATTTAATGTTAAAAAAAAAAAAAGTTATTTTTTCAGGCTGTTAAGTCTGAGAAGACTTCGTGGAGGAATAAAGCTTCTTTTTTAACTAATTTTCTAAGATCTGTGACATCGTAAGAGGGGGGAGAACAACACTGCTTCACTATATAAGTTTCAATCGTGGCTAAAAATCTCTGATTTGTCATCTCAAATGAAAACAAGTCTGTGAATGACTCATCAGTTGTTATAAGCTGCGGCTGATATCCAAACACAAGATCTAAGATAAACATGTGACATCGTAAAACTTAAATTATTATTGCATTTACCAAATAAACCGTTAAAAAAATCTAATTTTCCTGAACATATCTTGTAACGGACAGCAGGTAACGGTTCCTAACATGGGCACAACCTACTTCCAGTCTGCTGAAGAATGTCTGTGAGGCGGGGGTCACAGTCCGGGGAGGAAATGATTATGAAAACCACTTCAGCTAAAGCCGAACTGCAGCATTTTTCTTTTCAACATGGACAAATTCCTTCATCGTCCAACAGTTATGATTTATGATGAATTCAAAAAGAAAGAAATTTGGCCAAACTGCTCACTTTTTCTCCCCAGAAAATGAGATTAAGAAGATTTCATGTGTTCCCACTCTGACTGAATTAACACAATTAATTAAATGAACAAAACGTGTGTATTGCTTTGTTCTATTTAGCAAAATAAGACTTAAAAAATGATGACCTGTCTTTTAAAGCCTGGTAACTTTAAGAGAAGGAGCTGCAAGCGCAGCAGTTCCCAACCCTGGTCCTTGAGGAACACCATCCAGCATGTTTTAGTTGTTTCTCTGCTCCAACACACCTGATTCAGTGGTTTATTTACTTCCTTAAGTTAGGCAGAAGCCTGTTAATCACCCTTTCATTCAAATCAGGTGTGTTGGAGCAGAGAAACAACTTAAACATGCAGGATGGTGTTCCTCAGGGACCAGGGTTGGGAACCACTGGAAAGTAATCTGGGGCTTTTGATGATTTTATCTGAAATATTGTTGTCCCCGCGTGAAATTATTTAAATCAGACAACTTCCATCCATCCATCCATCCATTATCTGTTACCCGCTTCTTCCTTTTCGGGTCACGGGAGTCACTTGTGCCCATATCCAGCATGATGGTTAAAAACAAGAATTTGGTGCTCAAGTTTGAGTTTATTATGGATGTTCTCTAATCCACGCTGGATAGTATTTAGTTAAATGTCCCTTAGTGAGTTGCACCTCGACCCCGGGCTCCCATCAGCAAGCGTAATTTCATTTGGATAGTTGACTGGATTAGTTGGTTTTCTGCTGTGGACTCAACTTTGAAACAAACTTTGAGATCTTTCCATCCAGAAGCCTAAAGTTAACTTGATTCATCCAATCAGAAACTGTTCTGTTAGATCATTCCAATGTGTCCAAGGTTCAGCTCGATTTGAGGTGAAGTAAAAAATGTATATATATTTGGAGGAAGTTTCATCATGGCTCTATCCATTTTATGCAATGCACAAGTACCCCGGCATGATACTACTGCCACCATGCTTGACAGTTTGCACTGTGTTCTCAAGTTTAAAAGCCTCACCATGACTACTCCTCCAAAACATGCTTATAGTTATTGTAGCCAAAAACATTAACAAATGCAACTTTAAGTTTTTGCTATCTTTTAGCTAGTGTTTTGCTACTTTTTTGCTAGTGTTTTTCTATATTATTTGGCTACTTTGTTCTAGTTTTTTGCTTTTTTTTTTTACTAGCTTTTAGCTGGTGTTACTTTTTTGCAAGTGTTTTGCTGCTTTTTACTAGTGGTTTGCTACTTTTTGCTATTTTGTTGCTACTTTCTATTGTTTTGCTATTTTTTTGCCAGCTTTTAGCTAGTGTTTTTCTACTGTTTTGCTAGTGTTTTGCTGCTTTTTATGCTAGTGTTTTGCTAGCATTTTGCTACTTTTTTGCTAGT
>NC_056501.1:15007242-15057415 GCF_014905685.2 Nematolebias whitei
TTTGCTATGTTTTTGCTAACTTTTAGCTAGTGTTTTCTACTTTTTTGTTAACTATTTGGCATGTCCTTGCGGACAGCTGGCTACTTTAGTCGAGCTTGAAGGTGTCTCTTTTGGAGGTTGCTTCTTGGTTTCCATGGCGATGTTAAACAGAGTCTACTGTGGATGACGACACTGGGGTTCCAGCAGTTTCCAGTTCACGGCAGGACGTTGGTGGATCCTGAGTTGTTCCTGAACATCCTGACCAAGGTCCATTCATCCGAGGGTGACAGGTGAGTATCCGTCAAACCAGTGAGGGCTGTCAAGTAAAACCTTTAGTAAGCTGGAAAAGAAAAACTACCAGCTGAAGTCAGTCGTGATCAATAACAAGAATGGGCCTTGTTAACTGAAGCTGAAAGGACACGATTGGTGTATGTAAACTTCTGGTCCATTTTAAGATGTATCAATGTTATTAGAAATATTTCAGTGGTGTAAAAAATATTTTTGTCGATTTTCTCGATGATCTTTGAGTAACCACGACAGACCTGAACACAACGCACATGACCTCCTGGACTCCCAGATCCTCTGTTTTATTATCTCACCATGGCAGTTTAAAAACGCTTTACTTCAGATGTTTATGTGAGGAACTCACTTTGGGATGCTCAGAAAGATGATGTAAATATCTGTTTAAGTGTCTGCATTACACAACGGGATCATGTTCCAAGCTTCAACCTGAACTTTGTTACCGTCATGGGTTAAGATCGCGGATCATCTGCAGACTATTTACTTTTGAGTTGAGTCATTCCTCTACTTTTTTACCAAAGAAGGAGAGAAAAACAGAACTGAAGAGGGACAAAAAGCATCAAGTTAAATAAACAGTCTTTTCTTTCTAAATATAAAGAGAAATGTTCATTTTTTAGGATATAAACTGTATAATAACATAATTTTCCTGCAGGTCAGAGCTGCCTCGGACACATGCTTGTAATTATTAAGCCTCTGCTCTTTGATGCAGGAAATTTCTGACTGTTTTCCTGAAGATCTGTTTCCCAGCGTGGAGCCAATGAGAACGAGCAGTAAATTCCTGGCTGAGGTCATTGTTTGTTAGAATTTACACGGGTTTGAGCTGGTGGTTTCCTTTTTTTTCCTCCTTCTTCCTTTCTGAGCGACTCCCTCCGTCGTCTTTTTAAAGCAGCCTCTCCACACACACTCACACACACACACACACACACAGAGCTGCTGCTGCTGAGGGACTGATCTGCTTCACAAAGGTGAGTTTTAACAGCTCCTCTGTTTATCTTAGATTATTGAATGAAACAAGGACTGAAACAGAAAAAAGTTATCAGAAGGATGTTGATTTGTCTCACTTAAGGAGTCATTCCAGCTATTTCCTTCTCCGGTTAGTTTCAGTCAGGAATCCATAAACAGTATTTAGCTTGTTATTTGCAATTAATTTATGTTATTTCATCTGATTAATTTTGGAGTAATTGTGCAACAGGTGTTGCGTTTTAGCAAACCAGACCAACCAAAGCTCTAAGTTTTATCAAACTAATTCAGTTTTGCTTTGGGGCTCATTATCACCTGCTGTCAAAATGTGTGGGGGTCTGTTAGCAACATATCTCATGAACAAGGCGACACATTTTTAATGAAACTGTCAAAAAGCAATAATTGTATGAACATCTAGCTTCAGTTAACCCAGCTGAAGGTGAACTCCACCACTGAGCAAACAAAGAAACAAACACAAAATGTTTATAGCTCAGTCAGTTTTACAGATGTTGCCCTAAAATTGGGTCTGGTAGTAGCTGAGAGTCGTGCACAACACAGCCTCAGAGTGAGTCGTCTCGCAAATCACACAAAAATGTGCGCACACCTTTGTTTTTTATAGGATTGACTCAAAACTTGAAACGGTAATGCCTCATTTCTCAACCTAAGCTGATCTTAAAACTCCGGCATGAAAGGCAGCGGGCGATATGCATTCCTTCAAGGAAAACCAGACCTTTCGTCGGTAAAGAGAAATCTTGGCGTTCTACTGAAGAACAGTTAGGGTGCATCATAATGAGGGATTTCCTCTCCATCTGATAACTTAATGTTGAAGTTTAGAGGAAAGCGCTCGTGTAAGTTTTCACATGTAAAGTTCAACATCTTGGAGTTAGTTCAGTTTAGATGATTTATGAGTAAACCGGTAATAAACCAAAGTTTATCATCAACTGAGCCCAGTATCTTACCCTCCAGACACTGAGATGTTTGGTTATAAGCTCCAGTTTAAACAGAACTAAGCTGCATCAAATAATTCTTCTTCCCAGTAAAACAAACGATGCACTGTGATATTTGCTTCTTACACGTCTGTATTTGTGTAGATAACCACGCACAGAGCCGAAATGTGCTCCGTGTGGCTTTAGGCGGCACAGTCGCCTCCCTTTCTGATGGAGCAGCTGCCAAACCAAACGCATGATGTCATTTAAGAGAGCCAAAGATTACGGTTCTTTTTCTGGCGCTCCTTGTGCTTCCTCCATGACTTCACCGTCCTTCACGGCTCATAAAACATATTTCAATGCCTGATAAATTAACTGGGTTTCACTTTAAGAATGCCACTTTGTTTTGCACATAATGAAGTTCTTCAAGCGATCCATAAACTACATGTAGAACTGTAATGTGCCAATTATCTCACGTGCAAGACGTTTTCATAACTGCAGATGTATTTTTGTTAAACAAAGTGAAGGGCCAAGTCTGGTCCATGAGGGCTGTACGTGGTAGTGGGTGGGGGTGGTTGAACACACGGTGGAGCAGTGGTTAGATTTGTTGCCTTGCAGCAGGAAGGTCACCGGATCGCCTCCTGCCTTGTGGCTTTTCTGGGTGGAGTTTGTATGCTCTCTTTGTGCACGTGTTGTTATTTTTTGGGTACTCCGGTTTCCTCCCACAGACCAAAACATGCCTGTTGGATTCCTTGGTAACTCTAAACTGTCCCAGCTGTGAGTGAGAGAGTGAATGTTGTTTGTCTCCATGTCCCAAAATTAGTTGCGGAGCTCCTCAGGGTTCAATGCTTGGACCAATACTCTTTATATATATATATATATATATATATATATATATATATATATATGCTTCCATTAGGTAAAGTTCTTAACAGCATGGAATAAATTTTCATTGTTATGCTGATGATAGTTATTTTGTCCTGCCCCACTGTTCACAGGTGACTGTTGGAGCCATTTTAGCTTTTAGCTACAGTTTTGTTGACCCTTAACCTTTCCCTCTTTATGACCCAGAATAGAAAATGTAGGTAAAAAGTTTATATATTACGGGTACTTCATTTCTGAGTCACATGGAAAAAGGGGGAGGATGTTTTTCATGTGTTTATTTTAAAGCAACACAAAAATGTCAGAAATTATTCATTAAAAAAAAAAAACCTATAAGCTTTGCCAAGTTTTATTCTACTGATATATGTGAGGGTTAAATTAAGTTCTCCTGAGATTTTATCAATTGGACACCTTTTAAATGAAAGGTATATATATATATATATATATATATATATATATATATATATATATATGATAAATACAGTAAATAACATGTTCTGTATTTTACTAGTATATAGCTGTTTCTGGCGTTGGTATTTGTGATTTGGGTTTTAAACACAAACCTAAAACGTGTTGTCAACAACACTTCATTAAATTCATTAAATTGTTTCTAACGTTCGTTTTTTTTTAATCATTTTTAATACTTACTATTTTTGACATTTTCTCTTATTTTTTTATCTTCATTTTACATTCCTGTAATTCAGGCCAAATAACAACCAAAATTTTTCATTCAGAATAAAAAAAACATGACATTTATTTTAGATAACATGAAAAAAGAGGATGACAAAAAAAAAAAAGCAAAAAGAAACTATCTGTATGTGGCTACATTAAAATTGTTATTGAATAATGTGGACATAATGTAGTTTTCAGACATTGTAGAACAAATTGTCTCAGCGTTTGTGCAAATAAACAGCCTCACTTGTGCTAATTAACAACAAATGCTGTGTATAAACTCAAAGCTGGATTTTTCCTCAGTCTAACTTCTTAACATCTGGCTAAACAGCTGTGAGACTTAGCAGTTATTATATTTCATTGAAACTTATTTTTATATTAAAGGCTGGGCCCTGCAGGGCAGAACTTGTGGCCTCTGAACACATTTTGTTGGTGGCTATAATGTATCTGAACCACAGTGGCAGCTGTTTATTCAGGCAGCTTTTTGTTGAGAAGACACTCATCCTTCTTTTTTATTGCAAATGGAACATGGAGGAAAAGCTGAAGGGCGTGTCTTAGTGCTGTGAGCATGTTGATGAAGCGTGTGCTCTCCTAAATAGGGAACGCTGCTCGTTTCTCTGTGTGGGCTGAGCGAGCTGAGTGGAGGCAACAGCCACAAGCGCTCGAGGATAAACGAGCAATGAGGATACAAAACAAGAAGCTGGAAGATTTATGCTGAAAGATCAAACTGTTGTGTTCACATTTATTCAGCGTGACAAGTTGGAAACAATCTTATCGACACTTTATGTAAACCAGCCCCTGTCAGAGTCTTATGAAGCACCGTTACCCATAAAAGATGTGCAAGCTGCACAATCTTCACTGCTGCTGAAGTGGAGGCTCTTCAAGTTTGTCAACAGACTTTAAAGAGATCATCCAGGTATTGCAATGATCAATATCTTACCTGTTGTAGATACCTCCTTGAACAAACTCAGTTTGGAGAACTATAGTTTAATTCTGACAGGATTGGTAAGCTAAAGGCTAGTCTGAGCAGAGTTGAGTCTAAAGTGGATTACTGCTGCCTTAATCAAGGTCCTTTACTGTCATTCGCATCGCGTGGTACATGAGGTGGAATGAAATTGTGTACTCAAGGTCCCAGTTACACCCAAAAATAGCAAAAAAATAAAGTATAAAAAGAAACGGTATGTAAGGATCTAAGATGTACACTAAGATATACGCTAAACACTAATAATGTAAAATAATACGGTATATTAAACAGCAGCCCGAACATGAGTCTGTAGTGAGTAGATGGGTGTGAATGAATAATCAGCACTGAACTAAAGACATGACATCACCGTTCACGTGAATGCTGTTCATTAATATTTAAACCACCATCAGTTTTATAAAACGTTATTCTAGCAGAAATAGAACCAAATTCCTGCTGGATGTGCATCAAACTGCTCCTGAAGTTAATTAAACTAATTTAAGTAAACGTGTAATGTGAAACTGACGGTAATGTAAAGATTTATCGACTCTCACAAAAGGTTTAAGATTTGAGTTACTTTTAAGATGACATCAATTCATCTTGGTCCTTAAATTAAAATAAGAACTTCCTAAACTCAGTTTGATGAGAAGAAGAATAAAAAATTAAAAAATAAAAATGACCACGAGGTGAGGACTCTGTCACCATTTGCCGTCTTTGGTCTAGAGAAGAGAGAACAACAGGAGCAGAACAGAAATTGTCATTTTATTTTATGTTTGAGCAGAAAATTATGATTTTATTATTGTTTTGATTTTTTTTAGTATTGAGAAAATACTTTTTCAAGACTCAAATGCACTTTTCTGGCTTTCTCTTTGAAATCTCATTGAGTTTCTTCACTGTGACTGTAGATATCAGCAGAAGGAACAGACTCTTTGTGTTTGAGGCCAGTGGAAACTGAAGTGCACACACACACACACACACACACACACACACACACACACACGTACACTGAGCTTCATCAGTGTGTGAACGTGTGTCCAAACCTCGCCCGCTGCTTTGGAACAGTGTCTTCATTGATGACGCTCCCCTCACGGCCTTTTGTCCACACACTTTAACCTCAGCATGTCTGGGTCCTGCAGCCGGATCCTGACCTTATGTCTGTGTTCTGATGCTGCTTTCTGGTGTATTTTTGTGCGTGTGCACGGTGAGTCACTGTTCCCCTGACGGAGATAATGTGGCTCAGGCTGTCTGCCGACTAACCAGATTTGGAGGGCGGCTGAGACGCATGGAGATCCATGGCGAGAGGTCGAGCCCGTTGGCTCCAAGATGAAGATTCTGTTGCTGCTGGGTCCGACAGAACCACAGCAGCTGTTTGTTCCAGTCCCCCTCAGCGATTTAATCTCATTTATTCAGCAAGTACAGGCAGATATCTCGTTAGGAAACCTGGAGTAAAGCTTGTGGGCAAGAGACAGAGTCTGTTTCTTCCATCTAGTCCATAAGGAGGTGTCCAGGAGGGATCAGAGCCTGAACCACCTCCACTGACTCCTTTCGATGTGAGGAAGCAGCGACTCCACTCCGAGCTCCGATGGCGCTCCTCACCCCTCACCTTAAGGCTGAGCCCACCCCCCGCTCCCACTCTCACGACCTGGGGCTGACTCTTTAATTGAAAAAATGAAGACTGCATCGTTGTGCGCTGACAAAGATTAAAGTGAAGATCAGAAAATGAGCATGAATTTTAATCTGACATGAGTGTTCATGAAAACAACATGAAGAAGAACGAAAAAATGGGAGATATTCTTCCGTAATATAGAGCGGATCATCTTCCTCAGGAGGCATCTGTTGGCTGGGAGTCGTGGCGCCTCCCTGAACATTAATTAGTCTGTGTGGGTTTAGTCGAACTGGGCGACCAATTAGAAAAGAGGGACAAATGTAATTCTGTGTCCTACGGTAATGGACCAAATCAAATCTGTAATTACGACCAGATGTCCTTTCAAGAAGCAGCTCTAAAACACACCACATACTATTTTCTATATATATTTTTGGAGATCCATCCATCTTCTTGCACCCACTTCTCCAGCCTGTCTCTGGCAGTCACACACTGGACATGTCTCCAGTCCAACACAGGGACACGGAGACAAACAACCATTCACTCTCTCACAATAGAGACAATTTAGAGTTACCAATCAGTCCAACATGCATGTTTTTGGTCTGTGGGAGGAAACCGGAGTACCCGGAGAAAACATGCACGAGTACGACCTTCTCACTGAGGGACAACGCCTCTAACCATTGCACCACCGTATTGCCCGAGACGCTTTGATGACATAACCAATTTTCTTCTTAGAAAGCTGAAATTCATCCTGGCTTTAAAAGTAAAATCACTCTTGTAACTTTAGCTAGAGAAATTGCATTTCCTGCAAAAACGCAGTGTGAATGCTTACAGCATTGCTGAAGAACTTGCTGAAAAACAGCTGAAATGACCGTATATTTAAAAAAAAGACATACCATACCATACCATACCAATTTATTTATATAGCACTTAAAACAGCAACAAGGCCAACCAAAGTGCTGTACAAAAGAACACAAACATGCTGAAATGTAGCTGAAATGGAAAAACAAGTTAGCAGAAGAAAGTAGAAAGAATTCATATTTGCTGAATTTGGTTTAAATAAGCAGAAATGAGAATAAAAAATACTAAATTAGCTAAAAAAAAAAAAGCTCAAATTAGCTAGAAATGTAGCTGAAAAGGCAGAAAGAAGCTTAAACTACTTGAAGGAAGTGGAGAGAGCACAACTGTGCCCGATTAGGCTTAAACAAGCAAATGAGCATAAAAAAGTGGAAATTATCTGGAAAAAACAGAAATTTGAAAAAAAAAACAGCTAAATAGTAGCTAAAGAAGCAAAAATAAGCTTAAATTACCAGAAGGAAGTGGAGAGACCACATTTTTGCTGAATTAGGCTGAAAAAAGTTGAAATGAGTGCAAAAATGTGGAATTAGCTGAAAAATATAAATGAGCATAAAACGGCAAAATTGTAGCTGAAATGGAAGAAATATCTGAAACTTTCAGAAATAAGCTGAAAGGAGCATAACAAGCTGAAATTAGCAGAAAGAAGTTAGAAGCCCAAACATGTTGTTAGCAGAAATAACCTGAAAGGAGCACAAACGGCTGAAAAAACAGCTGGAATTAGCTGAAAGTAGCTGAATTTTTATTTTTTGCACAAGGAAGCTGAAAGAAGCTGAACCAGAACAAAATGTGAAAGGAGCAGTAAAAGGTTTTAAACAGATCTAAAAATTTGAATGATGTAAAATGAGCTCAAATCATTTCCTACGAGGAATAAAAAGGCAGAAAAGGCTAAAGATTTCTAAAAGCTAAATCTAAAAAAGTTAAATCTGGTCCAATGGACATTCAAAAAACAAAACAACAACAACAACAACAAAATTAACAAAAAAATGTAGAAACATTTTGTCTCTCATCCGAGAGACTTTCTCAGTCTGAGGTGCTGTATTCAGCTCAGTCTCTTAAATAGCACCTTCTCAGAGTGGATCAACCAGTTTGCTGCTGACAACCAAAACCAGCTGATCACATGATCAAGAAGGACCATCAGCCTAACAATGGATCATTAGCACACTGATGGCTGTTTACTGTTCACAGAGGGCTGAGTGATACTAGCAATCACAGAGGGGGACAGTTGAACCCGGAGGCCTCCACCCCTGTTTAATGATGGACGGTTTCTTTTCACAAAGATGGCCTCCTTTACTCCTCTCTCAAACCATCGTTCCTCTATGTCCAGGATGTGAACATCTTCATCCCTGAAAGAGTGACCGCTGGCCTGGAGATGAGTGTAGACCGCAGAGTCCTGGCCTGATGATGTTGATCTTCTGTGCTGGGCCATCCTTTTGGCCAGTGGCTGTTTAGTTTCCCCGATGTAAGACTGATCACCCTCCTGACACTGAACAGCATACACAACATTACTCTGTTTGTGCCGGGGGACTGGATCTTTGGGATGAACCAGTCTTTGCCGTAATGTATTTTGGGGTTTAAAAGCCACTGGGACGTTATGTTTAGAAAATAAACGTCTCAGTTTCTCTGATACTCCCTCAACATATGGAATGACCACTGGTCTGGGTTCCTCCTTTTCACCTGATGGCTGACTGGAGTCCTGTTTGGGTTTCTTCTCTGCTTTCAGGAAGGCCCAGTTGGTTGTCAGCAGCAAACTGGTTGATCCACTCTGAGAAGGTGCTATTTATAAGACTGAGCTGAATACAGCACCTCAGACTGAAGAAGTCTTTCGGATGAAAGACGAAACGTTTCTACATTTTTTTTTTTTTTTGCTTTGTTTTGTTTTTTGAATGTCCAGAGGACCAGATTTAACTTTGTTTAGATTTTTATACCTGGATTATTGAGCATGCATCAGGATATCTAAAAGCTAAAGTTGTGCCGATACCAAAAGTCATAACAGGAAAAGAGCTGAACGTTTTGATTTGGGATTTATTGAAATGGTTCACAAATAGCGGAACGAGAGCGACACTGAAAAACGTACGGAATAGTTTAAAGTAAATGGAGGAATATGGCATAATAATAATAATAAATGTAAACAGAATCACAACAGTGTGAATGCTTAATAAGCATTGACACAATAAAACGAAAAGTTGTGGTTGATGACAGGAATCCAGATGTTGCTCAAGATGAACAGATCCTCGTTGCTGATCCTAACAGTAAAGTGATTTCTGCTCACTGTCAGATGTTCTTTGTTTTACAACTCTCTGGTTGTTCCCTCCTGCACATCTTATGGATACAGCCGGGAGACTTGTTTCTTTTCTAGAGGATGGGCTAAAAAACAAATCTGCAATTTTAAACAAACATAATAAAGATGAACTTGTGGGGTTTTCCTGGTATAAAATTATATATACAGTAAAAGTTGGGTTTAGCTCCAATGCATTAGTAAAATTAAACGCCAAGGCCACACGTTTCTAGAGTTGAATATTTAAATCATTAAAAGAATTGATTAAACCTCATATGTTGCTAACAACCTTAAACTCGACTTGTGCGATGCGTTTGGTGTTGCCTGCAGCTGTGACTTATTCTCTTTGAGTGAACATCTGCGAGACACCCGGACCCGAGCCTTGTTGCCTTCTCTGCAAAACTTTGCTCTGACTCGATAATTTATGCAAAGTTTAGTTTGTTTACATGAATCCACCCACAAACACAATCTGATCTGACGTGTTCTGTTCACGTTCAACAGTAGGACATGTCATATCAGGTGGTGGGAGTATCCGTTAACCTCCGCGGACCTTTAGATTGTGTTTTCTCTTTTTTTAACGGCTGATGTTACCGCAGAGGAATCTGTTTTGTATCACCTAATCTGCCCTCGCTCGCTCGTTCATCCACACACCCTAAAAAGGACAGGAGGGGGGTGAAGGTTGGATTTGGATGTGGGGTCAGGGCTTTGTTTGGGTCACAGAGGGGTATATACAGGCCTCCAGGACTAAATGATGCTCCACGTTTGTTGGTTTGACCCTCTGTGGACGTTGCATCGCCTGGTTTGGTTTTTCTGCCTGACTGGAATCGAACATGACTTACAGACACTCAGGTAAAATGTTTGAAATTATTCACTGCTTCACTTTTCATATGGTTCGTTCTTCATCACGTAAAAAGGCCTGTGTTGTTTTGACATGTTAAAAGGTTTATTTATCTTATCATTTATCTTTAACTCTGAGAGTTTTTCCATTTACAGTTGAGATAAAAAAAAAATCCAGATTTTTTCAAAAACCTTTTATTTTCCTGAGAGGCAGCTCCATCATGCCCAGGAGAATTAAAGTTTGCTTTAAAAGTTCAAATTTAATATAACGTTTTTTTTTTTCTAGTAAGATAATTTACTTTGACATTTATTCCATCATATTGCTGGGTACAAAATCTCTGGTACAGCTAATTCTCGAAAACAAAAAGCGAGATTTTTCTTAAAAATATTCGATTTATTGATTTTCTTCATTAACATCATCCGACTTCAAGTTTCCTCTCAGCTTGGATTAATTTTTGGTGAAACATAAACTGTTATTGCTGCAAAATGACCTGTGGAAAAGCCAAAATGTCAATATAATTAAGAAAAAATATATTTTGGATATGAAAATTCTATCAAACACTTATATTTTGTGATCTATATGCATTATATTGTGTACTTTTTTTTTTTTTTTAAATATATAATGCACTTTAAACACTTTAGCATATGTGTCAAACTCAAGGCCCGGGGGCCAAATGTGGCCCTTGTTGACCTCTTATCTGGCACCCAAGGTGTTATTTTAAATGTAAAATACTTTTATCACTTTAATGTTTTCGGTAATCTTTGATTATGATGTTAAAAGTGCAACAGAGAACATCAAATGAGACCAATCAAACTCTTGTCGAGGAACCTGCAACCAAGAAAAGATGTTGGGTATCTGACGCGTTAATGTAGATTCTGAAACTGGCCCTTAGTTTGAAAAAGGTTTTAATTTTTGCCCCCTTTTGTAATTTATTTATAACATTGTTTAAAAAAAACAGCCCTTTTAGTCCCAGCTCAGTTTGTAGCATTTATGTGAAGGAGGCTGTATTCAGTCAGCTGCATCATTGAAGGAGGCAGGTTTGCCAACTTCTGAGTCACTGGTCCCACCATGACCTTTGTCACAGCAGAGGACTTTTCCCCAAAGAGGCCAATAATCCCCCACTCCTGCACAGCTGAGGGTCAGTGCATACCACACAGATCACCCAACAGGTGATGCTCTGTTTGCAACAAAAGCTTAAAATACTGGACGAGTTTCAGCCGGAGCCACAACAAGCATCACTCTGCGGAGAGGAGCAGTGTTCTTTAAATAAAAAGAGTTTAAAATAGAATCAACTGACAGCTGCGATGTGACAGGCTTGTGGTGGACTGAGAGGGTTTTTCCTGTTGATTAGCTCACATCCATCCATCCTCCACACTCAACAGAAGCTCGTGTCTCTGTGGGAGGCTTGGCGTCTTCACAGCGCTGTTTACAACATGCCTCATAAATAGCAGCAGTCCCCATTTCATAAATGTTTTGCTAGTCGCTATGGCGACCAGGACTCGTTCCACACATCGTTTCCTCCGTTGCTCCTGTTGTTGGCGATTAGATTAAAATACCTGCGGTGCTGTTTGTGTTCAGCTGCTACATGAGGGTGTAAATAAAGTTTTAGTCTGCACTCCACCTCACACCTTCATGAAGAATACATGTGGTGAAAATCAAATGCTGATTATTGTGTGAATGTTTATGAAGCATTCACTCCATTGTGATCCTCGTTTCTTCTGTACGTTTTTCAGCATCTTTCTCGTTCCAGTTTTTGTGCTATTTCAACAAATCATGTATCAAAATGTTCAGCTTTCAGGACAATCCTGCTATGACTTTTGGTATGGGTGCAACTTTAGCTTTTAGAAATATTTAGCCTTTTCTGACATATTTTTCTCATCGGAAATGAATTGAGCTCATTTTACATCCTTCAAATCTTTAGATCTGTTGACAACATTTTACTGCTCCTTTCACATTTGTTCTGGTTCAGCTTCTTTCAGCTTCCATCTGTAATTTTTTTTTTATAGCTATCTTCAGCTAATTTAAGCTGTTTTGCGCTCCTTTCAAATTCTTTCTGCTAATTACGATACAACATTTCTGTGCTTTTTCTAATTTATTTCTGCTCCTTTCAGGTTATTTCTGCAAGTTTCAGATTTTTCTACTATTTCAGCTACTATTTAGCTATTTTTACCATTTATGTTCATTTGAGCTTTTTCCAGCTAATTCCACATTTTTTTGCACAAATTTAAACTATTTTCAGCTTAATTCAGCAGAAATGTGCTCTCTCCACTAAGCTCTTTCTGCTTTTTAGCTACTAGCTGTTTGCAAATTTCTTTTTTCAGATTATTTCCACTTTTTGTGCTCATTTCCGCTTCTTTCAGCATACTTGGGCAAATGTATTTCTGCTTATTTAAGCTTGTTCTATAGCTTTTCAGCTACGTTTAACCAATTTTTAGCTACTTTCAGCTGTTTTCAGATAAATATGTTTTTATGGTAATTTCTGTTACATTCAGACAAAATAACTTCTTTCTGCTAATTTCAGCATATTATGCTCCTTTCAGCTTAATTATGCTAGTTTTAGCGATTTCAGCTACTTTTATTCTAATTTTAGCTTTTTCAACTTATTACTTTTTTTCTGCTTCCTTCTAGTTTAAGCTTCTTTCTGCCTTTCAGATACTTTTCAGCCATTTTTTGGATAATTTTAGCCTTTATTAGCTACTTTCCTTTTTCTTCTGCTCATCTCTGAATATCTAAACCAGTTTCAGCAAATATGTGTTTTTGCTGCTTTCTTCTGCTAGTTTAGTTTTTCCATTTCAGCATGTTTTTTCATAGCCAATTTCAGCTCTCTGCAAGTTCTTCTGCATTTTTGCAGGAAATACAATTTGCAATTTCTATCTACAAACATTTCTGATCCAATGAGTGGTTTAAAGTGCAGACAGACAGTGTGAGACTGATCCGAACACTTTAAAGATATAGAATCTGCAGGAGGGACAACAACAAGCAGACGTGTGAGCTGCTGTTTCACTTCTCCCACACTTCTCTCATCAGTTTGGTATGCTGCTGAGAGCTGGGTCTAACGGTGTCTTTATGAGAACGTGGAGAAAAACATGGGGCTTTTGTTAAAGACGTCTGACTTTATTTTAATGTACAGATGTTTCCACTGAGATTTTAATAAGTTTTACACACAGGGCTGAGAAAAAGCATTGAATAATTGCTCATTTTCACAAATCTTTGGCTTCCAAGGAGCCAGACTTCTAGTCTGATTAAGTTCCTCAGAGGGCCTTTCAAAGTTTTTCTTCACGGTTCGGCTTCTTTATTCCTCTTGTTTTCGGTCCAGTCCCTGAATATTTTCACAAGAATGCTTTTAGTTTAAGCCACCTAAGTTTGACCCATGAATCATTGGGGGATAGAAAAGAATCAGGAGATGAACCAGAGTTGTGTCAACACTTACAGATATGGATACATTTGCTGGTAGCCTTCCACAATAATCAAAACCACAACTGTTGGGACAGGAGCCACAAAGCTCCAGTTTTCTCTTGGATCTCAGAAACATTGAAACTTCTTAACACAAAATTTGGCAAACTCCTATCTGGCTTTTTTGTTTATGTTTGTAGCAGAGCCCTTTTAGATTTTATTCAATGGTGCCCATTATGATTCCAAGTGTGATGGACGGTGCTCAGAAACCTTGACCTTGGAGTTCAGCTTGAACGGCTTCCTTGGCTCTTTAACTATTGTCAGCATTTGTCTAATTAACCTGGGGTTGCATTCCCTCTTGCCTCCACATCCTGGGATGTTGGCTAGTGTCAGGAACCTTATACTTTTAAATAATATTGGCAGCTGTGGTCAGAAGACCAGGACGCTGCTTAGTGATAGTCTTGTAGACTTTACCTTCAACATGGACAACTATTATCTTCTTTATTTACCATTTCTTAAATTTTAACTGGATTGTTTTTTTGAGTCTAAGCTGGATTCGAAAAAGTTCCTGTTCCTTAAATGTAGCTGAGAATCAACAGAAACTATAATCCACAACTTTTATTTTGGTCTCCCCTCAGGACCGAGGAGTTACCTCACCTCCACCATGACCGATCGCTTCGACTGCTACTACTGCCGTGACAACCTGCACGGGAAGAAGTACGTGAAGAAGGATGAGAAGCACGTGTGCACCAAGTGCTTCGATAAACTCTGCGCAAACACCTGTGCAGAGTGCAGGCGCCCGATTGGAGCCGACTCAAAGGTAAAAGACAAATGCAAGGAATGCGAGTGAAGAAGAATCAGATATATACTGTATATATAAAAAAATACCTTTCCCCCACAGACGGACAATAAAATGCGGCTGTTAAGAAACACTAGTTTGGAGTAAAATCTTTGTCAGTGCAACTTTGTGGATGTAATAGTCACCCATCAGTATTTTTTATGCTTTTGTGTTCATAAATGAAATACATACCTCATCCTACTTCATATTAATTCTTGCATCCTCTGCATCTCTGGATTCTGGCCGTCCACATGATGAGTAAACAAACTTCACATTAAGGAAGACTTTGAGCAGATGTTTAAATTCAAACCCTTATGTTCAGGAGCTGCACCATAAGAACCGTTACTGGCACGAGGATTGTTTCCGCTGCGCCAAATGCTACAAGCCGCTGGCCAGCGAGCCATTCAACGCCCGGGACGACGGCAAGATCATGTGTGGCAAGTGTGGCTCGAGGGAGGATGGAAACCGCTGCCAGGGCTGCTACAAGGTGGTGATGCCAGGTGGGTCCTTGTTATATTTTTGTGTGTTAGAGCCCTAATAAATTACCACATTTCAGTGTTAAAGTAAGGTTTTCTTTAACTAAAAAACACCATCTACAGATGAAAAAAGAAAGGAAATACTTTACGCTGTTGTTTTAGGGTCCAAGAATGTGGAGTACAAGAACAAGATGTGGCACGAGGAATGCTTCAAATGCTTTGAATGCAATCAGCCAATACGCTCACAGAGTTTTGTGACCAAAGGTGATGACATCTACTGCCCTCCTTGCCATGAAAAGAAGTTTGCCAAGAAATGCTTCCACTGCAAGCAGGTGCATGTTGACCTCAGAATTCAGCAGAATGAGGAACATTTCAGTCTTGTTTCATCTGACATGATGCTCTCTGCTTCTTTGTTCAGCCCATCACCTCTGGAGGGGTCAGCTACCAGGACCAGCCCTGGCACTCTGAGTGTTTTGTGTGCCAGACCTGCCGTAAACCTTTGGCAGGAACTCGCTTTACCTCCCACGAGAATCACGTTTACTGCGTGGACTGCTACAAAACTGACGTGGCCAAGAAGTGCCATGGCTGCAAGAACCCCATCACAGGTTAGGCCGTAGACCACTGGTATACATAATTTCCATAAATCTTGACTGGATGTGCGCAACATGATATCACCACCATCTTGGTAGGCAAGTGCTAGACAGTAACGGCTTCAAAACTACTCTTGACCAATGTGCAAGAGCAAGATATAAACAGCAGATTTTCCCAACATTAGATGTTTGTCTGTGCAGAGTAAGAGTATTCAGTTTTGACATTTAGTACATAGCATTGCTTTGCAGACATTCTAAATCCTGACCCAAGTAGTTCTAGCACACATACATACTGGTACATAATCTTCCACTTGTTCCGAAGTCGGGTCACAGGGGCAGCATCTTGAGCAGGGAGGCCTAGATATCTCTTTCCACACTCACCTCTTCCATCTCTTCTGGGAGGACCCCCGAGGTGTTCCGAGACCAACCGAGAGACGTAGTCTCTCTAGCGTGTCCTGGGTCTTCCCCAGGGCCTCCTCCCAGTCAGACATGCCCAAAGCACTTCCCTGGGGAGGCGCCCAGAAAGCATCCTTACCAGATGCACGAACCACCTCAACTGGCTCTTTTCAATGTGGAGGAGCAGCGGTTCTACTCAGACTCTCTTCTGGATAACTGAACTTCTCACCCTGTCTCCAAGGGAGAGTCCAGCTATCCTGCTGAGGAAACTCATTTCAACTGCCTGTATCCACAATCTCATTCTTTTGGTCACTACCCAAAATTTGTGACCATAGGTGAGGGTAGGAACGTAGACTGACCGGTAAACAGAGAGCTTTGCCTAACAGCTCAGCTCCCTCTTCACCACAATGGACCAGCACAGAGTCCACAAGACTCCAGATGATGCACCAATCCATCTGTCAAACTCACGCTCCATTCCCTCATTGGTGAACAAAACCCCGAGATACTTGGAACCTCACCCTCGACCCATACTGTCCATAACAGGACTGTTATGGAGTATTTTTGGATGTGTTTCTGCACACATACAAGAATATTTACAACTTACTTGAATAAAAGTGATTTGAGCAGATTCTAGACCTGGGGTATCCAATCCTAGTTCTGCAGGACTACTTACCTACTTACAGGCCGAGATGGGTAGAGGTAGAGTAGTCGACTTGGTTTGAAAGTCTCCATTCGACTCCCCGCCATTCCCATGTCGTGGTGTCCCTGACCAAGACACCCAATCCCTAATTGCTCCTCGGGTGCCCAAATATCCGCCCACTGCTCCACCTGGGTGTATCTCAGGTGTGATGGGTTAAATGCGGAGAACTAATGTCGTCATTGTACAGCATACAATGATAACACATAGCACCTATTATTACCCGTTTTAAATGTTTCTCTGCTCCAACGCACCTGCTTCTGCAGAACTTAAAGATCCATTCACTTAATCAGGTGACTTGGAGCAGAGAAACAAAGTGGCCCTTGAAGACCAGGATTGGACATGCCAGTTCTCTTTTTCGAAGGATTATTCTTGCGGTCGAGGTTCTATGCGCAACTCTGTTTTATTTTTGGAAAGCAGTGAAAACTAGTTTGCTGAACCACTGCGAGGTTAGAACATCCTTTAACCCAACATGAAAGCTTAGTTTTATGTTGGGAAGCTTTTGTTTGCCTATCGAGATGGCTTGCGACAAAGTGCCTGGATGTGTGATGTCACATGAGAACTAAGTATACCTAATCGTTGAAGCTGCAAAGTACAAGCTAAATGGATGTCTGTAGTAGTTTTTAACTCCGGCCTCTCCGTGTAAACAACATGGGACATAATTCTTCCATTATTAATGCAGTTTTTACATTGTTATCAATCTCCTGTAATTTTTATTACGAGTATTCTGGTTGTGTTGCAAGTGTAAACCCCTTGTGCGCAGGAACACAAACCTGAACACTTCAGTAGAAACTAGGCCAGTGTGGTGTGTGAACACAGCTTCTTGAGTGCGTTTGACTGGGTAACGTGATGGGAGCCGAGATGCTGAGAAATAGGACACTGCGGTACAACGTAGATACCTAAATGAGTGTCTACACGGGTCTAACTAGGTTACTTGTTTACCGAGACATTGACCTTAATATAAACTCACAGATGCCCCATTGTTTCTGCAGGGTTTGGCCATGGAACCAACGTGGTGAATTATGAGGGATTTGCCTGGCATGAGTATTGCTTCAACTGCAAGAGATGCTCCCTCTCATTGGCCAACAAGCGCTTCGTCCTCAACGGAGATCACATCTACTGCCCCGACTGCGCTAAGAAGCTGTAAATGGCACAATTAGCCGAAATGAGTTTGAAGTAGAGTCGTGGAAAAGTGCCTCTTTAGAGTCACCGAGTTCAGCTTTGATTAGAAAATATGAACTTATTTCTGTATAAGCATGCATGCAAACAGTTTTGTTGAAAAACAAGTTTTTCCAACTTACTCAGCTCTAGCTTCCACCTGTCTAGTTTGTTTCAGTTTTAAATGTTAGTTTCTAACACTTTTTTTAAGTGCCTTACTGGATTCGTTTCCCAGATTAAATGCTGGCTGCTGCTCAAACAGCTTTGATGAATAATCTGCCCCATCTCTGTATGTTTGAAAATATTTTAGAGTACATTTAAAACACAGTTTGTGACTGATGCTGAAAAAAAAAAGCATGTATTCAAGCTTGATGTTTGATGCAAAATAAAAGAATGTGACAAGCTTCAGATGTTTATCCCCCCCCCCCCCAACAAGAAACTGAAATTGACAAAAGGATTATTTTTGCAAGACTTTATTGTTTTAACAGTCTGAATAATATTTGCTCTCTTTAGATATATTTACAATACAGATTTAATTTGTGGACATGGGTTTGATATTAAATCTTCACAGTCACCCTGGTTGATTGTCGAGGCCGAGGTAAAGACACGCTTAGTTGACTAATGCAACAAAAAACAAAACTAAATCTTGATCTAAGGCACTGTTCTATTTTATCACTAGTTAATTTTGAGGGCAAAAAGCTATTCGTTCTGTCTTTGCGACCTGAAAGATGCAGGAGGATCTGAAAAATACACACAATGAGTTTAAGCAGCAGCTGTATGAGCTCCTCATGGGTGGACAGTGGAACAGGAAGGAACGTTTGGGTAGATGTCATTTAAAGTTTAAACTAAGACAGAACCATGGGTGTTTTTTGTCTCTAAATATCACAGCTCATCTAATTTGTACAGTAAAGCTACTCCTCAGTAATCTTTCACCTTTGATAGTGCAGAGTCTCATAAAAGTTTGATAAAAGTATATACAAATGGCTGAACGCGAGCGGCTCTTAGAGATATAGCTAAAGGACAGTTTATGGAGGCTGTTACATTCACTGAGCTTTGTGATCAAAGCAGAGATCATTTAAGCTTGTAGAAAGAGATTTTAGTTATTCAACAACAACAAAAAAAGGCAGAAGTCCTCAAACCTCATCGTCATCGACTAGTCAAGCAGAGGGAACCTGAACATTTCAACACAAAAAACAAAATGAAAAACAGAGACGTCAAACCTGACCCACGTGTTTTGATAAATCGTTACTACAGTAGATCAGCTGAAACCTGAGCTGATGTGCCAATCATTAACCACTCACACCTTAATTTATGGACACATATAAAACACATTTTGACGACATTAAAAGCACCATGAGGAACAACCATGACTCGCATCGTAGGTCAAACATGGCTCTACATGCCCTTCAAACAGCCAACTGTTACACTCCATGTTTAGATAATATAGTTCTGCACTTTGTCTTTTGCTTTGCAGAGCACATGGGCTACAGAGGCTGATGCAAATTTTAGGGGTCCCAGAGTAAACCAGCTGAATGCAGCCAACCTAAAACAGGTCACCACTCAAACAGAAACCAAAAAGACTTCATTAATCCACAACCTGAGCCGCTTCATCCAAAACATGGCTTAAACGGCCTAATACTGATTAAATACACGACATGGTAACACTTAAATAAATGTAGAAATGCATTCTCATATACAAACAAACAGCTCATTCCCACTCTATACAAAGCTGAAATGCATTTGGTCAGATGACGCAGCTGAGGTGAGGAGCAAAAGAGGAGAAGAAGCGGATGACTGGATGAAAAACCAGATCACTTAAATCTGATTACTTGTTTTAGAAAAATAAATAAAAATCAAGTCAAATAGTCCAGTTGTGAAGCTGGAGAGAAGTTTTGACTGAAACCAACTTCACCTGTGTGTTAAAGAGTATGTTAGTTATTCATACAACTGGGTGACCCAGAGGAGGTGGAGAGGAGTAACTTATGAGAATAAAACTCTAAATGTTTGATCACATAAAATCTATTCACAGATGTAAACAAATGAAAAATCTAAATTGACCACAAACCCTATTTCCACACACAGCTGGAACTTTACTGAACTTTTCTTGTTGACGAGGCCATCTAGTGGCCAGAAGAAGAAAAAACAGGACACTGGGTGGAAATTTAGGAAGAATGCAGCTCTGAAAGATGAAACGAGCAGAAGAACAAACAAAACCCACTCCTAAACACACGTGCCTGAATGAGATTGCTAAACTGTGTGCGAGGGAGCTTCAGCATTAATAGTTTAGCATATTCGCACATCAAGAGTGGGAATAGAAGGTAAGGCCATGTTGCTGGATGCTGAAAAAAAAAAAAAAAGCAGCCAGTCAAGTAAATTTAGATGAACCGCATGCAATCAAGTCCGACGCCACGTCCCACCAAAACCAGAACAGAACGTGTTAACAGACGTTTTCAGTAACTGACAAGATTTACATGACCTGATGAGAGTTTGTCCTAGAATATTATCAGAGAACAAAGAACTATGGTAAACATTTCAGAAAATAATTACAACAACAACGAAGCAAAAAAAAAGGAATAAATTAAAACAATGCACCCCTATCAAAGGCAAAATTCTTACAAAACGTTAAGTTTGAACACAAAACTGAAAACAAAAAACACAAGAGGAAGAGGAAAAATACCTGAAGCAAGAATGGTGGAAGAATATGAACAAGTTCCCTAAAGCGTGGCATTTTCTCATATATACAATTTATGTTTCTTCGATGTGTTGGATGCAAACGTAGCACTTAGGGTGGTCTTTCCACTTCACCTTGTGCAGCTTCCACAGGAAGAGGAGGAGGAAGCTGTTTGGAACGAATAGAATAATTTTAAAGTATCTCAGCTGGACAGGAACTTTTTGGAGTGCAACTTTTTGAAGCTTCTCAGCAATGACTGCAGCATCAAATTTCTGCAAAGACCAGAACTACAGAACATGAGTCCAAAGTAAACTTAGACGAAGCCAAGGAGTGAATGTGGTTCCTCACCTGGCATGGCTTCTATGGGTTGATTAGAGGAATGCAGGGTGTTGTCCTCAAAGACTACCCTGGTTCCATCTACACTCCCATCACAGTTGATTAAAACCTGGTTACAATCCTCGGATTCTACAAGAGGCCGAGTTTTGGAATGAACGTTGACGTCAATGAGCTCCTCGAAGCTCCACTGGTTTGACTTCCCGTTGAGACTTGAGACCAGCTCTGCCTTGGTGGAGTCCTGCTCGTTCAGGAACTCCGAGTCCTCAACAAGGTGGCCTTTAGGGACTGGGCTGCAGGGGGGAAGAGACATTTAATGAGAGGATAGAAGAACTGGGAGACAAACGCCAGAAAGTAAGCTGCAGAGTCACGAGTCAGACACGATGAGTGGACTAAAAGTTTCCTTCATGTGGCACTCGGTCTCAATCAATCCCACTGAAGAGTCAAGTACGGACACTTCTCAAATCCTTCCAAGGTCCGAGAACTCAACAAGAAGTAAAATGAAAACATAAGATTACATTTATAATGGCCACTGAAAAGGCTAATTTAGCGGTTTTTCTACATTTAGGTTTATGTGATGAGTTTTTCATTACAGTAGTCCCTCGCTACTTCACGGTTCGACTGTCGCAGACTCGCTCCATAGTGGTTTTTCAAAGTAAGATTGAACACGACACACAATTGTCTGACTGATGGATGAGCCGCACGATCGGAATGGAATGTTTTTTATTTAAAATAAATTTAGCACCTTACTGCACCTTTGTGCAGCTCGCATGTGCAGGGAGAAGCTTCCTCCTGCAGTGTCTCATCTCTACTCTGCAGCAGAGAAGTGGGCGTGGCCAAGAGGGCTGGCAGGTGGCCGAGAGAGCAGAGATCATGACATGCTGTGCTCTTTTAGAGCGTTCAGAGTTTAAAAACATTGTTTAGAATATTGCAGGAGTGTAGGAAGGGTTTAAAACGCCTTTATATATACTAAAAATACTACTTGCTGTGTGTGTACTCTGTTTGGTAAATCACACAGAAACAAGTATAAACCACAAGTAAAACACTTTGTACACAGCAGCAGCACAAACTAAATACAACTATTAAGCTTTACGCTAAATGTGTTCCAAAAGACAAGATTTGTTTAGATTGTAATGCGATCATTTTTTAAAAGACATTTGTTGACTTTGTGTCATACAATACAGTCTCTTATCAAAGTCATGCCTTTTGAACCGTAAGGAGGGAAGTTATTAAAGAGGAAAAACTGGAAGAGATGTTTAGTAGAGATTTTTAATATTTTATATCACTTAATAATGTAGCTTTTTTTTTTTTTTTTTTTTTTTTTTTACATTTTCTTCCATTTATTTATTTTTTCAATTTATAAGCTTTCTTTTAAGATTTTCTACTGTTGTCACCGTTCTTTGATAAAATTAGGTCTCTCTTGCGAATGAGTCCTCGAGGCTCAATGAGACTAACCTGAATAAATAAAGGTTGAATTGAATGTTTTGCACCAAAATGAGGCACTGTAGAAAAATGACATTACTACTACATCGGGAATTAGAAATAAAGGCCCAACTCTAAAATTTTACCCCTAAGCACTGAAAATAAATATATTAAGATTTGAACTTTACTTTCTATTTTTGTGTTAGCAGGATTTTGATGCAGCTGTTGGTGCTCGATATGAACCAAAATAGAATTTCTTGCAGTCGAAAAGGACCATTCCACACTTATACTGGGACAAAACCGTTGCCAATATTCACAAAAGGTGTTTGTGGTCGTACCTCTCTGCCTGAGTCTCATCTGTGCCATTGGAGTTCTCCTTGTCTTCTGTCTCCAACTGTCCATTCACACTGCCCAGAGGTTCTTCTCTGGCCATCAAAGGCTCATCAGAGGACAGATCTTTATCATCCTCCATCGTAATGTCATCCGTTTCAGCTACAGCAATAAAGGACATGGATAATATATAAACATTTATGAAGAGTAAATAATAATAATAATAAACTTTATTTCTATAGCACCTTCCAACAACACCTTGCATTGACCAAGGTGCTTTACAAGATAAAACAAGATTAAAAACAGGACACAGCAAATCAATATAAAATAATAAATAAATAATAATAAACAATAAATAACACAAAATGGGGGGGGGGGGAGATTTGAATACACAATATTTGTATATTATATTTGTTTTCATTAATCAGGTTACCAATATCATCAAGTCGTGAGCAAAATGTACAACAAACCATTGATGTGAACATAAAGAAATCATATCTACATGATACTATAGAGTTAAGAAAAAAATGTGTCCGAAAAACAAACCTTTTAACTGCGAAAGCACACGGACAAATAAAGCGTTTTGCTCAAACAGCATATTGGTGCCATAAATGAGCACATAAAACAAAGTAAAGAATGTTTCAAAGGAAAAGACATCTTTGATTTAGGTGGTAAAGGAGGGAGACACCTACTTCTGGTGTCACCCATCATCTGGTCCACACTTTCATCTCCATTTTCCTCTCCTTTCTGCACATGAGAAAATGAACAAGAAGTCAGCTCTCAGTGTGCCAGCACAAACATCGTGTGAGCTGATTCAAGCGAAGCTCACCTTGAAGGCATTCTGATCCCCCTTTCTGGTTCTTTTCATTATTTCATCGATTCTCTGAAACCGGAAAGAGAGACCTTTTTTAAAATAAAAGTTTTAATTCATTCAGGTTCACCCAGTATTTATGCAGCCACAAGTTGAAGGTTCTTTACAAGATGACTGAGCCAAAGAGACATTTTTGAAAGTTTTAAACTATCGTTATACCTATAATTTGTAGTTCTACTTAAAACAAACCTGCCTCAACCACTACAAATACTTGACATAAAAAATAAAAAGATTTATTTACAATACATGAAGTTTGTGTTCACCATACCTTTTTCCTTTCCATGCGCTCCTGCTGGCTCTGCTGCATAATGCGGTCCCGTTCTTGTCGGACTCTCTCCGCGTCCTCCTGGGCCTTTGCCTCAGCCTCCTCTCGTTCCTTCTGGAGCTCGGCCTGCCTTTTTACTTCTTCTTCTTCCATTCTTGCTCTTTCCTCTTCTGCGATGCGAGAATCTTCTTCTTCTTTAACTCGTCTTTCCTCAGCCAGCCTCTTCTCCTCCTCCAGGCGTTTCTGTCGGGCCTCTTCTGCTAAACGCTCCTCTTCTTCTTTTCTTTGTCTGAGATGATCAAAAAAAATAAAATTATTGAATTAAATTAAATTTAGAAAATCTAAACCTGTAATTTTTTTTTGCTTGCTTGCTCTCAGTGAAGGCAGACGCTTCCTCCTCCGTCCTTGCTTTGCTCTTTGTCTTGTGAACCTTTTTCAGAGCTTTTTTCAAACCTTTCGAATTGTAAACTATGGATTTGTTCAGCTGGTCTCTCAACCAATTGATCAAATTTTCTCAACAAGGAAACAGAGTGAGAGCCCTCTTACCTCGACGGAAACACAAGTGGATTTATGATAACTGGATTCTGCTTTTTGGAGTTGGTGGAAATCTGGATTATCAACAAACTCAGAAACGTCAGCAGCTGTTTAAGCTGCTTGGAATGTGTGTGCTGGGCTTGGCAACACTCAGACTCTGTGCGAACTATCTGTGGACCTGTATCAGAGCCGAGCAGACTGATAGTATCAGGACTGTGGAACTTTGTGACAGTGTTCAAAGATGGTTGGAAGGAATAGATCTTGAAGAAGTTGTAAGCTCAACTTCAGCATAAGTAAGCACAATTCGGCTGTTTGGAGTCGTCATGAGATGTACTAGCGAGACTGTAAAGGCAGATGCGGAAATTAACGAGCTCGGCCTGACCCAAAACAATGTTGAAATCTGAATCTGGACCTGGCCTTGGAAGGCTGACTATCTCAATTTCTCCTTGGATGCTATGGAAACAAGACACTCTGCTCCCCTCCCCACGCCCTCCCTGAGGACGTGGATCTGTGTCAGAGCTCAACCGAGCCGGCTGATAAACAAACACCTCTTATCAGGACTATAGCTAGGGGGGACGGCTCTGAACTGTACTGTGCTACGACTTCCCCTTAAGCTCATACCTTCGCTGGCCTCCCTCATTGCCTCCCCTGGTGCAGCAACCTAGGAGATGCAAAGGCGCCAAAGGGCTAAGTCGATCCTCCCCCCGTGTTTCTTCTATCTGTAAAAAAGGGTTGCGCCTCCCGAGGCCGGCGGCCTCAGTCACCTCCATCTCCCCCATGTCTGTTGTTTTGTTTTCTTAGACGGCTGTAAATGAAAAGTAATTTTGTTGTGCTCGGGTGCAATGATAATAAAGCTAATTCTGATTCTAATGCTCGTCAAGTTTGACTGCTTCCTCAGCTTTAGAAATTCAGTTACACTTCTGAGGAATACATAAATGACAAACATCTGTGTTTTGTTAGGTTAAGAATATAATTTTCTTGTTTTTAATTGGATCTGCTGTGATTACGTTTCAGAAATAAAAAAAATACCAGTAAAAAAAAGTTTAGATCAACAGTATTCTGTAAACATTGTTATGCCTGACAGAACAATGTTTATAGACAAAAACAACAAAAAAGCATTTCTTCAAGGAGAAAAGGATTTGCCGAGATGCTTCAATATTCACCTCTCCTCCTCCTCTTTTTGTATTCGGAGCTGCTCCTCTCGCTCCTTCTGCTCTCTCATCAGTCTGCGGTTTTCAGCCAGGATCTTGGCGGCCTCAGCGGCTGAGTTTGTGCCACTTGCAGGTTTTGAGTCTGGTAGGTAAAGAAGCCAACATAAAGTTTAGCACCTCCTGTCATCAAGTCATCCTTATATCAACGCCGTGCAGGCCCAGCATTTGCTATTTTACTAAATAAATAATAACCAAGAGGAGAGAGGAACTGATGGGTTAGGGAGGCTTTCCGTCACGAAGAAATCAGGAAATTGGTCTCGTGCAGCATTTTACAGCGTTCCATGCTTATCTTTGATCTACCCAAGAGAATTGATTGAAACTATTTTCAGAACACAATTTCAGAAAATGCAATAAAAAATGCAATAAGACAAATAAATGTGTTTTATATAATATATTGCTTCTTTAAATATCCACATTCAACTTTTAGTATAGTTACTTTATACTAGATAATTCATAAACTTTATTACTGGACTCACTGTGATTATTGATTGCTCATATATTATACATATATATAGGCTTAGTTCACTACAATTAAACTATTTGACAGAATAAATAAAAACATTCCCAGCAACACACAAAGAAGATCATCTTGTTTTTGTATTTTTCATGTATACCATGGGTGTCCAAAGTGCGGTCCGAAGGCCATTTGCAGCCCATGGGAGTGATTTTGTGCAGCCCACAACTGCAGTTGGCATCATTTTGACAGCAGGCTGAGGTTGATGCAGACTTTCTGCAAATTAGTTAGTAATCCTTTTTTATATAATGTTTAGGTTTAACAGCAAAACTGATGACAATTTTCTCAAAGTGAGCAATATTAAGAAAATAAACATTTGGCTATAACCGTTTTATTTTCACTTCATGGTACAGGGCATCAAAATCCTTTACTGATTTCTACCAGAAAGGACTTTTGGATAATGATTCATAAAACTTGGCTAAATATTGCAGTTGATAAAATAATCAAGAGGGAAACTGGACATTTTTAAATGACTATAATGTGGTATCATCTGCATACGAGTTGATCAACTTTATCAAACCTTCTATGAATCTGTTGAAGCGACTGACAGCTGGACCATTTTTCAGAACTTCGATCAGCCATGTGGACCATAGACAGCACAAAAGGCTGATCGACCCCCTTTTAAAAGGACACTTACTCATGAGAACAGACTCAACTGAACTTTCCAAACAAAAGAAAACAACAAACATAGACCCAACAAATCAAATAAATCAAATTATTTTTATTAAAAATATAAGCTTAGTGTTTATGAGGCTTTTCATGTTTTGGATCTACAACAATTTAAAACTCTTTCTCCACCAAAATTAGTTAACTTTTGCTCACGTTGAGAGTTAAATTCACATTTTTGTGGCCCACGAGTCCTTTAATCTTGATAGTTTTAGCCCATACATGAAAATGTTTGGACATCCCTGATGTATACAGTCACGGAGCATCAGTGTAACGTTTCACCAGCACAAAATCTCATTCATTTAGCAGCAAACACTTTTGTCCACAGGGTGGCAGAAGCAATCATAAATCCAGATCTACAACAGGATGCGACTCCAGCTGGGACTTAATGGATCTCCTGCTCCACTGGGATTTATCGCAGCCAAAGCTGCTGCTGCCACGTCAGTGTGCAACACACACAAAACATTTTTTAAATGTATATTCTGTTAGAGAAGCTGTACAGCAGCTCTTCTTCAAAGTGACTCCTTTTTGAAGCAGCTTCACACTCAGCTCACCAGGTGATTTTTAAAAATAAAGACCTTTTTTTAGATTTAAAAAAAAATTGTCCCAACAGCTGCAACAATTTTTTTATGCATCAAACACATTTACTATTACAAAACATGAAATGCTTGTCAACTCTGAATGCAACAATTTGTCATCATTCAAACAGCTTTTCAAAGCTCTGAAGACCTGAATTTAAGAGCTCATTTGTTTTACTTCAGCTAGCACATCAATTTAGTGTAAATATAACAGGTGGAGAATAGCTACACAATAGTAGGAGTAGCAAGATGCCATTCTGTAGCAACAATAAATTACTTGCTAAAGATTAAAGACTGATTAATCACGGGTAATTGCTTTGAACAAGACGTGCCAAAGTATAATAATAGAATGATTATATGTTACTTTAATCGCCTGTCAGAGTAGAAGTACGTTTGGACCAATGTAACTAAAAGCTTCTGATAGCCACAGCTGAGATGTGTAAAATTTCAGCTAGTTCAGCAGGGGCAGCGGATTTGCTGAAATTATATTTAGATAAACCAGAACATTGTTGTTGTGTCTGAATAATATTTAGTGAGTTTTTAAAAAAGAGTGCATCATATCCGTAACGTGTTTGTACTTCTTATCGCTGTTCACAAACTCACCATCTTTCTCTTTGGTCTTGCTTAGATCAGAGGACTGTGGAGCCACAGCCTGAACAGGACCTAAATCCTTGGACTTGGAGTCCCTCTTCCTCAGGGTTGGGGGTCCTGTTGGAGTGAGAGATGGTTTCTGGATAGGAGGGGGCTTAGCTGATGTGGGTTGGGGCGATGGAGGGCGCTGTTTCATTGAAGATGGTGAAGGAGGACGCATCCTGGGACTCTGCCTGTTTAAGGACATATTGGGTGTCATAAATTTTGATTTACAGGACGTTCAAGGCTACAACAACCTCTCCAGCAACGCAAATATAAAATAATGAGTGAGAGAACCAGTGTAAAGACTTACTTGTTAGCTGCTGGAGAGGGGGTCCTTTTAGGACCTGGATTGTGGGCTGGGGAAGGGGAGCGGTTGCGTACCAGAGTGGTGGATGGGGAGGCAGGACGCTGCCCCTGAGGTGATGTTAACTGCTTGTCTTTCTGTAGTTTTTTATTTTTTTTTACATGCACAAAAACAGAGGTAGAAAAGATTAAAATTAACTCAATTCAGATCATATTAGGAACATAAACGCTTTAAAAATCAGCCAAATTAACTTAAATGTTGTAAATAAATGTTATTTATAAGTACAGTAAATAAATAAACCCTAAAAATCCTAAATTCACAAGTTTTAGGATTTACTCCTCTACAGAGATTAATGTTATTGTGGGGTCATTTATGAGTCTGCTGTGGACAGAAGTATCTGTAAACAGTTTAGTTAAGACGTCATATATTTTGTGCTTAAGTTTAAGAAAAAGGGGCAAAAGTGGAAATGAATGTTTTTAAGTCTCGAGGCCATGAGAAGAAACTGGTTTTTCAAACATGTGCAAGTAACACACCTAATCAATTTTAAAGTCACTGCACTATCTTTAGCCATGTAAATATAGTGACAAAGATTAATCACTTATATGACTCTGAAACAGGCACAACTTGGCCTAAATGGAAAACTGTGTTTATATTACAATACTGTTTTTATGAGCAACTGTTTTATCCTTTGATATATGAGCTGAATACCATATGTTCTTTGAACAATAATAAGTGGAAGAAGAAACAGAAAGTCTTATTATGTGGAACAAAATTAATTTCTTTCTCAGGTGTATCAAATAAATATTGTAACATGAAGAGTTAACACAGATCATCCGATGGAGTGCAGTGACTGTTTTTTAACATCTACAAACAGCTTTTGTAGACAAGAATATAGTTAAATGTATATTTTATAGCAATGTTGGTCACTTAAAAATACATATAGTTTTTTTTAAAAGCATTTAGTGTGAAAAATAAATTAAAATAGACAAAGCCCAGCCCTGAGGTTTCTTTATGATCAGATGAAATCAGCAGAAGTCACCCTGCTTGGAACTCAACTATCTATAAATTCATCAAAATATTTTACAGCTACAACTGTATACCGTATTTTCTGCCATACCCGTCGCACCGCCCTATACGTCGCATCAGTCCAAATAGGACTAAAAAAGTGGACAAATCCATAAATGTTGCTTCGCCGTATATGTTGCATCTATTATGTGTCACTGCTGACAAGACAGAAATGTGGGCCCAACCCGGAAATGTGGGCCGGTGTTGTGGCAAAAATTGATGGTCTGTCAAATGGCGGCCGCGGGAGCGTGCACTGGAGGACTTTAACAAGAATTTAACAAGATTAGCACTAAAAAACAATTATTTATTTGCTCTAAATTATAGTAAAGATGTGTCTCAGTCTAACGTTTGCTTAATAAAAGGACTAACGGTCAAATCAACTGTAATCGCTGCCTCGGTGCTCCGGGAGCGCACAGAGGGAAAAAAAAAAAAAAGAGGAACGCCGCTCGTTTCTTTGAAATTTAACAAGAAAAGCACCTAAAACAATTATTTATTTGCTCGAAATTATAGCAAAGGTGTGTCTCAGTTGAACTTTTACTTAATAAATGCACTTTAATGGTCAAACCAGCTGCATTTCGCCTGAGCGATGCAGCTGGTTTGACGGTTCCAAGCAGCGAGCAGAATGACGGTGGGGGGAGTATAGCAAGCCGATTGTGTCATTAATAGCTGGTGAAGATTCTCCATCCTCCAGGACATGGTAAATTCAAAAATAGTTAAAGACAAAAACAATAACATATAAAGTATAATAAATAAAGTCCAGTTTTTTTTTTTTACTTTTTTGAACTTATCATTAAAGCCACATTTACCTATTACATGATACAACAGCATGCCATACTGCTACTACAACTCTGCTGCCATCTAACAGCTGAAAATGGTACTGTCAATTCTTTTTTCAGTCTGAATGAATGAAAATGGTCATATCTCAGCAGAATATTGGTTTATAAATATGGGGAAAAATCCATAAATATGTCGCTTCGGCCTATAAGTCGCACGGCATGCAACTTATTCAAAAAAACTGTGACTTATAGGCCGAAAAATACAGTAACTGTGAGGTATAAGACAGCAGAGATCTGTAAATTCTTCTGTTTACTCATGACATTGGAAATTCTGATCATCTCCTACCAAAATGTAAAAGACAGACAGTGAGACTTTAAAAAGCATGCTGTAGGGTCAGGGTGGGTCTGCTTTGCATGGCCTCATCAGTCCATAATCAGGCCACCCTTGTTGCATGCTGTTACAATGAAGCCCTTCACAAGCCCGGAGGAGGATGAGGAGGAGCAGATTATGAGAGAGCCAGGCACAAGAGGCCACTAAATGTGAACATGGAGGCAGACTTGCAGTAGCACAAGCTTCTTCCATGGTAAAAACTAAATTAACATGCGAGTGACCTGAAAAGTTTAAAGAACAACAGGAACTACATTTCCCTATGGTCAGCGTCCCATAGAAGTAATTTGACAGGCAAATGTAGTCAGATGTGCATAAATCAGAGGCTGTCCTGCATTTGTTTCTTCTTCATCTGATTTCAGTGTTAAAAAAACACAACTCATTTATCAAACAGGATAAAACTGGGTTTTAAAGCAGCTTCTAAAAAATAATAGCTCTTTTTACAACTATCACATTCGTGTTTTCAAAAATTTAAAGACTAAAAGAAATAAAAGCTAATGGTTCCAGTAAAACAAGTAATTTGTACAATTTGTTGTGTTTAATAGTTTTTCCCCCCCATTTCCAAAGGTATATTTTATATGGATTATCATACACTCAAAAAACCTTAAAATCACTATTCTGAATACAGTTGAGATTAGATCTATCATCTAAAAAAATCTCATCCAGGTAATTTCCATCAGGAAGCACAAACTAATATAGACACAGATGTAATTACTACAGCTTTAATTACAGCTTTAAGATATAACGTTTGCTGATAAAAATCAAAATTTTTTAAGTCTTTTATTGGTAAATCAGACTGAAATAGTTGCATTTGTTGATTAGTGGTGTTAGCAACATTAAGTTTAAGAAGACCTCACCAGAGAAGTGTCGAGGGCCTCGTTGGCCGACTTTGACGTTGTCATGGCGCTTTTCTGACGGTCGGTGCTGCGGCTGCGCACGGGTCCCCGCGGTGGGTGCAGGAGGCTGGCAGAGGCTGAACGAGGACACAGGTGATACTCTGGTAAAGGACACAGTCATCGCAGGGCCAGGGTAGCACAACCAACGGGAGGGGTGAGAAGCGGCCGAGATGGGCAGCAAGGCAGCAAAAAGCAGGGGGAGAATGAAAAGGATCGATAGAAAAACGGAGTAGGAGAGAAAAATTAAAGGGGGCGGGAGAGGGTAGATGATGGTAGGAAACAAATGCAGGAGTGTTTTTGTGAGGGGGGAAAGAGCACACAAAAAGCACTTTGTTAGATATAGCACTTTATGCAGGAAGGTCGATTTCTAAAAGCTTTGACTTAGCAGAAAACTTGAGCTGAAAGCAACAGTCTTATACTGTGTATATATATATATATATATATATATATATATATATATATATGTACATATTTAAAAAACAAAACAAAAAACACCCTTCTTTTACCATATAATCTGCACAAAACATAAATCTGAACACCAGCACACCAAACACCAACATTGAACACACATATTACAGCACAATGATGCGTTAGTACACAGAACACATAATGTGTCACCTTGTTTTCCTAAAAATAAAAAAATAGGGTCTTTAGCATTTCCTGCTACGATTACGCAACAGTTTCATATTTGGCAGAAAACTTGCCGAGATTTACATGCTTCTACTTTTACAATAAAAGTGGTAGCTATGTTATGTAAATAAGTAGCAGAGGAAATCGTGTTCTCTGTTTTGCTGTGTCAGATTGAGAGATTAACCCTCATAATCCAGAAACCTAAACAACTCTTCCTGCTAAACCAACGTGCTCTGTAATTCAATCTGACTGCGCAGTGAGCCGCAGCGATGACTATGAGACCTAGCCCGTCACAAGCTTCCATGGATGAGTCAGGTTTCAGCTGAAGCTATACTTAGCTGAGGATCCATAGCTGTTAATGGATTCATAATGGCCTGTCAATAAACGCCATAACCTAAAACAAACACTGGGGGAAAAATACAGCAGTAAGAACAGAGGTTTGAGAACTGAGTCAGTGCTTCTTAATTTTTTTTAAAGCATTAATAATGCGTGTTATTTTGCTATAATATTAAATATAAAACGTCCTCCGCTGATGACACAAACATCTTTAAAGCGTGCATAAATGTAAAATATCAGCAATGGATTACTTTTAGCTTACATGCCTTTGAAGAGAGGAGAAATGTTGTTTAACAACTAGTATCCATTCTCCACAGAACAACAGTCTCATTCCAATGTAACAAGAACCAGTAGGTAAGCAGCTTGTGAGTAAATCTCTCAGCACGGACCATGAGGCTCCTTTGACGGAGAGAAATGCCCGTGGCAAAGTCTCCTGGACCGCTCAGCTCAACAAACTGTTTAAAGCTCTGCAAGTGCGCGTGAGCTGGAATTGTGTTTATCTCAATATTCACCAAATGCAATACACCACGTGTCTAATTTACAGAAAGTAATGACTGTGCATACTGTATTTTTCATACTATAAGGCACACTTAAAATCATTTAATTTTCTCAAAAATCAACAGTGTATTAACTCTGTATTATGTATTAACCCTGGTTGTGCTTACTGACCTCAAACTGATTTTATGTGGTACAACTGAACAATGTTGAGAGTTATTGTGAATGAGTTGAATAAAGTTCGAATTATCTGACCGTTTTGTTTTGTTTAGTGCGCCTTATAGGCCGAAAACTACGGTACACAATAAACTGCTGATCATGAACACTGCCGCATTTTAAAAGGGGGAAGCTACCAACAATTCCTGTAATTCCACCACCACCGAGGTTATAATGAATTTTTCCAAAAGCATGATAGTTTACTGCATGGCAACGTGTTGAATTTATCTAGAGAAGCAATAATCAGGGTGACTGAGCTTGTTTTTAAATTGTAAAATGCATGTTCAGTAGGCAGGGCAGGCATTTGTGTTTAGCCCCCCGTCTTCTCCGTCAGGATCTCCTAAGAGGAGGTTACCTGAAGCATCTGTTCCTTCAGCGGACAGGGCGGCGGCGCTCTTGCTCCTAGCTAGTGAGGCCTGGGTGGGGGTGAGGAGGCGACTAAGGACCCCTTCATCCACAGCACTTGCCGGTGGCCTGCGGGCTACACGGCCGAAAAGTTCCCAAAAAACAGGCAAGGAGAACGAAAGGGGGCCAAGAAGGAAAGGTTGGACAAGAGTGTGGAATAAAGACAAAAGAAAGGTCACCATGTGATTCAACAGGAAAGAATCAATGTACAGAACCAAAGGTTATATCTCTGTAATCATGCATGGATTCCTCATCAGTTGTTATCCTTTCAGCTTTTAGGGATATTAAATGAAAGGGTGTAGTCAATTACAGGACACCATGGATAAGTACGGAGATAAACTGTCTGGTAACTCAAAATAATTAAAATCACAGTCGACGTGTACAGTGAGGACAAATCAATGGTTCCTTGGAAAAATAAACCGTTAGTTCCTTCAAAGAAAGCAGGTGAATGTGTAAAAGTGAAACAGACCCAAGGAACAGGGTGAGTGTCATCAAGCAAAAGGTCTTTAGCTTCTGCTTCACAATGTTTTCTTTGAGACAGACGGTGGCAAATGTACCAATCCAAATCAGAAAACTGAGCCAATCGTCATGATGCTTCTCGATTTTACAGCAGAAATAAAAGAGCCATTGCTTTTATGAAATGAAAACAGTAAAACTTTCCCCACTGGAGTTGTTTTTGCTACCAACTACAAAGGATAAAGACGAGAACTTTTAGAGTGGATAGGTTGAATTTATCACTTCTCTAAAAACGAGCGTTTTAAAAAGGGAGAATGCAGATTTGTGCTTTTTAGTAGCGCTTTACTGAGGCAGCATCTGCTAGTGACAGTCTGGATTTTTGTTAATTGGTGACAGGCTGGCATCATGTTGTTCTTCATCCAGGTACAAATCTCAGGGTATCAGTAATGAAAGCTGTGTTGTAGTATAGGTTAACTGCACAAAAAAACACAACTTGTACAAGACAGGAATATTATCACAGAATCCGTGGCACAATGTGAGCAATTGAGCTGAACGACAAACAAAAGCAGTCGTGGTTAATTGTAACAAAGACTTTGACACAACGCCGTTGTCAGTTTGTGCACTCTGGTTTCTGAGAGTGGCACTGACACACACCGAACTGAAGCAAGAGCACGTTATATCCAGTGTGAGGTCATCTTGGAGGGAGAAGACAACCAGCAATTTGAGACAACTGAACAAAGAGCTTTGTTAGAGCAGACGGTACACAACAAAACTACCCGTGTGTTGATGCTTTAGACAAGAAAAAATGGAAAAAAGGTTAAAAAAAAAAAAGGAAAATCAATTGTTAATGAGAAACAACACAGAGCTGGATCTGCTGGTTGAGAGTTATACCTTTAAAGTAAATTTTCGAGCTTTCGAACGGAAAGATTTAAAGGTTAAGAAAAACTTGCAACAGAAGAAGATATTGACAACAAAAAGTGGAAACCATTCTGAACTCCATGACGGTTAATTAAGATAAATAAGCATTTCTCCTAAAGGTCTTAGTAGCAGAAAGTATGTGTTAGGACTTCCAAAGTGCCACTGCATTCAGCATGAGGAAGCCATGAAAGCTGCATGCCTGTTGTTTAAAAGAGAGAGGCCTGAACAATGCGTGCTGATTTTTACATGCATGCCACCTTGATCATCCGTTGTCCCCTTATCAGGCTTGGCAGGGGTCTGTGCTCTGCCCACACTCACTCGTGTGAGGGAGGAACTTCTCTTCTTCATAGAAAGGCCTACAAACATGAGAGTGGAGTTACAGCTGAGTAGGAGCTGGAGGAGTCAACAAGGAAAAGCCCCCCCACCCCACCAAAAAAAAAAAAATAGTTGGCACCGTCATGTGCACTTCATTTGGCCTTGTGCAAGTCACCAGGCAAGAGCTAACAGCAGCTGATGCCCCAGTTTAAACAACGAATGCCTGAATACACAAACCAGCTTTTCAACGTCTGACACTTGGTTCCCACTAAACCAACATTTCCTACGTTGTTTCTTTAACAGCTGAAAGTGAAGCTAGCTTGTTGAAAGCTGAAAAACAATGTGTTGTGCTCTGACTTTAATGTGAAAAGAAAATATGGTGAACAAGGGGTGATCCTCTGCACCTGTCTGTTCCACCTGAAGCTTTTTGCCATCCTCCTTACTGGCCTGAGCAGCTGTGCCACTGCTTGGCAACCGGTTACAAGATGAACTCCTTGGCTTAACACCTGAGAGACAACAACGAAACACGCAGCGATGAAATTACACGACAGCACCTCAGTGCTGGTCCATCCAACGTCTTAAGACTCCTGCATCAATTGTGGATTAAAACAATCAAAAGTGAAATAGACAAAGGGCATTTCTGAACTTGACATTATCTCATAACCCAGTTTATGAATATTTTTTCTTCATAAAACCTACTGTTTCCCCACCACTCTGTATATAAAATATTTATTGTGAATTAGGGGCTTGTAAATATTGCAAAAGACAACTAACAGTAAGAACTTGTTAAATTGCAGTTTAATGCATGGGATGTTGAACTGTTCGGTATATTTAGTTCAGTACCTAAAAGAAATGTATAGTAAATGTATGCAGCAGAGTTGTGGGGTCCTTGGAGGCAGAAAGACAAAAGTATGTTTCCCCATCACTCTGTGTTGAGTCTGTGTGGTAAACACTGAATATGACAAAGAACAGGAGTCCATTTCAGGTCAAAGTTCATTTTAGGCTTAAAGCTGATGGCGAAAACTTTTCACAAACACATTTGTGTACATGCCCGATGAATACTGTCTGCTATACGCTATGTGGGATGAAAGGCAACACTTGAACACAAGATTAGTAGGAGGGAAGGAGAAGGTGAGGGAACAAAGGGGTTAGGAGAGAAAGGTGGAGACTTACGATTGATGAGTGTGGCGGAGGAGGACAAACGTTTGCTGATGCCAGCCTCAGACGGCTGTTTCAGGTTGGTGGTGGATGTGGAGCGCTTGTCAACTAAGTGCAGGGAGGAAGAACAGACAAGGGAGGCGGGATTTACACAGGAAACTAGCCAATAGGAGAGGAGGTTCAGGTGCAGACAAGGAAGGGACCACAAAGTTCTGCTACTTACTAATTCCTTTACAAGATAAAAATAAAAGTATTACCTGCTTCAGTAAAGTCTTTAAGCACTGAACTGAAATGTTTTAGCGCATGATGTGCATTAGTAAACACTGTTTGAAAGGATTGTTGTGTTTAATGATACTCTTGTTGGAACCTGTGCTTGTACATACATACACATTCAGAGCAAAAGCGTCGAAGGAAAAGACGTTAGTGGAAAAACTGCCAGTTAGAGGGCAGGAGGGGACTGATGGGATGGAGCAGTTATGGTGCAATGGGGAACCAGGCTATCTGTGGTGCCAGTGCCAGCTCATGCTGTGTCATGACATTAACGAACAAATTAAACAAAACCTTGTCCACTCCTCTGTGGCTTTTCTGATGAGGCAGATGAGACAACTATAGTTACTGGAGAAGAGACGCTGGCACCAGCTTCTCCTGTGGGAAAAAACAGCTCTCAGGCAGGAACAAAAACACAAGATGATGGGGCACATCCTTCATACGAGGAGAGAAAATGTGCAGTGACATGTGGCCAACAGTCATTAGTTTTGACTTCAAATTTACTGGCTAAAGCACAAATACAGTAGGGAAACTGGTTTAAATGTGAATTATTCTAGATGAAAAGGAGAAGACTGCACATTTCTTAATTAACCAAATCTGCCATCAACAACTCTTTTGCCAAATAGTTGAGGACACTAAATTTTTAGTGAGACGCTCTAAATGCACTGGAAAAGTGCTGCAGAGGCGAGATGGTGAAACAGAACGTGAACATGGAACTCTACCTGCTTGTCCATCTTGATCTGTGGACAGTCCCCCCCAAGACCACCTTTTCTGCCTCTGTTCCAGTCTCTGATTACGCTCCATCGTTCGCCTCATCACTGCCTCATAGTGTTCCTGCAGCAAATGGAAGCAGAGGAGAAAAATGTAAGAAATCTAAACACCTAATTGTCAGTGGGTGCAACTCTGCCACAACCCCTTTGATTTATTCCTGAAAGAAACAGTCGATCATAACCCTGTAAATTATCGTAACATCCGAGCATCAGTATGCAAAGAGTTTCCTGACTCTGTTTTAGATACCTTTTCTTCTTCGTGCTTCTGTTTCCTCTTCTCTTCCACAGCCAACCGTTTCTGCTCCTCCTTCCGTCGCTGTTCCTCAACCTTTTTCTGACGTTCCTCCAACTGGCGCTCCACTTGCAGCTTAGCTTTGCGTTCCCGCTCCATGATCTGAGACTCTCGTACAGCTGACGACACATTCAGATTGTCAATTCATGCAAGGTGAACGTAGACTGGGGAAACATAAGTGTGCTTACTGCCTTCTGTTTGGACTGGGAGCCTACAAAGCACAGCAAAGGCTTTTTTGGATGTAATTACAATTATATATATATATATATATATAAAACCGGTAAGTTTTTGAAGATGTAAAAAAAAAAAAAAAAAAAAAATGTTTTGTGCATTTTATACCAAAATCATGCCCCCAAAATTATTTTTCTATTTTATATAATAGCCATTCTATTTCTAAAACAGGTGTGAACAAATTTTCTGTTTGTTATTTTTTTAAGTTAATATTTAAGTTAAAAAATTCAAATAAAATCTTCTCTTACCCTGTTTTCTGTCTGCCTCCTCTCTCCTCTCTTTTGCTACTCGCAGTCGGTCGTCTACTCGAAGCGCGGCACCATCAATTACTGCAAACGTATAGATGTATACGTAGTTAAATAGAAAAAAAAGGCACAAAAATACAGCGTTAGAGGGTGAGTTACAATGCAGGCAAGTGTTACAAAGGCTTTGCATCAGGTGGACAGATGTGTGCATGTGACCCATTAATAAGCTGCGTCAACTGTTACAGTAATAAGATGATGACTGGCAGTAAGCCGCACTAAGAGGACGATGGAAGTGGATTGTGTTGCATCTAAATGTTAAGATTACAAAAAACAAAGCAGTGAAAGGGCTTTGTTATGCGTCTGTGTCGAAGTGCAGTGTCATTTACCTGGCCTACACCCCTGAGATTTAGCTGGTGCGTTTGTTGTAGGCCCTGGACTGTCCCCTGCTAAGTTACGCCGCTCCTCTGCTTGTGCCTGAGCGGCTGCAGCTGCACAAAACAAAGATGACCTAAAGTTAAACACAAAACTACTGGAACACAATGTTGTGTTTAATAAAGCAAATATGTGAAATCATCTCAAGAAAACTGTAGCTTTGAGTATTCAAAACATGTGGTAATCATTTTTTTCTCTGTGCACTAACAGCTTAGTAAAAAAAAAAGCAACAATACAATCCTAATACTTAGCCATCAGACATAAGCATCCCCACCCTCTTGTCATTAACCCTAGTGCCAAGCTTTTATTGCTTTTTATGACAAGCTGGGGCAACACCACCACCAGCCTGATCAAGAAAGCTCATCAGAGACTCTACTTCCTCAGGCGGCTGAGACGAGCTGGTCTGGGAAGCTCAGTCCTCACCTCCTTCTACAGGTGTGCAGTGGAGAGCATCCTGTGCTCCAGCATCAATGTGTGGCATGGAGGCTGCACAGCTGCAGAAAGAAAAGCTCTGCAGAGAGTGGTGAAGGCTGCACAGAAGTCTGTTAGAGTCAGTCTCCCCACTATCACAAACATTTACACCTCCAGATGCAGGAAGAGGGCCACCAGCATCACGAAGGACTCCACTCACTCAGCACACACACTTTTTGCCCCGCTCCCCTCAGGAAGGAGGTTAAGGAGCATTAAGTAGGCCAGTCACGATAACAAATTTTGCTGGGCGATTGTCTCAGAAATTATTGTAATAAACGATAATATTGTTTGAAATTTAACAATAATTTGTAATTAGATAATTTGTAATTATTGTCAAATTTAAGAAGGAATGTTGGTTAATTTGTTTTGTGTGTAGTACTTTTTTGAAGACTGGATGGCTGTATAAGACTGTTTGAACTGAAGGATGGATAGTGAGGGAGTGAGCAGCGTCTCTCTTTAAGAAAAATGGGAGGCCCCTTGACGTGACATGGGCCGTCTCTATTCGGTTCTCAAAATGGCGAACGCTCGGTGTGGTTTGAGCTCTTTAGCATAGCATTTTTCACACAAATCTTTTAATAAAAATCAGTAAACACATTCTCAGCTTCTTATGCAGAGAAAAAACAACTTTCTAGACAAAGGCACGAGTTTCAACCATGAATTTTGGAGCTTCGACAAGACGGAGGCTTTTTCCCGAGGTCGGCCTGTTAGCTTAGCTCGTAGCTTAGCTTCTCAGCTTAGTTGCTTTTACTGATCCAAAAACGCAATTTTGGACGGTTAAAACAGATTTTAAAGAGAAAAGAGAAAGGGCAGGGTAAGTGAAGAACACCCGAATTTAGCTTTTTGTCATCCGGTGTCTTCAGTAGAAAGAGAGAGATGAAGAAACGATAAAGCCAATAAATGAAAATGAGATCAATAATTTTCATTTATCATGCGATTAATTCATTTATTGTTTATTGTGACAGGCCTAGCATTAAGTGTAGAACCACTAGACTGGGGCGGCTGTGGCTGAGTGGTTACAGCAGTTCTCCTCCAATGCGAAAGTTGGGGGTTTGAATCCACCATCAGTCACATGTCGAAGTGTCCCTGGGCAAGACACTGAACCCCTCATAGCCTCTGATGTGTGTCCCATCAGTGTATAAACGTGATAAAGCACTGGTTAGTCTCTTTAGAATGATTTGTTCAATTAGCTTTGTAGAGATCTAGTAGAGTGCTGTAGGAATGGGTAAATGAGGACACAGATTGTAAAGCGCTTTGAGTATCTTGAAATAAGATAGAAAGCCGCTGTATAAGTACAGTCCATTTACCATTTAGACTGAGGAACAGCTTCTACCCTGAGGCTATTAGACTCATGAATCTCTAACCAGAATAATCACATCATGTTGCTGCTGATCTGTTTCATGTTGCTGTGTTCATGCGTGCTCATCTGCTCACACAGACTCATGTTCGTGCTGCTGTTTGGCGTATTGTTTTTATGCTACTAGTGCTTAGTGTATTTAGTTGATGTTTTTCTTAGTTCATAGTCTTAGTTCATTTCTTGGATCTCTTATTACTATTTTTCTTTTACATTTTATTGTTGGATGTAACTGGGACCCTGTGTACATAATTTCATTCCGCAACATGTGCCACATGTGGTGCGAACGACAATAAAGAATATCTGAATCTCAGATGAACGTGATGATGTGGAAAGATTTTGAATCAAATCCTGATAAACTTCCAGGTATATGACTAATAATGATTCCAGGGTAACAATCTAATACACATAAAATAAAATTATTATGACAAAACTCAAGTCACTGCTGCGCTGATTAGTGTGCATGAGGTGATCAAGGTGATCAGTTTTCTTTAAGAAGGCACGAGCTCCTGAAGGTAACCATTAGATTACCTTTTTTCAGTTAAAACAAACAATCTGTAAGCTAAAACTATTACAGTGAACAGTAAACTTAGGAAATAACGAGAGAGAAAGGAAGGAAATGCTGAGGACACGATTAAGCTTTTTGAGCCCTTGTAACTGTCAGGACCTTTTTTTCCCCTCCTTGTTGCCGTATACTCAGCATTACAGAACTGCTGACAAAGAACAATAACAATCAATAGCACTGTGATACTCACAAAGATGGACTGGTACTCTAAACATGCACTGAAGGCTTTCCCTCTTCAATACTAATAAGTGCCACTTTTTTCATAACCATGAAAACTAAACTTTCAGGTGGCATTCCAGAAAAAAACTATGTAATTTGCAAAAACACTTATTTGTAAGGTAGCTGTCACATCCAAGTGTTTCTGTACATCTTGTTAATTTATGGCACTAGAAATCACATATGAATCAAATTCCACTTGTGAAAATTGCAAGACAATAAAATCAGCATCCAAGAAATACTACAAAAACAGTTTTTCTTTCGACTGCTCCATTCTGCAGGGGTCACCACAACAAACAAACTTGCATGGAAGATTTGGCAAATGTTTTACGGCAGATTCTCGGCCTGAAGGGGAGTGGTGGCACAGAACTTGTGAACCAAATTATGTGGGTGGAAAAGGTGAAGTACCAACATCTGCCTGCACCATCATTTGTCCCATTCTGGGTCATTAAACAAGGCACAACGACTCCCCTCCATCCCCCACCCCCAAATGTTAAAGAGGGGCGGAGGCCCCCGTGTTCAACTGTCCCTCTCCGTTATTGCAAGTATCATTCATTCAACCTTTATTTAGACCGGTAAACCCCATTGAGCCTCGAGGACTCATTTACAAGAGAGACCTGATTTCAACAATTTTGATTTCATCACTCAGCCCTCTGTGAATAGCAAGCAGCCATCAGGGCACTAACGATCAAACGTCAGGCTGATGGTCCTCCTTTTGATGTAAACAACTAGTTTTGGTTGTCACCAGCAAACTGGTTGATCCACTATGAGAAGGTGCTGCTTGTTTGTTGTAGCGCCTCAGACCAAAGAAACAACAGTATAATCACACTTTAATAACCTCCATGGAAAACGAAAAAGGGACCTTAGTGACAGACGGGAGAAGATGAAACGTTTCAACAAAGAAGAATTTGTCCAGAGGATCTGACTCAACCTTGTTAGAAAAAAATCCACATTTGAACTGATACACAAAGGCACCTTTTAAGTCTTTTCTATGTTGTGGTGCAAAGATCAAAATTGCACCATGCACGTCACAGGTACTAATCATGGTTTCTCAAAGTACAAAGCAGTCTGCCTGTCTGTATGGAAATCAATTCACTTTCAACTTCCTTTATTAGCACACAGGCAGAATAGTCGGCCTCTCATTCATGACATTATACTGCCAAATTGAGTGGTGAACCAAATACTTGTGCTTTTCTTACAGTTTAACTAAAAAAAGTGCTGTGTTGACAAGGGCAAATGAGAAACCCAATACTGAATATCCTGGCAGAGATTCTGATTCTTACAAATAGCCCACAAAAAGAATGGTTTTCTCCAGTACATTAGTTTGCTGCAACAGTAAGTCTTCACTGTTAAGAGACAAAGTTATACAGTATATGAAGAAAACAAACTACCTTTAGACAAAACTAAACCGAGTTTAATAAAATATTCTAGTCATGTCAACAAAAACATGAGGCCAGATCAATAACACACATATTGGCAAATGAAAGGTCACATATTTGTTCAATAATATTGGCAAAAGCTGAAATGAAGTAGCTAAACTATGTTTAATGTAAGCTTCATGAGCCACATTGTCCTGAAACTAGCCAAGTGTTACTAATCTGTCTAATAATGGAATGACGAGAAAAAAATACATCAGAATGAGCAGGAGTTAAATATCTGACATGTTAAGTAGCCATGCATGCATTATCTTCAATATACAGCAGATCTTCAATATACAGCAGCAGCAGCAGCAGCGGCAGCGGCAGCGGCAGCGGCAGCGGCGGCGGCGGCGGCGGCGGCGGCGGCGGCAACAACAACAACAACAACAACAACAACAACAACAACAACAACAGCAGCAGCAGCAGCAGCAGCAACAACAACAACAACAACAACAACAGCAGCAGCAGCAGCAGCAGCAACAACAACAACAACAACAACAACAACAACAACAACAACAGGGCCACAGTCTATAGTTAATCATTTTGTGGAGTATAGGTCACTTTCCCACTCAACCGTATTTCTTCTGCCACGGTTATGAGAAGATTAACTGTAAATATTAGATTATAAATCTGGCTTCACTATACAGTATACAAATTTGTAGATACACACACATAACTAATTCATCTATACTAAATTAAATGATTAAGTAAATCAATCTATCACCATTTCTGTGCAATTTTGTTGAAAACACTATAGAACAACCTTAAAGATTTGTTCCTAAATATTAAGTGCTATGATTAGTTTTGTTTTGTGTAATGTGTCCATTTTACAGCACATTAGCATTGAGTACAGGTTAGCTATCAACTTATGGCTAACTTTGGAGAATGAAACCTCACCAAATTACAGCAACAGATAAAAGAATACCAACACTGCAGCATGGTAACATCACTATGTAATACATTGTGCATCTTAGAAAGAATAAAACCATTTTTAAGCACATTAAAAGGCCTGTTTCGAGAAACAAAAAAAAGACTAAATTAAAATGAAACCACTATAGAAACATAAACAGAGGGAAAATGCTTTAAAAGCTCATTAGTAAGAAGAAATCTCAACTTGAAATCTTATACAGCTTCAAATAGAGATGTACACCAAATGTTTATAGTTCTGAATCAATTTCTTTTTTAATTATACTGATACTGAAAAGTGCATCAGGTTTAAAATAGGCTCTAAAAAGCTACTTAAGCAGTATGCAATTGTAAAAATTCAATTCAGTTTATTTATATAGCACCACGTCACAACAGAAGTCATCTCAGGGCACTGAACAAAGCAACGTTAACCATTTATAGCTTACAAATGAAATATTCAACTGCATCATAATATGATATAATTTATATTTCAGTACACTGCATTTTTCTGCCTCATAGGGGGAAGTAAAAGTTGACAGGAAAAGGTTGAGGAGGTAGCAGCTGTTCACTTCAACAATGCGAACTACTTTGCATAATATCACTGACTATAAAACTTAAAGCCTAAAAAAATCACGACATGGTCAACTGAGTTTTTGGATTCCAGAAGCATACTAAGAAATTAAATGTATGAAACTCAAGACAAACGTCTTGCAATTAAAAAAAAGCACACAGCTCTCCACCAACTGATTAAAAAGGTTTTGAGACATAGAGACAGTTTTCCCAACAGATCTCATGAGAGGCAGGTGTGCTCATAGAAATGAAAAAAACCAATGAGAGGAGCTTACTGTCATCACTCCATCACTATGGGGATCTGCACACATTAACATATATTACTACTGTTGGGTTGGACAAACTTAGCCATGGTGTCAGAGACAAAAACGGTGACTTTTAAGAACTCGTCTGTTGATTTAGATTTTAAACAGATCAAACACATTAACTGAGCGGTATAAATATTTCTTAGGATGTTGGAAAAAATATATGCGCTCCAGTCTGCAGCAGAAAATATGCCACTTCCACACAATTTTCTCATGATCATCAAATAGTTTTGTAACGTACTGTGGTTTATCTTACCATCAAACTTAATATGGTACAAAAGAACTGTACAGCTATTATGATATTGACTTTAGCAATTTGAAGTGAGCAAACAACAATAGTAACTTTCTAAGTGGAGCACAAAAGGTCAGATTAATTACAGCTCAGCCCCGGGCTGCTGGGTTATTATGGCAGGGTAAAGATCACTGGGGGACTAATAATGACCCAGCTTTGCAGCCCAAATAAACCCTAAACAGGAAACAGGCCAGTCTGCACAACATCAAACTGCTCCAGTCAACTATTACAAAATCAACTGATATTTTGTCACATACACAACTGGTAAACTGAACAAAAAAATATGAAAAGAAATTTAAAATAAGCACTAAAGTTACTGTAGCTCAGCTGATCTCGTCTGCTTCTTCAAACTGCACTCCACTGTGCCTGCAGCACGTTGCAGCTAAATGACTTGCTGCTCCGGAAATGTCTGGACTGCTAAATGCACGTTTGGACCACCATTTGGCATTGAAAACTTGAAGTGGGCAGACTTTTATGCAAATAAACACAATTAGAGGGTGGATGTGCTGTCAGAACGACTTAAAGAAGGCATGTTTAAAATGTATTTAAAACGTCCGTTTAGCTGTGCCCGAGTTGGGTAACTGAAGGCAATATCAACAACAACAAAACGAGCACCTGGTTTTAAGATCTCCTGATGCATGCTCAATAATCCAGGTAAAAAATCTAAAAAATAAAGTTAAATCTGGTCCTCCGGACATTCAAAATTTTTTTTTTTTTTTTTAAATTGTAGAAACGTTTCGTCTTTCATCCGGAAGACTTCTTCAGTCTGAGGTGCTGTGTTCAGCTCAGTCTTATAAATAGCACCTCCTCATAGTGGACCAACCAGTTTGCTGCTGGTTTTGGCTGACAGCAGCAAACTGGTTGATCCACTACGAGAAGTTGGTATTTATAAGACTGAGCTGAATACAGCACCTCAGACTGAAGAAGTCTTTCGGATGAGAGACGAAACGTTTCTACAATTGTTTTATTTTGTTTTTTTGAATGTCCAGAGGACCAGATTTAGCTTTTTTAGATGGTTTAAAGGTCATATACATTTTAACCATTTAGGAAGGAAAGAAAACGAGTGCTTCTCTATTGCCAAATAAAACAAAATTCAGCCTCTTCACATTCCTCTCAACTTTAAAGTACGTTTTATTTTGAAAATCAAACCGTTTTCCCATCAATTTTCTGAATGCTGAATGATTACAGTAATTTTAGGGCATTTATTTTTTCCTGACAGACAAAAGATCCATGGGTGAGAAGAAAGGAGAGAAGTTCAGCATCTCATTATATCTCCTAAAAATCAACTGCGAAAAAACCTGCTCTGAGGACAGGCTACATAAGAGTGCTTAAGTATAGTAAACCCTTTGTTTGACCAACGTGTGTCACAGACCTTTCTTTAAGACTCCTGGAAGCGTGTTAGTTTGTATAAAATAAGCAAAGTGTGTGCTACCACCAGTGAAATCAAAACTGAAATACTCTTGACTGACATTCTGTGTAAAACTAAACCCGTGGCAATGAAAATGTTTTGTTATCCTCAAGATCTCAGGTCAAATGACACTGCTGATGCATGCCCACAAACACACACACGCATTAACTTATCTAACTAATCTTCTACGGGATTATCAAAGCCTGTTCATGCAAAGGTAAGCCTTAGCTATTTGCAGAACTAGCAGAATCATGGTGACACATCCCAGTTTGTTAAGGAGTCCTTTTCTCCAGGAGGATGAATTTCTTCTACAGACTCACTGACATCAACACAAATTAATACAATTAAATTATAGTAAAAAATATTATGTATTCACCAATTCTAACTTGATTGTGTATTAAATCATGTTAGTCTGGGTGGTTGAAACAAAATGCATATTGTGTGTCATAATACCAAGAAACAAACTGTTAATGACATCAATTATTGGTTTTATACGAGCCACAGAACCAAAGCAGGTTCCAGGTTGGAACTAAGAGTGTCAATCAAACGGTTTGTTACTGGTACTTGAATTTGGTAAATAAAATAAAAGTACTGTTTAATCTTTTGAACCTCACATTTATTTCCCACTTCTGTTCCTGGTTGCTGTCTGTAACTCAGCTGAATTCATAAAACTTGCAATCAGCACCTCAAGGACTAAAACACACTGCGTTTAGAAAGTAGCTGACATTAAAAAAAGATTTTATTAAGAGTTTATCTCTCATCAATCCCTAAACTCTGACAATTTTTTAAGTGTTTTTCAACGTGGACATTAGGGGTAGGAGGTAAAACCTATGTTTAAATACATCATGGACATGGAAGTGTATGAATCAATTTATAAAACTCTTAAAAGGTTTTGTTAATGTTAATCTGTGCTGCCCCTTTAAGAGTCAGCAGAGTGGTTGCTGCGCAGTGCTGTTTGTCCTGGTAGTTACTTTAGCTTCCTGTTTTAACACCAGTGTTCCCAGTCACTGAAAGATTTGAATAGTTTAAATGAACGTTAATAACTTTTGACAGGAATGCTTTTCTGGACTGGGAAACTGAACAGGGAATGCACGCTAACCTTAATGTTGTTGGTGCACGATATGCAAGTGGGAAGGAGTTCCACAAGAACAGAGGTGTTTTTTCCCCTTTTGTCTAAGTGGGCAGAGTTCTATCCACCACTATGTGCAATGGTGGAGCTGGGGGTGGCCAAGGCCACCAGTGACCACCCCCTGGCTCCACCATTGCACCTGGTAATGGATAAAACACTGTGCCACCTCTTTGGTCACCCAAATCTTTTGAGGAAACTATACTTTTGAGCAATATTAAAACTAAAAATCATCATTTCCTCAAATGATAGGGGTGACTTACTTACCTGCATACATGCATGCATACATAAAGGAAATTGGCATGTTGCTTATTTTTCAAAGTATCCAGCTCACTTCTTTCTTCTTCTGGCGAGTCATCCTCCTCCATCTCACTCTGTCCTCTGCATCCTCTGTCCTCACTCCATCTACCTCCATGTCCTCTCTAACTGCATTCATATATCTCCTCTTTGTCCTTTTCCTGGCAGCTGCATTTCTAACATCCTTCTACCAGTATACCCACTGTCCCTCCTCTGAACATGTCCAAACCATCTCAGTCTGGCCTCTCTAACTTTATCTCCCAGTTGTTCAACCTGTGCGGTACCTCTGATGATCTCATTCCTAATCTTATCCATCCTTGTCACTCCTAAGGAGAACCTCAACATCTTCATTTCTGCTACTTCCTGTTCTGTCTCCTGTCTTTTTGTCACTGACACTGTCTCCAGACCATACAATATAGTTGGTCTCACCACTGTCTTGTAAACTTTTCCTTTGACCTTTGGGGACACCTTTTGTCATAAACTCCTGAAATTTTTCTCCATCCACTCCATCCTGCCTGGACTCTCTTTTTCCACCTCTTTACCACACTCCCCGTATTCCTGGACAGTGGACCCCAAGTACTTGAAGTCCTGCATCTTTGTGACCTCTGCTCCTTGTAGCCTCCCTGTTCCACTGGTCGCCCTCTCATTCACACACATGTACTCTGTCTTACTACTGACTTTCATTCCTCTTTGTTCAAGTGCATACATGTCATGCATGTCCTGTACCAGTCGAACATACTTGTCTGCCACTACAGATTTCCTCATGCAATACCACACCTCCTCCCTCAGCACCCTGTCATATGTTTTTTTTTTTAATCCACAAAGACACAATGGAATTCTTTCTGACCCTCTCGATCAGCATCATCAAAGCAAAGATGGTATCTGCGGTGCTCTTTCTTGGCATGACTCCATACTGCTGCTCATAAATTGTCCCCTCTCATTAAAGTCTTGCTTCTACAACTCTCTCCTGGATCTTCATCGTGTGACTCATCAACTTAATTCCCCTGTAGTTGCTACATCTCTGTACATCACCACTGTTCTTAAAAATGGGCACAAGCACACTTCTCCACTCCTCAGGCATTTTCTCACCCTCAAACATGCCACTGAATATTTGAGTCAAAAACCTCACTGCCATCTCTCCAGGACATTTTCAAACCTCCACTGATTTGTTTCAGATCCTACTGCCTTCCCCATCTTCATTCTTTTCAGAGCTTTCCCAACTTCATTATCCAGCTCACAACATTTACATACTGTATATCTGGTGGTGGTCATCTTGGATTTTTACATGGCAACCCAATTTTCAAAAGGAACTCCTCTTATGCTTAGATGTAGCCACAAACCAAAATGGGAGTTGATACCTCACTTATTTCTAAAGTTGTCATGTTCACAACATGCACAAACAGGCGGATGGTATTTCTAATCCCTTGTTTTCGTGCCATGACAGGGGACCAAAAACAGCTGAAAATTTTCTTATTTTATAATAATTCTTTGCTTCGTTGAACTCTGAAGAACATCTGTAAATAATAGCTGGAGGCCTCGTAACATGTCTGACTGTAGTGATAACTTTGAAACATTTGTGTATAAAATTCCAGTGATCAACACAATGCTAATTGCGTTACATTTCTAGGGCATTTTCAGTGTTAAATTCAATACTAATTGTTGGTCAACAACTTGTGATTAATGTTTTTTAATGCATGTTATTGTGCACTCTATTAGGAAAACATATACATAAATAATGTTAATGTAAATTAAGACAGTCAATTTCAAAATAAATTAAATGCATTGATAAGTTTTATAATTGCATTGCAACCCTCTGAATAGGTGCCTAAAGTTTTTCTAATTGCGCCGCTCAGGGTGGCTGCAAGTTGGAGCAGCTCTGTTACTTTCATTCTGAGATTTTGCTTTTGGAAACTTTAATTCCTCTTTTGCTTGATGTAAATCACTTTTTTTTTTTTGGATGATTGTTTGCTCTGGTATCGGATATTGTTCAGCTGGAAGGATTTTTACTGAAACCTTTTAACTTTTGGGCATTTGTTATGATGTGTAACCATAACAAGGTGTTTTTTGTTGGGGGTTTTTTACAACCGGGAGCAGCTAATTAACGTCTTAAAAGCTCAAATAATATCTCAGCTACAGCTCCAAATCTCAAATGAGTTGAGGGGGATGCGCTGTGGACGCATTCCCATCTACCTGCCAGCTGTGCTCGAGTGCCTGACCACTGAGAACCTGGAACTGGTGGGAAATTTACAAAATTCTTCTCATGCAGAAGGATTGGAATGGTCCTCCCGACACCTGCAGCCGGCTGTCCGAGCAACGAGGAACTTGGCAGGCTGCTAGGAGAAGTGGCCATCGCTCTGGGAGGAGTTCTGCCCGGCATTCGCAAGGTCCTGCAGCCCAGGAGAACTGAGAGGCCAGCCGAGTCCGGGTGGACGGATCAGAAGGCATCTGCAAACAGTTTCTTCGGATCCGCTTTGGGGCGGACCTTCACGAGAGATCCTTCCTGCCTACAGCCATCAGTATCTATAACATCTCTTAATGAAACGAGGATAACGAGTTACAACAACATTTAATTTTCCTTTGGGATGAATAAAGTATTTCTGAACTGAATTGAAATAATGAGCATAAAACGTTGGTTACGTACTGTAACCCCAGATTCTATGAGTATAAGCGTAGCCCTTTAAGGCCTTCGCTTTAGTGGGTTTATCCCGTTATGCAGAGCATAAGCACTGAAAAAATTAGTCCACGCCCACCTGCTGTGTGGGCCCCACCCGGTCCGTATAAATTACGTTAAGAGCGGGAAATCGGCTCCCAAAATAGCTTTTT
>NC_056501.1:15072415-15074190 GCF_014905685.2 Nematolebias whitei
ATATATACATACATACATACATATATATATATATATATATATATACATACATACATACATACATTTTGGACCTAAATGAGCTAAACATGAGATGTTCCTTTTCAAGGATTCAAGATGTCTTTATTGTCATTCACATCACGTGGTACATGAGGTGGAACAAAACTATGTACACAGGGTCCCAGTTACATCCAACAAAAATACAAATTGTAAAGAAAAACAGTAATAAGATCCAAGACATGAACTAAAAATATGCTAAACTAAGCATACACTAAATACACAAAACTAAGACTACACTAATAGTACATATTTGATATCCAATGAAATTTAGCTGTTGTGCCAATTCTGGCACATTTATTTTCTTGTAACATTGATTAATGTGCATTGTCCTTTTAAATAAATGAATGAAATGAAATATTTACATCAGACTAGATGCTGTTTTATAAACTGAAAAGTCTTTTTTTGAGAATAAAATCCTATATCTTGTATTTGTCTGTGTAATAAAGGTGCTATAAAGAGAGTAACACTATCCCCCCCCCCCCCCCCGAATATAGTTAAGTCAAGTCAACGTTATTTATAAAGCACATTTAAAACAGAACCTGTTATCAAAGTGCTTAACAACAACAACAATCAATGAGTAAATTAATGAGAATATATATACAAGACACTACTAATAATAACTGAAGAATTAATAAAAAGCATTTAAAACATAGGGTCATAGATTAAAAAACACTAGATCAATTTACACTGTAGCAGAGGGAACGTATTAAACTGGATTAAGACTTCAAATCATGAGCATTTTACTTGACCGTTCTTCAAAACTAAAAAATATTTTTGTATATTTCTGCCACAGAGTGAAGCTCAGACATACCAACAGGAGAACGGCAAAGAGACAAGCTTCCATCTCAGCTGTGTGTTACTGCCTTTTTATACCATGCACCACCTGAGGAATTCAATTTCACAGTAATTATACACAGAAACAAACAAACAAACAAGTAAACCTGAGAGGGGGAAATGGGAAAAACTTACCTGACAAATTTCAGAAACTCATAATTCTTTGCCCAGCAGCGGTGAATTGCCGTGTTTTCTCTCTGCACACATTCACCCCAACCTAGAAGTGGTGGACGTAATGGGAAAAAGGTTTTGGGAAATCCCATCGTTCTACATCACCTGTGACGCAGGAGGGGTTCCCAACCCAACAATCACCCATCCTCCAATGAAAACAACACGTCAGCAACCACCCAACAAGGACCCCTCACCTCAAAGCTAAACTCTTCAGGTTTCCTCTGGGGATCCTGCTCGTTTTATTCTTGGCCACAGAGACAAAAAAGGAAAGAAAATGGGATGAATGAGAGCCTTGTTAACGAATCTGCACGCAGCAACGAGTGACGTCGTGCGAGTCTGTCTCAGGACTCAGATTCAGTCTTTGATGTTTACAATTAACATTAAACTTGTGATGCTCGTTAATGAGACTGAAAGTTTCCAAAAGGATCAAAATCATAAAAAATGCTATTTGCTTTTTGACCACTTGATAAGAGAGTGGAAACAAAGTAACACACAAAAAAGGTGAAAATTACCATAAAATCAATATAACCTTTATCACCCTGATGCATTATTACAGGTAAACAGGCCTGACCACACGTCTTTACAGCCGAACATTTCATGGAAAAACTAATTAGATTTGTTTGGATAAGCTATCATTTGCTCAGTTGTAAACACAACAGTATTACTACACACACACACACACACACACACACACACACACACACACACACACA
>NC_056501.1:15074200-15105050 GCF_014905685.2 Nematolebias whitei
CACACACACACACACACACACACACACACACACACACACACACACACGCATGCACGCACGCATGCACGCACACACACAGAGACGCAGACACGTTTGCCTTTCTGTTTTTACAGGGACTTTGCATTGACTTCCATTCATTCCTCGTTAATTTCTATAGCCTAACTTTAACCCTTACCCTAAACATAACCCCTAACCCTAACAGCTATCTCACACCTCAAACACTTTCCAATAAATCTCAACCCTTAACCAGTTTTTTTTTACACTTTCCTATAATTCCCATTTCCCAACTCTAATTGTAACCTCTTTTTAAAAATATATTTCCCAGTAAACCAAGCCCTAAATGTAGCCTTTAATCTTAAACTTTCCCATCCATCTCAGCCTTAAATCCTGACATTATAAGTTCAGTCCTAAACCTACTCACATCTCCTTTCCTGTATTTGGTACTCAGGAAGTGATAGTCAGACATAGTTAAGATGATATCAGTACAAGATCATAAAATTGGTTTACAAAAGAGAAAATCCAGTAAAATCAGTAATCGCAACAGGGTTCAGACAATTAGGAGCTGTGACCTCACTGGTGCAGGGTTTTTCAAAACCCACATGAATAATTTCTCCTCTGTTTCTGTGCTAACAAACCAGTAGTCACCCAATAAGGCTTGGCTGTGTGTTCCCCAGTAAGTACTGGCTAACTACCCATTAACTCCTGATTCGTTTCTGAGGCGTTCCCTAGTAGTTAATCAAATTGTGTGCACCTTATTGTAAAGTGTTACCCAAACAGTAACACCTGTGCGTCCATGAACACGCCTGGTTGTTGTTTAACAATTGAACACCAGACTAATCAAATAATCTAAAAATACAATCAGAGGGTCCTGATTCACTCGAGCACCATACGCAACATAAAGGGATAAAGCTAATTTAAAACTCTTTTATCTACGATTAAAAATGTATGCCTTCTCCTGCTTTAAAGTTTTAGTAGCATGTTCCCTTTCAAGCAGAAGTAATCAAAAAAGGAACTATAGATTACCTTGGTATATAATGCAATTAGACACACATTGTTAAATATGATCTATTTTCACGAACAGTTTGGTGTCAAACAGAATTTTACAGCACTCTGTAAATGTTACAACAAGTTAGGAAACTCGATGTATCTTCTAAAACGGGAGGACGTTGTTTTCTAAGAGTTTCATGGAGTTTAGGGTTTTTCATTATCATGTGTGTTAGTTATTTTTATTGCAGGTGACTAATGAGTAACTCCATGCACCAAAGGCAAAGCGAGGGTGTGGGGATGTTCTTTACGGAGTAATAAACTCTCATTTGCCAGCTGTCTTGCGGCTCAGCCAGCTTCTCAGGAAGTGAACTGATCGCAAACCACTATTCTATTGGACCTTTTTGAGGAAAACACCACGGTAAGTCTGAGTTTTATTCTTAATATATTCGCCCAATAATAATAATAATAGTTTATTCATCCTTAAACTGTAAACAGCTAACCTCTCACTGTTCTTTTCAAACAGATCACCACTTGATCAGTGCAGAAATCTTGAGCGTTTTCAAAGATTTACTGTCATGAACTCTGTGAGAAGACAGTTTTTTCTTGCCACCTGTTTGCTGATAGCTGTGTCAGTGTGTCCTCTGGTTTCAGGTAAGATTAAATTGTTTTTAAGCCATTGCCAATGTCTTAATTAGTGTCGCTAAAGTACCCATAAAGTAAAGTGTGTCGTAGCAGCATTTTATTTTGATACTTTTTCCCGTTTCTTTCTGGTTGACTTTGAGCAACAAATGACATCTGAGCTTAACTGGACGAAATGCATTAATGAGTTTATTAATCTGTAACTTTATTCTGTGTAATACAGCAGCCTCTGGCAGCACCAGCTTGTGGGGGGAGAAGTTGCAGTTTATAGGCCCCCCTTGTTTGTGGCAGCTGCAGCCGAAGGTCGTGGTCCCAGCCCTGAGAGAGCTGAGTGCTTGCATGCTTTTAAGACACAGCGTTAGAACTAACTGGACGGGTTTCGTCTACAAAGCTCCACAAGTCGAAGACATCGAGCTGGGGCTTGGTGGAACGTCCTCAAAGCTGACGGCGTGGCTGTTTGGCAGAAAATACCACTTTACCAAGGAGCTCAAGCTGAATGAGTGGTACATGATCTGCCTCACCTGGTCTGATCAAGACCAGAAGCTGAGAATATACATCAACGGACTTGTTCTGGAGGAGACAACTCTGTCTCCAGGGGAAGGTCTGCACCATCAGCTGGCCCGGAACGGCACTCTGACTCTGGGGGTTTCTCACATTGTTCAGTCGAATGGAGATTTGCGGCCAGAGAGCGGGAATAAACTGCTGGGTGAGATTGGTGTGTTCAGGATGTGGGGGAGACAATTGAGCGCCAAGGAGCTGAACCGACTGGGCTGTGCAGACGGGGACGTGGTGAGCTGGGATCTGCAGCAATGGAGATACAACTGCCCCCCTAAGCCCGACAACAATCTGTACTGTGGTAATTACAGCGTGAACTATTTCTGTTTCATTTTATAGAGAATAAACCCTGAGCAGTGTGCGTTTAGTGTTTGTGCTCATGTTCGGGCTGCTGTTTAATATATCGTATTATTTTACATTAGTTGCGTTTAGCGACCTTTTAGCGTATCGTTTAGCATATAGCTTAGTGTATATCTTAGATCCTTATATACTGTTTCTTTTTATACCATACTTGTCACCATATAAGTCGCATCAATTCATATTTGTCTAATAAAATGGAAAAAAAAAAACATAAATATGTCGCTTCGCCGTATAAGTTGCATCTATTATGCGTCACCGCTGACAACCTGGAAACGTGGGCCGGTGTTGTGCCAAAAATTGATTGGCTGCCAAATGGCGGCCGCAGGAGCGTGCACAGGAGGACTTTAACAAGAGTAACACTTAAAAACAATTATTTGTTTGCTCGAAATTATAGCAATAAATAATAAATTAATAATAAATAATTAATAAATGCACTTTAACAGTCAAATCAGCTGCATTTCGCCTGGGCAGTGCGGCGAAATGCAGCTGATTTGACGTTGACTCCAGGAGTTCCAGAGCGAGACGAAGCTGGCTTGGTATGGCAAACCAAGTGTCTCATTAATAGACACTTTTACATATCAATGAGACACTTGGCTTGCCATATTAGTCGAGGGCCCCCTAGTGGCTGAAAATGGTAGTGTTCAATATTTTCCATGTCAGAATGAATGAAATTGTCCAATCTCAGCTGAAACTTGCATTATAAATATGGGGGGAAACATAAATATGTTGCTTAGCTGTATAGGTCGCAGGCATGCTAATTTATGCAAAAAACTGCGACTTATACAGCGAGCCGAGATGGTGCAGAGGCAGGACAGCCGGCTTGGGACTTGAAAGTCCCAGGTTCGATCCCCGGTCACTGCATACCTCGTGGTGTCTCTGGGCAGCACACCTTATCCTCAAAATGCCCACCGGGCGCCTTCAATAGCTGCCCACTACACCACCTGGTGGTGGATGGGTTAAATGCAGAGACCAATTTCACCATTGTATGAAAATGTGATGACATTATTATTATTAGAGTTACAGTACTTTATATTTTTGCTATTTTTGGGTGTAACTGGGACCTTGAGTACACAATTTCCTTCCACCTCATGTACCACATGTGATGTGAATGACAATAAAGAACCTTGAACTTGAACTTAAAAAAAAATCCTCATAAATATTCTTAAAAGAAGCCATTCTGTAATAGTTATAATATGATATTTGTACATTTTTAGCCCTTACAATATTTATTTATCTTGTTTCAGGATGGTCGCAGTACAAAATCAAAATGTGGGTGTTTATGAATGACTCCACAAGCCCTGACAGCTGCTCAGTCCCACTGGAAGAAATCACAAGAAAATGGGTACAAAAAGTTCCTCAGAAACATTTAAATGTATTAATCACAGTTATTATTTATGTTTGTCATCTTCTTTTATTTTTTGGTGTGTTTTTAGCTGGAGAGTATTTTCCCTAAAAACATTTCTGTCCAAAACATTTTCGTGTCATCTCTAAGGTAAAACTTTTTTTTTTTTGGTTTGGACAAAGCAGAAGAGATTATTCTGTCTAAACCTGAAATAAATTTATCACTTGTATAGATTAGATCTGTAGATTAATTATTGTTGCAATCTGATGTGTCCATCTTGTTATGCTCCTTTCAGCTTATTTCTGCTAAATTCAGCTATTTCTGGTATTTCAGCTAGTATTTAGCTGTTTTTATGCTAATTTCAGTTTTTTCAACCAATTCCACATTTTTTTGCAATCAATTCAACTTTTTTCAGCTGATTTCAGCAAAATCATGCTCTACCCACTTTCTTCTGGTAATTTAAGCTTCTCTCTGCTTGTGTTAGATACTATTCAGCTGTTTTGGCAAATTTCAGCTTTTTGCAGATAATTTCAACTTTATTGTGCTAATTTCTGCCTCGTTCAGCCTTAGTTGGCACAATTAAGCTGAATTCACTTCCTTTTGGAAAATTAAGCTTCTTTCTACATTTCTTTGGTTACTATTCAGCTGTTTTGGGGAAATTACATCTTTTTAAAAAGAATTTCCACTTCTGCTTTCTTCTGCTAACTTAGGCTTGTTCTTCCTTTTCAGCTATTTCTGCATGTTTTTAGCTAATTTCAGCTGTTTTTCAGCGATACGCATTCACACTGCATTTTTGCAGGAAATGCAAATTCTCTGTTCATTTTTTATTTTTTCTAGTACTTCCTTTATTAACATGACGTGTGTCTGAGGAACTTATAGCAGATATTTCACAATCAGAACAGCACTTAGGAAACATGACTGATTTCCATTTCTGTATTCTGTGTTCCCTTCCAGGCCGACGTGCCTCATGGGTAATAATTCTGCAGCCTTGAAGACACAACAACCTCAGGTACACTGATGAGTTGAATTTTCCACTGCGGAAGGCAACAGAAGGACACAGCAAATTTAGATCAAAGTGCATTTACATAACCTTAAAACAGAAATAAACAAATAAAATTATGAGTTCTGAATAAGTTTGCTGAAAAAAAATTTGCAGAAAAGCCAAAATGCTAACTAAAAGCTATAATTTAAAAAGCTTGTTGCAAAAAAACTCAAAATTTTAGCTGTAAGTTAAAAGTAGCTATTCTTTTTTTATTTGTAATCATCTGCTAGTGAGAATTTTAATAAAACTGCATACATTCTTGTTTATCTGCATTCACAGGGTTTAAGAAAATCAAACCTAACGTGTGACAAATGGTAAGACGGCTCTAAAATAAAGTTAAAATATTTCAAAAAGCTGCTCAACAAAGAGCTAACTATCGCCCAAACCTGTTCATGTATTGAGTTGAGCTGCTGTTTTATGTGTGCTTGTGCTTCTGTAGTTTCAGCTGTGCGGTCGACGTTAACGTGAACCCTGCTACTGATGTAAAAACGGTTCAGGCAGAAGTGACGACATTACTCAGTTTGACTTTCTCTCACAACTTCCTCACTATCACAGTTTTCACCAGCAGCATCGTCATACTTCCTGTGGGTGAGTCTGCGCTGCGGAGTTCAAGTCACACACCAAACAGGAATTAGGATCAACTCTACAGATATAAAATGGTTTGAAGACATAACAGATTAATTTTTGTTCAGTTCGTGAGAATGTGCATGTGGATAAACACGTTATCTATAAACTTCTGCGTGCGGCCTCTCAGTAAATGAAAATCACGCTCCATACATGCACAAACTTAAACTGACAGACATCCAGCGTCAACAAGAAAATTTTTGCATCCAACGTGCTTATTTTTAGTCACCGTGATAGAGTAAAATGTGATCTCTTCTCTTTCTTTCTGTCAGAAGTTCTTCCAAGAACAACAGAACCTCCAACAACCAACAGCACCAATTTGTTTCCACCAAGTGAGCATGCCACTGAGAATGAAGAACATTGATTTGTCAAACAACCATCTAATGGATTGTTCTGTTTTACGAAGAGGCTGAAAATATTTTATGATAAAAATATGAACATTGTTTTACAGAAACAACTCCTGCTGACGCATCAACGACCAAGAAACCAGATCTCACTTTAGCTGTCGGTGAGTCCTCTTAATGTCTTTGATTATTATTCTTAGGCCTCCTTTATAATAAATAATAATAATTAAAATTAAATAAATAATAATACATTTTATTTGTATAGAGCTTTTCTAAGCACTCAAAGACGCTTTACATGAGTTAAAAAATATATAAAATCAAAAATGCATTACACATAAAAACACAATAAAACGTTTAAAAAGTACAAATTTAAACATTAAAAGCAATTTTAAACAGGTGAGTTCTGAGTTCTTTCTTAAAAGTGGGGAGATCAGAGCAGACACAAAGCTGTTGGGGCAGTGAGTTCCAGAGGGCGGGGGCAGCGATGGATAACGCTCTGTCTCCCCAGGTTCAGAGCTTGGTCCTACAGGGGAGAGACAGAAGGTTGGCATCAGAGGAGAGGAGAGAACGAGAAGGAGTGTAGTGATGGAGTAGGTTGGTCAGGTATGGAGGGGCCAGATTATGGAGGGCTTTGAATGTGATGAGGAGGATCTTGAAATGGATGCAATGAGTGACAGGAAGCCAATGGAGTTTCTGCAGGACAGGAGTGATATGTTCACAGGAGTGGGTGTGGGTGAGAAGGCGGGCAGCAGAGTTTCTGATATATTGCAGTTTGTTGAGAGTTTGGGATGGTGTACTGTACAAAATGTTACTGTGAGAATCGATTCTGGATGTGACAAAGGCATGGATTAGGATTTCAGCAGTGGAGAAAGTGAGTGATGGGCGGAGTCGTGCTATGTTTTGAGATGGAAGGATGCAGTCTGAGTTATCTGTTTGCCGTGTGATTCGAATGAAAGAGAGTACTCAAGAAGAATACCAGGATTACGAAAGAGTGGGGATGGAGTGAGAGTATTGTCAAAGTTGAGGCAGAAGTTGTTGTTTTTTTTTAATAGATGGCCTCCCTTCTCCCCTTACAGCCATCCTCTCCACACCATTATTATGAAATATTTATTCTAGTGATTATCTAGTGTAGGTTTTTTTTTTTTTTTTTTTTTTTAATAGGATAGAAAGAAAGAAAAGACACAGTAAGACTCCAAAATATAAGAAATATACACAAAGAAAGCACACGGCAAAACACCCGGCCACTGACTGTTCACCTGCAAAGAACATGACAAAACACAGCAACAAAATACATATGTATAAAGAACTTAAAATATTCATGGCTTTGCAGTAAGTTTCCATAAATATATATACCCATACCTACGCCTATATACAAACATACATACACATGAATATACATTCATATACATATCTACATATCTATATATCTATATATCTACATATAAAGGCTACATAAGCATCCCTGCATCTATTTGCTAAGTGCTCTGGGGTCGTACCAGGGCATCCGGCATAAAAATAATTGCCAAGTCTTCGTGCGACTTAGTTCACCATGGCAACAACTAAAGAAGGGAGCAGCCGAAAAAAGAAGAAAAAAGTTGTTTATTCATCCTCGAGTTTCCCCGAATTCTGTTTGCATCTGGGTTCAACACTACGCAGATGATCCGCTCATGATACTTTTAAACATCTTCTCCATAAATGAGGGTCCAAGATGCTGGAAGTTAATAACTATAACTTTGATTTTGAAAACTGCTCACAACAGGTCATTTCAACTAATTTGTATTTCTGACTATGTCCACCCCCACCCACCCGCCCATACTTCTTAAGTTGTAGGCCAATCAAAAATAACACAAATCTCTTAAAAATAAAAGTTTAAAAAAATTTTTTCTCATCTTTGTTTTGTCGTTTGCTTCACGTTGGGCTTTCTCTTTTATTTGCAGTCGATTCAGATCAATTCTTCAGAGTTAATTTGACTTTAAGTATGACAGGGAGCCCTGCAAGTCCAAGTATTGTCATTGAGAGATGGGTAAGAAACAAACACAACCATATTTGTATGTTGTGGATAAAAAAAAATTACAGTTTTTTTTTTATGCTTCTGAAAGTTGAAAGAAGAGCTTCAGGTGAACAGGACAATGATTGTCCTGAATGTCATCATAAAAGAAAATGTCGACAGGTGAGTGTCCTCAGTAATCTTTTCATAATTGGCATTTATTCTCCCATTACCTGTCAAATAAGAACCGTGTCTTGTTTTCTAATATTTCACAGGAGCATGAAAAACAAAAATAGTTTGATGGTAAGTGGGCTTATTTACATAGCAGAACAAGTTGGATGTGCAAGTTTATTGATAAAGTTCAGTTTTTAACAAATAACTGCAACTTTTTACGCACTTTATTCATTAAATGCTCTGTTTTCCTGTTTTCCAGGCTTTTAACAGCCAACAAAAACAGTAGGTGTCACACGATAAAATTTGTTTAGCATCTTTTTGATTTTATTGTTGCTATATCAGTTTATTTTCATGTTATTGTTTGTTTTTCAATTTTGCAGCTTTATTTTATTTCACAAATGTCAAAAGCCTATCTGTCTCGTCAACCTGCAGCATGATTTTATTGATCTCTTCAGCAGATATTATTGCACCTTCCATGTTCAGGAATTTCGCACCAGCAATGTGGCGGAAATCGAATCGTTCATTCGCGCTGCCTTGACAAAAAAGTTTGAAAACGGCACACTTACCATTCAAACTCTGACTGTGACGATCAAACACATAGGTGAGCTGTATTCATGACGCAAGTAAAGAGAGCGAGGGAGACAAATACTGACAACAAATTGCCTTTTTGTTTTTAGAACCGGAAAATTGTGCGGAAGATGACATGTCAACGATTTATGGGCGATACATTTGGCAAGAAACGTTTCCACAAGTCCTCCAAGAAATGATCTGCAATAAGCCGTTAACAAACAGAGCCTACAGACTTTGGTGAACCAGCTTTTTTATTTTACAAATGTGCTTCAAATTTAACATCGTTTCCACAGAGATTGGCTCAAAACCACAATAGCAATCTCTCAGTTACAGCATCCAGTTGTTAAAGCTGATAACATGTATCGGTGCTGCTTGGATCCCTGCCATCGTGCAGCTAATAATAATAATAAAAAATAAAAAAAAGATTTCCCGCATGCTAACAATCAATGCAATTATTTCACTCTGTCAAGCAATAACTTTTATCAAGACAAATGACTGTGTAATTTGTTTTATGGTCATGTTAAAAACATTTAGCTGATGCTTAAGTTAATCAGTTGATGGCAGCATTTATTACTAGTTATATCCCTTTGGTTCAGAAACTGGCTGTGTTATAACAAGCCAAGGATGCAGACACGAACACTGAAGCTTTTCAATGTTTCCGCTCACTGATCTTTTCCTTTCAGTAAGTTAGACATTGAAACGGACACGACCCACTGGGCTGATCCTGATATGACAAACTGCCACCAGCTTTTAACAATATCAGACCTCATCAACATCACCGTCACCCCTGGTAAGAGACATCTCACTCCATCGTTCTAGTTTTTATCCCACGTCAAAGCTTTGCGGCATGACATCCGTTAATGGTTAATAATGATGATCTCCAGGTAATGCAGCTGAGGTTGTGGACATGATCCAGGAGCTGGTAGATGTTCAATTAGGGAACAGTTCCCAGCTGTCTCATTCCGAGCTGGGATCAGTGGTGGAGAAGCTCAGTGAAGTGGTTGATGTAAGCCCCATCGAGCCCGACATTGGAGGGGATATTGTTAATATCGTGGCCAATATCCTGCTCTCTGAAACCGATGTCACACCAGTGGCTAACAGGTAAAGAAAGGGTGACCCGGTGCTAAAATTTGCATTGTTTTAAAAAGTAATTTGTTGCTTTCGCCATCTTTTGCAAAGTGTTCTTGATCTGACGGACCGGATGGGGAACAGCATGGAGTTCCAGGGTGAAATTGCAAATATAAAAGCTCCAGCCCTCGCCCTTTCCATGATTGATGTCGATCCAGATGAATTCAGTGGCCTCACCTTTGGAGTTTCTCTAACAGCCACAATGAACCCCGAGGTAAGACGCCATGATGGGAACTTTACTGCAGATCAAGTGCAACAGATATAGACTCACATGATAACTGAGTCATTAGGGTTATTGAAATGTTTGACTAACAAAAGAAATGCTCTTGTCATGGGACACTGCAAAAGTAAATAATTAGATGGAAGGAAACAAACAAACAAAAAAACTGTAATGGACTGAAAACTCAGAATATTAAAAAGGCAAAGAATCTAGAAACGAATGTAGCAACTTCAAATTTGTAACAAACAAACCTAAAGCGGTTCAGATCAGTTGAAGTGGGGTTCTTTAGAAAAGTCATGAACACAATCATACTTGCTGTAGATGGCTACTGAACAGCTTCCCTTTGGGAAAAACAAAGTTGGAATTAAACCCTATTTTGTAACGATTTACTAAGTACACAGAACGGTCATGAGCCGTAAGAGCAACCACAAGATCAGGAACAGTTTTAACAGTGTTTATTTACAAGTGAATGATAAGGAAACCATTGAACTGTGACCTCTGGAAGAAGGGGCTGGAACCCTGAAGACAAGGGAACAGTTAGTAGGAGCCAAGCCGGTCTGCAGACAACAATAACAAACAGTGTGGTTACTTGATAAGGTGGTAAACTCTGGGGCATGAGAATCCAAGGATCCAGCATCAGTCCAGTGAGGTCCCAGGACGATCAAGGCTTGGGACTTGTTTAATTGGGGAAGGAAAGGCGGGAACAAAGGAGGATCCAGGGAGTCGAAGGAGCTCAGGAGATTCTGTGAGGCATAAGAGCAAAGAGTCGGAATAAACAAAACTCTAGAGAATACAACGAAGGGCCAGGAACACACTACCATCAGGAAGACAACGCACCAGCGTTGGAGTGGTGTCGTCAAATACCCTTTATACACCTTCAGCTCATCAGGGTAAGGATCTGCAGGTGCGTCTCCATTGGCAGCATCTGGTGGAGACAGCTGTAGGAACAAAACTCTAGGGCATATTTCTTCAAACTGCGTCATTCAAAGAGCCATTTATGACAGGTAGAGTACTAATCTTTTATAACTTCTCCACTGAACCCCACTTCAAAAGATCTGAGCTTTAAATAACACTTGGGATAATGAGCAAACAAGATGCAGTAACCTGCTGAGGTCATGACACGTTCATCAAGTCATTGGAAAAAAGTAAGAGAAGTTCTTGTAACAATAGCGAGAAAACCAAAGGATAAAAAATGACAAAACAAAGACACAACAAGAACTGAACTGATTCACTAAGAAGAAGAAAAATAAAGAAAATAATGAAACAGATTGAGAAAAAACAGTGAATTCAAAAAAATAAATCCATCTGACTATTAAAATACTAATTCCCATACATTGTAGTTCTTGTATGATTAGAAACATATTTATATACAAACACATAATGAAAACAAAGTTTAAATAAATGTGAAATTTCAGTAAATGATAAAAGAACAAGACATTATGGCGTCAGGAAATCAAAACAGTCATTGAAGCTAAAACATGTTTTTACAAGTGATTGTCAGATCAACTTTCAATTTCATTTATTTCTCTCTCAGGTTTTTGTCAACCAGAGTTTTGTGAACAAACCATTCCCTGAGACAAACGCCACCATCTCTCTGCCCCCTGAACTCAATCACTTTTTACCCACTGGAGAAAAAAACACCACACGAGTCCAGTTTCAGTTTTATGGAACTCCTGACCTTTTTCAGGTATTTTCTTCGAAATATAAGTTTCAGTTTGTTGTTGTTCTCACTAGTTTATCACTACTTTAAGCTGTTTGAATAAACCAGTTTTATGAATGAGAATGCCACTTGTGTGAACAGCAAAGGATTATATCATGGTTTGGGAAAATGTGCTTAAACCAGAGAAAACACCTGACCAGGCTTGTTATTTTGCTGGGGTTTATATGTTTAGTCATCTCTCTGGTTAAGTGTCCTGATGAAGCCTGATGTTGCCAGGCAACGTGTTTTACACGTCACTTTACAGATTGGACAAACAAGAAATGGCAACTAAATTACCTTCAGACAGAAGCTGTTATTTCTGATTTCAGTCTTTCCTAACTGAATTTTTATATATTCAGACTTAAGAATGGGGTCAGAGCTTCATATCAGCAGAAGATAATTAAGAACATTTCTATACAATAAGTTTTTTATTAATAACAATTCAGATAACATTACCCTATTAGGACCAACTTGCTGTACATGTCAAGAATGTGAGATCTGCAGCATATTTTTGCCCTGCTGGTTAAACTTTTGTTTTTTTTTAACAGGACTCATTTATAGTCAATGCAACACAAAGGAACTGGACATTAAACTCTTGTATAGTCTCTGCCAGCATCAACAACAGCCAAGTCATCAACCTGGAGAAACGAGTGGTGGTGACCCTCAACCATGCAAATCCCAAACAGGTGAGAGTTATGGCTTTCATTGTAGCAGCTGTAACAAAACCTCGCTATGTGATAGCTCTTACAACATTAATAATTATTGTTTCTAGCCAGAAGACAAGGTCCAGTGCATGTTTTGGGATTTCCAGAAGTATGGTGAGTGGATTTTTGCTAACTATTTTCTATAATGTGTTAGTGTGGAGTAGAACCCAAGGTGCAGACAAAACTCGAAGGCTCAAATGTGACATACAATCAGCAGTGGATGACCATAGTGCAGAGCTACGAAGAGCGCAGGTGCTTAACACCGTGCTTGACCATCTATTTATATTTTCTGTCTGGACATGAACTGATGAAGCTCTATCCCTCTGAGAGCTGTATTAGGCAAGTTAATGGTCTCAAGCCCAAAACAAATGAACCTATAAGTATTGAAGAAAGAAAGGAAGTAGAACCCAACAAGGTTCAGTCAGGTCACCTGGACGGTTTCGTTCTTTATTTTTTCCCTTGAGACGTTTCGTCCATCATCCAAATTCAGCCAATTTTTGAACCACTTTGGCTATGGCAGCCTCAGACGAGTAAACAGGGACCAGGGCGGGCCCCAGAAACCATCTTATCACTAGCAAACTGGTTGGTCCACTATGTGTGTGCTGCTTGTGGGACTCGGTTTGTCGTGGCTCCTCGGACCGATGAAATTCTTTGGATGAAGGACGAAACGTCTCAACAACAACAAAAAGAAACCATCCAGATGACCTGACTGAACCTCGGTGGATTTTCCACCTGGATTATTGAGCATGAACTTTGAAAGGAGGGCAGCACGGTGGCGCAACTGGTAGAGCTGCTGCCTCTCAGCGAGCAGGTCCCTGGTTCAAACCCCGGTCCAGGGGCCTTTCTGGGTGGAGTTTGCATGTTCTCTCCGTGCATGCGTGGGTTTTCTCCGGGTACTCCGCTTTCCTCCCACAGTCCAAAAACATGCATGTTAGGCTGATTGGTAACTCTAAATTGTCCCTAGGTGTGAGTGAGAGAGTGAATGGTTGTTTGTCTCGTTTGTCTCTATGTGGCCCTGTGATGGACTTGCGACCCGTCCAGGGTGTACCCCGCCCCTCGCACAGTGATTGCTGGACATGGGCACCAGCGACCCCCGTGACCCAAAATGGAATAAGCAGGTAAAGAAAATGGATGGATGGATGAACTTTGAAAGGAAGCAGACCTTTATATTATCAAATTATAGTTCAGGAAGAAACTTTCAGCAGTGACATTAAGCATATAGAGAGAAACAAAGGAGTAACATCTATCAACAAATCAAACAATTTGAACAAACTAGTTGTTTTTGTGGATGAAAATGTTGTACTCAGAGTTAGAGGACGTCCAGCATTATCCAGCCATCGTTCATATATTAAACATCCAGTTATCAATCCATCCAGCCATCCATTATCTTTTGCCCGCTTCTTGCTGTTCGGGTCACGGGGGTTGCTGGTGCCCATGTCCAGCAATCATTGTGCGAGGGGCGGGGTACACCGTGGACAGGTCGCAAGTCCATCATAGAGACAAACAACATTCACTCTCTCACTCACACCTAGGGACAATTTAGAGTTACCAATCAGCCTAACATGCATGTTTTTGGTCTGGAAACCGGAGTACCCGGAGAAAACCCACGCATGCACAGAGAGAACATGCAAACTCCACTCGGAAAGGCCCCCGGACCGGGATTTGAACCGGGGTAACCTGCTCGTTGAGAGACGGCAGCTCTACCAGTTGCACCACCATGCTGCAACATTCTGCCAAAGACAAGTCATGCATGCTTTTTTCTTATCGAACATTACCTCAAAGAGTTCATCATCAAGAAAGGCATAACTATGAATAAACTGGGATCGAACAAAATGTGGATTATAGGCTGCAGAAACAAAGCTACCTTACACATTCACGTGCATGACGTGTCGAGAAGGCCAATATACCTTGAAAGACCTGTAGAAAAGACCAAGAGAAGCTGAGTAAGTGTAAATATTTTAGTGTATTTGTTCTTATTTCTTGGGTTTGTTTGAAGAGGTTCAAATTTTTAACAATGTGAGTTGGAAATTAGCTGTGATTTGGTGGGAGTTTAACTTCTACATGAGAGTAACTAAGCACCACTAGACTGTCTGATTCATAAAGGTTTCTACAAATAGGAAGCTGGGTGATAAGAAGGTTTAATCAAATGTTGTGTTTGTGTGTCAGGCAGCCTCGGTGGTTGGAACAGCAGTGGCTGTGAAACTCGGAGTATCTCCTCTCATCAGACCAGCTGTCTCTGTGATCACCTCACACATTTCGCCGTCCTCCTGGTGAGTCTCCGGAGGGTGGGGGGCATCTTATAAATAAAATCAGGGATCAAACCCCCACATGAAGCAATCTGTTTGTTTGTATGTCTATCTGCCAACAATAAAGAATGCTAACAACGCTGCTACAACATGGACATATTTTATGTATTTATATACATTAAAATACACTATAAGCTTTGTAGTTTTGGTGTACATTTGATGCCATTATTGAGTTGCACTGTTAACGTATTATTTAAACATTATTTTGTGTATTTCAGGATGTATCACGGACTTCTATCAGTAAAGCTGACAGTGAGATTCTAACAGTGATCTCGTACGTTGGTTGTGGAATATCCTCCATCTTTCTTGGCATCACTTTGCTCACATATCTTGTTTTTGAGTAAGTCCATATAAAACTGTCTTGTCATGTTATAATAGAATGTGTTTACGTAATTTCCCAGTATCCATTATACAGAAATTTACAGCTGTGATAGTGAGAAGGCGAGAGGCAGAAAGTAGAACGGGTCGTTTTGTTAATCAAAATACGAATAATTTTTATTTATTTGATTTTTCCTTATAGTTATACCCTTTTCATTATGTGCATGTTAGAGCAGACGTGGGCAACATATGGTTCAATCTCCATCTGAACCTAATGTTCTTAAATGAAAAGAGAACCAACTTATAAATAAGCCTATTAAAAGCCTTCCAGATTATCAGTGTTAAAGAAATTTTATTTTCCAAATCTCTATGCAGCCCTGCAATTGGTTTGCCCACTCTTGTGTTAAATAATAATAATAATAATAATAATAAAATGAATATGTAATTTCTGATCTTTAAATCAAAGTGCTGCCAAACAACCAAACTCCAAACATCCAACTATAATATCAAACTGAATTTTGGACATTTCAAGACAGTTTTTCAAAGTGGGGCCGCGGCCCCCTGGGGGACCGCCAGGGGGCGCTAGGGGCCCCACAGAAAGCTGGAGAGAAGATTTTTTTTTTTTTTAAGCAAACATAAAAAAAAATGGTAATAATAATAATAATTGTCCTCTAGGACAATCTGTATCTATCCAGATAAACGTACTTGAGAGAGAGGTTTGATTTGTTTTGTTTTGTTCTTCTGGTCAGCAGTTTGTTCAATTTCTTTTTTTGTGGGAATATAATTCAGTGTTTAAAACATGTTAGTTAATAAAAAAAAATGTTATGCTCATCAGCTGTAATAGTTAATTGAATATGGTATGGTATGGTATGTGAATGGTATAAAGTTTATTCATTTATATATATAAATATAGTGTATATTATATATAGTGAATATAGTGAATAAAAGTTAAAACATTCTAAAAGTTAATGTTTTTTTTTTTTTTACATATTTTGTAGCATTGTTTGTGGGTTTGCGAGGGGGGCCTCGGCCAGAAATTAATGCTGTTTGGGGGGCCATGGCATGGAAAAGTTTGGGAACCCCTGTTTTAAGGAGCCTCAGTGCCTAGAAAAAATGTATTTTACTTCCTGTTTTAATGTTGCAGTCTTATTAATTGAATGGTAGTGTATAGTTTGAACTTTGTTGATATATTAAGAACTGTAAAGACTTCTTAGACCCTCATCAATCTGCATCTCTCGCAGGAAGCTGCGTCAGGACTATCCATCTAAAATACTCATCAACCTGTCAGCTGCACTGCTGGGTTTGAGCATGCTCTTCCTCCTCGACTCCTGGCTCTCATCCTTCAACAGCTACGGCCTGTGCATTACAACTGCTGCTGCCCTTCACTATTTCATGTTAGCCTCCTTCATGTGGATGGGTCTGGAGGCTTTGCACATGTACTTCGCACTGGTTAAGGTCTTCAACACCTATGTGCCCTCTTACATCTTCAAGTTCTGCGCTGTTGGATGGGGTGAGGAAGACGTTATTTCTTTACATAGATGGATAATATGTCCTGTGGTTTTTATAGGCTGAGGATGGGAGTCTGACTGATCAAAGTTTGAGTGTTGATGTTGAATTACACTGTATTCTAGTTCAGTGTACTCAAAGTACTTAAATCAAGGTCAAGGTAGTACAGCATCCAACTAGGAAGCCGGTTCATTCTAAAATGAGCAGTGTTTGGTAACGAGGAAGGAGGCGAGTACAGTTTAACATGAAAAGACTTCATGTGAAAAATGAGTCAGAAATACTGTGGTCCTCCAACTCAAGCAAACTCAAAAGTTTTTTTCTTATACCATTAAATATGGCTCATTGTTTTCTTAATGAGTTTCCCTAAAGTGCATCAGTTTAACTCAGCTCTAAACAGCCATGAGAATTGTTTTTATGACTCATATTTAAAGGTCTATTTCTAGCTTTTCCTTCTTCTTGTTCTTCTTGTTCTTGTGGTTCATGTTCTTGTTCTTCTTGTTCTTGTTGTTCTTCTAGCTGTTCCCTCTTCAGGCATCACCACAGAAAGTCATCAAGTCTGTTCTCACTCTAACTCTCTCCATGTCCTCTTAAACTGCATCCATATATCTGCTCTTTGTCTTTACCCTGGCAGCTGCATTTCTAACATCCTTCTACCAGTATACCCACTGTCCCTCCTCTGGACATGTCCAAACCATCTCAGTCTGGCCTCTCTAACTTTATCTCCCAGTTGCTTGATCTGTGCTGTACCTCTGATGCTCTCATAAGATTCCTTCTTGTTTTTCACCTACTCTAATTCTAATCTAATTTTTGGCACCACATTTATAAAGTTATGGTCATGAGTCAAAGTCTTTCTGTTGGATTTGGACAAATAGACCCAGGGTTAGGACTCAGAACTACTTTTTTTAGGAGTTGAAAACTATACTATTGTTTTGGATGAAATAAATGCCCAAATACATGAGTAAATTATAGCGGTTGCCATGGTGACACACCAAAACATTTTACTATAACAGCTGTTACCACTAGAGGCTACATTTCAAAGCTCGAGGTGGGCCATGATATAAAGCTAAACACAAACATTGTGTTTGTGTGTGTGTTCTTTTAGGTGATTTTTCACATCTGTTCTAATAATATATACAATTTTCAGGGATTTTTAAAAGCTACGTGGAAACTAACTGCATTTGTTTGGTCGTAAGGATTGGAAAATAACAATTTTAACAAAAAAAAGGAGCATTTGGAAATGATTTAAGTGTGCCAGATGTTTTATTTCCATTTTTTTCTCACATTAGAAGTATTTGAGTTTTTTTTTTTAATAAAGGCAGGATGAATTTGGATCGTTTCGCCCTCACAGGTGTCCCTTTGGTAATGGTCAGCTTGGTTCTGGCCGTCGATAAAGATGCTTATGGAAGCTTGATACCTAAAGATGCTGCCGTGGCGCTTCAGTCCACAGAACCTTTGTGAGTCCAGCAGCCTTTGACCGCAGATGAAGCGAGAACTGCCACCATTAACCAGAACTCTCTCTCCTTCTCTGCTCCTCCAGCTGCTGGCTGCAGGATGACGTCTCCTTCTACGTGACGGTGGTGGCGTTCGTTCTTCTGATCCTGTTGGGCAACTTGACCGTGTTCATTGTGGTTCTGATCCAGATCAAAAATATGAGGGCTAACAAGATGTCTGCAAAACAACGCAACTCTTTGCAGGACCTCAGAGCAGTCGTCGGCCTCACTGTTCTGTTGGGCCTGACCTGGTCAATGGGCTTCTTTTCATTCGGGCCGGGCCGAGTGGCCATGATGTACCTGTTTTCAATCTGCAATTCCTTACAGGGTAATTAAAAGTTTTGGACAAATGACGCAAATTATATTCGGCTCAAAGGCAGTTTGTTGCATCGAACGCACGTGGGAGTGTTCACTGCTTCTGTGGGTTGCAGGGTTCTTTGTGTTTCTGTTCCACTGCTTGATGAAGGAGAACGTGAGGAAGCAGTGGAGAATCCATCTGTGCTGCGGACGTTTTAGATTCACCGATAACTCAGGTACTTTTGGCTCGACGGTGTTCATTTCTGTGCAGCAGACTTAAATCCTTACGCGTGTGTTTTCTTTGTGCCTTCAGACTGGAGCCGCTCTGTAACGGTGTGCGGCCGCTCCGAGAAAGGCAATCTCATTAACTCTGATTCAGTTGCCTCGGACAACACCTCGTCCCTCAGATCACCGACACCGCCACAAAACCACCATCACGACAACAACACCAGGGGACAGGACTGAGGCTACGGCAGGGAGAGGTCAAATCATCCTATTTGTGGAGAGTTGCACACGTCACCTTCAGAACTTCTTCACCTTAAATGTCAGCAGAAAGAACTGAACACTGATGGTTAGCTTAATTTAAATTAAATAAGTCTTGTTTGTAAAGTTCATCTTGTGTACCGTGTTTTTCAGACTATAAGGCACACTTATAATCCTTTATTTTTCTCGAAAATTGACAGTGAGCATTATAATCCGGTGCGCCTTAAAGTCTGAAAAATACGGTAGACGGTCTTTACTAAACATTTTTCAATTTAGTCTTTACTTTTAATATATATATATATATTTATCACTGAACTTATGCATCATAACTGAATTCAAATCAATGTAACTCTTTCTCTTCAGATCTAAATTTTACATCTCAGGATGATTTGTACAAATGTTAAAGTTTATACATTATTTTAGTTGGAATTCATTTTAAAGTGAGTTAAAGTTCATAGTTGAAGCCCTAGAATGAAAATCTCCCGGCATGTCTGAACTTTTTGTCTTTAAGCAAAGCATTCAGCAGGAAAACACATTTATTGTTGGTTTCATGTGAAAATTAACTAAAGTGCAGTACTGCACTTGTGTTGATGGGGACGCTGTGGGAACTTGTATAGAATATTTAACTGAAACAACATAATTTTATGTTTTATTTATGTTCTATGTCCCATTTTGTGACATTTAACACAGTATGGTCGTTGATCCTGTTTTAATTAAACAAAAAAAATTGTTTGGTTTCACTTTGATTTTTTTTTTTAACAAACATTTTGCAGTTTTGAACTGGACACTATAATGGAAATATGTTAAGACGTCTCTAACCTCAAATTTGAAACACAAATGATAAATTTCATAAATATTAACACAAGCCTGAGCATTTCTTGAATGAATGCATATCGCCCGCTGCCTTTCATGCCAGAGTTTTAGACTAAAATCAACTTATGTGAACTTATGTTATGTTGAATGTGACATAATATCATAAGATGTCACTTTCAGAGTATGTGTTATGAATGAGTCTCAGCTACTACCACTTCAAATTTTAAGACACTATCTGATAAACTGAATGAGTTATAGACATTTTTGCATGTTTATTTCTTAGAGTCAGTTAGATGTGGCAGCCATCTTGATAGGTGACTCCAAAAGTTTAACAGTTGTGTTGGTAATGCAATTACTTCCTGCAAGTTTCATTAAAATTCATCCATTTGTTCATGGGGTATTTTAGTAACAAACACACACAGAGAAACTACAGGCAAAATCAATCAACCACAGATGGCTTTGGGCAGATGATAAATAACAGGCAACTAAAAACAATGTTCTCATTAGGACAACTCACTAAAACTGAGATTTATTGCCAAGTTCAAAGTCATAGCCACAGACTCCTTAAAGATCAGGGGTCTGCACCATTTGCCATACAAAGAGCCATTTTTGCCATTTTGCTTACAAATTACAACGTGTCCAGAGCCGTAGTGTTGTAGTACTTGAGACCGGTCTTGGTCTTGAGACCGGTCTCAAGACCAAGACCGGTCTCAAGACCAAGACCATCAAAAAGTGGTCTTGAGACCGGTCTCAAGACCACTTTTTGATGGTCTTGGTCTTGTCTCGGACTCGACTGCATTTGGTCTCGGTCTTGTCTCCGTCTCAGACATTGAGGACTCTGGATTTTAGCTCAAGAACAGTCAAGACCACAACTGTGGAAATATCACTAAATTGCCAGAATATTGTCCAGTTTATTTGTTAATTTGTTTTTACTGGATGCAAAATGTACTGATTCAAATCCAAGTGATAATGTGACTCTTTGCTAAATACGTTTTTCTTACTGCTGTCACGCCCACCCCCTTTCACTCGCATGTGGTTCTGTACCAACAGAATAATACAGACAACAAAACATAACGTCGCAACCAGGGGTGAAAGTAAGCCGGTACGATCTGGTACTGGGTACCACTAAAGTATTTTGTGCTGGTACACAGTACCTGAAAGAGAGGGGAGCGTAAAGCCTCAATCAGAACCAGTCACGGCTGCACTTTTGGTCAGAATAGATTCTCTAGCAATAATCAGTCTAAACCACGACTTAATCACTTAATAAATAGATTTTTTTCCTCATTTCAAATTGTTTCTGAACTGTTCGTGCTATTCTAGAGCCTCAGTTCTCTACCGCGGTGAAGTTAGTTTTACGTTGGACATTCGAGCTCCGTGGCTTCAGCGGTGTGTTCCTCTCGTCCGATCCGAAGCAGGCAGTCTGATTTCAGTCAGCTGCATTCAGTCTGCCCCTCCTCCGAGACGTAATGGTTCGCTGAGGGACCGTCAACAAATTACTGAACCAAACACTCTTCAGAAACAAAAATGAACATATTTTACATCATTTGACCCACTGACACAAAACTAATGTTAAACTACTCTAATAGACCTGACACACAAAGACACCATCATTTATTTCTCATTTAAAGCATTTTCTAATTAGTTACTGAGTAAAAACCATGATTTTTTAAACAAATAAAACATGTAAAATTAGAAAATGCTTTAAAATGAGAAATAAATGAGGGTGCCTCATCTGTCAGGTCTAGTAAAGTTTAACAAGTTTTGTGTCAGTGGGTCACATGACATGAAAATTATTGTGCAAAAAAACCCAAATGTCTGATTTCTTTGTTATGTAGCTTTGAAAATGTATAAAAACTGACACATCCATTCAAAAACAAACTTAAAGTTGCAGTATGTAACTTATAAAAAATATTTTTATTAAAGTTACATACTTTTTTTTACATATTTGTTAAAACTGTCACTATGTCATGACAGTAAAACAGATTATCAGTGAAAAGATTAAGCTCCAAGACTTGAGGTCTTGGTCGCGACTTGGTCTTGGACCCCAAAAGTCTTGGTCTTGTCTCAGTCTCGGTACACTCTGGCCTTGGTCTTGACCTGGTCTCGGGTTAGGTGGTCTTGACTACAACACTGCAGAGCCACAAAACCTGCTCCAACTGTCAACTGCTGGCCCGTGGACCTCTACAAGTTTGTTGGAGATGGCTTTTCCAGCCAGTGGGGTTGATATTATAAAATGAAACATGTCTAACTATTATTGACATTTATTGATATTTTTGCATTTTAACACAAAAGAAAAGACCAGATTCAAGTAAAGAAAATAAAAAAATATGTAATTTTTAACAATTATATAAAAAATAAAACACTGAACTCTGCAGGCCCATGTGAGTTCTCCTAATCGTTGAAGAATTAAGTTTCCTATACTTGAAAAGAAAAAGGCTTGTAAGCTCACTCATCCAGGTAGATAACAACAAAAAAGGTAAAATCGTGTCATCTGGACCAGTTTCTTTAAGTGAGAAGGCTATGGGACAGATCTGGTTGGCCGGCTGTAGACTGAGGAAGTCCTCTGGATGGGAGACGAAACGTTTCTCACTTAAAGAAACTGGTCCAGACACATTTAACTTTTTTTTTATTATCCTACTTAAAGCATAAAGTTAAAGGCAATATAAAATTAGACCAGTTTGTTGGATAGCCACTCACATTTTTAAAGAAAATAAATCATTTTTTGTGTGTTTTATTCTTAGTGTTATGAAAGTTACTCACCATATTCCTTCTCAGCCACTTGTCTTAAAGATATTCCAAAACATGCTGCAAGTCGACTTAAAGTGGCTAACAAACTACTAGCACGATGTAGTCCACATGTTTTACGCCTTGTATTATTCTTCACATATTTGAAAATGAAAGGAAATCTGCTGAAACTATCCATTTTCATTGTTGACAATAATTTAAATAAAATTCAGTTTTATTTTAGTTTTGGTCAAAGTCTGAAAGAGCGGCTGCAGAGGGACCAAAGAGCCACATGTGGCCCCAGAGCCTCAGGTTGCAGACCTCTGGTCTAGATCATGGGATCTCTAAATATGAAAAAGCTAAGTTTTGTGTTTTTTTATGTGACTGTTACTAATTGAGGTAATATAATAACAACAAATATTTAAACCTTTGTTTTAAATTCCGCTCAAATTAACTGGCGGCTGCTGTCGTTTGAGTTCATGACAGCTCGGCTGAGGAATGCTTCATGAGTTGCTGTTCAGGTTTTGGAGGAACTCGTTGGATAGCATTCTGTGCATTATTGTCACCCTCCCAAGATAAAACATCCTGTAACTTTGGTGGCTCTGTGAAGAAAATGTTAGTCCTGTAGACGAAAAGGAGAAAGCGATCGCAGCTGTCGCAGCTTCTTTAAAACACTCCACGGTCAGATGCTCAAACTGAAGGCGAGTGGAGTTTTTCCATCGTTTTGGCTTCGGATCTTCGTTTCCTCTTGTCGAGCGGTCAATGCAAGCTTGTGCTCCCTGGTCACATTCGGACAATCATCAGTTCCGGGTAAGAAAAGATCATTAAGATAAACTGATTTGTTATCACAGAATAATTGCTCGTTCAATTAAAATGAACGCCTGCTGGCTGCAGGCTGGGGGTGAATTTGAAGCACTTGTTTAGTTTTAGATGAATTTGTCTTCCTCCCTAAAAAAATACATAAATGTAGGATTTAACCTGTTAGGATCTTTGGCCTTTTTAAAATAAAATCCTTCTAAAATCACTTCAGGCTCTCCAGAAGAGAAATAATTTCTCAGAACGAGCGCCATTTCAAAGGTTAAACTCACCTGTAAGTTACCGTCTTTGTTTTGATGCACGTAGTCACGGCGTATTGTTTTTATGCTATTAGTGCTTAGCGTGTTTTTAGCTGATGCTTTTCTTAGTTCATATCTTAGATCTTATTATTGTTTTTCTTTTACACTATACTGTTGGATGTAACTGGGACCCACACAGTTTCGTTCCACCACATGTAACACATGACAAATCAAGAAACTCTGACTCTCCGACGTAAAAAAGCCACAAAATTAACGTAATCTGCGTGTCTTAAAAAATGTGCTTTGTGTTTTCATTGGAAACTAAATGCCGAAGCAACAAGTCTGGGTCAGAATGAGTGCACGGTTCATTTGCATTCCAGAGAAGTTGGTTTAAGCAGAAAAATATGTTGACTCTTATACTTCATTTTGTATAAAGTTAAACTTACGGCTTATGTCGCGATTCTTACTGTTTTATTGAAGTCCATCCAGTGGTGCATCAGATATTTTGCTAACAGATGAACACAATTGATTCCAGTAGTTTGACTACAGATCTTGCACAAGCAGTTACTGTATTTTTCGGACTATAAGGCGCATTATCCTTTAATTTTCTCAAAAATCGACAGTGAGCCTTATAATCCAGTGCATCTAATTCTGGTTGTGCTTACTGACCTCAATCTGATTTTATGTGGCTCAAAAATCTGTCAAAATTAACTTGTTTCTTTTAATGTGTCTTATACTCCGGCCTTATGTATGAAAACAGACCCATTCATTGATATTGCGCCTTATAATCCGTACTATTTGGACTACGTTGTGAATACCTCTCAGCTGCCAACACACCGAATTTAAGCTCCATATTAAAATCTTTTTTGTTTAAAGAAGTCCCTTAGCTGTGGCGACCATCTTACGTGGGGTTGACTCCAAAAGTTAATCATATGAGTGTGATAAACACTCGACCACTGGTTCATGACATGTTTTGCTGAGTCAAACACAGACGTGCACACACACAAATGAAATAAAATACATTATTACCTCCTGCCTTTTGATGAAAAACTGCTGAATCTGCTCCACATTTAGGAGTAATTAACTATTTTTATGTTGCGTAAAACCAGCAGTTTTCATCACATTGACAAAATAGTTAAATTTTTACAATTTACTGAAGGCGTTCCTTTGTTCCTGATGGTGTTTCTCTCTTTTTGTTTCCAAACGAAGCTGAGCCATGGAGGAAAGAACTGAGAGTCCGATCGCAGTGAAAGTGGAGGAGAACTCCCACAGCTTTGTCCTCACCTACTTCCAGGGGGACATCAACAGCATGGTGGACGCCCACTTCACACGGGCCCTCAGTAAACTCTGCAAGCCCACAGAGCTCGCAGGAAAAACAAAGAATAGCCACAAACCTATTAAAAGCGGTAAGCACGATGGAACAAACAGAACGAGGTGGATTTTTCACCACGATGACGCGTTTCTTTCCTCTGCAGAGCACACAAACACCTGCCACAGCAGCGTGTCTTACACCAAGTCCCTCGTCCCGTCTGAAGGGGGACACTCGGTGACCTTCAGCTCCGCAAACGAGACTCCTGTGTCCTGGAACTCTTTCAGGACTAGAGAGGGTCCGGTGCTGCCTGCCATTGTGTGCCCGCTGCCACCGGAGGGGCAGTGTTTTACTGGACAGCAATATTCCACATCCTTGCTCAATCTGCTGCACAGCGACCGGGGGGAGATCGTACCCAGCATGGCCTCCAGTTCCAAACCAGAACCAGTACCCGGCTGGACAGTCCCTCAGGGATTTAGAGAGTCTGTGGACCCTTCTATAAGCTTTGAACCAGGTGAGTTGGAAACTCCAACAACTTTGTAAAACTTTCTGAGTTTGTTCGCTCCATGTATGGGAGGCCTGGTAAAACATAATTCATAATTAACACATACACACGTATGAAATCATGTATACATGTGAAATCATGTATACATGTGGCCCAACAGACGGCTTTGAACTTTTGTCTTTAACTTTTTTATGGACGACTTTAAACACACGTTTATTAGTATGCACATGTAACTCTGAATTTTGTCTTACCTGGCCTCCCATACAATTCTGGAACCACTTTCAGCTGAGAAAATCCTGATGGTTTCAAACCAGTTTATTTCTTTAGGCATTTAATTATTATTTTTAGATGTTGTAGTAATAAAACTAACTTTGCATGTGCAAATTTTCTCTGGAAGCACACATTTTTTACAATTATCTGAAAGTAGCATTTATTGCAGGGAAGCATATTGCCCACTGCCTTGCATGACTAAAGTTTTAAACAAAAATATTGAGCAACCTGTTGTTGGTTGGAGTGCGTGTTGGGATCGGTCTCAGCTACTTTCAAATATTAGCACACCGTCTGTGAAAATGAGTTATAGTCATTTTTTGTTCATGAAGTTGATTAGTTGTGGCAGCCATTTTGAAACTGGTTGGCTCCAAAGGTTAATCCATTGGATATGTACATCAAACAATTATTTTCTGAGAGTTTCATTAAAATCTATTCAACAGTTCATGAGATATTTTGCTAACAGACAGACAAATCTTATGCAATCTCTTAGTGTTCAGAATACATGTTGGGAATGAGTCTCACCTACAAACACACCATGCTTTAGCTCATTACCAGCAAAACTGGCTGGGTTTTAGCTGTGTTCCTGTTTACTAAGCGTAATTAGCTGTAGTGGCCATTTTAAATCAGGTTGACTCTCAAAGCTAATCAGTTTTAGTTGTTGAGTCAGTGAATGGATTCTGAAAGTTCATGAGCTATTTTGCTAACAGACCAAAAATAAATGAATTACAAAACACAGATGCTAGCAATTAAACAACTGCACATCTTTTATAGTTGTGGACAATAATTATAACAGAGGTGAGATGCTTAAGTATCAAATGGTTTTAAAATGTTTCGATCCATCATGATAATAGCTACAAATAATAAATTTTGCTGTTTAATGTCATCAGAGAAGGTGCTCAGGTGTGCCAGGTGTTTTTCCTGTTTATCAGAAGAGGTGTTTACTTTCTGTTTGGGTTCTCCGTGTCAGGGCGGCATGTGGACAAAAAGGATCTCTACTGGTACTGAGGATGAACAGCAGCAGTATGGGCAGAGGACACTGAATTTTGTTTTTCTCACCAAACAGCTGAGTGTCTCACTGGAACAAAATTCCCACAGCCACGTTTCTGTTTCCTGCTTCCTGCTCTGATGGCTCCATTCTTCACTGAAATGACCTCAGCCCCTGGGCCTGCACTATGAGAGCGAGAAAGCCGCCAGCAAACCAGTTCTTCCAGTTTTGTCATTCTTCTTTATCATTCCTAGAGCTGTGGATTTTCACTCCCTTTGCAGTGAAGTCAGGTGAAGTGTACTTTCAGTCAGTAAACCAGTGTTAAGTCTCAACTGCGTGTACATGTTGAAATAAATCATTATTCTATCTACAAATCTCCTGGACGGGTTTTAGGTTCTGTGAAGTTATGTAAAATGTGCATAAAATAAGAAGGAAAGTTGTATTTTTGGTGATTAATGTATTGTTATAATATGTTTATACAGTAAAAACATGCTATGCATACTGAAATATATATCTAAATAGATATTAGCATCTGCTCAAAGTGAAAACCGCCGGCTGTTTAAAACTGTATATTGTGAAATTTCTTAAACAAAGTAAATTTAGTTGTAATGTAATTACAGCAAACTGCATATAATATGGTTAAAGAGGTGACCCATGCTGGTAAGTTTGACACAAATCTTATGAGCATTCAAGAAATGCAACTACGAATACTGATAATACAGGAGATTTCTGGGTTTTAACATCTTGTTTCTGTATTATCTGGTCTCCATGCTGGTTGCTGACCTTAAAGGGTGCAAACATGAAAACTCCTCCATCTCTTACTTCCTGTAGGAAATAAATGTATTTGATAAATTGCATTAATAGAGAGCATTATTTACTTTACCACGTTGGTTCCAAAATCAAGGTGAACTTATGATCTGCAAGTTTTGTGCCTTTATATATACTTTAAGAAACCTAAACGTGTTAGGAAACGAGTTTCAATTATGGATGTAAATAATATAACTACATTTATTTGAATAGTTTTCTATCTTCTTTAATGCTGAACATTATGGAAAATGCATGTGTTTGTTTACAAATCTATTAGGAAATAAATGTGAGCTTATGAATAATTAAATGTAGCAAAAACAGTCTAAAAGGACCAGGTGTTAATGTACGTGTGTTTGCTTCTACTGACAGAAAATAAGGCTTCTCCAACAAAATAACAACTTTGGTTTAAAAAGTGTTGATCTTTGTTATTTTTTTAAAGATTATGGTTGATGTTAGCACTGACATAACATCTTAGACTACAGCTTTTACTTGTATGTATCTATTTATTTATGAAACGGGATTATGTGGAGTTATCAGCAGTCAGTATCCTACCTGCAGTAGGATTAGCTTGTGGGCTTGCTTGTATGTGACAAATAAACTATCCTAATAAAATGACCAACATGGATAAAACCATTTTTATGGATCTTTTTAGGAAAAGTTTTTAAGGTTTGTATGTGGCCCAAACCAGTTGATTCATGGACCAGCACCAGTCCCTGGCCCAGTAGTTGGGGACTGTTGGATAATTTAATTATAAGCCACACAAGAATGCAAGAAGATCTTTTCGACTAAGGTTAACTTCTTGCAAGGGGTGCAGCATTGAAAACAGGCGTACAAAGGTGTTATACGAAGCCCCGGTCCCAAGGTCTGCCCACAGACAACGAGTTAGGAGAAGCTTATCCGCTATCAGACAGAGGCGAGGTCAGGACAACCACTGCTTCACAGCTCAAAGTTTTTGACGACGTAAGAAGTTATCAGTTATCAGTTTTCAGGCTCCTCTCTGAGTAGACAAAAAGACTTTCTTGATTCACACACATGGTTCTATATTAATTCAACATCAGTAAATGAAAACATCCGTGACCTTTACATTCCGGTAAGTTCCCCAACAGGGACCCCTGGTAAAATGATGGATGAGACAGAAGCTGCCATCAGTGAAGCCCTATGTGGGGGAGTGGTGGCACAGAAGTTAGAGAAGGCATGCCTGTGATCGGAATGTCGCTAGTTCAACTCCCAGAACCGACATCAAAATGCGTGTGGGGAAAAAAATTCAACAACAACAGAACTGTTTCTGAACTGAGACTGTTAAAACAGTATTCAGGAGCAACACATGACAATTCGGTGAGTCTTAGCCCACCACCAGCTGTTTTTTTTTTTCAATCTTCATGATGTAATTTTCCACATTTCCCTGTCAGTCCACCATTCACAGTCACAGACGGAGGAGGAGCTGCCTCCACAAAAAGAGGGCGGATTAATGATGGTGTTAATAATATGTCATGGTGTTATTAATAGCCTCTTCCCATCTGCTGCTGGATTACTCATGGATCCATCTCACCACAAACCAGGTGTGGATTTTGTTGGGTTAAAAGCTGACTGGCTGTCTTTCATCAAGAGGTCAATATGTCAGAAGCAGCCAAAGACATTAACCAACTTGTGCATGTGTACGTACACATAGCACATTTTCTAGTTAAATATCCATAAAACTATATGTGTGTGGCACCTTCACCCTCAAAAGACTCATAGTGGTTATGATAGTCCAGATAAAAAGGCTCATTAGATGACTTGTGTTGACAACATTAATGGTTGACGGTATGGCAAGAAAATATACATTTATCTTCAAAAGTTTCAGACTCAACCTCATGCATTGAATCTGAACAGCCGTGACAGTTTCCTGCAAAGAAACCACCAGTTTTAGGATATATTATTCAGTTTATAAACTTTTTATGTCACAAGTGTGTCAAAGATTTTGTGTATAGGTTATTTGTATTCACCCCCAAGCAACAACTTGAGTACAAAGATTTCACAACTTGTGATTTTTTTCCATCTCCCACACCACTGAGGAGAAACCTGAGCCCATTCTTTTCAAACTTGGCTCAGTTTTGACCGTGGGATCAGTTTTTCTACACACATGGTTTCACATGTTTGGTCATTCTTTTGTTCAAGATTTTGTAAATAATTTGTTTTGCGTATTTAGTTCTTTGAAGATGTCCAATTTTAAGACATGGTAGAACATGACTTTTAAAATCTGAGTGTGCGTTCAATTGACACATTCTTAAAGCATGCTATGTGGCATCTTATATCATAAAAGCCTTGAAATGGAGCAACATAACTGCTTTACAAAATGCCTCAATGCTCGAGTGCAAAGATGACTGTTCTGAACTTGAGAGCATTCTTGTGTAGCATTTTTTTGTTTTTCTCGAAAATCCTGTAGACAGACGATTGGCAGCAGGTGTGGACGAGGAGCAGCAGACAGGAGGGGACACAGACAGCCGTCGCACCTTAATCCTTCTAATTCCAATGTGTCACTTATATTCAGAATAATCCAAGAATATAATGGAGAGAGAAAGGAGAACAAAAGCAGCAGCCCACTCATGTTACTTGGGGAAAAAGAAGAAAGAGTATTTTTTGTGTGTTGGGATTTGTTGTGCAGCACATTTCAGACAAAATATCTCTTATTATCATTTTATTAACAATATCCATGCTGCTGATGTCTTGCCTTTAAACTGCTATATTCATACAATCTGCTCACAACAGACTTATGTTCAGGTTGACGTTTAATATACTGTATTAATTTACATTATTATTGTTTACTGTTTAATTCTGCTTCTTTTGATACTTTATATCAGGGGTCTGCAACCTGCGGCTCTGGAGCCACATGTGGCTCTTTGGTCCCTTCGCAGTGGCTCTTTCAAGCTTTGACCAAAACTAACATAAAACTGAATATTATAGGATGTTATACTCAACAAAAAATGACTAATTATAGCTGTTCTCCTGTTATTTCCTTTGCAAATATTGTATGTGGATACTAATACACAGAGTAAATTATAAGTAAACTTTAACTTTATGCTTTATTTCTTCAAAGTAGGGTACTCAATTTCTCCACAGTTAAAAAATATTGCATATGCCTGCACAGTTTACTGTTTTAGTTTTCAAAAAAATGGCTATATATATATATATATATATATATATATATATATATATATATATATATATATTTTTTTTTTTTTTTTTCTTTACAAAAATCCAGTCTTCTGTGATGGGCTTACAACCTGTTCATGAACAGGTGTCCCCTCTGTCTCTCGCACAGTGACTGCTAGATATGGGCACCAGTGGGGACACTGGTGTACCATACAGTGACACACTTAAGTGACACATACATAAAGGAAGAAGCGGGTAAAGATAATGGATGGATGTGTAGTGAACTAGGCCTGAAGGTCAAAACCTTGACCTAGGCACCATATGGGACAGAACTTGTCATTTCATTGATTTGAATCCAGAAATACAGGATGACCCATCCTGAGACTTTCTTTCTTGAATTCAAGTGAAAGAACACTCTCTTTTCTATTATCATTACTATTTTACAAATGTTTGATAATCAAAGTGTTTTAGTTCA
>NC_056501.1:15115050-15135391 GCF_014905685.2 Nematolebias whitei
AATTTAAGCTTCTTTCTGCATTTTTAGCTACTATTCAGCCGTTTTTGCAACTTTCAACCTTTTTCCTGATAATTTCCCTTTTTTGTGCACATTTCTACTTCTTTCAGCCTAAGTGGACACAATTGTGCTTTCTCCAATTAATTCTGGTAATTTAAGCTTCGTTCTGCTGTTCCAGGTACATTTCAGCGATTTTGTGCTAATTTCAGCTATTTTTAGCTAATTTACTAAACTTTGTGCTAATTTCTGCTTATTTAAACCAAATTCAGCAAATTTGTGTTCTTTCTGCTTTCTGCTGACTTTGGCTTGTTTTTTCATTTCAGCTACATTTCAGCAGGCTTTTAGCTAATTTCAGTTGTTTTTCAGCAAGTTCTTCAGCAATAAGCATTCACACTGCATTTTCGCAGGAAATACAACTTCTCTGTGTTAGATTTGAATCTTCTGCATTTTGGCTCAAAAATTTAACTAAAATAATAAACTTAAAGACTTTCACATATGCAGAAAATACTTCAAATACTTTGCTATAGTAGTAAACTAAACTAGAAAGTTCCTGGAGAAACTTTGATGGGGATTGCCTATTTATAATTAAATTATTATTAATAATAAATATTAATGATTATTAACAGGTGCCTTCCTTGCATGTTGAACCAAAATGGCTCCATATGTTACTCCTATTCATTTTCTATGGTAAATTTGGCATCTTTGTTAGCAAAATATGTCGCCATGGTAACCGCAAATGCCAATAAAAGTAATTGCACACTTCCCGGAGCCGGGCCGGTTGTTTTGATATAACTTTTGTGGGGGTAGACATTGTGGTTTGGGCCGCATTAACGGAGATAGAAATGTAGACACTCTTCCGAGGTGTAGAAAAATAGGTGATGAACCAAAAGCACATATTTAACCTTAATATATCTAGTTTCTTATTAAATTTATCTTTGTCAATCCTGTCAGTTAGGCCTTACAGGAGTGACGCAGAGGTGAGTTGATGTGAGATACTGACGTGACATTTGGCGGGAACCAGGACAGGATGTTCTTCACCACTGAGCGCTGAGCACATTGTTTTGATTCAGAACTTCCGTTTTGGTCATTCGTCAGAAGAAAACGTAACATTTTCCACAAATGGTTTTGCTATGGAAGATTATTTGAATATCATAATTTCAGTAGCTGGACTAACAAATGTTAAAAAAAAAAACAACGTGTTGTGCATGTTTATTGTTTACGTTAAAATAGTTTCACATCCAAGTTTACTTCATGTATTAGGAATAATATCTGATAGTACAGCTAAACCTAATAACTGAATATATTTGTACAGATTAGATCGTCAGTGTTACCTATTGGTTTTGCAGGCTTGAGGTCAGCATTGACATCATTTTATTCTCATGAAACGTCTGAATTTGAGCAAGTGGGGCTCTGATTTGGCACAATTTCTAAGTATACCAAGCTATATAGTGTGAGTAGCTCAATATCACAGGGAGAGTTTCCATTAAAGTGGTTTCAGAGCATCTTTGTTTTTGCTGCCTAAACATTCATTCTAAGCCTGAGAAAATGGTGCTAAGCCCTAATTTTTTGCAGGGAGCCAAAAAGAAGCTTACATAAGGGGATGGAGTTACAGCAATCAGAACAAATGAAATGTAGTGAATGTCACGTTTGAAAGTTTCAAATTAGTTCAAGATTAGTCCGCTAAATTCAACAGAATTAACAAACTGGGCCTCCGCACCGACGCAGAAGAAAACATCTTGTTTGTTTTAATACCATTATCAATTCTGCAAGAGCATTTCACATTTGGTCCATCCTCAAAACGCTGCTTTGCCGTATAAGTCACATCTATTGTGCATCACTGCTGAAGCGTCGCATTAGTTACGCGTCACCGCTGACAACCCGGAAATGTGGGCTGGTGGTGTGCCAAAAATCGATTGGCTGCCAAATGGCGGCCGTGTACACGGGAGGACTTTAACAAGAATTTAACAAGATTAACACTTACAATTATTTTTTTGCTCAAAATTATAGCAAAGGTGTGTCTCAGTATAACTTTTCCTTAATAAATGCACTTCAATGGTCAAATTAGCTGCGTTTTCAGAAGTCGATACGTGGAAATAGACGCATGCACGGGAGGATTCGCTGTGCATTTCTTCGAAATTTAACAAGATAAACACCTAAAAACAATTATTTGTTTGCTCAAAATTATAGTAAAGGTGTGTCTCAGTTGAACTTTTACTTAATAAACGCATTTCAATGGTCAAATCAGCTGCAGTTCACCGGGGCGGCGCAGTGAAATGAAGCTGATTTGACGGTTGCTCCAGGCGAGCTGGACAAAGGTGGCGGTCTATGGCAAGCCGATTGTGCCATTAATAGCCACATTTAACCTATTACATGACACAACAGCATGCCATACTAGAGTGCCATCTAGTGACTGAAAATGGTAGTGTTCAATATTTATCAGATAATATCAGAATGAATGAAAACGGTCATATCTCAGCCAAAAATTGGATTTTAAATATGGGAAAAAAAATCCATAAATATGCCACTTTGGCGTATAAGTCGCAGGGCATGCAAATTATACAAAAAAAACATGACTTGTAGGCCGAAAAATACAGTTATTCTACACAAACCATTAACAATTTCTATGATTTAGTGCAAGAAATGTCACTTACCTTTTTCAGTTCATGCACCTCGTCCTTTAAAGCATAAACAGCATCAACCAGGCTCCTAAAGAAATCAACACAACATTTATCAGGATGTAAAACCTAAAAACCAAACCTCTAATTTTATGGAAGTTTAATGTCCTCAACTTCATGTCAAGGAAAGACAAATACACGTATTTTATAAAATGTTCTTCAGGCAACCAGGTGATCCTGTGTCTCAACAGCTCAATTAGGATCAATATAAAAATTTTAATATGTGCAACAAAAAAAAGCTAGTTGGTTTATTAAATAATGATGAGTACTGCATACGGCACATTATATGCTTGTTGACCTAGAAGCTGGGAATAAAGAATATACCATAATACATCTGCCTTTCAATGAGCGTATAAAACCCTTCGTTACAGTAACCGTATCCTTACTTTTCCTCAATAACCGTCTGTCCGTTGCTTTTAATCTCCTCCACAATGATCTTCTCCTCTTCAGGCAGAAGCACCTGGGGGACACACTCTTTCCTCACTGCTGCAGATGTGCACACAAGTTAAGAGTTTCGTTTACGACTAGCCCAGCTGTTGAACATGTGGGATTAAAAAGGACAAAGAAAAAATGGATCTCCGTCTCTTCGTCAGACACAGACCTGTGGTGTTCTGGTGTGTGCTGGCTCCTGTGCAGTAAGCTTCGATCACCCGAAGTATCTGAGCGTCCTCCTCCAGAGCGACGGTGCCTGTCAACAGATTTTACCAAATAAATTAAAAAATAGACACAAGAGTTTCTTAAGTAGAGGGTGTCACGTTGGGATAAATTTACATTTTTAGGGAAGACAATAAACCTTACTGAACAAAAATATAAACAACAATTTTGTTTTGCTCCCATTTTATATGAGCTGAACTCTCAAATGTTCTCAAATTTGTGTAAATCTGTTAGTGAGCGCTCTCATTTGCCGAGATAATCCATCCACCTCACAGCTGTGGCATATCAATATCCTGATTAGACAGCATGATTATTAGGCCTAGGCTGACCACAATAAAAGGCCACTCTGAAATGTGCAGTTTAATCACACAGTACAACGCCACAGATGCTACAAGTTTTGAGGGAGCGTGCAGTTGGCGTGCTGCAACATGAGGTGATGGTCGTGGATGAATGTCACAACAGCGGGCCTCAGGATTTCATCACGGTATCTCTGAACATTCAAAATGTCAAAGATAAAATGCAACTGTGTTCGTTGTCCATAACGTGCGTCTGCCCATACCATAACCCCACCGCCACCATGGACCACTCGATTCACAATGTTGACATCAGCAAACCGCTCACCCACACGACGCCTCAAACGCAGTCTGCCATCTGCCCTGTAGTGAAAACAATTTTTAAGAATTCATCTGTGAAGAGAACACCTCTCCATCGTGCCATACGCCATCAAATGTGAACATTTGTCCACTCAAGTCGGTTGCGATGACAAACTCCAGTCAGGTAGAGACGCAGGTGAGGACGACGAGCATGCAGATGAGCTTCCCTGAGACGGTTTCTGAAGAAATTTTTTGGTTATGTAAACCGACTGTTGCAGCAGCTGTCTGGGTGGCTGGACTCGGATGATCTTGGAGGTGAAGATGATGGATGTGGAGGTCCTGGGCTGGTGTGCTTACACGTGGTCTGTGGTTGTGAGATGGATTGGATGTACTGACAAATTGTCTGAAACGTCTTTGGAGTTTTAGTGGTTTGAGTATTTTATTAATCAAGTGGAATAGATTTGTTCACGAAGAAAGAGAAACTGCGCCGCCTGAACTAATTTTTCATAGTAAAAGTGGTGGGGTCCTAATGAACGTTTTTTTAATGGGGGGGGGGGGGACATGTCCACTTCACATATAACGGTTGTGACGCCTATGCACACCAGGGAGGAGGCAAAGGAGAAGTGCTCACTAACACAGATTTACCCAAATTTGTGAATATTTGAGAGAAAAGAGCCTTTTGTGTACGTAGAAAAAGTTTTTTTTTTTTAAATCTTACCTTATCTTTCAGCTCAGCTCATGAAAAATGGGAGCAAAAACAAGCGTTGCGTTTATATTTTTGTTTAGTGTAATTTATCAAAAGGAGAAACGCATACTTTTCCTGATCTGAATCTCGTCATCAGAGGCCTTGCGCTCTTTTTTCCTGTTGCCGGGCAGGAACTTCTTTATGGGCCGTGGGCTCTTGCTGGAGTCCTGGAGGAGGCACAATGATTAAATTTAACACATTTCTGCAAACGCAAACTTTCACTTCTACACACACCTGAAAGCTGAGGCTCCAGTCCAAACAGAGTGCAAGCTTACAGGGATGGGAATCCCGAATGTACATCAAAGAACAAAAGAACCATCAACGGACAAGGCAGCAAGCGTGTGAGTTTCAAAGTAGCTCGTCTGTCAGGAAGTTATGAATCTGAACATAAGGACAATATTTTTTATTAACCCTTTCACTGACCGCACATCCTCACTGCTGCTGGCTTTCTTGCTTTACTTCCCATGGCTGTGCATGCATATATTGCTGTCATTACATTGGATGTTTTGTAGTTTCTCCGAACTACACCTGGACCATTCCTTCTATGGTTGTCTACGTCTCGTTCGTGTCCTCGCAATCCCCCCTACCGATTGGGGCAGATGGCCTCTTGTCCTGAGCCTGGTTCTGTTTGAGGTTCCTTCCTGTTAAAATAAATGATCCCTTTCCACTATCACCAACATGCTGCTATGACTGGTCATGAGAGGACATTATATAAATCAAGTGAAATTAACCGTTTCTACTGACAACAGGCAAGGTCCCCAAAAAAATTTCAAACATCAAACCTCTAGTGTTTATAAAGAATTCAAGCTGTAATCGAATTTTGAGATATCAAACCACAAAGATGTGGTTTTATGAACGAGTTTCTTTTTTTAAAAACAGCCATATACATAACTTCCTTTGAAGAGCACACAAAAAGCTGAGGTGCGATGACTAATTAACATTTACTAAATATAACTGTTGAGTCAATGTGGGACGTGATATGAACGCACCAATCTATGGCAATCTAATCATCCCCGTGTTTACTTTAAATTGTTTTTCTTAAATATAAATGTCTGGAACCGAGAGGTAAAACCAACCAATTGGAAAATGGTAGGAATCAAGTTCAGTCTGCATGAAACGGAACCACACTGGTTCCCATCTTCAAAAGCGTTTGAGAAGGCTTTTAGATTTACATAAATGCTCCAACATGGTGTCACTGGGACTCATGGGGTAAAAGCCTTTTAGATGCACAATGCTACTTTATTGTTAGTTTTTGGTTGTGTTTTATATTAGACCTGCTTGAAACACTGGTAGTCTTTTTATTTTTAATAAACTAATTTCCTATTTTTTTCCCCCATACATATTAGAAGACCCTGACAAACAAATTACATAACGAGTGTTGACTGGAGTGTTTAAAGCGTGAATGACTCGGATCACTTTTCATAACATAATGCAACACAGAGAACCCATTTCCAAGCTAATTTACCCTTTATTCTACGATGTCAGTGTACACTTCTTTAACTGTGCCAACATTGCTGTGGGACAAACCTGACTTCGCTCCATATCTAACTGGGAAATCGCAACTTCTTAAGTGGAACTTATTTACTATGACTGCGTCAGAAATGGATTTTGAAAGATAAAATCTACAAGGTGAATAGGCCTGTCGCGATAATAAATCAATTAATCGCATGATAAACGAAAATTATCGACCTCATTTTCATTTATCGGCTTTATCGTTTCTTTGAGTCTCTCTCTTTCTTCTGAGGACACTGGATGACAAAAGACTCACCTCTGGTGCTCTTCACTGAACCCTCCCTTTCCCTTTAAAATCCATTTTAGAGTCCAAAATCACATTTATGGATTGTTAAAAGCAGCTAGGCTGAGAAGCTAAGCTACGAGCTAAGCTAACAGGCTGACCTCAGGGAAAAACCTCAGTCTTGTAGAAGCTCCAAAAATTCACTATTGAAACTCGTGCCTTCCTGTAAAAGTTTTTTTTTCTCTGCAAAAAGAAGCTGAGAACTTGTTTACTGATTTTTTTATTACAAGCTTTGTGTGACAAATGCTCTGCTAAAGAGCTCAAACCACACTGACAGTCCGCCATTTTGAGAACCGAAGAGAGACAGCTCATGTCACGTCAAGGGGCCTCCCTCCCATTTTTCTTAGAGACGCGCTGCTCGCTCATTCACTATCCATCCTTCAGTTCAAACAGTCTTATACTGCCATCCGGTGGTCAAAAAAGGTGCTACACACAAAACAAATTAAACATTTCTTCTTCAATTTGACAATTACTGATTATTGTCAAATTTCAAACGATTGTATCGTTTATCGCAATAATTTCTGAGACAATTAATCGCCCAGCAAAATTTGTTACCGTGACAGACCTAAAGGTGACTGAAACCTTTCAGGGAATGCGGGGACGGGGGACTCGCAGGGCCACAGAAAACAGGAAACCAACAAGATGACAATGAGAGAGAAGGAGTAAAGCAAACAGAGCAATGACATGTCAGCTCTGAACACACGCGCACGTACAGGCAACCCCAACCCACAAACACACACGGATAGAAAGAGTTTGATCTAACCTTACCTTCATGATATAAGACATCCTCTAAAAGAAGGCGGAATGGAAAAAAAAGAGAGAAAAGGGGAAAATGTGTATGAAAAATTACAATGAGAGAAGGGTGTGATAGAGACTTACAGGTGAACATTTCAACTCTCCATCCCATTATTCTTAAACAGTTAAAACTGTTTCTGTCTATTCAACCTAATCTGTTTTTATTTAAACAATAAAAATAAATTAATTAATTAAAAAAACAGGAGGGTCTTTATATTTGCCAATTTGCCAATTAATGCAATTAGTTCATTTTAGTTGTTTCAAGAAAACATGCTTTTATTTTTTATTTAAATTTTTTTTTTTTATTGGGCTGCTGGCATTAAGTTTAAAATAAGTACACCAGCATGTGCAAAACAAATAAATACATAAATAAGATTGAAATAATTTGCTTATTATTGCATTTTCTCTTATTTCCATGTTACATAAAGTCACAGCCTTTGATGAGATTGGTTTAAACAAACAGTTTAAGGTTGAGATAATAGAAAAGACTAAAGTATTCACATTCATTAGACAATGAATGCCATTTTTGTAGAGGAGACACAAAGGAGGAAGCTACAAGCCTGTTGCTTGTTTTAAATCCTCATAACAGAGGACCAAAAGTGTGTAAAAGCATGCAGGGTTTTAAAACGCACAGAGGGGTCAGTGAAAGGACCACAAGACAATACTGGTGTATTTTCAACACCTTGTGATGCGGTAGCTATGTGTAATAACTGAAAGGTCTTTAAAGCGCCGACATGTCCGCATTTCTGCCGCCCACACCGAAAGGAAGCATTATCTCACCGCAACAATAAGTAGTTCATAACCACCGCTGAACTCAATGCTCTGAAATGCCGATCACACCTGCTGACCATGCAGATGTTACTGGGAAATAATTCCCCAAACAGCAACACCTCCTGCCACATTTCAAGCACACCTTGATTGAAACTGTTCCATTTGTTGCGTAACGACACTTGTGCTGACGCTTGTTGCAACAAAAACAGGCAACGTATAGGATTTAAAAACTACTGAGGTGATTATGTATGTGTAAAGTGCAACGATGTTCTGATTCTGTCAACGCATGGTTGCATAAATCAAAAATATTTTTTCTATATGAAGATTGCCTCCAAAGTATATCTGCATCTAATCTCACACAAAGCAGTTACAGGACTTAGGTCTGAAAATCCTGTCTTGAAAAAAAAAACAACAACAAAAAAACAAGCTTCAGTCAAAACAAATCCTGGAAACGAGCTTTACTGGTAATTATGTTTGTATTGGAAATTGTGACAAAAAGAAAAATCAAGACCCTCAAGCTATGAATGATTCGGAGATTGCAAAGAGACAAAAGTGGACGTGTAGAGGAGGGGGACTTCTTGCAGCGTTCGACTACCGCTGCACTGCACGACAGATTATGGGAACTCAAGTGTGGGTTTCATTGTGCAGCTTTGCATTTTCCTACCTCTTTGTAGCCCAGTGCAGCGGAGGGCTTCAGAGGTGGTGCAGGACGCAGACAGCTGAGAGACCACGGCTTGCTTATCTTTGGTGGTTCCAGTGGGCCTCGACCGACGGGGCTGATGCTGCCCAGGTGGGGCAGGTGTGAGGGGACACCGACTGTGCTCAGAGGCTTGCCGTCTACAATCTACGTAACACAAATGAATGCAAGGGTGCACAATTTATCCGAGAATTGCAAGTTCAGTGGTGTCAGCCATATCTGGGTGTGAGTTTGGGATTTAACACTTAAAGCGTGGTGCGACGTTCACTTTTAGTATTGTTTTTACTTTACGCTGTATACGTGTTTGTTTGTTAATGAGTGGGTGTTCTGACCTTTGATATGCTCCCGGCAGGGCTGCCTGCTTTAGTAAAAGGCTGCAGGTGTTCCAGCCACTCTTGTAACTCCTGTGGGCCACTGCAGAACACCGTGATACGATCGATCATACCTCCTAATTCAAACAAACACAAAAAAGAAGAGAAAGTTCCTTTAGTGAGAGTAATATATACTGCACGACGCATTTAGCTAATAAGACTCACTGATGACATCTACGACATGCCAGAAAGGAACAAACTATTGAAGGACTTTAGATGTCATTTACAAATGTTTGTTCAGATCCATTTTGTTCGTCAAAGCAGCAATGTCTATGGGATTTACATATACGGGCCTAAATTTGAAGTAAATGTTGGTGTTAGTAATTTCACCAGTTGGATCACACACATCTTCTACCGCTTATCTGTAATCGGGTCGTGGAGACAACAGGTCCAGGAGAGAAACCCATACGTCCTTCTGCCCTGCAACGATTCTCAGCTCGTTCTGGGGAACCCCGAGGTATTCCCAGGCCAGAGAAGAGCAACTTCTGGGTCTTCCCAGGGGTCTCCTATCAGTGGAACGTGCCTGGAAAACCTCTAAAGGGAGGCATCCATGAGGCATCAAATGCCCAAACCACCTCAACGGACTCTTTTTGATGCAGAGGAGCAGCGGCTCTACTCCGAGCTCCCCGCTGATGACAGAGCTCCTCACCCTGTCTCTAAAGCTGAGCTCGGCCACCCGGCGAAGGAAGTCCATTTCAGCCGGTTGTCTCAGGAATGTCATTGTTTTGATCAAGATCCAAACCTCATAACCATAGGTGAAGGTTGGAGCGTAGACAGACCTGTAAATTGAGAGCTTTGCCTTTCGACTCAGTTCTGTCTCCACCGTGAGACCGAAGCAATGCCCTCATTACTGGGGAAGAGGCTCCAATCTGTCAATCCATCTCCTGCTCCATTCATCACATGTGAACAAGATGCCCAGACACATGAAGTTCTCAACCTGAGGCAATCACTCTCCCCCGACCCAGGGGGAGTATATATGGTAGGAAAATGTAGACTTAAAACTGTTGAAATTATTCAAAACTAATCTTAAATTTTTCATAGACAATTCCATTGACTCCATATTTGTATAATATATTCTCTCACACGTTTCTAGTTTATTTCACTTGGTTTCAGAAAGTTTATCCAGTTGGTCAGATGCAAACCTGTGATGTCGAATGCATATTGTGCGCTTTCTGAATCGTCCACTTGTCTCGTTAATGTGGTGCCCGTTAGCGAAACTCTTCCCTAAAATAAAAAAGAGAAAAAATGAAACACATACACATATACACATACACTGTATATATTGTGGTTAGACTGGTATACAGCATCATTAATACCTAAAACCAAATAACTCAAAAGCTACAGAAAATAAACACTTGTGACACAACAAACTTAAGCTAGCTTGCTTTCTTTTACTACAAAAATTAAAAATTAAGTCTAGTTTGCTATCTACCTAGCCAGTAGAGAGCTAGCTAGGTCAATAGCACAATAACCGAATACTTTTTAATTAATTTTTGAACATTAAGAGAGACATACTACAGATAAAATAAAAATAAACCGTTACAATAATTATTACTTAAAGTTTAAGAGTTTATTATTGCAAAAAATCTTATTGAGTAAAAATTGATATTTGCATTTTTCAAGTGTAACTACAGAAGAATTGATTCAAAGTACTTAAAAAAAATAAAAATAAGAGCAAATATAGGATGATAAAATTCAAATAATAAAGAAAAAGAATGCAATACATAGTTTGACTACTCCTTTCTGCAGCGTCCCACAGCGAGCGTATTAAAGATTTGGCTTTTTTTATTTTTCTTTTTCTTTATTTTTAACACCACATGCTCTTCTGGGCACAAATTGCTCAAACCTGCAGCCTCAGAATTAAAAGACCGCGGCACTGGCCACTGAGTTACCACAACCCCATTTGCTGCATGTTTGTAATTTAAGTAAAAATTGCCCCAAAAGGCTCACATTTTAAGTGTTATTATTGGCTAACGATGCAAGATAAAATATAATCTTTAGGTCTGTAATAGCTTAATTTAACCTAATTTACAGATTAGCTCTTGAGCAACAACAGTGGAAATCATTAAAAATAAAGACCATCTGGAGTGTTTTGCTAAAGTGTTTTGTCTTAGATAAACCAAAGGGTTGTCTTCTCGTAAAGTTTGTGTTTTAATGAAAAGTCTCCATGTGTGGTGAAGATGTGTGAGAAAAGTAACCATTTCTCCTAAAGAAGCTGCTCGTTTATTAGATCCTACTCCACTGCACCACCAGTTTAAGCAGCATTAACAATATCATAGAAAATGTTCATAGGAGACAATTTAAGTCTTTTCCCTAAAAACGTGGACTTAAAAAACACCTCAAAACATAAAAACTTCTATTTAGAAAGGAAAAATAAAATCTTCAAAGCTATCTGATGCTCATGACCATTACATGCAGCGCACTCCATCTCACCTGATAGATAAAGCCGCTCATCCGGGGACTGGCAGAGAGCATAACTAACACATTAGAGAAAAGCATTAAGTAGCGCTCGTCTTTGTCCTGCAAGAAAGAAACAAACAAATGTTTGCATTTATTAAAAAAAAAAAAAAAAGACTTTGCTTCTCTTTGCCGACAGATGGGGTGGCTACAAATTAAATTGTTTACTGCACGTTTTTCCAGAAATCGCGTGTGCATCTTTAGGTAGCTCTTACTGATGCAAAAGCACAACTGCAGCTGATAATACCACATCTCTGTGTCACGTAGCTTGTCACTAAATAAAGCTGTTCCATATTCAGAAATAGATGGAAAACAAGCTGTGCTGAGAATTAAATGCAAAGTAGTTTTTTGACTGGGAATGTGGGTGGAAAGCGGTTGGCGATAATGAAAAGTGGGTTTATGTAAATACTTATGTTGGGCTTTCTTGCAACCACGGCCTCGAAGAAGACCCCATGCACAGAAAGCCCACAAGAAAGCAAAGTTTGCAATATCCTCAACATCTGACCTACTTAGGTTTCTGTTGTGATACTTGCGGAAGAAGTTAAAACTAGAGACAAAGCAAGGTGGATTTGACCGCACACGGTTCAAGAACACTGGAAATTAGATTACACTTAAATGCAGCAAATATGGCTTCAAATGCTTTTTAAATAATGCCTTACAGCATATGTGTCAAACTCAAGGCCCGGGGGCCAAATGTGGCCCTCGTTGACATCTTATGTGGTCCCCAAGATGATATTTTAAATATAAAATACTTTAATCACTTTAATTTTTTTCAGTAATCTTCGATTATGATGTTGAAAGTGCAACAGAGAACATCAAATGCGACCAATCAAACTCTTGTTGAGGAACCTGCAACTAAGAAAAGATGTTGGGTGTCTAACTTGAGTTGATGTCGATTCTGAAACCGGTCCTTAGTTTGAAAAAGGTTTTAATTTTGGCCCCATTTTCTAAGTGTGTTTGACATCCTTTGCCTTACAGCTTGAAGTGAGTGAACAAATGTAAAGAACATGGCACGGCATGCAATACAAAGCTCTTCGAGTTACTGCACTTATAGTTTTATAGCTGAAAAAGCAAACACAAAATCAAATTTCTCCGATTTTCCAAACAAAATATTGTGTTTTGTAAATCAAGAAGTCTTGCAACTGTTTTCGTCCTTCCAACTATTCGTTTTAATCAACTGAACCAGCTTTAACTTTAGATAACTTCCAACAAATAATGTTTGTTCCGTGTATTCTGGACTGTTGAGTGCAAACACAGTTCTCACCTCGTTGCAACCACTTCGTACATGGACCTGGGACATGTAGAGCACTTGACCCAGGCTCTTCATGCTGTCTCCCTCCCAGCCTCGCACTGGCTCCGATAAGATCTGCAGCTCCAGAACCTTGCGCTTCCGTAGGTCCTGACACTGTGTCTGAATACATAAATGCAGTTTGCAATGAAGATTGGTATTCAGGGTAACTTTAAAACTTTTACTATAAATGTGCTTTTTTAAGTATAAAATATGGTATTTTCTTTAAATTGTTGCATAGCTAGAGTAAAAGTTCACAACGATCCGTTAATGGCTGCTGATGAAGGAAAATGCTCTGTGTTGGTCCAATTAGATCTTAGTGCTGCCTTTGATACTGTTGACCACGCAGCCTTATTAAACAGACTGAAGGTTCTGGCTGGTATTTCTGGCTCAGCTTTGGACTGGCTCACTTCATACCTATCTCACAGAACTTTCTGCATCAAGACGGACAGGTTCCTCTGACTGTGCCCCCTTAACTTGTGGGGTGCCACAAGGCTCAGTTCTGGGTCTACTTTTGTTTTCCTTTTACATGATCCCACTTGCCGGCATTATTCAGTCCTTTTCTGATATTTCCCACCACATTTATGCTGACATTCAATTATATTTTTCGTTTAGACCACACCAGCTGGACAAGTTGGCCATCATTGTCCAATGTTTGTCCCGTATCAGTAACTGGCTCGCCAGTAACTTCTTGGTTTTAAACACCAGTAAGACGGAGACTTTGATTAGAGCTCCCAGTCATCTTCATCCAAAAATCAATCAGAAAAATTGCCTCTTTTTGCCCAGTAGCCAAATGGAAAGTAAAAAATCTAGGAGTCACATTTGAATCATCATTGGGCTTTGCATCACACATTAGGGCCATTTCTTGTTCTTGTTTCTTTCATTTAAGAAACATTTCTAAAATACGACCTGTGGTCTCCAGAGCTGACCTAGAGAAAATTATTCACGCTTTTGTGTCATCGTGTCTGGACTACTTTGATGCCCTTTGTACCTGCCTGGACAAGTCTTCTGTCTCACACCTACAAGCAATACACAATGCAGCTGCCAGCCTTCTCACCAAATCCAGCAAATACTATCACATCACTCGGGTTCTATATTCACTACACTGGCTCCCAGTGGAGTTTAGAATCCGTTTCAAAGTTCTTGTTCTGACTTACAGAGTTTTAAATGGCCAGGCTCCTGTGTATCGTTGTCAGCTTTTAACCAAATACTCTGCTGCTCGTGGCCTTCGTTCCCAGACACAGAATCTCTTGGATGTTCCACGTACGCGACTGAAAACGAAAGGGCCTTTCAGTCAGTGGCCCCAAGGCTGTGGAACAGTTTGCCCCTGCAGCTTTGTTTTGCTGACTCTGTGGAGGTTTTTAAAAAACAACTGAAAACACTTTTATTCTCCCAGGCTTTTATGTCATGATTTTATTGTTTTATTGTGAAGTTCTTATGCTTGTTTTATTCTTTGTTTATTTTAGCGTTGATTTTATTATACAGCCCTATGTGATTTTATGTCTGTGATAAGTGCTCTATAAATAAAACTTTACTTACTTACTTGAGGTCTGTCTTTTAAAAAACCTTGAACGGTTAAGGTTTTTTTCTAATCAATTCATTTGAACAATTCATCACTTCTACCATCTTTGTGCCATTTTTATCACTTTTGTCAGATGTATGTCAGATAACTTCATAAAATGGCACAATTTCAGGTGATATGCAGGGGCTCTCCCGCCTTCAAACAGGAAAAATGACAATGCAACATCTACAATTTTCCATTTGTTTTGCACAAAGAGCACGGCAGCGCTGTTCTTCAGAGCCTGCCCACCCAACCGCACATTCAGAACACAGAATAGTTAAAACGTTCAAACGACACACGGCAGAGCAGTGTGAGGATTTTATCTTCCCGTTTCCAGTGAAGCTCTGCTGCAGAGATGAGTGAGTCACTCCTGTTCTTACAAGGAACACAAGAGTTACACCGGGGAAACGGTGCGTTGTTGACTTAGGTTTAACGCGGTTGCTCGTTTCTAATCCAGTTCTTTGAGGATGGGATTTTCGATTCACACATACAGTAGGAACAACATAGTCGTTCTATGTAGGGCAGAGAAAAAAAGATCACTTTCATTAAGCCTGAGAAGTGTTACGATACGTCCCGACTCCTGTGGGTGGCTCGTCTCGGTATAAAAGCTTCAACCAAATCGCCATAAAAACAAAACCTATTGTACTTATTTTTAGTTTTTATTTTATTTATTTTTAGTCAGTTGTTCAATACAGATTATAAGAAGCCTTATAATATTGGGTAGTACAGATTTTGTTTAAAAAAATGTTCTTATCTTTAACACAAAGTAAGGTTTTGTGAATAAATAAATGAAAAAATAAACAAACAGGTGGGCGTGCAGTCTTGTATTTAAGAATTGATGTGACCGGATTAGAGACTGCTCAAGGTTTAATCTGTACTGTTGAAAAAAAATGTTACAATCTAATTTTTAAAAAAGGGCTAAAGCATAATCAGTAGTGTGATCAACAGATGCTGCTAATGTCCAGACTTACCACTAAGCTCTTGAATGCTGCTGTTGCCTTTACGATGTCAGTATAGTCTGGGTGAGCTTCCTGTTGTGCAAACATTAAAAAAAAGTTAAAATATAAGATAGAAATACATTACGCAGGAAAGACTAAATATTTAATACAATACTGAGCAATGACAGATGTTAGTGGTAACCCAATTGTTCAAGACATGCCTCCACACTTTCTATATCCCCTTTAAAATGTAGATCTAAAGCAAAACATGTTCTTCCTGTAAATATATTTAAATAGGTTTGTATTATTTTGTACCTCCACGTGTCTCTCCAGCTCCTGCAGAAGTGTCAGGTATTTGTCGAGCCTCAAGAAGGGTTTACTGAGGCTAACGGTCAGGGTCATGATTCCTGAACCACTTGCTCCCTGGCTCTCCATGAACTTGCCGAGTTCGTCACTGTCAAATACACAAAAAGAACCCGTAATTTTCGTTAATTTGGGTCTTTTTTTGGTTGATTAAATGATATGCAGTTAACTACAGAGCAGCAATTTAAAAATATTCTGATCAACAGTTACTGGAAACATTCAATTGCAGTTATTGCTGCACAGGAGGGTCACACCAGATACTGAAAGCAAAGTTTTACATACCAACAAAGTCCATGCTCAATAATCCAGGTATAAAATCCAACAATTTTCAGTCAGGTCATCTGGACAGTTTCTTCTTTTTTTTTTTTTTTTTTTTTTGTGCTGAAAAGTTTCACCGTCCATCCAGAAGGCTTCATCAGTCAAGCTGTTGGGGGAAGGATCAGTTTTATGTTGTGTGTTTCCTTGACTGATAAAGCCTTCTGGATGGAAGGTGAAACATTTCAGCACAAAAAATAAATAAATAAATAAACTGTTCAGATGACCTGACTAAAAATTGTTGGAAAGTTTTACATACTTTTGCCACTCACGAATACATAATGTACCATTTTCCTCAATAAATAAATGTCCAAATATAATATTTTTGTCTCATTTGTTGAACTAGGTTCTCTTTATCAACTTTTAGGACTTGTGCGAAAATCTGATAATGTTTTAGGTCATATTTATGCAGAAACATTCAAGGACCACTGGAATAATACTCCTTTGTAAAGAATGTACAATTTAGACATAAAACCCCTTTCAGAAACAGAAAACTAACTGAACTAAAAATAAAAGCTGTCTTGGGCTCTCAGAAATCAAAAGAACATAAAACTCATTAACTGCCGTAATAAAAATGGCAGCAATGGGGGTAATAGAATAAGCTGCACATCTGTAAATCTGAATGAAATACAGAACCAGAATGCTTTATGTGTCAAACAATTGTAGAGTATCATATCTTGCTTTTTGTTATTTTATTTTTTAGAAAGTGCATGCTTATATCAGAAGAGACTTTCACTAAAACACATTCTGGATGTTTTATGTGACTAAAAGAAGCAGAGTCTTCAAACAGCACGTCTTGAAACTAAAACTACAAATAAAGAGAAGTGAAGCTACATAAAGCCAAAATGATAAAACCTTTCGCTTTGTAAATGGCAACAATTGCTCTCCTCCGAGCGCGCTTTGCACGTTCCTTTTATTTTGTTTAATTTGTCACAGCTTCAAAATAACACACCATCGTGTTCTAAATGTGAGAAAATGTCACAAGCAGTCGTCACAGTTAAGAGTTCAACACGTGGTATAAATTAGGTGAGTTCGGTTTGTGCAGTTTATGAGATTAAAAAAAAACAAACAAAAAAAACAATTACTTTCTAACCGAGGAAGTTTGATTTGACAGAAACACCATTAGCGAGTTTCTACAATCCTTCATTCATACAGAATCCTGCAGCAGAATTAACTCGTAAAGTAGAATATGAAGGCACTTGCAACAGAAATGCAAATGTGCTTACTGTGAAAAAAAGCAGGTTGCCTGGCTTTTAAAACAAAAACCACAGCTCTGTATATCCTGTCAACAGTCAACTTCCTGTGTGTAATTCAGTGTGTGAACGGAGTTTATGTACAAGACAGAACCTCACCTTAACATCACACCGTACTGCTTTATTTAATCTGCCCCATAGTGTGTGTATTTATAACTTTTAAGATTATAAAGCATTTAATGGAAAAAGATTGTTTTAAAGTGTAAAAAGAAATAAAAACCTCAACATATAAACACTAAAGTTCTAGGGCTGTGGTTGCTCAAGGGTCAGTGCTGCAGCCTTGTAAACCTGAGGTTGCAGGTTTGAGCCCAGGTTGTGTCAGGAAGGATATCTGGAAAATAAACAATTTAACAAATCTTTCATGCAAATTAATTTGCTGTGGCGACCCCATCAGGAGGGAGAAGCCAAAAGGAAAACAACCTTACACAAAGTTTAACAGGTGTTTTTACAGATGGGAAGGCTGACACCTTGTGGTTTAAAGCAAAGCTACAAAAAAACAAAACATAATCCAATTGTAATCATTTTAGATGCTTTTAATGTGACAGAATGGCAAAAATTCTGCAAGATGAATTCAAATTCTTTATACCTGTGTAAACATCAAGATTCTTTCCTGGGAATGTATGAATACTGATGGATAGTTTCTTTTGTTTGGTTTGCAGAAGCTGACCTGTGATCGGTAAGGATGGAGACAGCAGAAGGGTGGCTGGAACAGTAAGTCAGGTACAGATTCTTTATCTGGTTCATCAGGTTTAAGTAGCAGGCCGCCACTCGCTGCTGGCTCTCTGGGACCCTGCAAAGTCAGGCAAACAGAGCACAAGTCACATGTGAAAGTGTCCAAATGCATCTAAGGAGAACACATTTTCTGTTGAAATGTGTGCAACAATAGTAACTGCATTATAACACCAGTGGTGGGCACGGCTCCGCTAATCCACCAATAGTGAAAATAACTTTCCGTTTAGCAGATTAACGTTTTCACTAACTATGGATACCTTTAGTGAAAACAGCTTCTGCTAAATTTAAATATGGTAAATTTAAATCCGCTAATTTGATTTAAAGACGGTTCTCCACACTGAAAGATACAGGAATATGGTGATTTATACAGAGAAATGCTATATGCTATGCTATACAGAGCTAAGCAAAGGTAAGCACCATCCGGTGATGTCACCAACCATACGGCGCTTTTTTCCTCCTAAGAAGTCTCTGACTCGTGGTGTCAGTTTACAGTAGGGGTGCACTGATTGCAGTTTTCTGGACGATCAGATTTCTACAAAGTCTGACCTATCGATTCCAATTTTGTTTTATAAGTGACACTGTCAGGTGTTATAAGGTCACAATGCACCTTCAATTTTCCAATCTTATTTTATTGAAAAACATACCCTTGAACAATATCCTAGAAACAATACAAACTTGTTTTAACTGGCCATGATGTAGTGCTCTGAAATATGAAAGAAGTTCAGACAATTGTTGTTAAAACAAAAAAAAAATGGTAAAATTGGTTTCTCATGCAAGAATCGGATGATTTCCAATTTCCCAAAATTAAGGAAATTGGAGCTGATAAATCGGTGCACCCTTAGTTTACAGCCAATAAGAGACTTAAGTAAATGCCAAACCAAACAAGAGCAGGAAAATAACATGAAAAACCAATTTCCAAACTTAGAAACATAAACATTGTACACATTCCTACCCAGCATGCTTTGCAATGCTCACAATGTCTCTGGGACGTGACTCTCTCACTCAATGCACACATCACAAACAGATTATGGAGATAATATTGATGATGCACAGCAACTTTTGTATTTAGTTTATAAAAGTAGTTAACCACAAAGAGGATAGTTAAAGTGAGTCAATTAATTTTAGTAAATGACACAAGGGAGACGTCCGACACACACTGAATGCATCACTATGCTTCAGCTCTGCCTCTTTGACTCGGATAGACCAGATTAATTTCTGAAAGCTCACCGCTGAACGGAGGCTTTACTTGTGATTTAAGAACCGTTTTGAGTTATGTTTGCTTACAACGTTGTCACATTACAGTCTTACAGTGACAGCAGTGTATGATAAAAGTTAGTGCTTTAGCGTTAGCTTCCACTAATGGTTTTTATCCATTTAGCATTAGCAAAGATTAATTTTTTTTAGTTGGTAAATTAGCGGTTAGCGAAGGTAACTTTTTGGTTAGCTGTGTTCACCACTGTTTAACACACATAGTCACTTCTTGCAAACTGATATCTTTTAGAAAAAAAATAAATGTACAGGACAGGATGTCTAGGAGGAAGGAAGTAACTGCAAAAATACAAACAAGAACGATAAGCTTGACAGAACACTACTGAAGTAAATGAACATAAAAGGAAATAAGTCACTCAATGAATACAATCCTAAATGGACTTTATTGTCCAAACACTGCTGCAGCAGAAGCTACATATTATTATCTACAAAAGGATTTATTAAGTAAGGCATGTCTTACTTGGTGCATTCCTCCAAAGCTAAACAAAGTTCCTGCTGGAAGGTAAGGATGACTTCAAGGTTTCCACACAGCGTGGCGCTGTCAGAGCTATTTAACCTGGACACACAGGATTAAAGAGAGGTAAATAAAAGAGAAGTACTAGTATTGGCAAAAAAAAATAATAATTGTATAATATACATATATATACATATATATATATATACATATATATATATATATATATATATACATATATATATATATATACATATATATATATATATATATATATATACATATATATATATACACATATATATACATATATATATATACATATATATATATACATATATATATATATATACATATATATACATATATACATATATATACATATATATATATACATATATACATATACATATATATACATATATACATACATATATACATATATATACATACATATATATACATACATATATACATATATATACATATATATATACATATATATATATACATATATACATACATATATACATATATATACATATATATATATACATATATATATATACATATATACATACATATATACATATATATATATACATATATATATATACA
>NC_056501.1:15145391-15156890 GCF_014905685.2 Nematolebias whitei
TATATAAATAAAATGTGTTGATTTTATAATTATCATAAACCTAGGGATGCACGATATGGGATATTTGGCCGATATCCAATATGCCAATATGCTAAAAACTTATTTGGCCAATAACCGATGCCAATATTTATTCCCCCCTTGACCTACTTACAGAGACTACAAAGCTTTCTCTGCTGTGGAATACTACATTATTCTGCATGGTCTTTGTCAATTTGGCCTGCTACCAAATGCAGATGCTAAAAAGGGGGCTGAAAATGTTGTAACACTTCAACTTGGATAATGTTTATTGTCAAATTTATCATGACGTTTACTCTCTCTAACACAATGACAACACTCGAACAGTGCAAATTTGTAAATTTTTACAAATTTAAACTCAACCTGTTCACAAGCGACAAGTGAAAAGGGCATAAGTAGTAGTGCATTAATAGATATACTTGACAGTTTCTAAATTAAAAACGTCCTTAAAACAGAAGCCCAATATGTGGTTATACAATCTTAATGATCAACTCAAATCTCCTTGTCACTGGGTTGTCATACAAAAACAGCGCCTTTTATATCGGTGAGTTATTTTGATGGAATGGCCGATGTCCGATATTTACCTTTATCGCTAATATCGGCCGATACATGCTGATAATATCATGCATCCCTACTTAAGCCATTACATTTAAACTCTTAAAAAAAACTTTTTCAATAACAGTAAATTATAGATGGAAGTGTATCTCAACAAAAACAAAATTCTACAAATAATATATGAAATATTTTACGTAAAATGTGAAAAATCAAACACATTTCGAAGAAAGTGAGAGACAAGTTAGAGACACAAAAAGGAGATTGTACCACTGATTTGGATTGCCGGCGCAGAGACCCTTTGGACTTGATGGAGGACAGCGTATGTGAAGATGGCGCCTGGTTAGAAGGGGATGAACCGGACTGAGAACATCGCTCGGCACCACAATCTAAAGGCATGCAGAGAAAAACATAATTATTATTTAGCCACGTGGTTACAGGTTACATGCATGCTGGAGCTCAATGCTCCTCAGCATCTATCCTCACATTGAAAATGCGCACTCACTCACACACATCACATGACAGCCTGTGCAGGTGCATTCACTTTGGAGGATGACAACTTGATAATAGTTCATGTTAATACTGGGGTGCACCGATTGCAGTTTTCTGGCCGATCACCGATCTCTAAAAAGCCTGACCTGCCGATTCTGATTTTGTTTTATAAGCGACACTGTCAGGTGTTATAAGGTCACAATGCACCTTCAATTTTTCCATCTTATTTTATTGAAAAAACATACCCTTGAATAATATCCTAGAAACAATACACACTTGTTTTAACTAGCAATGAGGTAGTATAATATATAATATACAGTATAATACAATAATATAATATACACTGCCTGGCCAAAAAAAGTCGCCACCTGGATTTAACTAATCAAATGGGTACGAGCCTCCTAATGGATAATTAATGCATGGGCAATTATCTTTCAGCACTAATCAGTGAGGCTAACTGGGGAAAATAAAGCTTCAATTTGCTAGGGAGCATAAAGATTGGACTCTGGAGCAATGGAAGAAGGTCATGTGGTCTGATGAGTCCAGATTTACCCTGTTCCAGAGTGATGGGCCCATCAGGGTAAGAAGAGAGATAGGTGAAGTGATGCACCCATCACGACTAGTGTCTAGTCATCAATGCAAGATTTTGGTGAAAAATTAATGCAACACTGGATGGAAACAGATCTTGTGACATTGCAGAAGCTTATCGAAACAATGCCACAGTGGATGCATGCTGCAATCAAAGCTAAAGGCGGTCCAACAAACTTTTTTTCTGACCAGGCAGTGTAAATAAAGTTTAGACAATTGCTGTTAAGACTACCCCCCCCAAAAAAAGGTAAAATCGGTTTCTCTTGTAAGTATCAGCCGATCGATTGCCTATCACCCAAAATTAAAGAAATCAGGGCCAATTGATCGGTGCAGCTCTAGTTAATACGGTCACAGACTCTTTCCTCACAGGATGCTCAGAATGAATAAAAACTGACAGAATGAGCTAAAAAATAAACAAGTCAACAATAACCAACTTACAGCCTTCAGATAAAAAATGCATCACTTCACTCACAGTATCCTCACTGCTCCCACAAACACAACTTTTACTAACAAACATGTTTAACATAAGCTTTCCATCTAATCAGGTAGATCCTTTTTAAGTTTTTTTTTTCTCCATTTACCCTTTATTTATACAGGTAGTCTCACTGAGCCATGAGTACTCATTTTCAAGAGATACATTTGAAAATAAACAAACAAAAACAAAAAAAGCTTTCTTGTTCCACCCCCTGAACCCCTTGGTGCAGTGCCATCATTCATCCATTGCAGCAGAGAAACTTTGATTTAATGTCAGTAGCTGCCGGTTGTCCTGCTGCAGTTTACAAACAAGAGGTATCCTTTCAGCTTCCTGTATTCATTTGATAAAGGACACATGGCAGCAACACAAACCTCTGACATGCTAGCAAGCAGAAGAGCGCACAGAAGGGAGCCGATCGCACGCCAACTGGATACAAGCCAAATCCGATGTCTAATCTTTGTTCAAATCAAAGAGCATAAAGAAAGCTTGTGATGCTCTATTAGCTTTAAGGCACTCAAACTCAGATCAAATAAAGAGCTCCACCAGAAAGATTTAAAAAAACTAACAGGCAATGAAGAGCACTTTCATGTCTGAGCAGTAAAAGGGTAAGGTTTTGTGTGATCGTGTTTGACCAGCACGTCATCTGGAATCTAAGCGACTCTAAAATGTGTTGAGATGGAAAACGGCAGGAGAGTCAGTGATGTTTGCAACATGCAGAGATGTCAGTGTACATCACACTCAGACCCAAGTAATATGAAATAAAGGCTAAAAGCTGTGACGGGTGGGCCGCACATGTGAATCCAAAGCCTAAAGACTCCTTCTGTTTGTGGTTGCAAACATGCAAAAATAAAAAAAAATAAAAAATTGGACCATTCGTTATAAAGAAATGTACACATGATGAGGACAGAAACACATGAAGCCAAACGCTGCAGCATGAACAGATCACAAACAACATTTTACGTTGAATTGCAAAATCCACCTTTATGTGCACAGGTTGGATAATCAGCTGCTGGAACCAGTCAGTTAAAAAGTAAATTAATATCAATTAGAAGGGTTACAATGCTGTTTATGCCTCCAGTTTATTCAAGCTAATTTACAACACAGAGCACAAACAGAATGTTACATATTCCTCAGCCGTATGCTGTTTTGGATAAAAGAACCTACTTTGTGGAAGAAATGTGCAATTTTGTAGAAACAGAAGAGCATTTAGCTGCAGCGCTAATACTCTCCCCTTAATCTTCAGTAAATCATTTTTAAACCTGCACCTATGAAATGGATACTAGAGGAAGGTGGGCATAATCTCTCCAAAACTCCTAAAACAATATTCCTCAGTGAAGCAATAAGTGCTTTGAGAACTTCTTGCAGCAATTTAGGACAGTGAAACATAAAAACACACACACACCATAGGATAGTGTTTTGGGTACATTAGGCCAAGGGGTGCTCAAAAATAAATATGGCAACCAGCATGACACAAACACACACTGTTCTGCCAGCTGCTCATCGGAAAAAACACTCAATCACATTTATAACGAGGCAGATTATAAAAAAGCAAGAAAGCTTGACTTAGAAGAACATCAATCTTTAGCTTGGCTCACACATTGTATGGAACATCACCCTTTGTGAAATTCTGAATATCCTCATTTTTATTTAGACTTGTGTTTAAAATAAAGCCTTAATTTTGTAAAGCATTTGTATAATGATACAAAAAAAACCCACAAAGAATTATTTCATGATGGTAAAAGAGGACAATATTCACTGTGTGGGCCAAAGAAAAGTCACCACCTGGATTTAACTAAGAGAAAATGTAAGAGCCTCTTGTTAGAAGGCCCTGCAGAGATAAATGGGTTTCAGCTGTCAATAAGCTATCTGATGCAGCTCACCACGTGAATAGATGCTTATGGAACCATCTTGCTTTCGAAGACAATGCCAGGATTCATCTGTCTTGAATTTTGGAGCATTGTATTTTTATTATGGTTTGGCCACCACAGAGTCCGGGTTTTTAACGCCATAAAGACTTTGTGGGGTGTGCTGAAGATGAGTGTGTGCAGCAGTCTTGTTTCTTCTATAATTACAAGATTTGTTCAAAGACGGTCTTTGATACTGAATACTAAAAGCCAATCCCATGGCTAATGTGCGCTGTAATCAAAAGGTAAAGGTGGTTTGGCAAAAATTTTAGGAAGTGGCTAATTTTTGGATGAGGATAAATAAGTTAAGTTTCTTTGGACAGAGAAAATGCTTACCTTGTGTAGCAAAGTTGACAGCTAGCAGCGTATTCAGGACCTTGCCAAAGTTCTCTCCAGTGTATAACCACTCTGGTTCAAACCCCTGGATGGAAACGCAACAGAGAAGACGGAGTCAGACCAAAAAAAAAATCTGTTAATAGCAGCTGGAGCTGAATGAACACAAATTAGGCTTTTTCAGACAATTCTGGTGCTTACAAAGTACACACGGACACAGACTGAAAATAATGTGCATGTCCTTGTAAGACACAGACAATAAATATAGCCTCAACAAGACAAAGATAAAAGGTGACATGTTGAGCATGACCCATATTTTGGGATGAAACACAGAGTCAAGCTCATTCGTGGTTGACTTTCCACTTGGTTGCATGCACAGATGCTCACACACTCACTGCTTGCTTATTCAGTCCAAGACCGCTATCTGCTTTCCTCTGGTGGATAAAGTTTCACATTTTAAATAAAACATCTTAAATATAGTGTTTGAATAGTACAAAGTGGATCCAGAGCTGTGTAGAGCTTCGTTTCGTCTGAGTTACGATTGCTTTGGGATCTATGGAACGACGAAGATCTACTAACTCGCTTTCAATCCAGCAAAAAATAAAACGGTTTAAGGGGTTGAGTTCTGATCAATTTTGTTAAATGCTTTAATATTCTCACGTGGTTTGGAGTAGCTGAGTGATGCTATGTATATGCGTGCCTCAAATGGACAAACAGCAGTATACTAAAATAAAAGCAGACACATATTTTCATGCAGATCATAACTGAGTGAAAAAAAATACAAGCCGTGAACAGTAATTGGTGCTTCCTCTTTGTTTATCCCAGAGCAGAAGTGAAAGCAGCTTTCTTTTGTGAAGTCACAGGACAGGCACTATATGCCATGACAAAAAAAAAATTAAGAAATGACGGTCCAACCATGAACACTGAAGGGCAGGTTTACTGCAGCCACACAGACATCCTCTAAGGCTGACACATTTGACATAATCTTAGAAAACTTCAGTCGATGACCTACTGACTGGTCACAGAAGGTCTAATTATGGGCTGAAGCAGAGTTAGTGGATAAAAACAGAGAGGGCCTCCCAGTCATAACAAGCCAGCTGGGCAGAACTACCAGACCACTAAAGTGAGCCAAGCTTGCTGACTCAATTAGTTGTTAAAAAACCCAAGTGATGTGTTTCAAAACCAGAACAGATTATTTATAACGCTGGAAAAGACATTACTGTACTGTCCACTGTGGCAAACCTGCTGGTAGGAGTTAAGAAAAACCAGCATCTGCAAATGATTTGCCTCTTTCTACTGTAAAGATCTGTTGTTTTACAAATCAGGTCAGTAAAAAAAAAAAAAAAACTTCTGGAAGGGTTTTTAAACACGTGACAGTTAAGAGTTAGACTTTTCTAAGTGCATGTCATGAGAATCAAATGTCTTTCACTGTTTGGTTTATGTGAGTAAATGACAGCGTGTGTGAAAGCCCCCCCACCTTCATCCACATGGACATGTGAGGACAGCATATGTCAACATGCAAAGCAGATCACAACAGGAAGTGAATGATTACATTTCTCCTAAAGTAAAATCTAACTATTTTCGACATCAAACTGCTAAAGGAGGCATTCAGTGAACTTACCTCCACTTTCAGGGACGAGCATCCTCTTAAAAACTCCTTGATGTTGGAAATGCAGTCGGCTTCAGTTCTGGGATCCTGGCAGTACTGTACACACGACGAAATAAACATATAAACATGCTGTACGTCGGATTGGTACAAAACTCTGCCACACATTAACGCCCCACAGCTGACATTTTACTCCTATAGTCTTAGGTAGTATCAATCCGAGTATTATAGTCCCATCATTTAAAGCATAGTTTGTTTCTGCGTGCGTCTCCTCTTTGCAGTCATAACCATTAAAGCCACAGAAACTAAAGCAGCCATATTTAAGAGAAACATCCGCTCACTCGGCAAACCTTCAAAATAAAAGCGGTAACGAGCGCGCGAGGTAATGTTTAAAAGTTTATAGGTGGAACAAACATTGATTTTTGCTGCTTAGCCGAAACATACAATGTTTCTAAGTAAAGTGTACGGCTGTAAAGTATAATGATATGAAATTACTTCAAAGGATTGAGCCGTGTTACGACGGAGGAGCAACTTCCGGTCGCGTTCTGCTTTGAGCCGGTGGAGGGGGGGGGGGGTCCGCATTGGGAACAGCCGCTGTTCGCTCAAGAGGAAGTGACGACCTGAATTTGCAACTGTTATTGTTAACTTTAACGCCAATGTTGAGGAAATACGCGTTTATAAAGTTGCAAAAACACGGCTGTGGTGAAGCCTTTCGTTCAAATCCCAAACAAATGTTGAGGCTCCGTGTTTTGGTTCGTTCTTCACGCTGACCCACTCGGATCAAGAATGCGGAACAATTTTTTTTTTTTTAATCGCTTCACAGGAAACCACTTCTGTAAACGATCACAAACAACGCAGCCATCTGTAAACACCCATGAATTCCATTAGTGCGCATAGAAATCAGTCCAATGTTAAAACTTAAAAACGGCTGTAAAAAAAAAAAGAGAACTGCAGGAAGTTGTTCGTGTCGGTATCACGTTCATCAAACCCCTCCCTGTTCACCGAGAACTCGTTTATTTGTGTACCCAAGAAATCTACAGCTCACCTTGGGAGTGAAGCCAGGTACAAACCGCTCTGCGAGCTTGCAAAGGACGACCCCATCCTTCAGCGAGGTTTTTAAAAACTCCTCCGGGTCCGCTACGTTCTTCTTAGGCGAGCTGAGCACCCCTGAAGAGATCAACCACGTTACCGTCTGCTCCTCGGGATTCATGGCTCCACCACCCCGATCATTGCCTAAACCCGCATCGCTTAAAAATAACAACAGGCGGCCTGTTCCGTATCAATATGTCAAGCACATCCGCACTTCTGCAAGAAGTTAAAAAAAGAGGCGGTGAGGGGAAGAGGACGGCGCTGTTACAACATGTAAAACTGATGATCACCCCTACTGGCAAAAAGGCACCTCAACAATTCACCGGCTTGTTCTTCATCCGAAGGACATGCGGCCTCATAACGTGGAAACTCAGAAAGACTAAAAACAGTTGGGTAATGACAGCTGACATGCACCAGCATGTTCTGCAGAAAGAGAAAATAAAATAAGCCTACATTGATCATAAAGGAAACAATCACTTTTGGGTTGAGTAGGAATTTATTTATTTTTTTACACCCCATTAGTAAAAATAAGCTTCCTAGAAGAGAAATGGGTTAAAAGCGTCCAATCATATAGTGATCCGTGTCATGCCTTTGTGTTCTTGTTTCATGACAACATTAAAAGGAAGGAGACATCTCTTAAAGACTTGAAAAGAAAACAAGCAGCTGCATCAAGTTCATCCTGGTATTCTTTCCACTCTCGGCAAGTTGTTCCGGTCAAAAGGATTCAGCAAACGCCTGCAGAGGTCGGTCACAGCACCTGACAGGCAGCCAGCAAAACCACCAATTAGTTTCATTTTACATGATCATATACCCGTTTTCAAAATAAAATAAAAATTACATTTTAAACAAAGACAGAAAATATGCACTCAGTGTGTGCTGTATCTCATTTGGTTAAAAAAATGCTTAAGTTCCTTAATATTTTGAAAATGTTAAATTAAAATGCAATGATCTATGGCAAGTCATAAATAAAAGCTAGAAAGTTCCTGGGGAAACTTTGACAGGGACGGCCACGTCGCGACCATTTTAAATTTTTGATTTGACAGTATTGTGTTCGGGTTCACTCTCAGCTATCACTTTACCTAATTTCAGCTCAAAATAGCAAAATATCAATGAGTTAAAAGTTGTTTTTTTCTTAAGCTACGGTGGCCATCTTGGATTTTTGATTTGGATTAAGTATGTGATGGGGAACGGGTCTCGGCTATAACCACACCAATATTCAGCTCCACGTGTAAAAATAGCTGAGAAATTGAGCTTTGGCGACCATCTTTAATTCTTAATTTATTATTTATTGGGCACTGGTCTCAGCTACTACCACACCAAATTTCAGCTTAATAGCTCTAAAAATGGCTGACTTACAGTATTTGATACGGTTCCATCAAATTTCATTAAAATGTGTCCAGTGGTTCAAACGATCATTAGCAAATAAACTATGGTACTAAGATTAACTCTAATTAATGCCAATGTTTTAAGCAGACATTGTAAAATACAGTGCTTTGCAGATGCAATGGACACATTTAGCTACATTAAATGTTATTCTTTGGCGGTTGGTAACGAAAACTACAGGTTTATAAAACCTAGCATTTACATTTTTGGTAAGGGGCTTTTCATTTCCTGGACATACCTCGGCTGATCCACTGACGGTGAATTGGTCCACCAACTGCAGAACTTATTTTGGATACATTGCAAAGGACATTGCCTGTAAGCGATGTTCATCCTGCAATGAAAAAACATATTAACACAATGCCCTTTCTCTAAACATGTATTGATAAAATGGGTGAGACAGTGTTGTCCTCAATCCAACTTCAAGTTCGCTTCAGTCGTTGTGTCCAGTTTGCCTGTTAGGTTGATGAAGTTTCTCCAGGAGGCTCCAGTATTTGAATTGGCATGATTGTAGAACAGCTTTTAGTATTGAGAAAATAGTTCCCAATTTTATTGTCTTAATTTGCTTTCACTTAATAAACACATACATATACCATGATGCCAATCTTTTCATTGAAGTTTGCTATGTCAATGGTATAACTGGAGGACTCAAATGGCTGATAAATCTTGTTGCTCATAAGGGAAGATTCTTCATTGGTCGTTTCTGTACTTTAAAAATTAGCTGATAAACAAGATTATAGTGACAGGGCTGATTTCAGTTGAACTCCTTTTTGCTTTGTTCCTTGAGGCAAACGTTGTCTTTTGACTGAAGATTTCAGTTCAGGATAATGAGAAACTCATGTACAGACGAGAAAAAGAGGTTTGCTTTGCTTACCAGCTGTTGACTATCAGTTGAGTTGCTTTTGGTTGTTGCCTTTGGTTTTGTCGTTGCATGCTCTACGGTGATGGATCCATTTCCAAGGGAACTACATTAGAACATTTTAACAGTAACATTTCTCCAAGCTTGCAAATAGTCCAGTTGGTAGCACATTTGGTTATGAATTCATTCCACTCCAATAGAGCACAAACACTCACCTATGCATTAGAAAACTTGGGAGGAAAAAAATTAAATTTAAAACATGTTGGCGGCTGTTGCTCGACATCCTATTGTCAGTGGTCTTGAGTTCAGGAATCGAGGAGCAGATGTCAAGGTTCAACTAAAAGCTTTATTAGAGTATGAAAGCCAATACTTATAGGGCACTGCAGTTTCCAAAAGCACTGAATGTACAAAAACACTTAGCTACTGTACTGTGACATAAGCAAAGCAAAAAAAAAAAAAAACCTAAAACAAATTGAACTTTTACACATAAAAAACTGGGAAAGTCAAGATACAAAGCTAAGCTTCCTACTCCAGAGTTAGACATGCCTACTTCATCTTGTTGACAGATTTCTTCCAAAACTTAAGGGTGAACGAAGACGTGTTGACTTTATGTGACATCCAAGTCCATTTCAGTATCTGTTGCGAGCCATTCCCCTATCGACTCGATTGCCACCACGGCCACCACGTGGCCCTCCACGACTTGAGCCGTACGAGTCACGAGGAGGGTAGCCTCTCTCGGCAGGGGGAGCCGGGCCCCTTTCCTGCCTGCCCATTCGCTCTCCACGGCTAGAGGGATATGGCTCACTCCGACTGCTGGGGTAACTGTCACGACTGCCATAGCCATCCCTGGAGCTGCTGCCATAGTCATCATAACGACTGCTTCCACCACCGCCACCATAGGATGGTGGGGGGCCCCGTGAAGGTGGGGCGCTGCGTGAGTTACCTGCAGGGTCAATGGTTCAGGTAATTGGCAAGACTCAATTTATACATTTTATTGCACTGTCAAGTGCTCACCTTTTGCCAATAGAATTTACTGAGACAATTTCATTAGATTGCACATTCCAATCTTTCACAAATTTGAGACTTAAAATTTAACAACATGAATATTTTTGTCGATACACAAAGCAAGTAGCAATTCTGCATGCCATTTTTGGTGTAGCCATTTTTCCTTTCAGGGTTCCAAGTGTAGAGAAGGATGAGGATTTCAGACTCGTCTTGATGTTTTTTGTTTGTTTGTTTTTAGGGTTACTCCTTGAGGGAGTGGCTTTGCTAGGCAACACATTGGACAACGGACACTTCCAAAGATTTGGGGATTCCATTTCGTGACTTACTTTTTGAGGCACAGGAGTTACTCGCCGTCATTTTTTTAAAATTACACTCCAAGGAATTTTACTGATTTAAATAATTGGAAATATATTATATGGACTCGTCTTTTGGATTTAATTTTGTTTGCAGACGAGATGCCAATAGTTAAATATTCCAAATAAAGTAAAAAATATGGAAGCTGGTTTGTTGATCAGGGAAAAAAAAAAGTTTTTCTCTTAAGATGCAAAACACTGGAGTTCCTTGTGATTGGACGAAGTGGTGGCCAGTGCCATGATTTGATTTGCGCTGCCCTTCATTGTGTTTCTTACAATTAGGTATTACTCTAACTGAGTTGTATCTTACCGTAACCATCATATGAATCTCTGTAGGAGCCACCACTTGAACGATCCATATAGCCTCTGGGTTCCCGACCACTGCCATAACCATCACGGTCACTAGAAAACATGCAATTGTTAATAATCAGGTCAAATTTTACCTCCGTTGTTGAACATTTGTACCTATCCACACTCATACTTGTATCCTCTCGTCATTGAGCCATAGTCATCGCGGGAACTGGAATTTGAATAGTCTCTGTATGAGTAGTCTCTGGGGGGCGGTCCATAGTCCCTTGAATCTCTGGAGTTATAGTCCCGATTTGAATAGCTGGAAAAGAATCGCACAGTGAGCTTTTTGCATTTGTTGACAATGAGAAAATGTTTTAGTAGGCAGTTTAGCATTAAAATAGGAAAAAAGCAAGTTTTGTCATTTATCTATCTGTTGGGGACTGTGTAGCATTTCACTTAACCAAAGTCTGAAAAAAGCGTTTGGTCGTTACTATTGCTTTAATGTTGGCTCATTTTTCAAATGCTTTTGTTGAGATGGTTGAGAAAAAAAAAAAAAA
>NC_056501.1:15157290-15197114 GCF_014905685.2 Nematolebias whitei
ATATATACACACACACACAAATATATACATACCTGTCTTTAGGATTGTAATGGTCATCTCTTGGTGATGGGTAATCATCCCTCCTGGACAACATTGAGTCTCTGCGAGGTGGACCATATGAATCCCTGTCCCTTGACATCGGGGCTAAAATATACAACAAATTAGTTAGTTAAACACTCAGTCAAATGAAGCTCATATAAGAATTTACTAGAAATGATTATAACTTGCATCAAATTTAGATTTAATTTTCCCCTACACAGAAAACTCAAAAGTATGTTTTTAATGCAGTTTACAGAGAACAATACTTACCCCTGTTCATGGGACCAGATAGGGCCGGTCTCTTCATCGGTGGACCTCCATTACGAACTGGGGGACCCCGTTTCATTGGTGGAGGGCCTCTGGACCCTTTATAGAAGGGTTCATCTGATCCTGAATCATAGTAGTCTTGACAAACAAAAATTGTCATTTAAAGCTTGCCGATTCTGGACAAATTATTTAAAACAAAAAAAGTTCACACAAGCACCATAATACTTTCAAACTCAAATTATACAATTTCAATATTTACCTCTGGATGGGGGACTCCTCATGCCTCCTCTGGAACCACGGGGACCTCTGGGTGGACCACGACTCCGAGAATACATGGGAGGACCTCGCCTGCCAGCACTTTCAAACTGAGGCTTTGTAGCTTGCTCCACTTTGATAGGCTTGCCATCAAGAGACTGAAGAGTTGCAATGTTAAGGTGATTGGTATGGTAATGCTTGCTTCAAAAGAAAATAATATGGGAATATTTTCTTTTTTTACCTTTCCATTCATTTCACGGGCTGCATCTTTTGCATCAGCAGGACTTTCAAAGGTAACAAATGCAAAACCCCTTGACTTGTTTGTTTCACGATCCTTCATCAGAAGAACTGAATATGTAAATATAAGATATCAACAGAGTTTGTTATTGAAACAATAATTTACACAAGCCAATACATTTTGCAAAGAGATAAACTTGAATTACTTCCTTCAAGAACTGGTTTAGTTTCATTCTACATTTCTTTAACAATACAAAACTGATAAAAGATAAGCCCTTCAGGAATAAATAAGATCATGGGCAAAACCATGTAGATTTAGATTTTTTTTATAATCAGTTTATGTTCTTAATATTAAATCCCAATGACAAAACTGTGCTGCAAAATAAAGTTAAGTAATAATAACTACCGGTAATAAACGCAACAAAGGAAGCTTTTAATAAGACAAAATCGAATAACTCCAGACATATCGTGCTTTACTTCCGTTTAGGAACAACGCTGATATATTAAGCATGTCTTCAAATCGTCCATCTCCAAAAACGGTGGTATTAAAATCGGTTAATTACGATATTAAAAGTGTAAAAACAATTCCCACCTTCGACAATTCTGCCATATTTGCTGAAGTACTGCTCCAAGGCCTTCTCGGTGGTCTCTGTGTTCAACCCACCGATGAAGAGCTTGCCTGGTCGGTCTGCCTCCGCCATTCTCTGCACAACAATCCGCCTGCAAAAAAAGGTTTAAGGTAAGCCACTTGGCATAAAACTAACAACAAAAATGCAATTCTATATTGTGTTTTTTTTTTATCCGTTTTAAGCACCTTACTCGCGGCGTGTCTTCGACTGTTGAATGCGCAAAATGGCGATTTTTCGCGCCAGTGATTTTTTTTTAGCTAGGCAGTTTAACGTTATCAGACTCCTACCTAATACTAAAATACCTTACTTTGCAAGCGCGAACACGCTACTTTTAGAAGGTATGAAATATAGCTACTTATATCAAGCGTATTACGCGTGTATCATGTAGCTAAATACTACCGCACCGCAATATGCCGCACGTTGGCCTTACCCTACAACGATAGAGAACAACGGTCGGTTCCTCTTCTTCGTGTGCTTCTTCTTCCGGTGAAATTTGTTGTACAAGGAGGCAAGTGTTTTACTGCCCCCTATTGGTCGTTGAAGGAAGTGCACAATTATCGCAGTTTTTTTTTTTGTTTTTGTTTGTTTGTTTGTTAATACTTTTTTGTTGTACAGTACAGTATTATTTATAGGTGTTTCCTGCAGCTTACAGTCACATGCCATATAAAGTATACTGTAATACAGAATCGTATATTGTGGTCAGCTGCTTTAGTTAAAAAAATACTATAATATTGTAAAATACATCCTGATGCATGCTCAATAATCCAGGTAGAAAAATCTAAAAAGTTAAGTCAGGTCCTCTGGATGTTAAAAAAAAAAAAAAAAACAGTAATGCATTAACGGTGTCGTTGTCTTTCATTGTTTTTCTATTTTATGCTGTATTTAAACAAAGCAATACATTTATGAATAAAATGCAGACATTGTGCTCTCCCTCCAAAAGTTTACTGCTCAGTTGAAATCTCTAAACAAATAGGTTCTTTGCTCTTTTTTCAAATATGCTTTATTGTTCATGTATCTAAGCATGTACAAATATTAATGTGTTCCATTTTTATATACAATGAACAGTAAAGAACATCATCCTCGGGGTTTAATGGAAATAAGAAAGTCCACAACTTGTAAACATTTTATGTTTACAGCATTATTTCTTGTAATAAAATTAGTATTTTCCACCCACACATGTTGTGGTATCAGTGCATTGACAGCTATATTAGTATGCTTATAAGATATAAGCATAAAGTAATGAGCTTATCTACTATTGGGTATTGAGAAACAAAGGAAATGTCAGCGTCCCCAGTCTTAGCTGATGTTCATCAGTCAGCATAAAACATCTGGGGACAGGCTCCTGTGAGTGATGTTGTCCAGGCTCCTCCAAATTTCAGCTGGGCTGTTAGCTGAGAAGCTGCTTTTCAGCTTCTCGCTGTAGCTTCTCTTAGCTGCCCTGATCTCCTTGGTCAGTTTATTTCTTGCCTGTTTATATGGGCCAGTTCCCACAGCTGTAAGCCTCTTCTTTATCTCAGATGTGAAGTGAACCATGGTTTATCGTTATTGTATAAGGTCTTGGTCTGCACATACATCCTCACAAAAACTGATGTAAGAAGTGACAGTTTCAGCAAATCTGTCCAGGTTCATGGCTGAAGATCATATCCCACTGTTAAGGATTTTCTCTCTACAAATGATCAGTATCTCTGCTGGTTGCACATCTGACTATTAGTTTCATGACTGTTGAAATGGGTATAAAATTTGCTAGAGAATTCAGATGTTTAAAGCTTTTAATACTGCATTTTTTTTCTTGAATCAGTTTCAGATTTTGACAAAACCTTCTCCTCTAGATTTTCATCTTTCTATCCAACTTCTACTGCTTATCTGTTATCAGATCGCAGAGGCAACAGGTCCAAGAGAGAAACCCAGACCTCCCTCTCCCCAGTGACACTTTTCAGCTCGTTCTGGGGGACCCCAAGGCAATCCAGTTCAATTCAATTCAGTTTATTTATATTGCGCCAAGTCACAACCAAAATTTCTAAACCAGAGAAAATACACAATCCCTCCAGGGGCTCTCCTACCTGTGGGTCGTGCCTGGAAAACCTCCAAAGGGAGGTGTCCAGTAGGCATCCTAAAAAGATGCCTGCACTTCCTCAACTGACTACTTTTGTTGCAGAGGAGCAGCGACTGCACTTCAAAGTCCCTCTGGATGAGAAAGCACCTCACCCTGTCTCTAAAGCCTGGCCACCCTGCGACGGAAGCCCATTTCGACCTCTTGTATCCGGGATCTTGTTTTATCAGGTCATAATCCAAATCTCATAACCATAGATGAGGGTTTGAGCGTAGACAGGCCAGTAAATCGAGAGCTTTGCCTTTTGACTCAGCTCTTTCTTCACCAGACTGAAGCAATTCTCTCATTACTGATGGCGAGGCCCCAATCTGTCAGTCCATCCCCTGCTCCATCCTACCATCACACATGAACAAGATGCCCAGATACTTGAAATCCTCCACTTGAGGCAAACACTCTCCCCTGACCCAGAGGGGGCATTCCACACATTTCTGCTTTGATTATACAGGGACTGGATAGCTCTTAAAAACAACCCAGACACCCCACACTCCCACAACACACCCCACAGAATACCTCAAGGGACACAGTCAAAAGCCTTCTCCAGGTCCACAAAATGCATGTAGACTGGAGAGACAAACTATGGCCGCCTTAGCAAGGGTGAAGATCTGGTCCACTGTTCCACGACCAGGACAGAAGCCACACTGCTCCTCCTGAATCTGAGGTTTGACAATTGGTCAGTCTCCCTTCCAACACCCTGCAGTAAACTTTCCGGGGAGAGCGAGGTGTGATTTCACGATTATTGGAACACACTCTCCGGTCCCCCTTTTTAAAAATGGGAACCACCACACCATTCTGCCACACCACAGGCAATGCCCTAGTCCTCCATGCAACATTGAAGAGATGTGTCAACCATGCCCCACAACATCCAGAGCCTTAAGCATCTTGGGGTGAATCTCATCCACCCCTGGCACCCTGCCACCAAAGAGCTTTTTGACTACCTGGTTGACCTCTGCCATGGTAATGGACTCATCAAGTCCCTCTAGTACAGCTTCAGATAGTTTTTTTTTTTTACCTTGTGGCTTTCACTCTGACTTCATGTGTGCATTACCTGAATTCAGATATGAAATGTAGTCTCCATTCAAGTTGATTCAATTCAATTCAATAATACTTTATTAATCCCAAAGGGAAATTATTTTGTTGTTGTAACTCGTTATCCTCATTTCATTAAGAGATGTTATAGATGCTGATGGCTGTAGACAGGAAGGATCTCTTGTAAAGGTCCATCCCACAGTGGATCCTAAGAAACTGGCTGCAGGTGCCGTCCGATCCGTCCACCCAGACTCGGCTGGCCTCTCGGTTCCCCTGAACTGTAGGACCGTTTGAATGCTGGGCAGAACTCCTCCCAGAGCGATGGCCACTCCTCCCAGCAGCCTGCCGAGCTCCTCATAGCTGTGGACAGTCAGCTGTAGGTGCTGAGGGACGATCCTGTCCTTCCGCTGTCGTGAGCTGTGTTTCCTGCTAGTTCCAGGATCTCAGTGATCAGGCACTCGAGCACAGCTGGCAGGTAGATGAGAATGCGTCCACAGAACATCCTTTTCAACTCATTTGAGAGTTGGGGCCATAGTTGAGATATTATTTGAGCTTTTGAGATGTTAATCAGCTGCTGTTGTTGTAGAAAACTGCCTTGTTGCCATGGTTACGCATCATAACAAATGTACAAAACCAAAAAAGTTTCAGTAAAAATCCTTCCGGCTGCACAGCATCTGATACCAGAGGAAACAATCATCCAAAAAATGTGATTTACATCCAGAAAAAGAGGAATTAAAGTTTCCAAAAGCAAAATCTCAGAATGAAAGTAACAGAGCTGCTCCAACATGCAGCCACCTTGAGCGGCGCAATTCTAGAACATTAGCGGCGCAATTCTAGAACATATGATGATACATGTCAAACAGTAAATGTTAAATGGAAAGTACTTATTTGGCACCTTTATATCTAATCAAGGCCCTCAGGGTGCTTACACTATGATCTGTGCCCTCATTTACCCATTCATACACACCAACCAAATTTAACAAATCATTTAAAAGAGACTAAACATTGCTTTTGGATCACATTCATACACCAATGGGACACACATCAGATGCAATAAGGGGTTCAGTCTTGCCCAGGGACACTTCAACATGCTGGTGGAATCGAACCCACAACTCTCCCATTGACGACTGCTCAAACAATTCAGCCCCTAGTATGCATCTAGTATGATGCACTAGATTTTGGTTGTCATAATGTCATAGAGACTAACCTGTAAAAATAAAGGTTGAATGAATAATCCCATACCCAAAATATTGCTTTATCGAACTTGAGAGGCGTGTTATTTAAAATAAGACTTCAATCAATAAAAGCTCTGTCGTACTTTCTAGGCCGTCATTTACTGTAAAATTAAGCTTTGTCTTTTACGATGATTACCCCCACCCCCAGTGCAGAAGGTGAAGAAAGGTGTTCTTGAAGTCACACAAGCCACGTTAAGTTCCACCGTGTCAAAAAATGACTGCAAATTAGCAGCCTGCCAAAATAAAACGTACGGCCATGTGCATGTACTGTCTGAAGATGCAATCATCAGTTTACATTAGTTCTCACGATACCATTTTATAAATATTATCCTAAAAAATACACGACGAGCGCATTTACGCAAGCAAAAAGTAAAACAATTCGAAAATCATAGCATAAAACTCACTGCATGCTTTTATTTTGAAAGTAACTATTAGTTTTCCGGTAAAAACCCTGCGACTTCCGCATAACTTGACCGAAGGCTACGTCACCGATGCTACAGAGACTGGGCCAGCTCAGTCTATGTCTTAGAGCAGTAAGATAACGCTCAGCTAACTCTACAGAGCTGGGGCGCATTTGTTTCCACTAGAAGGAACAGAATTATACTTTTAAGAAGTATACGGTATCTTCGGAGAGCCGCGTCCGCACTAAAATGAAGAGGCGCATATCAATTAGCTTCGTGCTGGTCGCTTATTATTTCTGTTCGAGCTCGGCGTTTTATCTTCCGGGTTTAGCCCCTGTGAGTTTTTGTACAGAGAAAGGTCTCGACGACTGCCAGGTATGTTTAAACGAGAAGACTCACAGTTATTAACAAGCGTAGTGCTTTTCTTTTACGGAAACTTTGAACTAATTGTTTTTATTTTATTTGTTTTTACCGTATTACAATAGTTGCTAGCTTGTCGCCCCCTAGGCCTCAACGCCACCTTGACCGGGGCAGATTCTTATTTTAATGCGGTACAAATAGTTGTTTGTTCTCGCTGTTAATAAAATAGCTAAGCAAACATGTTCATTTAATGAAATAATTTGTTCTTTTTACTCCTTTAGATCTTAAAGGTTTACTTCACTAAGCTACATTTGAGTAAAGAATGGTAACGCCTTCTTAGCATTTTTAGACTGACCTGTTGATGTCCAGGAAAGCTGTATCATCAACCCTCTGACTAAAAAAATATATATAATAATTAATTTTTGTCTTGTGTTGAAATGCATATTGATTAGGTGGGAGATATGTATATGTGTGTGCATTGTTTTTGCTGAATAAACTCCATCAACCTCTGAATGTTCATCTTGTTTACAGACAGACATTCAGCTGTTTGTTAATCGTTTGGACTCAGTGGAGTCTGTTCTACCCTATGAGTATGACGTGTAAGTTATATTTCTGCCTCTTATAACATTTTGGTTTGATATGCATGGTACATTTTCCTATATGTGCTTAACTATTTGGAATTTTGGTGAAGGTTTGACTTTTGCAAAGACGATAAGGAGAAGAGGCCATCTGAGAACCTGGGACAGGTACTGTTTGGTGAACGAATTGAGTCTTCTCCATACAAGGTAAGTGTCTGTATATTAATTAATGTGGACTGGCCTATTTCATGTTATCAGCTATCATACAAGTTTGTATAGTTCTTAAATATTTCACTTTCTTCACAGTTCCAGTTCAAAAACAATGTCAAATGTCAGGCAGTGTGCACAAACACTTACAAGAAAGGCAACAAGCTGGATGCAGCCAAGTTGGACTTTCTCAAGATGGGAATGCAGCTGAACTATCAACATCACTGGTTTGTAGTTGTCACTAATCTAATTCTTTTTTTTTTCCAGCTTTTGTGTATTTGTCTGAAATATGAAGTAAAAACAAGGCCTCAGTGCAGATTATTCATATTTAAGTTATAAAAAGATTTGTTGAGTGTAATCAAAAATACATTGTTTTAGGATCATCGACAACATGCCAGTGACATGGTGCTATGATGTTGAAGATAATCAAAAGTACTGCAACCCTGGCTTCCCCATTGGCTGCCTGGTTGCAGCTGATGGTAGAGCAAAAGATGCTTGTGTTATAAATGTAAGTTGTTAACTTTTTTTTTTTTTGCTTTAAGTGATTTTTATTCTGAAAATCTGTGCTTCAACTAGTGATACACATTGTCAGTTGCTAGAAGGAAATACTTTTTAATAATGATAAAATAAAATTTCAAAGGAAGGAATTTTGACCTTGATGGCATGGATTATTATTTTTTTTCCCAAGTTAATCAATATGCATGGGTCACATGTAAAATCTCTTCTCCTTTGGCTGGCATGTTTGAAAGGCTATTGATACCATTTATTTGTCCTGATGCATGCCCAATAATCCAGGTAGATGCATCTAACAAGGTTAAGTCAGGTCCTCTGGATGGATTCATCTTTGTTGAAACGTTTTGTCTTTTGTCCAAACGACTTCTTCAGTCTGAGTCTTCTGAGAAGTTTTTTAGATAAAAGACGAAAAGTTTCAACGAAAAGGAATCCGTTCAAAGTTCCTGACTTGACCTTGTTGGATAACATTTATTGTAATGAGCTATTTGGAACTGACCTGCTCGACTAACCAGTAGTACCAGAAGAGCAGAGTTATCATTCGCTCCTGCAGCCCTATACAGCTAAACAAGCATGTATGGATTCAGCCATGATCATGTGCTTTAACCCAAGTGCTTTTTAGTTGGGTAATATTGTTTATATGGCAATTAGTCTTGACATTAAAGTTTAAAGTTTTTGGAGGAAAGTTTACAATAAAGTTTAACACTTTTCTTTCTAAACATGGACATATCTGTTCTCAGATTATCACAGTTTTAACTTAAACTTTTGTTACAGACCTTGAAACTCCTTAGAAGTGCACCAAATGACCTTCCAGTTGTTTGCTGTGTTGCCGAAACACATCTAGTTCTTGTCTAGTTTAGTATTCATGCTTTTAATTCTCAACATTTTTTCCCTTTATTTTCCACAAAACTGTTCTAACCTGTATATTTTAAACGGGAAACAAGCAACTCTTCATTTTTTTAAACTATGAACAAGTTTTAAATGTTTTGTTTCCCCACATCTGAATGTATTCATGGCCTTCTCTGAATATCTTAATGGCCCTGACTGTTGGCCACATTGTTTTAAGCCATTTGCTGATAATAAATTTTAAAACGCTGATTAGTACAAGTAATGATGCAAATAAATCTATGAGACATGAATTCTAATCAGTTTTTTTGTGTTTTTCAGTCCGAGTTCAACAAGAGAAGCACATTTTATGTCTTCAACCATGTTGACATAAAGATCACTTACCACAGTGGAACATCAGAAGGTTGGAGTGGTGCTCGGCTGGTTGCTGCCACCCTCGAACCAAGGAGGTAAATTTTGGGTGTACTTTTTAGCATAATGGCAACATGACATGAAAAATTAATGGTGGCTTGTTCGCAACAGCATCAAACATAATGACGAGAAAAACCCAACTTGTGGAGGAGGTCCAATGGAGGTCCCAGCAGAGTTTTCTGATGACGTCAAAATCACTTACACCTACGCTGTCACTTTTGAGGTAGACCTCTAAGTTATGTGGCAAATTATTTGTTTTATGTATCTGTTAGGGAAAGTTTTTTTAATTTTAATTTGCATGTTTTTCCACAGGAAAATAATACCATCAAATGGGCCTCTAGGTGGGATTACATCCTGGTTTCCATGCCTCACACCAACATCCAGTGGTTCAGGTCTGAAATGTTTTTCATCAGAGATATACCTCCTTTAAAACGCTTGTTTGTTATTTAAACAGTTTTTTTTTTCCCCAGCATAATGAATTCTTTGGTCATTGTGCTCTTCTTGTCTGGGATGGTTGCCATGATCATGCTGAGAACTCTGCACAAAGACATTGCCAGATACAACCAGGTGGATCAGGTACAAAGCATCATTTAACCCTCTGATTCCTATGTGTATATACAAACGCCAGCCTTATTCTAAAGTGGAGGTATTAATTTCACTAAAAACTAACGACGACGGTCTGGAGCGTCCTTATTGGTGCACAATGGGAGACTTGGTTTGCAAAATGTAAATGAGTCAACAAAGCTGCATGTGGTGAAAACTATTCTAAACCAACAGCTGTAAATGAACAGCAGCTTTGCTTTTAACTCATGCTTATTGGGTTTCTTTCACTACTAGCTATGCTAATTTGAAGATATACTGAAAAACGATAAACACTTTTGAATGTCACAAAGGAAAATGTGACGCATTAGGACGATAAAATGCTTTATTAAATTCAGACCTCCAGACTGACTTTTTCCGTTCTTTACACTAGTTCGCCTAAATGTAAAATCCATGAAAACAAGCCAAAACCTTTAGAGCAAGGCTTATATTAAATGTAATGCTACATGTTCTGATATTTAGTTCTCAAATTCCTGTAATTTTAATATATTTACTCAGTATTTTTTATAGAATATCCACAAATAATGGCAACTATCACCTGTTTCATTTTAAATAAGACCTTACAGAAGAAAATTAAAACTTAAGACAGCAAAGACTCAACATTTTCAAGTTGGATCTTTGTTGTGCATTAAAATGGTATATAAAAAACAAAGAGGTGGATTTGTGGGTTTGAAATTTTCGTCCTTAAAGTCCGAACTAGAGTCTGCGACAAAGGTAAAGTGGTATGTGTAAAACGGGAGTGGCTCAGGCAACAGTGTAGCTGTCATTCAGGTCAGACTGCTACGTTGCAGTCGGATCATTGTGACCAAATGAGAACGACAGTAGCTCAACACAGATTCCTTAAAGCCAGAGACACATCCATTGTATGGAAATAGTTTGTTTTACACATCAAGGTAACTTTAGCTGCATTTGAAAACTTATTTCTGAGGCAAATTCTCTTGAATGTATTTGGACTCGTGAGTTGCAGATCTTTATTTACAGTAGGATTACTGAATTTATTGCTTCAGTGTTTTCTATTTAACTTTATCTTTAAGAAATTAGCTGGCTGCTGTTCAGCCAGTTAATCTGGATCGGACAGTTTTCATTTACACTTTAATTTCCTTTATCTGTACAGGTTAGTCTCATTGAAACAGTTATAAGCAAGAAAGACTTGTTATACAGAAATAAAACGATACAATTCATTCATTCTACCTTTATTTATACATGTTAGTCTCATTGAGCCTCCAGGACTCATTTACAAGAGAGACCTGTTTAATTAATACAATTGAATAACACAGGGACATAATGCAGACTTGTTCCTGTTTTCTACATTCGCCTTAGAATCTAGCTGTTTTTTGTTACTTTTCTTTTTTTAGCCATCCTATTTGTTAAATAAAAAATAAAAAAATCTTTATGCCTTTATATAACTGTCTATTGTTGTCGTCATTCTTTGTTGAAATCAGGTCCCTCTTGTAAATGAGTCCTCGAGGCTCATTGGGATTTACCCATCTAAATAAAGGTTGAATGAATGAAAAATACAACCAATAAAATATATTTGTATAAAATATTCAAACGACGTTTTCATGCCTAATGTTTGCCGTTGTGTTGGAAAAATTTCTATTAAACAGCTAGTTACTGATCAGATACCGAACAACCAAGACAAATGTAATGGTCTTCACTTCTTAACATTGTTTTAATATTTACGGTGCTTAAAAGGAGGATTGCAACAATTCTTTTGGTCTCTTACTCATACGAGACTCATAAAGAGATTGTCACTTCCTTCTGGTGTTAGGAAAGTTTTATAAACACAATTAAGAAAGGAAAAATAACGTTTTAAAATCAAACTGAGGTGTGTTTTTGTAAAATTGAAGTGAGGTATTGAGGGTCTGCTGCACTTGTGTGAAGCTGTGTATCCAGTGTAGTAGAAGAGTAAAAAGTATCATCAAATATGGTGACAATGACGGCCCTAACGTTCAACTATAATTGTTTTTTAATGACTTATTGTAGATTTGTAATTATTCTAAACCTCCTAGTGTATAATCAAATTTAGTCATAATTTAGAGCTTTTCACCTTGTAGTCCAAGTTTCCTGATTTATTCAAGTATTTGGCTAATGCTTTAAATTTGCAATGTTCAAAACCACCCAGCACTGTTCCCCAAGATTATCTATATTTTTACATTTCACAGGAAAACTTGATAAAGGTTCCATCGGCCAAGGAAAAATCTTCTCTACCTTATGTAAGCCTTATGACAGTCATTTCAGAGATATTTTGTTTCAAATAAATCAGGTGCTTGGGTGTGTATGGTTTTATTTTTAGCAACAAGGTGTATGTGAGCAAATTGTAAAATGTGGTGTGGATGATTTAATCTAAATTTAATTAAATTGTTAGTTTCCAAAAAAAAAGAAGCTAATTCATAAGAATTGACACGTTAGTCCACACCAAATTTTACTTTTTTTTTTTTTTTTTTTTTGGTAAAATGATTCTTGTCCTACTTTTGCTTTACTACAAGGTGTCAGATTTAAAGCAGCAGTTACTGGCTGGTGATTGGTGAACCTTTTAACTCTTGTGTTCAGATGTCAGCCATTGTGTTGATGCCCCTTTCTCCTTTTCTTTTCAGGAGGACGCACAGGAAGAGTCGGGATGGAAGCAAGTTCACGGAGATGTTTTCCGTCCACCCAGGAAGGGAATGCTGCTTTCCGTGTTCCTTGGACAGGGCACACAGATCTTTATCATGACCTTCATCACACTCTGTAAGGACTATTTTACTCCCACTAACTTTGCATTAATCTGTATTAACAGCAGGGTTAGGCACGATGTATGATTTTTATTGTAGCAAAATATGGGGACACTGGTTTTCATGAAATCCGAGAGTACCTTCTATTGTTTGCATTTGCAAAACTTGTTACTCGGGGACAACAAGGAACACAGATATCATTTTGAATTCCCAGTGGTAAATCACTGAAACGTATTCTTTCAAATAGGCAGATAACCACATTTTAAGACAAAATGTGGAACTGTATACCTGTGGGTTCAAATTTAGAGTGCAGCTGACTCCAAAATAAAATGAATCCAAGAGTGTACTTGTCAAAAGCTTCCAACAACTTGGCTCACACAGTGTTCACTGTAAAGTCACATAAAACTGATTCCTAATAAAGAAGACAAGAAGTCCGTCTGACGCCCTCTTGGGCTTTGAATGTGATAGATTGTCAGAAATGAAAGGTCGTTATTCTCTTAAGTGATATGCTTGTCCTTCACTGTCGCAATGTGACAGATTCCACATTTATGCAAAGGCGGAAATGAAATATTTCAAATTGGAAGTGAACTATGTCTTGTTGGGATTGAAGAACACAGACAAACTTTTTGGCATCCTTTCTGATTCGTCCTGACCTTGTTTCTGTAAACGTAAAGGCTTTGTGCAAAGGCAAATCTTGAGATGCAAAATCTCAAAATACGTCTCAAAACCCCTGACAGCCAAAGGGATTTTATCTACCTGCTCTAAACAATGATCAGATGTCAGTTTCCCGTTTACACTGCGTAGTGTTTTGCTTGGATATTAAATTAACCTTACTGAATTTTTTTAGGCCAAAATATTTGAATGCAAAAAAAAAAAAAAAAAAACTCATTCTTTCATTCTTCACGCCTTGTGCTGCCCTCCCCGTGTCTCTGTTGTCTGGGAAGCAGAACTTTTCCAAATGGAAATATTTCAACATGCTATGTGATCCTTAGGAGTTTTATCACTCGTTATAGTAGCTGTAAATGTTCTGTGGTATCTCACTGGACTGTGACTAGTTGTGAATGGCACACACGAGGGACTCTTCAAAAAGTCTTGTGACGTTCTCAAGGGTATTCAGTTTCAAACCCATCTCGAACCCACCTGAGTTTTGTTGCCGGTGTCACTAACTCGTCTCAAGAGTACAAGCGCTGTAGTTTGACACCTGCATGGGAGTTGGCTTAGGAGAAAACATTCAAAACCAATGTCTGAAACCCACGCCAGTGAGAATAATAATAATAATGGGTGTAAAAACAAAATAGGCTACAACTTTCTAGAACTGGTGGTTTTCAAAGCAGCCACAACAGAACATTTGCACATTTTCTTGCATTTTTGCTGCAATTTTGAGATGCTAACTAGTTTCCAAAAGTTGCAGCCCAGTGAGATACTACTTCAGACTCTAAAAATATACTGCAGACTCATAACTTGAATACAATCTTAAGTTATGGGACAGCAGCTTTAACAAACAAGTGTTTTTTATTCTAAATATACTGTAAATGTACATACAAAGATGTCTTTTTGTGAGGAGAGCACTGATGTCTCTTTGTCTACTGTAGTCCTGGCCTGTCTGGGTTTCCTGTCTCCTGCCAACAGAGGGGCTCTGATGACGTGCTCTGTGGTTCTCTGGGTCCTGCTGGGGACACCTGCTGGCTATGTGTCCGCACGTCTTTACAAAAGTAAGTGTCTATATTGTTCCTTTAAAAAAAGGGGGGGGGGGGGGTATTTGAAATATTCGTAAATAATCTCTTACCTGCAAGAAAGCCTGAAGCATTAACATGGAGAAAGTTAAACACTCAAACCAGGGGAACAAGATATGCCTTTGAAAATAACAGGATTGAAACATTTTATGCAAGTGTAGGTGAAAATTGAACATTTTCCTCAAGTCATTATGACTTTAGTTTTTAGATGGCTAAAAATGCCAGTTATCTTGGGTTTTAAATCAGAAACATTAATGATTCCTGAAACTGAGAGCCCATTGACAGTCTTGTGAGACATTACTTTTAGGTTCTTGAGCACAGGGCAGACTGTCATTATCTCTGTCATGCTGATCTCACTCGTGTCTGTTTTTTTTTTTTTTTTTTTTTTTCAGCTTTTGGAGGTGAAAAGTGGAAGACTAACGTCTTGCTGACAGCACTTCTGTGCCCAGGGTATGTTTTCTTACCACAGCGGCTTGACTATCGCTCATAATCTAATTCCACATTTCTCCTTGTCAGTCCTCAAGCCAGTCTGTAGCCTTGCACACCAGCGTTATCCTACTCTTGTTTGATCTTTGTTTATCATTGTCCTTTCGTTTTCTTCCCTAGGATTGTATTTGCAGACTTTTTCCTGATGAACCTGATCCTATGGGTTGAGGGTTCATCTGCAGCGATCCCGTTTGGCACTCTGGTGGCCATTTTGGCTATGTGGTTTGGAATCTCTGTGCCCCTCACTTTTGTTGGAGCCTACTTTGGATTCAAGAAGCCTGTGAGTTAGACCTCCTTAGATAATTATTTGTTGTGGTTGCAAAGACAAATTGTAGATGAAACACATGCACGTTTGCTGTTCTGTCACTGATTTTGTTTTTGCTGCTTTTCAGGCAATTGAGCAACCAGTACGAACAAACCAAATCCCCCGTCAAATCCCTGAGCAGTCCTTCTTCACTAAACCTATCCCTGGTATTGTAATGGGTGGGATCCTGCCCTTTGGCTGCATCTTCATCCAGCTTTTCTTTATTCTTAACAGCATTTGGTAAGTGTAAAAATGCTGTCTTATCTCTACTGGTCTTCTTTTTCCATTTTGAGTACAGTCCAGTAAAACAAATGCAGCTTTGCACTTGTTGACTCCTATTCATTAATATAACTTGTCTGTGCTTTAGGTCTCATCAGATGTACTACATGTTTGGATTCCTGTTCCTGGTCTTCATTATTCTGCTCATCACCTGCTCCGAGGCCACAATTCTGCTGTGCTACTTCCACCTATGTGCAGAGGTACGCGAATGACCACAATGGGTTTTCTTCACGACATATATTTACTATAAGGTCCCAAAATGAGATCTGTGTTCCCTTTCCATCAAGGACTACCACTGGTGGTGGCGTTCCTTCCTGACCAGCGGCTTCACAGCAGTTTATCTGTTCATCTATGCCGTGCACTACTTCTTCTCAAAGCTGCAAATTATTGGAGCGGCCAGTACCATATTGTACTTTGGATATACGATGATTATGGTCCTCATTTTCTTCCTCTTCACAGGTGAGAATTTCTTATTTTGATATAAATCTTTTTAGAGGCAGTTTAATTTCCTGTTTTGGCTTTTAGCAAAGTTCTGGACTCTTCATTAAACATATTAGCAATTGATTTTTTTTTTTTTTTTAGATGGTTGCACGGCAATCTTTTATGACCAGTGAGTAAGGTTTAGAGGCTGAAAGGAGTTCAGGTTTTATCAGTTGCTCTGTTTGTTCAGTTCAACAGCAGGAAAAAGAGGATTCAGGATCCTGTTGTTGGAATAGACAAATAACTTTTTTTTTTTTTTTTTTGATTGTCCAATATTTGTTCGCCTGCTTAGTAATAAAATCAAGTCAGGTGTTTTTCTACGTCCGTTTGAGACGTGCTGTGGTGCAGTCTGTCCTTCTGTGGACAGTTTCTTGTCTGAGCTCTAAATTCATACCCCTTTAACATAAATATATCAAACTGCACGACTGGATGTCTCATGGCTCGATGATCCCTATTGATTTCCATATCACTGGGTCAGAGGTTAAGGTTGAAAGAAGCCGTTGTAAAAACCTCGTCTGTGCTCCAACTTATTAATATTGTAAGATAGAAACATCAAGCCCTTTGTTCCCTAGATTGTCCCTATTTGTCCATCTATAAGACGGTACACAGAAACTTGACCATGTAACTCCACGTACGTTTAGGATAGAAATTGCCATCAGACAATGGCTTCACATCTGATCTTTTTATGAAGACCACTTCCACATAATAAATCTTGAAGGCACTCATAAAGACTATTACTCTGGTCATAAAATAATTTGGAAGTCACTGAGGGATAAAAATTTCTTCATATTGCAACTGGTTGCTGGAATTTTACGTTTTATGTTCTTATATTGAACTGTTTGTCAGTTTACACCATGGACAAACCCGCTCTTTTCGAAGCTCCAAAATTCACGTTTGAAACCCGTGCCTTTGTGTGAAAAGTTGTTTTTCTCTGCAAAAAGAAGCTGAGAACTTGTTTACTGAATTTTTTTTTTTATTAAAAGCTTTGTGAAAAATGCTATGCTAAAGAGCTCCAACCACACAGAGCGTCCGCCATTTTGAGAACCGGAAAAAAGGAAGGAGACAGCCCATGTCGCGTCAAGGGGTCTCCCTCCCATTTTTCTTAGAAACACGCTGCTCGCTCCCTCACTATCCATCCTTCAGTTCAAAAAGTCTTATACTGCCATCTGGTGGTCAAAAAGGTACTACACTCAAAATAAAACTAACAAACATTTCTTCATAAATTTGACAATAAGTACAAATTGTCAAATTTCAAACATTATCCTTTATCGCAATAATTTCTGAGGCAATTAATCGCCCAGCAAAATTTTACGTGACAGGCCTTCCATTTTGTTGAGGTTTGCTGCTTGAATAGTAAGAGCCAAATATTATTAGGGATTTTATTTTTGTCTCAAATCTACAGCCAACTCCAACATCAATCAATCAATCAATCAATCAAACTTTATTTATAGAGCCCTTTCCAGCAGCCAAAAGGTGCACAAAGTGCTGCACAGTACAGAAGTTAAAAACAAACAAGAATAAAAAATCAATCATAGTCAATCATCATCATGGTTGATACTTTGTGTACTTTATCTAGATTTTTTTTCTTCTTAATTCTGTTTTCTCTCTTTATTCTTTTGTTTGTCTTCAGATTGAGGAGATGTTCGTCACACCATATCACAATGATAACGTGAAAAAAACACGATACAGACACTGTTGTTTTAAATTAACAGTTTAGTGGCGCTCTTGAGCTTTGTTTGGCAGCCAGCCTAAATGAAATTCAGGACATGTGCAGAAAGGATAATAAGTACTAATGATGTGCAAATACCCACCTAGTCTGTATGTTGCACAAGAGTATTTGTCTCATCATGATGCCACACGACAACACTTTCTGGTGTAATATTGTCATGGGGAAGATAAAAATGCCACTGCACTGCTTGTAACGGCGGCAGTGTTTGACAATGTCGAGACGGAGATATAAGTAGAACGTGGATAAGATGTCAAAAGTATTCAGGGAAAAGATGATCATCCCTCCTTGCTTCTAGTTTTGAACTCATTAATCCTAATCCCTGTCATTTACCCCCAGAAAAGTTTTTATTTTGGTGTCTGTTTCTGTCGCCTCAACTCAACTTTCATCACCTCATGTTTCAGGGTTAGTGTGCGGCCCCCATTGAGCAGTGAGATAGGATTTTTTTTTTGCCAGATGAACCGATCCAGGATTTAGTCTAATCGGGCTTAAAACACAGCAGAGCTCTGGCAGACATTTTCTTTCCTTGACAAAATGAAGTTAATGCTGATGTTTCTTTGCATACTTTTGAGATTCCACTCTACACTATGCATCTCCACCCCTCATGTACACACACACATGCACACACACACATGCACACACTAAATGTTACTGAATTAATTTTAACCACAAGTGCAAAATGACTGGTTTATTCCCAGTGAATTTTCAAGCATTAAACTGGTCTTAAACAAGGCCCTGTAGATAGAGCAGGAGCTGCTTTAGGGTTTTGAACTGTACAGGGACTTAAAATAACTTGGTTTACACTATTTTTTGTAACTTATTTTTTTAATACAACAATGCAGTAGTAGTGGCACTGCTGCTTTTTGAATAGGTTGTTGTTGTGTCCAATTATGCAATTTTTAATCACACCTAAGTTCAAAAGGAATTGACTTTTTATTATTCGTGTACAAAAATTGAATATGATTAAATGTCCTTTTTGCTACTTTTGTGAAGTCAATTTCCAAGTAATATTATGGTATAAGTAAGTGTTGGATGGAAATCTGTAAATATCAAGTTGCAAGGTGAAGAAATCTTGATTTAAACATTCTTAGTTTTTATTTTAACTTTTTCTTTTTTTAAAGAAATTGAATTCAAAAGTTTTTTTTTTTTTTTGTACTTTAAAAAAAATAGTTTTTAGCTTTATGGCTTATTGTTAATAATTTGGTTGCTTTGTCTTCTGTCCTCAGGTACAATTGGCTTCTTCGCCTGCTTCTGGTTTGTAAATAAGATCTACAGTGTGGTGAAAGTGGACTAGAGGACTGAAGGAAGGACTAACTTGTGTCAGTGCTGGGCTCCTCAGTGCTGCTGTGTAATAATATTGTGGTCTGAACAGACCTAAAGTGCATCCATCACGTGATAGAAAAACCCCACTGAGCTGGGCCCATCCTCTTTCTGTGCTTTAAACCTCTGTTGCTATTCTTTTTTTTTTAATCTGAGTTTGTGTTCACTGTTTATATTTTGCGTGGCGCCTTGAAAATCAACGGGCTTCTAATGAAGTTGTCACCATGAGCGGTTTGTTTTCTGAAGTGTTTTCCTTTAAGGTTTTAAAGAAAGTAAAATATTTAGCATTTTATTTTTCTATTCTCTCATGGTTCCATGTTCCTTTTTTCCCCACTTCCTGTTCTGTGTGGAAACGAGTGTGTACATATATTGTATAGAGAGGGAGAACGTGTGAGAATGCCAATTAAAGATTGTCACCATTATCAAGTATTTTTTTTAGTTTTTGTGAATTGGCCTATATTTTGTTAATTCTCAATCTGTCATTGAAACGTAAAACATTGTATGATACATGTTCATTTTCTTGGTTGCATAGAGTAGAAGGTGCGCCGTGTACAGGAGGCACAATTGTATTATAGAGCAGCTTCAGATTGTTTCCTATTAAAGATGAACTCTACGACTTACTTGATGCGTTTTGGCCACACACACAAAAATTCCTCATTCGTAACGCATTCAACAAGTTTACTGATTTAAGCTCAACTCTTAACTATATTAAACACTGCTGTTGTTTGCTTCAGGCAGTGTGAGGTTATTTAAAGGTGATAACTTTACAAATAAAAGTAAATCACAAAGAAAACTGTCATCGTCTTTGACCTCAAACTCATTTTCCCCACGCCTATTTTTGTCTGGTGGGTAATAATGTTTTAGCTCATCTGTGTGTGTGTTGAGGATTTTTCCAAAAAAAGCTCATGGTTCGATTCCACAATTTTCTTTCCGATGCGGTGTAAAATTCAAGCTGGTGTCGCAATACCGATACTTTGTTCCAATACACCTAATGTGTTTGGTAAATTACAAAAAAGCAGTGCATTTCAAATCAAAGCTTCATAAAGAATACATCAAATTTATTTATTTTAAACTGAAGTATATTGAGGTAGTGGCCTCATTTACAATATATCTGAGCTTGTACAGACTGAGCAGCATGCCACTATGCTTAGACGCTATACGCATTTACCCAGGTCCCACCAGCCGCGTATCATTTAGACAAGATCTCAATAGTTTAGTTACTTTCCAACACGTTAATGATATTTATTGGCTGAAATGACTGAAGTATCAAAAGATTTGATTTGATCAATTCTAGATCATAAAGTACTGGTATCGATATTTTGGTATCGATCTGCACATCACTACTGAGACGCAAGGCAAAATTTAATTGCAGAGAACTCATTGGATGCACAACTGATTAACTTTTGGAGCCATCTGCATCCAAGATGGCTGCCACTTCCAACTGATTTGAAATGTAAGGATGGAAATAACTCAATTTTGGAGATACTGTGTTGATCTAAAATTTGTTGGGAGAGAGCTGAGATGCATTTTGAGCTCAAATGATTTTTGCCATAAAATATTTGGATTCAATGGCCTGTTAGCCAAATATGAACTACTGAACTAATTTTATTTTTTATACCTATAGCCAACTCGCCTTAAAAAATGTAGATTCAGACGACGTTATAAATCAGGGCTATTCAACTAAGCTGCTCAGAGGGACATAGTTACTGAAAGCCAAGAGCTCAGGGGCCACACATCTAGTAGTTATTCTCATTAAGTAAGTTTGTTTTACGATTTAAAATGTCTTATTTAGAAAGGAATCCATTGATGGGCCAAAGTGAGCCCACCTGTGCACCTGATTTGGCCCCTGGGTCGCCAGTTGATTAGCCCTGTTATCGATACAGAGCTAAAGTTTGGTGATGAGTCAAATATAAACTCCAAATGCTAATCATTGCTCGGCTATTTCTTGAAACCGTTCTTTGTATGAAATGCACACCGTCCTTGTCGTTTTTTGCCGCATACTTCATCTTACTGCAACCGTTCACGTTTATATTTGAGAGCATCCAGTTTTTATTTGGTCTAATCACATTTTTATGGTTTTGATCGTCTCAGTATTTGTACTACTGTAATAAACATGGCAACAACAGTTTTAAAAATGAGCAGAAAATAACTTTTACTATCAAATGTCATTTAATCCTTTTAGTAAAATATCACATGAACCATTGAGAAGGTCGTAGAAGAAAATAATCATTGCATGTAAAACTCATTCCAATGGATCCAATTCAAGATGGCCACCGCTGCTAATCAACATTAGTTGACATAAGAATGACTATGCCTCACATTTTTACATATATTGAGTTAATATTTGATTTAAGGTAAAGCTTTTAACACTCTTTGGCATGCAGTACTGCATGGGATTGCAGTTATTTTTTAAGGTTTGACCAAAATGGCTACAGATTTGTCATTTTTCTACATAAGATGAACTTATTTGAAACGAATGAAAGATGGGTGATGAGCTTTCCTTCTTGAAACACAATTTATTTAAAGAACTGAAATTCAAATTAGGCATAATAAGGAAGATTCATTTTGTTTTGCTGACAAATGCAGAGCACCACTTGGCATTTTAAGCCACAAAACACTTGATCTTTTCTTTAAAAAAAACCCACAATTTTAACCACTTCCTTACAAAAAGTTTAAAATGAAAGCACTCAACTCTTTTTTTTTTTTTTTTTAATATTTTAACTCATCTTAGTTGCTCTCAAGTGAGAAATCTGCCCAAACCTGAACATAAATTTAAGCCGAACACATTTTCTTCGCAGCTCCTTTTATTAAACAGAATGTATTGTTAAAACCGAAAATTGTAAATGCACAAAATATTCACAAAAATTTGTTTTTTTTTTAAGACAAAAAATGTTCCTCTTTGTGGAAATGTACAGTATTCTTCAGAGTCTGACGAGCTCGATTGTCAACTATATTTATATTTCTCTGTTGACCTGCTGAATAAACTGAGGGTTTCCACCAAAACAAGTAGGTGCTAAAGTATCCTGCAGAAAACAGAAAACTATCATAGTATCATAAGAAAGGAAATACACCAAAATCACCTCCTAGCCAGTCAGCTAAGCTCATTCTCTCTTTTTTTTTTTGTGTGTGTGTGTGAAAGGTACCAAAACATGACAAAGGATAAGCACTTTGTAAAAAATGCATCCAAACCATGGTTTAAACTCTGAACAGAATTACTCTGAGTTATCACAAGCATACGCTCTTGTATTTAGTCAATTTAAAATATGTCGAGAGGTATTTTTTACGTCTACATGTGTTCAATGGAATGTAGGAAATCAGTTATATAAGCTCGTCTGACATGCAGCCTACTTTAGATAACTGGTGCACAGAGTTCGCTGTATTTTTATCACACTTTGCTCTTGATGTTGTAGCGTTAAAAAAAGAAAAGCTGTTGTTACAGAGGCAGTAAATACCAAATATGGCACACTGAAGTAAGAGGTACAAATTATATTTTGTAAAACCAAATAAAAAGTAAAGGGAAAACCTTTTAGTTTATGTTCTAACAGGCACAGGTTTAAATTTTTTAAAGGCGCTTTCAGACTAAAATGTTACTGCGACAGGAAACACACGTACTCATAACCTCAAGACGATTGAAGAACTGCGATGGACACTACATCTTTTCCTCTACAGACAATACCCTGAGTTTAAAAGTTAAAAGTAAAGCTCATTGCACCATAGAAGTGGTTCTCAAACTTTTCAAATTTTAACCCACAAGAAACGCAGAAACAGGATATTTGGGACTTGGCACTTCAACTTTGCTGTTTACAGAAACATAGCAAAAAGCTATTTAACAGTCTCATCAACATTCAGACTAATTTCTTCATCCATTCATGTTTGTTTAGGATTTGCAACTCTGTTACAGTAAGGACAAATATGTAATTTACTGTATTTTTTGGCCTATAAATCATGTTTTTCTTGCATGACCTGCAACTTATATGCCAAAGCAACTTATTTATGGATTTTCCCCAAATTTATAAACAAATTTTTGGCTGAGACATGACTGTTTTCATTCATTCTGACTGAAAACATTGAACACTATCATTTTCAGCCACTAGATGGCACTCAAGTTGTATGGCATGCCGTTGTGTCATGTAATAAGTAAACGTGGCTATTAATGACACAGTCGGCTTGCCTTAGACGCCATCTTTGTCCAGCTCGCCTGGAGCAACTGTCAAATCAGCTTCGTTTCGATGCGCTGCCCTGGTGAAATGCAGCTAATTTCACAATTGAAGTGCATTTATTAAGTAAAAGTTCAACTGAAACACACTTTTACTATAAAGTCAAGCAAAGCAAATAATTGTTTTTATGTGATTATCTTGTTAAATTTCAAAGCAATGCACATTAAGTCCTCCCATGCACGCTCCTACTTCCGTGTATCGGCTTTTGAAATGCAGCTGATTTGACCGTCAAAGTGCTTTTATTAAGTAAAAGTTAAACTGAGACACACCTTTTCTATAATTTTGAGCAAACAATTAATTGTTTTTAAGTGTTAATCTTGTTAAATTCTTGTTAAAGTCCTCCCGTGCACGCTCCCACGGCCGCCATTTGGCAGCCACTCGATTTTTGGCACAACACCGGCCCACATTTCCAGGTTTTCAGCGATGACGCATCAGCGGTGACGCATAATAGATGCGACGTATACAGCGAATCAACGTATTTAGGGATTTTTTTCCACTTTATTAGACATATTTGGACTGATGTGACTTATAGGGCAGTGCGACGTGTATGGCGGAAAATATGGTAATTTGATTTCTGCAACTATGAAGACCACTTTCTTTGTGCTTCAAGACCCACAATGGGGTCACGACCCCAACTTTAGGAACCACCGTACTAAAGAATAGTATACCCTGTTACCACGCATGGTGCACACACAAACAATGTTTCAAAAGCGCATTTTAAATAAATACATTATTTCTTGATTTTTAAATACTAATGATAGGATTGCACACAAAACATAAAACCAACTGTACACGTTGTAACTCTTAAAACTGTATATGCTTAAAAATATGTGTGCTTATCTCTCACAGATACTTCTGTTAAATATTGTTGCTGTGGCATCAAAGTAATTTTTTGAAGATGAACTTAAGTCAACGATCATTATGTTGATAATCGAGTACTACTGGTTCCAACATCGAGATCTTTGTGTATAAATACACAGCACGACGAACTCTTCCTGTGAGACCACAAAGCTCCGGCTGCTCATGAGCTTTGTTTGCTGTGAAGAAGCTCTTTTTCCGAGCAGACGCTGGTGGAGGTGGTCTCTTTACGGCTGTCTCTTGACTTCCTCTCACATGTTGGAGAGGAGGATGTTGTGCACTCCTCCCAGGTCTGCAGAGGGAAGACTCGGGCCGTCAGACTGGGCAGGTGAGGGTGAGCACCGGCCCGCCCCTCCGTCGTTGTGAAGCAGCTCTCCACGGCCGAGCTCTGGCGGGGACGCCCCTGCTTACAGAGCAGCCCGTAGAGCAAAGCCACAAACTCTTTCCTCACGCTGCGATGCATGTATCCGTAAATGTATGGATGTAGGCAGCACTGTAAAAAGAAGAGGACAAGGGCAAGGGAGGACAACCAAGGGGGCACAGCTGCCCTGTGACTAATAGATACAGTGTTCAGAATGCTGTAAGGACCCATGCTGAAGATGTATGACGCCATGATGACAAAAACAACACGGGCGGCCTTGCAGTGGTAGTGGAAACGTCTGTGTTTGACTCGAACAGGGTGTCGCCTGGATGCATAGGGACCCTCAGGCAAACTGACCTGTAAGGACTCCTGTGGACTGATGGGCCCTTGGAAGTCCTGCGGGTGGGGCTGGGAGTAGGATTGTGTCTGTATAGGATGCACAAGAGCGTTCTGCCTCCGAGCTGCTCTGAACACCATCCAGTAACATCCGAGCATGATGAGCACAGGCAGCCAGAAAGAAAAGGTGGACACCACAGCAGAGTAGGACCAACTGGAGGACCACACTACTGTGCAGACCTTCTGATGGCGGTCAAAGTCAATCACCCCCCAGCCATAAAGAGGGGGTGTGCTCTGCAGGAAACTTAGCACCCAGGTGAAGACTATAAGGTTCGTGCCTAAGTGAGGGGTCATTCTGGTTGGATAAGACAGAGGGTGGATAATGGCCAGGTAGCGATCCACCGAGACGACTATGATGGTGTTGACGCCAGCGAATGCAAAAAGGTGCATGGGCACCACCAGAGCCTGGCACAGCCAAGCATCCAGGGGCCACACACCAGGCACAGCAGCTGCTATGGCAAAGGGCATGACTAATATGGTCTGGAGAAGGTCAGCCAAGAGGAGGTTGAGGACAAATCGGTTGGCAACATGAAGGAGCTGAGGCTTCCTCTGGAACACCAGCAGAACGACCACATTCCCAAACAGGGACAAGCACACAATCACAGATATGAGCACCACCTTCACCGTGCTGTCAGCTACGGACCAGTCTGGGTCCGGACTGCGCTCCGGACGAACACTGGTGAAATTAGTGTCCATAGCAGGCGCCTGCGAACTTGACATTGTGTACCCAGCAGGGCGTCAACACAAAGTCAGGTCAGTCCTGTGTGGATCAGGAGAGAAAAGCAACTCATTTGCTTTTTGGTTAGTTGTACTCCTTTTGTCAATGGATTCCAGAGGCAAAAACATCTGGCATCGGTTTGTAAAAAATCATTTCATCCAGCCTGACACACCATCCACAAAACGAGACATTTCCCCCCACGAGTTTAATCCACCAGAAGCTGAAACCATCAGCGCTTCTCTGTTCATGGTGATCAGTAATTAATCCCTGAAGGCTTCACCCAGTGAGCAGGCCCCTCTCTGCACGCAGCCGACATCTACAGGATGGAGACAAAACTGAATTTGGCGACAGCAGATGCCACCGCTCGAGCCGCCGCCGGCAAAGTCTCGCGGACTCCTTGAAGCTGTAATCGATGCTCTAATACCTGCGGATGATCAGAGAGGCGATCATTTGGCTGATGACGGTGCTCCCTCCTCCGCGCGGCGGCGGGCGCTCACGGCTCAGCCGAGGCTGCGCGTCTTCACCCAGCGGGGGTCTCTCCTCATCATCCAGGCGAGCAGCATCTTCTCCGCCGCTGCTCTTTTTCGGATTTCAGGGTGGATCAAGCCTTTCCTGATTTTATCAGCTTTGATGCATCGTTAAAATGTCATCTCCGAGGTGTCGAGGAAAAAAAAAAGGGACACCTGTACAGAAATCTCCCTCGCAGCTGGAGCTCGTCAGCGACACCCCCCCCCCCCCCCCTCCTCCTCCTCCCCCCCCTCCTGTTGTTACCAGTCTTTCACCCTCCTGCATGACATATTTTCGTCTGCATGGTGTTAACACAAGCCTTAACTCGGCTAAATGTGCCTGATAATAAAAATGAACACATAGGGGTGAAATATAAAAATGGATTCATCAACATATATTCTTATTCATCTATTTAGAAATGTTCATTTAGCAAATAATTATATGAGCAGTTATGCATAACCGCATAACGCAAGGAGATAGCAGGTGATATGCATTTATTCGAGTAGCCTATCGCACATCATGACCAGTTCCAGCTGTTTTGGTCAAACCTTGAAAATAATTTGTTCAATCTCATGCCACGCCCTCAGAGTATGTGTCGTGAATGACTCTCAGCTACCATCACACCAACTTTCCAGCTGAATTTCTGTAGATTTATAGAGTTACTGCCATTTTATGTGTTGATTAATTCTGATCAGCTTTGGCGACCAGTTTGAATTGGCCGATTTGAAAAAGTTATCAGTTGTAGAGCTACATTCATTGATAACTTTCTAAAAGTTTCATTTATATCTGGCCAGTGGTTCGTGATATATTTTGCTAACAGACAAACAGGGTTCACTTCAACAGTTAATGCTAAAGTTTTAAGCGAAGATCTCACGCAGTACGTAACACTTAGAGTATATGTTGCGTATGACTGAAATTTACTGCCACGACAACATTTAGCACAATATCTGCAAAATTGACTGAATTAAAGGTATTTTTTGTTCTTTACAGTCAGTTTGCTGGAGGTAGCCATCTTGAATTGGGTTTACTCCAAAAGTTAATAAGATGTGGAAGTACATCTAATGATTGTTTTGTGAAAGTTTCATAAAAAATGTATCCAGCTACTTTGTTGATAGACAAAATGTACTCCTATGGAAGATTTTTAAACAAAGGTGTTGCGTTCAGAGTATGTATTGGGGATCCGTCTCAGCTACTACCACAAAACATGGTAGGTCAGTATCTGTATAAACTGAGTGAACTCAGGACATTTTTGTTGACAGCTGTGCTTTCGGTGTACCCCGCCTCTTCCACCGGATACAGGCATCAGCGACCCTACCGGGATGCATATATAATGTCTATGGGTAAACATAATGGATGGATGATTTTGGCAGCCATTTTTTAATCGACTTGACTCTAAAACGTAATCATTTGAAGATGTACATCCAGTGATTATTTTCTGGAAGTTTTTATTAAACTTTATTCAGTGGTACAGGATATATAGGTACATGGGAAGTGGTGGTGTAGTGGTTAGAAAAGGTGGGTATGTGATTGGAAGGTCACCAGTTCAACTCCCCGGACTGACAACATCAAAATGTGGGTGGGAAAGGTCAAACAGCCAAACCTGCCTCCATCTTCATTTCCCCCACTCTGGGCCCTGAACCACCATCTGCTCCCTTGGGTGCCCTGGATGGCAGCTCTCTGCTCCACACAGAGGCAGTATGGTAGCTCGGTTGTCTGTGGTTGTGTCAGGAAGAGCATCTGGCCTAAAAACAATTGTCAAGTCTTTGTGCTATGGTGACCTCTGAAGAAGGGAGCAGCCGAAAGAAGAAGGGGAAAAAAATCACCGACAGGACATCATTTGGTTCAAAACAAATTTAGCTGCTCATTCAGTTTGGATCATCAGATACATCACTTTATGTTTCTGTTAGCCGGTTCACATGAGCACACAATAAATAAATAAATAAATAAATACACAAGATGGCTGTCATGTGCTGCCAGAAGAAATTCTAACTGACGTGATTAAGCAGTACAATATTAAAGTTTTATTCCATATACTAATTATTGCAGCTGTTCTATTTCATGGATGTGGTGAGTTGTGGTGTACCACAAGGATCATTCCTTGTGTTCCTTCTATTCTCTATTTAAATGCAAAATTAGAAACATGTTATACCTGATTCAAACTTTAGATATGATACTTAAGTCAACCATAAAGTTAAGCTTAAGACATCTACACTTTTGTTTACTTTTGCTTATAATCATGTGCGTTATACTGGTATCAGTCACAGTTTTCAGTATTGCTGCCAGCCGGTCTAAAATGCTGCAGCATATTCCTTCACAGAAATGATCACACCTTACATTTCATATTGCCACATACAGTATCTGATCCATAGGGAACTTAGTAAAGTCAAATGGTATCAACATTGTTTTGTTAGTAATGGAGTATTTTGGAAAATGGAGAACAAGACATAATTTATTTGCATAACAAGCAGATGTTTATTGTAATTTTTTTTAACCTCCGCTACAGATTAAAAAAAAAAAAAAGAAGGGAAACCTGAATAAATAAGTTAATCATTTATTCTCTGAGAAGACAAGAAAACTTTGATTATTCTTTTGACTCAGATTTAACATTTTGTATTGATGATAAAATAAGACACCTAGTTTTGATCAAATAACAAAACTTTAAAGCTCTTCTTTGAATGCTGGTGCACAATCTCATTGCGGCAATCACAAAAAAATTGCTTTAACATTTCAGCCTTTGTGACGAGAGAAAGGGGAAAAAAACGAGGATTCATTAGGATGCGCAGAAAACAAAAGCAGTTCCTCATTGTGCAATCCAATTAGTCTGTGGCTTACATGGCCTACTAATCAACACTAGTAATTAGCCATTTTATTTCAAGTCTGTGCTCCATCCGAGCTATCAAAAAGCTCTTTGATGTGACTCTCGAACACCCCGTGTTTTAGATTTAGATTGCAAATGAAATGCTGGTGACCACAAAGGGGTGTGGAGATGTTTCCCTGTTCTTTATGTTGAATGCCCTGCGGTTCAAAGGGAGACCCACTGGCCTTCTGTTTCATGGGATTATCAGACACGCTGTATGCTATATGAATGCTCACGGTGGCTTTAAGTGCTAATGCCTCTGCCTCTGCATCTGCCGCTCACTTTTACTTCCAATGTGCTAGTTGAGCACACATTGTGTAGAAAGACCAGGCATTGCAAAGTTTATTGGACGCCTCAGAAAATCTGCATTTTTAGTAATAACAACCTAAACAAATGTTTTGTGTCTTATCATTCTAAAGGATAACAATTTGTTAAAACTATAATCACTTATTTGGCTTTCTCTTCTAATGTCAAAAAAGTTAAATGTGAAGTATGTTTTTAATCTATTTTTCTTTTCCTATTTTATTTAATAACCAAAAAAATGCACACAGGGTCAGAAAAGACACAAAAAAATTGAAACATTAAATGATTTTATAGTAGTAACAGTAAAGTTACAGCTTTATTTTTCAACAGTTCTTTATTATTGATGCACCATAAAGTATGTTACTATAGAGTTGTTGATTTCATAGTGAAATTACGTTTTCATCATCATATTTCCTATTTTCATCCTGCTGTTAATATACAATGCATTGTGGGAAAATATTAGGCTACCTTTAAGCAAACTACAGTAATACTGACTACTGTATATTCCGCCATATACGTCGCACCGCCCTATAAATTGCATCATACCATACCATACCATACCAATTTATTTATATAGCACTTAAAACAGCAACAAGGCCAACCAAAGTGCTGTACAAAAGAACCATCAGTCATCAGCATCAGTCCATATTTGTCTAAAAAGTGGAAAAATCCACAAATATGTCGCTTCACCGTATACGTTGCATCTATTATGCGTCACCGCTAACGTGTCGTGTTTGATTCGCGTCACTGCTGACAACCCGGAAATGTGGGCTGGTGTTGTGCCAAAAATCAATGGGCTGCCAAATGGCAGCCGTGGGAGCGTGCACGGGAGAACTTTTACAACAATTAAACAAGATTAACACTTAAAAACAATTATTTGTTTGCTCGAAATTATAGTAAAGGTGCGCCTCAGTCTAACTTTTGCTTAATAAATGCACGTTGACGGTCAAATAAGCTGTATTTCAAAACCCGATACACAGACGTAAGCTCGTGCACGAGACGAGTCGCTGTGCAAATTTAACCAGATTAACACCTAAAAACAATTGTTTGCCCATAATTATAATAAAGGTGTGTCTCAGTCTAACTTTTGCTTAATAAATGCACTTTGACAGTCAAATCAGCTGTATTTTAAAAGTATTCGCTGCCTCGGTGCTTCCAGGAGCGCGCAGACAGGGAGGAAAAAAGAAGGAGGAACGCTGCACATTTTTTCGAAATTTAATGAGAAAAGCACCTAAAACAATTATTTGTTTGCTTGAAATTATAGCAAAGGTGTGTCTCAGTTGAACTTTTACTTAATAAAAGCACTTTAATGGTCAAATTTGCTACATTTTGCCGGGGTGGTGCAGCAAAATGAAACTGGTTTGACCGTTGCTCCAAGCAGCGAGCAGAACGAAGGTGGAAGTTTACGGCAAGCCGACTGTGTCATTAATAGCTGGTGAAAATTCTCAGTCATCCAGGACATGGTAAATTCAAAAAAGTTCAAGACTAAAATATTAAAGTATAAAGTAAAGTATAATAAATAAAGTCCAGTTGTTTTTGTCTTGAACTTTTTTGAATTTGTCATTATATCCACTTTTACCTATTACATGATGCAATGGCATGCCTTACTACTCTGCCACCATCTAGTGGCTTAAAACGGTAGTGCTCAATTTTTTTTCAGTCTGAATGAATGTAAACGGTCATATCTCAGCCAAAAATTGGTTTATACGTATGGGAAAATATCCATAAATACGTCGGCCTATAAGTTGCAGGGCATGCAAATTATGCAAAAAAACGCAACTTATACAGCGAAAAATACAGTAATCACTCCCCACCCCCCACAAAATGTTTTATATATATATATATATATATATATATATTAGTCCTCCATCTTGAGGTGAAATACTCCATAATTCAAGAAGACTATTTTCTTTTATAGCTTTTTATTTTAGCTTTATCATATTAAATCAAACTTTATATATATATTTCCTGTTATATTTGGATTCACTCAATACCACAATCCACATTGAGGTGTGTGTCATCTTCAGGAGTGGAACCACATGGGTGGCCCAGGTGATCCTTGCCACCCCTGGATCTTGACTGACCATTCCAGGTGCCTCCTCATTTGATTAACAAATCATTGCATGTGGCACTGAAAGATGCACAATTACAGTAGAAGAGAGAATATAGTTTGATAAGGGGTTATGAAAATTGTCAATATGGTAAGATCCTTAAGTCTGACTATTCTTCAAAAAGATGTAAAATGTCAAATCTTGCAGTATTTTTCTTATGGACATTTTATACTCAAACCTTGGAGGAGAAACCCTGATAAGTCCTCCCACTGCAGCACTTGTCATGGACAAACAACACAGACAGCACGGTTTTCTGAGTGGACATTTATTTTCAGTTGATGATGAAGTTGGTGGAGGAAGATCTGGTATTTCTGTTATTAAACGAAGAGAAGTGCTATTTTGTAAAGTTGTCACAAAAATGACGCCACCATTTTCAACAGATAGTTCAGGAATATGCCTCAATGCTGCCCTGCTGAAGAGCACTCCCTCCCACCTTTTACTGTCTCTATAACTTTTATTTGACTTTCTTTATAATGGAACAGTGTTGGCTGTATTTTCTCACAGCCTCGGCCAGCGTCTCCTCAGCAGACACTACTCTCAGAGATCAGCTCACTGTAGCAACTTTACACAAACAGGCACGCAAAGTTCTGCCTCATCACACAATGCTGGTCGCATACCCCGCTGAGAACTAGTTCTGACTGCGGCACAAGACGGGGTTTCAGTGGATGGTGAGAGGGAATATGCCATTTTTGTCACACACCTGTGCCAGCGAGACTCTAGCTTGAGCCTTCTCATTAACTATAAATCAGCCTTTAGGTAAAATATTTGAAAAAAAAAAAGAAGTTTCCTTTAGTGAAAAAGCCTTGGCCACACTTGTGCCACCCCTTCAATAAAAGTTTAGCTTCACCTCCAGTCTAACTCCTCTGACTGCTAACAACAGTTTTACGTCTTGAATATCTCCCTTTACTTCTTTCTTCGGGCATTTTCTTTACAAAACAAACAAACAAACAAACAACAAAAAAAAACAACAACCTTGTTTCAATGATATTTTAGCTAGCATTAACATAGCATAGCAATCAGTTCTCCTATGTAGCACATAGAAGATGATTAAATTATTAACACCATCTGGTAGTGCAGTCATGTCAAATGTTATAAAGATTTAATAAAAATAATATAAAACTGATGCTGGGATGGAAAGACTGAAAAAAACAATGTAAAAAACAAACAAGCACCTGATTGAAATTTTCATTAGTAATTAGCTAAACTGGAAACAGAACAAGATTTGCGTATGAATGAGTATTGGGGGGGTGGGGGTTGTGTGTGTGGGGGGGGACAGTGTAGGTATCAGAAAGGTTTTTATTTTTATTTTGTTGCTGCGTGTGCACATGCCAGCTGAAACATTACCATGCGAAGAAACAACGCATGTAAGCAACCATCCAGAAACATTACCGCCCTCTCTGAGCTCACGCTTATTTCAGATGGACTGAGGCGAAGTGTCACGTCCCCGATTCTTACAGAATGTTGTTAAAAGAAGAGATGATGCAATGTGGTGGTAAACATGCCCCATTCAAACTTTTCCCAAACATGTTGATGGCATTAAAAACCAAAGCTAAATCCAATCAGAAGTGAAACGCAACCACTGAGGTGGCAACATGGGGGGGTGTTCAAATGCTACAACTTTCCCCCAGGACTATTTATTGTATGTCCTGCTGTTCTTGAAGAAGTGAGAAAACTTTAAAACCAACACTTTACAATTGAACATCAAAACTTTCTGTACAGTATAAGTATCATTTCGCATGCTCTCCAAAATATTGAGTTTTGAGAATCTGATTTCATTAACATATATTCAGCTTTTCATTACTCAACGCCAAACGAAGCATGTGGACAATAATCTCCCTCTGAAAGTGTGTGTGTGTGTGTGTACATCTGCAACTGATTAAAACTTTTGGAGTGAATGTGATTCAAGATGTCTGTCACAAGCAATTTTGGCAAAAACACACACAAAATGTCTACAATTCAGTTAATTCTGCAGATATTGAGCCAAGACTACATGTGGTAGTGGGTGAGAGTCATTCACAACACATGCTTTAAGCGCTAAACAATCTGTGACACTTTTGATCCAAACTTTAGCCTTTCCTGTTGGAGTCAGCTCTGATTGTGTTAGAAAAGTACGGTAGCACATGAGAATACGTAATATATTCAAGGTTTGACCAAAATGATTATAGCATTGTCATTTTTCAGCATAAACCCATTCCAATCCATTTTATGCTGCTTATCCGGGGTCGGGTCGTGGGGGTAGCAGCCTAAATAGTCCCTCCAGCGTGTCCTGGGTCTTCCTCTGGGTCTCCTCTCGGTGGGACGTGTCTGGAACACGTCACCAGGGAGGCGTCCAGGAGGCATCCTAACCAGATGCCCGAGCCACCTCAACTGGCTCCTCTCGATGTGGAGAAGCAGCGGCTCTACTCTGAGTCCCTCCCGGATGACCGAGTTTCTCACCCTGTCTCTAAGGGAGAGCCCAGACACCCTGCGGAGAAAACTCATTTTGGCCGCTTGTATCCGTGATCTCGTTCTTTCGGTCACAACCGTAGACCATAGAGGGCCACCTGCATCATGAAGGACCCCACTCACCCAGTACACACACTTTTTGCTCTACTCCCCTCAGGAAGGAGGTTGAGGAGCATTAAGTGTAGAACCACTAGACTGAGGAACAGCTTCTACCCTGAAGCTGCTAGACTCATGAATCTCTAATCAGAATAATGTGAAAAAAAAATCACATCATGTTGCTGCTGATCTGTTTCATGTTGCTGCTGATCTGTTTCAATGTCGATGTGTTCATGCGTGCTCATCTGCTCACACAGACTCATGTTCATGTTTGTGCTGATGTTCGACATAATGTTTTTATGTTATGAGTGCTTAGTGTATATTTAGTTGATGTTTTTCTTAGTTCATATCTTAGGTTATTACTGTTTTTCTTTTACATTTTATTGTTGGATGTAACTGGGACCCTGTGTACATAATTTCGTTCCACCACATGTACCACATGAGGTGTGAATGACAATAAAAAAGCTCTGACTCTGACTCTGACACAATGACAACACTCGAACAGTGCACAATTGTAAATTTTCACAAATCTAAACTCAACTGCGCGCATGATGTCATAACATTGAACTGGCGTTGCTGGCATCCTTGTCACTGATTGTCATACAAAACAACACCTTTTATATACATATACATGTAAATATATATAAAAAAAAAAATTATATCATTGAGTTATTTTTATGGAATGTCCGATATTTAACTTTATCACTAATATTGGCCGATACCGATATCATGCCGATAATATCGTGAACCCCTAATTAGAACAGCCACATAGCTTTAATTTACAATTAATGCTTAAAATACCTTTTACATTTTTACATGTTGGCTTTAAACTTCTGCTAAGTTCCTGGCAAGAACCAATGCAGACATGTTCTTATTTTTAGTATTTTACACCGCCTTACATTCTAGCTGTTTTTTTGTTATTGCTATTTTAATTATCCTTTTTAATTACCATTTTATTTTTCACTTGTTAAAAAAAGTAAATTCATACGCATCCTTTATGATTGTCTATTGTTGTCGTTGTCCACTGTTGTCATCACTTTTTGTTAAAATGCAGGTCTCTCTTATAAATGAATCCCCGAGGCTCAGTGGGATTAACCTGTATAAATAAAGGTTGAATGAACATTCATTTTTGTGCAGTTTTGCAAAATAACAAAGACTAAATGATTAAAGTGTCATGAAGTATTAAAAATGATTCCATAGTATTTGATTAAAATCGTCATGAGCCTTCTGTTAGGATGATGACATAATGAAGAACATGTATTTATCTTTTTTTTTGTGCCTCCAATTACTTTTCTATCCCTTTTTTTTTTCAAAAACCTTTTTTTCTTACATTTTGAAAAGCCCAAGACTCCACAAGACAAGATGTCAAGCAATCGTTGGTGCACACAGCTTCTTTCATTATTTAAATAAAATGCACTTTTCAGGTTTTGCACTCTTTTCTGTCTTTTTGTGTTTATTATTCCACTATTTAATAAAAAAAGAATAAAAATTAAAATGACTGTTAGAATTAGAATCAGGTATTTGTTGTTGGATGCGGATTTCAATAAACAAGCTATTACAAGAACATGTTATACATATATATATATATATATATATATATATATATATATATATATATATATATATATATATATATATATATATATATATATATGTATATATATATGTATATATGTGTGTGTATTGTCATGTGAACAGTTAGAAATGAAAAAGGTTCCTTGTCTCAGTAATCTGAACATTTTTCTCAATTTGATACAGTGATATGTGAGAGCATCAGTACTTTTTTGATGTCACTTCATAAAGTTCTGTTCATTTTTACAATATAAACTAATCTTTAAATGCCACAAGAGTTTGTTCAAGACAATGTAAGAAAAAGTTTGGGGTCTTCAGAAATTCATCACAGACGTCCCAATGTATTAGGCCTAAAGGAATCTGTGTCACCTGCCTCCTTTAATGTCAAACTTTTAAAGTGAGATCATTTTATGATGAGAAATGACAGATGTGCAGCTGTTTAGGCCAATCCTTAAAAATGATGTAATGCACATTTTCATTCGATATCATGACATCACGAGCAGAATGTGCTGTGAACGTGTCTCGCCTGCAAACATATCAAATATTTGCTCAAAATTTGTAACATTGAGTCACGGCCTATCTTGTGTTCACTCATGTTTATAAGCTGCTCCAGTCATATAAACTGGATTGTTTACAAAAAATAAAGATGATTACTTTCATTAAAATCCATCCAGTTTGAAATATTTTGCTGATAAACAAACAATGTTTGACTCCAACAGTCATCGTTAAAGTTTTAATCAAAGATCTAACGAAAAACACTTATCCCTTGGCATATGTGCAGTGACTCATATATCTCACCGCCATGCTGACAATAGCTGTAAAATTCATTATAGCTATTTTTGTGTTTTCATCTGGCGGCCATCTTGAATTAGTGCGCCAAAAGTTAATTTTAGAAGGACAGCCAGTGATTATTTCTAAAAATGTCATTAAATTGGGCATAGAAAGCCTTTAAAGTGTTCAGCATGAACCCATGTTAAGGAGGATGGGTGGTGGGGGGACACCCTTAACCTGCACACATCCAAACAAGAAAAAGTGTGGACGTTGTGGTCAGCTGCAGAAAGAGTAAACAGATGACAAACAGATTGAGAGCAACCATCACAGCGCCGCTCTCCACACACAGCCTTTCATTTTACTGCACAATACCAGTTGTCTCCGAAGCCCAAACAGTTTAGAAGTAATTACTAGTGTTTTCCCCAGAAGGTGATTACTTTGCCACACTTGGCAGCCATTGTCACCAGCCTTGCACCGCACTCATCAGTCCCACAAAGGGGGAGAAGTGCTCGATTGATGATGAGCCTTCTGTGGCTTTGGGAGAATTTAAAAGTACTTGTATGAGGCTCTTTCAGGAGATTAACTTGCAATAAGGGCTACCTGCCATGGACACATTCCCTGTATTCATGGCGCTGGCACAAAGACTTTTTAAGAGGGGCACAGCTGCATGAAAGCAACTGGTGAATGGGGATAATAGTCACAAAAGACAACAAACCTCAAGTGCAAAGAAATAAAGTGTTTTTAAGATTGGGGGGTTGTCCATTCAACACTGGACCATTCCTTCTTTTGACCATTGAGGATCCGGCCACTCCACCACCCAAAGCCTCAATCTAATTATTTTAGGACAAGACATGTTATGGTGCAAAGTGGCAATAAGAGAGTGCTCCGGACCAAAGTGCGCTTTAATTCATTCTCTCTATTTGACAGATTCCCCTTCAAATGGACGTCACACACCAGTTGACTGGCACAATCAGGGGGCTTCTGGCAAGAACCCGGGCCCCTTTTTGGCGGTGGTCGGCAAAACATAAACCGCACACACTTGACGATATTAGTAAATGTACGAACGGATGTGAGCAAACGTGTTATCCACTTGTGTGTTTTGCAGAAGAACACAAGAAGATAAACCAAGCAAGAGAGCTTCAGGTTGATTTTATTTAATTTTTCGGGGGTCTGTAAATTGTGGAAATCTTCAAAGGCAGATTAGACCGCAGCCACGGGGGCCCAGGCCTGATTCCATTCATTAAGCAGAGAGAGAGAGAGACTGCATGAGTCCTTGCTTGCCTAAATGTGAAAATTGCTCATGCCATTATTTCAGATGAGAAAGTGGGAACTGAATGGATTTGCTTTAATATAACAGACATGGGATACCACATACAGAGAAACAGAGGGGGGGCCAGACTTCTTTGCTTTTGCTCACACAGTGGAAAGGCCCTGACAGGTGTGCTTTTGTATGCGTATGTCTATGTAAGAGTGAGGCAGATTGTGTGTGTGTGTGTTTGAACGTGCGTTTGCAGACGTGAATACGCAGACATAAGGTGTGTGTGTGCCCGGGTTTGTGGGTGTGTTAAGCTTTTACCACGTTGTGCCGCCATACCCTGGTGAATAGAGGGGCCTTCTCACTTCTCCTCGGTCTGGTCGTATAGAAGGCCAGAATTCAGTGGTGACCTCCACGAGGCTCAGACTAACTGACTCTGGGATGGAGAAGGGAGGAAACGAGAGCGTGTGTAGAGATATTTTACTGCTAGCTGATGGAGAAAAAAATTAAAAAGTTTGACTACCAATTTGGCGATTTCTCTTCCTGGAATTCACCAAAGAACATCATCTGAAATCTGGTAAGAAAAATTAAATCACCTACTGTCTCATTCAGATTTAAACTCTCAAAATTAAAATGTATTCTGTGTTTTAAATGGTTTATTTGATTACAGTTTTAGCTTTTTCATTGTGTTTTCTGTGCTGTGGATGTTTTTATGACATCTTATGGCAACTTGAAAACGGAAGTAGCTTCGGTTTTGACATTAATGCCGGAGTCAATGAGTTGAGTGGCATTCAAGGGTCAGAGGTCATTTCAGCTAATTGATTATCAGTGAGTAATCCTACAACTCTGAATAACCTCATTGTTGAAACTTCTGTAAAAAGCTGTATATTTACCTTTGTTTTTTTTATATATAACATGTTTGTTCAGCAAGAAAATATTTCTGATCAAACATTTCTGTCTGTACTCTAATTGGAGATGGTTGCAGTTTCAAGTTTGACCACTAGATGTCAGAATTTGACTGATAACGATGGTCTTCTGCCCACCTCCCCTTCCACTGGCACCTGAGGGGTAAACTTGTAAGTAGCCTACACATGGTGTGACAGCTTCCCCAGGAAGCTCGGGTGACATTTGCCTCACTTAATGACACAAGCTAATTAATCATTAGCTGTCCCAGAGGTATTGCTGTTAGAGAGGCTTTGTCGTGCCTCTCCCCAGCAGGGGGTCCCAGCCTCAACATGTTATGTATGCATAACTGCCTCATCCCACGCTGCAACATCTTAATTCTCACCCGTTTAGCTAGTTTGACTGAACTACACTCGTTCTTTTACAGCCCTTCATCTTGGATGAAGAGTAATTTGCTGGGAGATCACCTCCATTTTTGCTCAGCCTGTTGCATGGCCCATAGGGCCGTAGCAGCTCCTGCTTAAGGTGGAGCTGGGTTTGGGATTGTCATCTGTACTGGTTTTTATTGATGGTTGGTTGAGCAGACTAAAATATTGCGGCTGAGACTTGCTGCATCTGTAGTGTTAACCGGATCACTTTCATGTATCAAGTGCATCCATAAAACTAATATTCTCTTTCGTTTAATGCGTTCTTCTATAGGTGCTTGTAGAGCTTCAGTTTAAAAGCCAAAGGAAAAAAACAACAATCTCCATCTGATCCATTGTTCAGTTTTATTAGTAAATCTTACATCACAAACAAAAAAACGATTGAATCCACCGAAATTCAGCGTTGTCCAGCGAGAACGTGTGAAAATTTGTAACGAGATAAGAAAGGAATAAAGTCTGCCCTCTGCACATGTTTGTGCCCCTTCAGCATCATTACCGCCCCCACCTACTGGGTCCGAGCCTGGCTTTGGACACACCAAGCCTGTTTGGCACGTTGCAGGGTGCACCAGGTGATTCATGCAGGTTTCTGTTTCGCCCATCCGAAAGGAGAGTGGATTGGCGCATATGTGCACGAGGCCATTGGGGGCACGTGCTGATGAGGGCCCGGACGGCAGGAGGTCTTTGAAAAATGTTAGAGGTTTTGGGATGAGACTCAGAGTCCCCTTGAGACACCATGATCCCTGACACCTGCTTGCTGACCGTTGTGCTTTGTTCTATGACCTGAGAATGGTCCATACATGTGGGGAGATACTGATCCCAAAGTTTCACTAGAATCCAGTTTGTATTGGTACTCCACCAAACTACTGGTGCATGAGTTACATTTAACATTTACCATCTAATATCAAGCAATAATTGCATTTCAAAAATGGGCAAATTAACATATGTTTTATTTAACCATAAAAGTGTGTAAATTAGATTTTACTGATTCTTGTGGACCATTGTCATCTGAAAGCGGGCCACCGTGTAATTGTGTGTGGGCTGATTTGTCTGTCAGTTAGCACAATATCTGACTATCTAGTGCAGGGCTATTCAGCTAAACTGCTCAGGGGCCACAGTTACTGAAAGCCAACAGCTCAGGGGCCGGACATCCAGCAATTAGTCATTAAGTAAATAAATCAAATATTGCACTGATCTATTACTTTTTAAATTGTTTATTTTGTTGCATGGAATCATAAATGCAATAAACAGAACCCAAACTAAACCCAGAACTGTATAT
>NC_056501.1:15212114-15254742 GCF_014905685.2 Nematolebias whitei
ATATATATATGGAAACACCAAAAGATACCAGTTTGACTAAAAGGTTAGTATTTTAGCACAAGATGAATACCAAAAACAAGCTACAAATAAACAAAAACTTGTCAGGCAGACCATGAACAACTTTGCTGGAATTTTCAAAAACTATTTCTAAAAACCTGAATTTAATATATTTTCTGTAGTTTTTAAACTTCTTTGTCACCCGCAACTTGTCCACTTTACGTATCTTTTTATGCTCACTGCATAATATGCTGTCATGTTCTGGTGAAGATGTGCAGTCATCCAGGATATTGTAATGCCAAATAAACAAAGGCGTAAATAAATAAATAAAAAAATGGACCTATTTTCCGTAAGATGTTTTGCTTCCCCTCTGAGAGACTTTTTTTGATACAATTTGGTAGAAGGAGTGGACAGAGACTGGGTAACAAAAAAAAGCCTCAATGAAACAAACACAAAAAAAACATTTGAAGCTCTATAGCAATTAGAGAAGATTGACCAGGACTACTTAAAAAAGACAAAAAGTCTGAAAGAAATATGTGATGTTTAAAACGTTTGCACTCTAAACGAGCTTTGTGATTTTTCATTTACATTTCAACATGTTAAGAGACACGCTGAAAGAAGAAAGTAATTTAATAAAATAACTCCCATCTTCAGGTAAAAGCAGCTGTTCCCAGACAGATGGGATGATGGACGGGTGTTAACCAGGCTGTTTGTGAACGTCCAGCCTTTCACGAGGTATATAGGACATAAAGTAAACTGCACAAAGCTTCAAACATGCACTGTCAAAAGTTAATGTCAGATTAGTTTAATTCCTGCTGCCAGCTCATACTCCTGGTTGTTGCCTTTACTTAGAGTCAACGCTTTCCTAAAAGAGTTAAAATGAGCACATTTTGGTTTGGTTTCACAATGCTGATATTAAATAATACATCTCATTTGTTATCAGTATGAATGCAAGTACCTGTTATTTACAAGTATTTCTTAATGGACTCTATGACATCTCTTGGCACCACCATCTTTTCAAATCAGTGTAGCTAATGAGGAAAGCTAGGTTAAATGTCATATACAAGAAAGCAGTTGTAAGTGCCTCTGCAATGTGAACGAAGCTCTACAAAGAGCTACAACTGTACACATCTGGCACGTGTGTGGAGCAGCCTGCTGGTGAATATAACTCACACCGCTGCTGCCTGCCTGTCTGCAGTGATAGCTTCATTATTCATGGTTGCGTGTAGACAGCAGTGCTTAATCTCTGGGTTAAAGGGAGCTCCCTGTGACTCTGGAGGTAAATGCCTCTGCACGGTCAGCCTGTTAGTCGAGGAGCGGGAATCCACCAGAAGGAGGGGCCAGCGGCTAAAGAAGGCAACAGCAGCTAAACAGACGCATCCTGTTGTAGCATTTGGTGGACAGTGTGAGGCCAGGGGTAATTAGCCAGACTTAGACGCGTGAGAGGAGACGTATATTCTTGGTGGTGAAAAGATCGTGGCAGGGGGTCTTTTGCTGTTCGACAGGTGCAGCGTGAGAAAGGCGTTAGGAGAATCGAAACCAGAGCTGAGGCCAAATGACCGTTCTGGCTACTGGGGGTCAGGCCCTCGCTTTCACCCTTTTAAATTCTCCAAAGCACAGCCGAAGTTTTCTTCCTGTACCAATGAAGCACACTCGACTCAATGGTCTTGAATAAGAAGTTTAAATCAGATCAGTTAACACAGTGAATGCTGATTTTTGCAATTATCATCCAAGGTTTGACCAAATTACTATATTATTGACATTTCTTAACATAAGATTAAAAACATTTGGTACCACTTTACAATAAGGCTCCCCTCATGGATAATAAATAGTTTATAGATGCATTAATAATTCCTCTATAAACACTTTATAGATCCTTAATAACTGCTTATTATGCATTAATTAAGGCTGACAGAGACAAAACTGACCAGTTTCATGAACCATATCTGCCACCTATATATTTCAGTTGTTATATTAAACATTTCAGACCAAGTTACTACCCTGTGAGCACAATAAGCATTTGAAAACCTAATTTTTTTTTTTTAGGATATAATATTAGTTGTAGATTCTTATAATTAATCAGGTTTGATAATTAATCAGGTGTAATCAGGTCTCGCTTGTAAATGAGTCCCCGGGGCTCAATGGGACTAAATTGTATAAATAAAGCCTGAACGAATGAATAATGCAGCGATAAAGTACAATAATATATCCTGAAAAAAAAATTAGTTTAACAAATGCTTATTGTGCTTACAAGGTAGTAACTTAGTCTGAAATGTTTAATATAACAACTCTAGATGAAACATATAAGTGAACAGATTTGGCTCACTATTTGGCAAGAAACTGGCCAGTTTTGTCTCTCTGTCACCCTTAATTAATGCATAATAAGCAGTTATTAAGAGGAATTAATAATGCATCTGTAAACTATTTATTATGGGGAGCCTTATTGTAAAATGATACCAAAATTTTAAATACTGGCATGAATTTTAGACCTTTAACTGTTCGTAAATCTTTATCTGTGTCCTGGAAGTATATTAGATAGTTTATGGTGTGTTAGACAGTGATGTGAAGATCATAAGAGAATATTTAGAGTTTCAGTAATCACCTGCCTTTTTTTATCTGGCTTGCACGTGAAGAAACTGGGAACACTTTTTAGGTAAACACCCATGTGTCCATTAGTATTATGCAACACTCCTAGAGGGACTTTGATCATACGACCGCAAAGGCAATGCTAAAAAAATTAAAACTAAAGGAAAACCTTACCATGATATGCTTTGGCATGTTTTGATGCCAAGAGTCTGCTCTTCAGCTAAGCTGAGGAGTAATCTTGAGTGGATCTGTACTGTAAAAAAGGGGAACACACGGTTCATTGTGTCGGCCGTCAGATGGAAGAAAAGGCAGCGGCGCTCTCCGTGTCGTGTTTTTTCTCGCTTCCTGCCTGTAATGCTTGAACTCCATAATCCTGGTTACAGCCATTACAAATCCTGCTGCCTTGACTTTAGACCCCAGACAGGAGACAGGCTCTGCAACTTGGTTTCATTTAGCATTCCTCTGAGCTTTACGGGCAGGTGTTTAACATTACTGGCAGGATATTTATTGGCAACTTTAAAGGCAACTCTTTTTGCTTACCTCTCAATTAGGTACACACAAATACAATGCGTGCACTGTTTGTGCATGCGCCCACACATAGAAATTACCGCCGCTGAGCATGAAAACAGAATAGGATGCTCCATTTTGAATGAGTATTGTATCTTTATTCAGCTCTGTTATCCAAAGTGTACATCCACCTCCGATACGTGCACCCTCCCTTCCGCCTCCACCTATTCTGCCAGGTCAGAGTATGATGTAGGGTTTAGAGTTGGGAGACATAATGGGATGTGTGGCCTGTAATTACTGAATCTTAGTGGGGCCAGTGGCTGTGATGTGCAGCTCTCAATTCAAGGTTGTTACAGCTGGTTTTCTAACACTGCTGCCCTCCGCTGCTTGATTACTGGCAGACTTGGTGAGCGATGTCAAGTGGCAGGCTGGGAAATGTGAAATCCCAGATAAAGCACACAGCCCTGAAAGCCATGAAGCTCTCGTAATGAGGGAAGTGATGGAGTTTGGGGTTTGGGCACGCTTAGCAGGCAAGAGTTAGTCTTCCAGCCTGTCTGAGAAAGAGAAGAGAGGTGAAGGTGTTTGTATAGTTGACTTTTCTAATCCTGGATTTGGAGGGATCTGTCGCACTCTAACAATGTTAAAGTGGTGGGTAGGTCAGCACAGCTTTAGAAATGCATGACTTAAATCCTCCAGGGTCGTCTTGAGACATAAATCATAAATCAAGAGCACATCCTGCCGGCTCTTCTCATGTTTCCCAGGGTTAGTTCCTTTGAAAGTAATCGTGAACCCCTTTGTAATGTGGCTACTTCAAGAGGAGGCAAAATCGTCCCTGATATTAATGGCTGCAGCCTGATTTTGAACAATACAGGAGCCGCTGTAGCAGTTAAATGCATTCCTAGTTTTGTGGAGGCCATTATTCCTGCTTTTTAATCACCCTTTTGGCTTTTATAACCTCCCCGAGCCTTAGTGTGTGGCTGAGGGGACCATGTGTAGGTGGAGAACTGGGCTTGCATTTACTAAACTGCCAAAAAGTCTTTTTTTTTTTTTTTTTTACTACAGTGTTGATTAAAAGCAAATATTCTCATACAATCTAACAGCTAAATATACGACTGGAAACTATTTCTCATATTTCTTCTCATTGAAACATGTAGCAGAAATAGTAAATCAAAGATTCTCTCAGAGTAAAAGCTGCTTATTTGTTCTGCTTTTATGTTACCACTCAACAAAAGAGCACTTGTTTGGTTTTGAATAGCTAATTTGAAGTCCCACTCGTTTATTTATTGTTTTGTATTTTCTTGTATCAGGGCTGACAAAATGAAAGCACAAACAAACAAATAAATCTTTAAAAAACAAGTATCTTGTAAGCATTTTCTCTATTGTCTGCATTTCACAACTTTTAAATCACCCTGCAATGCTTTGGAGCAGAATTGTGTTTTAATTTTTGCCAATTTTAAAAACATTTCCAAGTAAGTTATTTTTTTGTGTGTGTAATTATTATTTTTTTTTATTAATGACAGCAGTTTATTTGTTAAAAAAAAAGCAAAATACACTTCTCAGAGTAATTTACATTAATTTCAGTAGTTGAAGAAAATGATTTTAATTTGTTGACACATTTCACTTTCTTTAGCTCAATATATATTTTTTTCCACTTCAATTTATTTTATGCAGTACCGTATTTTTCAGCCTATAAGATGCACTGGATTATAAGGTGCATGAAGCGAAACTAAACCATTTTGACAAATTCTTGAGCGCTGTGTACCATAAAATCAGTTCGAGGTCAGTAAGCACAACCAGAATTAATACATAAGGCGTATTATAAGGCTCACTGTTGATTTTTGAGAACATTAAAGGATTTTATGTGTGCCTTATAGTCCGAAAAATATGGTATATCAGTTCAATATACAAAAAAAAAAGTGCTTTACCAAAAAGATGAATGTTAAACTGTGTACGACCTATGTTAATCTCCCGCCACTAAAAAGTTGTTGCCCATGTTTATATGTATGTTTGTGCGTTTGTATTTTGGAAAAATAGCTCAGGATTGAGCTATTTTGAAAAAGCAACTAGCAAAAAGTAGCTAACCCATTTTAGAGCCAATCCAAGCCAAGAAGGTCACCACGGAACAACTGACTGGACAAAACAAATATTAAGTCAGTTCATTTTAGGACTATTATACTAAGATATGTTGTGGTTGTAGCTGACAGTCATTTACAACACGTACTCAGTGCTACTTGTTGAGCCTAAAACTATAGAATTAACTCTTCGACTTGTTCATCCATCAGTAAAATATCCCACAAGCCACTGCACAAATGTCAATAGGACTTCCAGATTGTAGTCGTTCGATTTGGAGATAGTTTTACTCAAGATGGCTGCCATAGCTATATATGGTATATATAAGCCATCATAAACATAGATTTTAGTCAGTTAATTTGACAGATGTGAAGATAACGTTTGATGTGGCGGTATAGAGTCATTCACAACAGATGCTCTGAGTGACAGCTTGCACATCGCACATGACATTTTTTTCTAAGTTTGACCAAAACAACTCATAAGACGATCTTAGTTTAAAACTCTGGCATGAAAGATGGTGACGTGCATGACTTTATTGTGTGAATGCTTCGGAAGCGTTATGATTCATTTTTCTTCCGTATGATTTTTGACACGATTCTCTTCCTGCAGTTTTCTAACTATTTCAACAAATCATAAATCAAAACATTGAGCTCTTTCAGGACAATCCTGCTATGACTTTTGGTATTGGTGCAACTTTAGCTTTTTGAAATATTTAGCCTTTTCTGCTATAATTTCTCTCGAAGAAAATGATAGGAGCCCATTTTCCATCTTTCACATCTTTAGATCTGTTTACAACCTTTTACTGCTCCTTTCACATTTTGTTCTGGTTCAGCTTCTTTCAGCTTCCTTGTGCAATTTTTTAAAAATTCATCTGCTTTGTGCTCCTTTCAGATTATTTCTGCTAACTACAACATTTTTGTGCTTTTTCTAACGTCTTTCTGCTAATTTCTGCTTGTTCTGGTCCTTTCAGCTGATTTCTACAAGTGTCAGCTTGTTCTTCTATTCAAGCTACTATATAGCTACTCTTTTGAACTTTTTTTTAGCTAATTCAACATTTTTTGCACTAATTTCAACATTTTTCCTGCCTAATTCAGCAAAAAAATGTGCTCTCCACTTCTTTCTGCTATTTTAGCTATGTTTCAGCAATTTTTAGCTAATTTCAGCTGTTCTCAGATAAATTCAAGTTTTTTTGTGGAAACCTGCCACGTTCAGCCTAATTAACTTATTTCTGCCAATTTCAGCTCCTTTCAGTTTTTTTCTGCTAGTTTCAGCTTTTCTGCTACTATTTAGGTGTTTATGCTATTTTTAGCTTTTTCAGCCAATTTCACATTTTTTAGCTCATTTCAGCTATTTCCGTTTCCTTCTGGTAGTTTAAACATCTTTCTGCCTTTTCAGTTTTCCGCTATTGCTTTTGCTAATTTAATCTTTTTTTAAAGCTAATTTCATAATTTTTTGTGCTCATTTCTGCTGATTTAAACCTAATTCAGCAAATGTATGTTCTTTCTGCTTTCTTCCCTTTTCAGCTAAAATTCAGCATGTTTTTTTTTTAGCCAATTTCAGCAGTTTTTTTTTAGCAAGTTCTTCAATAAGCATTCACACTGCATTTTTGCAGAAAATGCAAGTTCTCTCGTTATATTACCGTACTTTTAAGTATAAGATGGACCAGTCTGACACTGGGTTTGGCATTTTGAGAAAACTGGTTTGCCGTAATCTATAGCAGAAAAATATATTAGCAGATTTAGGGGATTTTGAAAATTTAATTTCTGTTTAGAAATACACATTGGCTGCAGCATTTTCAACTTTATATTTGACTGAATGAGCAGTTTGTAACAGCCTGCAGGAGTGGAGAAACAAACACGGAGGTGGAACGAAGCTGATTTGACTGTTTCTGTATTTCCATGCGTCCCCTCTCATTACCTGCTCCGGGTCTGTGCAGCTGAAGGAGACGTGGAGAGGTGTGATTAAGCCGAAGAGATTTGTTGTCGCTGAGCTGTTACTCTGAGTGCTTCCTTTGCTTTGCTTAGCTCGTAGCCAACAGTCTGTTCAAATGAGCCAGCCTTTAGTCTCAGGCTGACAGGATGTGTGAAGTGTCTTGTCTTGCTGATGGTTTACTGAAACACCTGGGTGCTCAGGCACCAAACAGACTCTGCGATGGTTGACGCACTGTCAGGCCGGGCTTGATGACATAATTTACGCAGGTCACAGTGAGCTTGGTGGGAATGAACGGTGCGTGGAGTCATCACTTGTTTACCCTGCTCCTGATGGCCCCCTGCCAGCAGCTACAGCAATTATCACCTTGAAGGAATGTGGGACCCTTGTGTTAAATTCCCTTTGACCCCCATGATGTAGGAGGTCAGGAGGTGGGCGCTCTCTCCAGGGGTGGTGGGCGTGGGGATGTGTGTGTGTGAGTGACAAAAGTCACTGGTGCAGGGTGTGTTTGTGCTAACCCCCCCACACCGTGGTGGCTGCAGACCCCCAACACAGCAAACAAAAATTTGCATGCGGTGTTTGCAGAGTAAATTACTTTCTAAAGATCTTAATTGAACCCACAGAAACACCAATGGTGGTCTTCAGAAAATACGAGCAACAAGGTTTTTTTCGAGTAACAAAGTGTCATTTGATAGCGCCACTCAAATTCCACCTCACAGCCGAAGTTCAGCACATTATATAAAAACAAGTTTTTCCCCCCGTATCACACGGAGGAAGCCTTCACAGTGAGTCCAAGCACTGAAGCCCACATCGAAGACTTCTGCGTTTGTTCTTTGAATGTGCTTGTTTGTCTCAAGCTGTTTTTAGTATACAAGTGTAAGTCACAACTTTACAAGTTAGTGTAGAGCACTGTAAAGGAAGGCTGTTCATGTGCACGGCTGTGAAAGTTAAGGGAAAAAGTGAGAGGAGAGTGGCTTTAGAAATAAAAAATAAATCTCTTAAATCTGATGTGTTTTTTAAAAGAACACAAATGTGAACATATGATTTGGCAGAAGACAGGACATCTTTGTTTCTTCTTTCAGCATTTATACATCTTAAATAGTTTCATGATCACGTAGAGAATATACAGTATATAGGAGAAACACTATCATTTACTCCCAAACAAAGTTAAGTCAGGTAATCTGGACAGTTTCTTTTGTTGTCGAGACGTTCCATCCTTCATCCAAAGGACTTCTTCAGTCCGAGGAGCCACAACAAACCCAGTTCCGCAAGCAGCACACTCCCATAGTGGGTCAACCAGTTTGATGGTGATAAGATGGTTTCTGGAGTCCGCCCTCCTCCCCATCGACTCCTCTGAGGCAGCCATAGTCAAAGTGGTTCAGAACACCAAAGTTCACGCTCAATAATCCAGAAGTCCTTTGGATGAAGGACGAAACATTTCAACAACAAAAAAATAAACCGTCCAGAGGACCTGACTTAACCTTGTAAAAATTTTTACCTGGATTTTTGCGCATGGACTTTGATGTTTTGAACCACTATGACTATGGCTGCTTCAGAGGAGTCGACGGAGGAGAGGATGGACACCAGAAACCTTCTTATCACCAGCAAACTGTGAGTACACTACTTATGGGACTGAGTTTGTTGTGGTTCCTCGGACTGATGAAGTCCTTTGAATGAAGGATGAACAATTTCAACAAAAAAAGAAACCGTCCAGATGACCTGACTGAACTTTGTTTGATTTTTTTTACCTGGATTATTGAGCATGACCTTTGATGTTTTGAACTATCATTTCAGGTCCCTCTTGTCAATGAGTCCGCATGGCTCAATGGGATTAACTTCTATAAATAAAGGTTGAATGAAACATTTACTGTAAAGAGTGACTATACTATAACAGATATCACATAAAGCACTATTTTCTGGCTTTGTTTATTGCTCTGAGCTCATGCAACTGTATTTTCTATTTTAGACTCTCCATCCTGGCTGTTTGCTGGAAGGGATGCTGTCTGTTAACAGCGTATGAGGTAATACACCATAATCATGAGCTTCTGTGTCTGCTTTAGATGACACTCTTCATATCTCACTGATTTTATTTGATGATGCATTGATGCAGGTAAATCTTCTGTGTTGAGCTGGCTTTAAAGTCAGCAGAGGAACAAAGTGTTTTTTCACGATTTTGCACTGATTCTTCCCTCCATGGTCAACGACTGCGCTCTGTACCGGCCAGTCTAAGTAAAGCGTTGGCTCGCTCCTGCACAAATGCAGCCAACCTTGAAACTTGAAGGCCTTTACACGTTTTGACAAACCAGAGTGTCCCCGCAGTGTCATCAGATCACTGCGCCACTTCTAATTAACGGCCGCCTCAAAGCCTTCGCTCCCTGCCGGGGCGACACAGGAGCGGCGGCGAGCTCAGCAGACATTTTTGTTTGGTTCGAAAACTCTCGTTTTAAAATCCACAACTGTCCGACAGAAGGGGGTTAGCTTTGGGTGAGGCTGGATACCAGGAGGACCACCTTAACCAACGCAAGCTCTCGCACACGATCAGCACATCGTCCGCACCTTCTTGTCAGGAGTTGTTCGTACCTCTCCAGGTCGTCATGGCAACGTAATTTACTCAGCCAGAGGGGCTGTTCTTCTCTGTTTCAAATTGCACCGTGATATTGGAGGTGGCTGAAGGAGACGTGGTGGGGTTTTGGGTGGACTTCTCTGGAGCCTGATAAGAGTATTGAACTTGAGGAGGTGTTTTGATCTGTGTTTCTATGAAAATGAATCTGGTCATGTGCAGCAGAGCAGCTCTTTTATTTAATAGGTTTTCTGAGGCTGATGTTTTTCCTCCAAGTGTCATTGAGGAGACGGTTGTAGCATCTGCAGGAATCCTCTTCATTAATCTTTGTTGTGCGTAGCGCTGCAAACATAGCCAAACTTCTTAACTGTGGCTTTTTTGTCTGCTTGATAGCCTATAACTGTTGTAGTACCACCCCCCACCCCCCCAGACTTCTGTCTCCCGCAGCACACTCACTGCCGCAGCACTCATCCATGAGCAACACACTCATTCACACGCGCTTTCGCATGACTACACAAATGCACAAACAGGACTTTGGCCCCGACTGGCTCACGCACACAAAACACACTCGCTTACTCACTCAGGATTTATCGTGGTAGTAAAACTGGAGAGGAAGAGCGACAGAGACGGAGAGGGGTGGCGATGGTGGGAGGGAGGGTAAAAAAAAAAAAGGAGTGTGATTGACCCCAACATCAGTGTTTTCTCTTTAAGCTCTTTGTAAAGGCAGCCATGTTTGTGACCTGATCATGAGGACAAAACGTCATGTTCAATGTTGAAAAAGTTGATTATTTAGGTTGAAACGTATTTTTGCTTCCAATAATTTTTCCAACACTAACAGGAGAATAAAAATGTGTTTTTTGTGTTGCAGCCGAGCCGTGCCTTTTTGTCCCAGTAAGTTCCAGCTTCCGTGTTGCTCTTTGAAGGATGCGACGTGTTTCTGAGTGCGTTTTCTGCTGTTCTCACTTGTTCCTTTCTCTGGCTGTACTTCCTCAACTCTCACTGTGTGTGTGCGTTTGTGTGTGTGTGCACTCTCTGGTCCACTGCTTTGGCACAAAAAAGGACGACCAGGCCGCCCCATTCTTTGTTTTGCACCTTGTAGGAAACTAGCAGCAAATTGTGGCTCAATGAGGCGTTGCTGTTTTGTATGGTCTGATAAAGTGCAAACCAAACCGTCTGGGTTGCAGCGTCTCTCATTGTAGCTTTGGCCTCTGAATGTAGGCCTGTGTGATGGTTGGTTAGTGTTGAACATTAGGTGATTGAGCGTGGTTGTGGTAGCGTTCCGGTGGGAGAAGAGTGTGTGTGTGTGTGTGTGTGTGGGGGGGGGGGGGGGGCATCCACGCACTTTTAGGACGTCCTCCAGTGTTTGGAGCTGCTGTCCACTGCGCTTAATTGTGATGAGGGGTAATTAGAGACCCGCTTAAGACTCCTAGGAGAGTTTTGTGCTTTGCCTGTCTTCGAGCGCTTCATAATCCCAAGACTGTGGAGTTCTCTGCAGAACCGGCATGACACACTTGTCAAAGTGATCAGAGCAGGGCATATGTGTGTGGGAGTATTTATGTGCCAATGGGAAATATCCAAGTTTTTTACTTCAATGAATTCTTCCAACACCTGCAGTAACTACTTAGGTTGGAAATGAAAGGGATGACTCACAGAATCAGTGTGATTTCAGGCAGATTTGATAGTTTTAGAGAGCGAGCAGGACATAGAAGCGCAACACTAGGCCTGTCGCAATAAACAATAAATCAATTAATCGCATGATAAATGAAAACAATTGACCTCATTTTCATTTCTCGGCTTTATTGTTTCTTCGTGTCTGTCTTTCTACTGAAGACACTGGATGAAAAAAGGCTCAAGTCTGGTGCTTTTCACTGACCCCTCCCTTTCTTTTTTCGCTTTAAAAATCTGTTTTAACCGTCCAAAACCACGTTTATTGGATGGTTAAAAGCAGCTAAGCTGAGAAGCTAAGCTACAAGCTAAGCTAACAGGCTGACCTTCGGAAAAAACCTCCGTCTTGTTGAAGCTCCAAAATTCACGGTTGAAACCTGTGCCTTTGTGTAAAAAGTTGTTTTTCTCTGCAAAAAAGAAGCTGAGAACTTGTTTACTGATTTTGTATTAAAAGCTTTGTGTGAAAAATGCTATGCTAAAGAGCTCAAACTACAGAGAGCATCCGCCATTTTGAGAACCGAAGAGAGACAACCAATGTCACGTCAAGGGGCCTCCCTCCCATTTTTCTTAAAAAGACACACTGCTCTCTCCCTCACTATCCATCCTTCAGTTCAAACAGTCTTATACTGCCATATGGTGGTCAAAAAGGGTACTACATGCAAAACAAATCAACATTTCTTCTTCAATTTGACAATAATTACTAATTATTATCAAATTTCAAACAATATTATCGTTTATCGCAATAATTTCAGAGACGATTAATCGTCCAGCAAAATTTGTTATCGTGACAGGCCTACGCAACACAGTCCTCAGAACTGAGCAAAAGCTGAACATTTTACAGAAAATATAATCAGTTCTAATTGTCATGCTACGTATGATGGGTTTTACTTGTACAACAAAAGCTTTGATTTATTCTTCTGGAAAGCATGTTTTTTTGTTGTTGTTGTTGTATTGGCTAGGGGAGTGGTGGCGCTGAGGTCAGAGAAGATGGGCCTGTGATCGGAAAGTCACAGGTTCAACTCCTGATACCGTCAACATCAAAATGTGGGTGGAAAAGGTGAAATACCCACACCTGCCTCCATCCCCATTTGCCCCAGTCTGGGCCCTTGAGCAAGACCCTTAACCACCACCCAAAAACAGGTATCTCTTGAAAATGAGTTCTCGTGACTCATTGAGATTACCTGTATAAATAAAGAGTAAATGGGGGAAAAAAAAAAAAGAATACTCAAAGTTTCGAGCTTGTTTTTGCTTCACAAGACTGAGTGTTTTAACAAAGTAGATTCCAGCCCCAATCGCAGGAAACAATGTACTGTTTAGATCCACAGATCAAGTTCATTGAGTCAAGTAAAACAGACACATGGCTTGGGAGGTTGACAAAAGAGGAAGGTCTTGAGTGAACGTTTGACCTTTTGGGGGCCCACACGAGCGTTCAGCTCTCCAGAGGCTGTTGGGGTGGGTGGGTGGGTGGGGGGGTGGGGGTAATTATCTGCCAGGGTGCGCACGTTAGAGTGTCTGTCAGGACAAGTGGGTTTGTCTGCTTGTGTTTACAAGGTGAGTGTGGAATTGTTTGCGAGCATCCTGCACCATGTGTTTGTGCGTCAGCCCCAAATGGGATCAAAAGCATGTCCACTCAGCCCCAGGTACTGCTCTTCATCACGCTATCTGAGGCTCCAGGCACTCTCCCAAACTGGAGCACACATCTATGCCCCCATCTCTTTCATATTCCCCAGGGTTCAGAGGCAGGGTCTGGGGACTCTCGAAGGAGGAGTGTGGCTCGGGGAGCTATCTTGGACATGGAGTTTGGGGGCCTTGTGGCACAAAGCCCCATTCCCTGCTCCTCCATGTGGAAAATGGCAGGAGAGCAAGGAGGAGGGGAAGAAAGAGGAGGTGGAGGGGTAAGGAAGTGGAGGGAAGAGGAGGAGGGAGCAACAATTAGTGGGATCTTCTAATCACCAGGGCAACACTCATTTAATTGACATGTGAAATTTGAATTCATCTAACAAGTCCATATAGGCGGCACGACAATAGGCCAGTTTGAGTCCCAGGACTGCTGGTGGAAGCCAGGGAGGGGAAGCGGCAGCTGAGGGCTGAGGCCGGGGTCTTTGTTAGTGGTGGCGGTGCTGCCGGGTGGGACGTTGTCCACAAGGAGATTATAACCCATTATGCCTTTGACCCTTCTCCACAACCATCCTTAAACGCTTACACAGAGCCGGCGTGCACCAAAACAAGGGGTTTTATACGCATTTGTGAATGTTCTTCTCCTTCTTCTTTTTACAATCAGAAAGCCAGAGTGAGAAAACAACAATTATTTTTACCACAATAAACCCAAGCCTAATAATTCCAGTGCTTTGGAAGAGAAAACCCCCCCCCACAAAAGGAGGTTGGCAGGGGGAAAACTGCTGTCTGTTCCTGCTCTTCCACAAATCAATAAGCTATTTAAGGTCATCAGAAAGAAGCATCACTGTCAACTTGCAGCTACAGGAAGTGAAAACACACCGTCGCTCACTGCCACCTCACAGTGGGGCCTTGGAAAAAATCCAAACATTTACCATCATGATTGTTCATACACATGTTTTAAATGGAACAGTTTAGGACCATTTAACCTGTCGCAAATAATTGTTCACATAAAACTGCACAGCAAAAAAATATTTTCTAGTACCACCAAAGTCCATGCTCAATAATCCATATATAAAACAGTGTTCAGTCAGGTCATTTGGACAGTTTCTTTTTTTTTTTTTTTGTGCTGAGACATTTCACCCTCCATCCAGAAGGCTTCATCAGTCTGAGGAAATACCGAACAAAAACAGATTTTCCCCCAACAGTTTACCGTACTCCAAAGTGGGAAAAAACAGTTATGTTGGTGCTAAGATGATCTCTGGGGCATGTCCTCTCCTCCAGTGCCCGCCCTCTCTCTCGTCGACAGTCATGTTAAACTAGTTTAAAACACCAAAGTCCATGCTCAATAATCCAGGTATAAAATCCAACAATTTTCAGTCATGTCATCTGGACGGTTTATTTTTTTGGTGCTTTTTTTATACCTGGATTATTGATTATTGGACTTTGGTGTTTTGAACCAGTTTGACATGGACATGACTGTCGACGAGGGAGAGGGTGGGCACTGGAGGAGAGGGTGTACCCCAGAGACCATCATAGCACCAACATAACTGTTTTTTCCACTTTGGAGTAAGCTGTTGGGGAGAAGCAGTTTTGTTTGGTGAGACTAATGAAGCCTTCTGGATAGAAGGCGAAACATCTCAGCACAAAAAAAAAGAAACCATCCAGATGACCTGACTGAACATTGTTGGATTTTCTAGTACCAATTTGTTGTTTTTAAAACAATTTATTGATCCAGATAAGTGAGTCTTTGATTAAAACATATACAAACATTGCTGCACTGACTGTGGCTGATTTGATCTTAAAGTGACTGCTGTACTGGAACAGACAGCATTTAGGTTACATAACTTTTACCAGAGTGTGACTCGAGGATGGCTGATCTCCCAGTGAAACTTGATAGAGAGACACTTTTACGGAGAACACTTCTTTTATTTGTGTCTGTTGAGAATGATAATAAAAAAGACACTAAAAGTCACCAACAAGATTGGTGAACTAAACTACCCTTCCAGCTGGCGAAAAAAACAACCTCCCAGAAGAAGAGATCAAATAAGCTGCATTTCCTTTGAGAGAGATAAGGTTTAGAGATAACAGTTTTGAAGTTTTTAAAACAAAACAAAAAACTCTTATCTGTGACAGTGAGGCCTTAAGGCAAGCAGACTCTCTGTATTGTCACAAATGTGGTTTACAGTTTGTTTGAGAGTAAATGCAGCTTGTCCTGAATGCAGCATTGAACGGTTTTAATGTCTTGACAGTGCTTGTCAAAGTAATTTATCCATAAAGATGCTATAGTTTTGTTCCCCTGTGCAGCATAGCTTCAAAACCATTATAGAAAATGTTAAACTAGTGCAAAGCACCACGTTAAACCAAATATTTATTTTATTTGAGAGTTGTTTCTATTTGGGAAATATGTTGCTTGACCAGGGATTTACGATTTTCAGAACTTTACAATAATTTTCAGTTCAGTTCAGTTCAATTCAGTTTATTCATATAGTGCCATGTCACAACAGAAGTCATCTCAGGGCACTGAACAGAAACATGAATACATTTTTTTTTTTTAAAGTTAACACTATTTATCTGAGGAGCAGACTGCTTTGAATTTAACTCCATCACAGACTCTAATCTTGAGCAAGCATGAAGGCGACAGTGGAAAGGAAAAACTCCCAGGCTCAGTACAAGCGACCATCTGCTTCGACCGGTTGGGTTTGAGAGGAACAGGAAGCAGGAACAGAAACACAATGTAGGTCGAGAATCACATGTTAAGATTAGGGCTTTAACAAACTACTCGAGTAATCTACACATTGATTCCAAGGACATCTATCGAGTTGTTTAATTTCACGTTGAGTATTCGTGGTCACGTCATTATGTCACCGTTACCTCATTGCATCACGTGATCCGCACCGGGCACAGGCTACAAAATGGATTCCTCCAAGCAGACGAATGGAGCGGAGCAGACCCAGACCCTGTACACACGTAGCCGGATATCAGGAAAACCGAATAGTTTATCATGCGGTGTGGCCTTTCATCCACACGTGAACTCCGGTTGATGTAACTATAAACTAATAATAACAAAAACTCCGACCAAAGTGGAGATTTGAGAAATCTCTTCTTTCGGGTTTGTGTGTGGACTTTCGGAACCGGAGATATGCGCATTATGTCTGCGACAGATGGTGCAGCGCGGCGCTGACGTCACATGTGCGACAATTGTTTTTGTTTGCCCATTCATTCGGAGGGAAGTTGTGGTTGCTTTGAAGGGTTGTGATTGGCTGATATACGTTTCACCTTTGCACTACACTGCCTCCTATGGGTTGGGCATATTCTTTACAACGCTCTGTGGTGAACATCACCGGGTTCATGTAGACGATCATTTTCTCTACCCGAACATGTATGTACGGCGATATTTTTTTGCGCAGATATTCGTTTTTTCAAACACCAGGCTACGTGTGTACAGGGTCCCAGTCTTGGCAAACAGGTAGAAATGCATCAATAGTCTGGAAATATTTCACTAAAGATGAATCTTCCGGTTCAACTACTGTAAGGAAACAGAAAATGAATCAACTTCCTGACTGTTTGGAGCTTGTTGTGAACCGGTGTTACGCCATATTCTGTGACCACCGTATATTGTGACCGTAGGGGGCGGTGTTGCATGCACTGTTACAGGTCACAGAGTACGGTGTAACACCGGGTCCAATGATCGAACCAGAACCAGCTTCCTCTGACCTTGTTTCACAAACAAAAAGCAAAAAATATTAATCTCTAACCCTATAACAGAAAAATCTATAAACATATTAGTCTCTAAAACTAAACCTAATGCGCACCACAGCTGGAGGTGGTGCGGGGTGGTCGACCGCCCCACTGTTTTTAGTTTTGTTTTTGACGTGCTGCATGTTTCTTTCACTTTTGCAGCTTAATAATAATAACTAATAGTTTTGGTTTTCCTGTGACTTATTTGCAGTATGATAAATGGTAGGAGCATAATATATGCTCCCAATGTTTTGTTGGTCTTTTTTGTTGTTGTAAATAATTACTTTTTTTGCGGTTTTATTTATTTATTAATTTTTGTATCTTTAGATCCTATGACATCATCAACTTCTCGAGTTCTACTCGAGTTTTATTATGTTAATGTCAAGTTTAAAAATTATGTAGTTGTTCAACCCCTAGTTAAGATAGAAATAGTATCAAATGAAAACCATTAAATTTTAGCAAATCATTTAAGGAAATTAGATGAATTTGTCCTCCTGTCGTCTGAGTTTAAGGGCAGCATAACAAGTCAACCCTAACACTAGGATTTATCAAAAAGGAAAGTCTTAATTAAGTCCAGTCTTAAAACTGGACAATGTGTCAGCCTCATGAACAGAAACTGGAAGTTGGTTCCACAAGAGAGGAGCCTGATAACTGAAAGATCTTCCTCCCATTCTTTCTTTGGAAACTCTAGGAACCACGAATAAACCTGCAGTCTGAGAGCGAAGTGCTCTGTTGGAAAATTATGGAACAATAAGGTCTTAAATATAAGATGGAGCAAGGTTGTTGAGAGCAGGTTAGAAGTAAGAGTTTGAATTAAATTCTGGACTTGACAGGGAGCCAGTGGAGAGAAACTAAAACTGGAGAGCTATGTCACATAAGTCACAGGAAAATCTTAATCATGAAAGGAACTGTTACAAAGATGTCATAAAAGTGGCTGAATGGAGGACTCAAAAGGGAGGTTGAACTCTGGAGGCAGACGGATGATAAAATTATATTAACTGATCAAGAAATTTGTCAAAAAAGAAGAATCGGAAACAAAACTTGTGCAAGGATGAGCAACAAGGGAAGGACAGCAGACAAAGAGGACTTAGTCAGATAATGGCTGAAAGGATGCAGAGGTGACAATCAGGTGTCAGGACCAGAGGTCAGAACTACAAAGCAGGATGATTGGTTTAGCTAAGGTAACGTCAGGTTCAGATTTTAGTGTCACCACAGCCTGTTCTCCTCGTTCCATTGTGACAACTTATGACAGTAACCAACCAGCTCTGGAGCACTTTAGTTTTTCAAATTAGAGATATGCGCATGTAAAACATCACCTCTTAAGACGATCACTGTTCTTAAAAAACGCAACAATTAGAGCGCTATCAGGACAAAACAGTGAGAGTCTCTTCTTTTACTTCGAGATACATCATTTATGCCTTGGAAGTTTCTTGATGTTAACTGCTTATGTCAAATAATTTATGTAACTTTTGTTTGTGAATTTGTAGATTACAGAAGGCACCGTTGCGTTTGCACATTCATACAAAATCACAGCAATCTTTCAAAAGGATATAAAGACTGAATAAAATCACAAGTCAACAGACACTTTTTTGTGCTGCATAACAACAAAAAAAAGAACTTATTTAAAGTGAGCTCACTCAGTGGACTGAGCTGTAGTCATCTTCATTCTTTATTCAGTTTAAAACAGCCAGGCTTGTATCTAATAAACAAACTACAACTTTATTCTTTAAAGCTTTCTTTTCTGATCCACGATTGCAATTTGTTCTTCAGTGCCAGCACCACGAATCTACACGTTTTCATAATCAGAAACATGGGTTGACTTAAACTTAACTTTACAACTTGTGTTTTTTTTTATTTGTATTTTTCGCTGCTAAAACTGTTGGTGGACTCTTGGTTTGTGTGCGTTTACACAAAATGTCTGCCAAACATTTTATCTATTACGATTCAATGAGTGAAAACTGCATTATGAGCTTTCTTTTAAAATAATAATCATCAAACGTTATTTTGTGTGTGCACTTATCACCAACAGATAGAGTCTGGAGCAGACCAACATCTGAGGTCTTAAGCTGTAAAAAATATCACTAGTGAGTTTTATTCACTCTGAGAACAACAAGACTTTGCTCTTTATCCAAGTGTGCTTTCTGTAATCTTTGACCGTTCTTTGTAATGCAGTGTTTGGTTGAAAAAAGACAACAACAACCTCACATTACTGCAGCTTTTTACGTATTGTCCTCCGTGCTAACAGATAGCCCCATTGTCCAGGGTGACTTTGTTGAAGTGGCAGAGAGTCAGGGACTCAGGACACATCTAAAGTCTTTTAGCCGGAGCGTAATCCTCTTCTTTTATCTCTGGCTGATCTGGTTGCCTGTGAATGACTACCTGCTTGTCATGTTTCCTTTCACACTCTTGTTCTCCGATTCGCTCTTGTTTGTCTGTTGTTGTGTCACTCTCTTGCCCACCTCACTTCTTCAGTTTTGTGTGGGTGCAGCCAATATCTCTGCTACATTGCACTTCACAGTTTTGCATTAGAACATCAGTTCTTCAACATAATAAAAAAAACTAGAGAAGTTGCATTTCCTACGAAAAGGCAGTGTGAATGCTTATAGCTGAAAAACTAGCTGAAATAGAGCTGAAATTGTAGCTGAAATGGAAGAACAAATCCAAGTTAGCAGAAGAAAGCAGAAAGAACACATATTTGCTGAATTTTAAATATATGTAAATAGAAATGAGCACCAAAATTAGGACATTAGCTGAAAAAGCTGAAATTAGCAAAAAAAAAATAGCTGAAAAATCAGAAAGAAGATGAAACTATCAGAAGAAAGTGGAAGGAGATGAAATTAGCTTACAAAAAGGGGAATTGGCTGAAAAAAGTTAAATTTAGCACACAATAGCTAAAAGTAGGTGAAAAAGCAGAAAAAGGTGAAAGAATCAAAACAAGCTGAAATTAACAGAACCAAGTTAATAGGCTTAAAGTAGTGGAAATTGCCATGAAAAACTTGAATTTATCTGAAAACAGCTGAAATTAGCTAAAACATATTTTTTAAAAAGTAGCTGAAAAGGTAGAACAAGCTTAAATTAGCAGAAGAAAGCAGAAAAAACGTTTGCCCAATCAGGCTGAAAGAAGCAAAAATGAGCTCAAAAAGTGGAAATTATCTGAAAAAAAGAAGAATGGAAATAAGCAATAATTAGCTGAAAAGTAGCTAAAAAAGCAGAGATCCTGAAATTACAAGAAGGAAGTGGAGAGAGCACATTTTTGCTAAATTAGGCTGAAAAAAGTTTAAATCAGTGCAAAAAAAGCAGAATTATCTGAAAAAGTTTAAATTAGAATAAAACAGCTATAGAGTAGCTGAAAAAGTAGAAAACGCTGAAACTTGCAGAACTAAGCTGAAAGGAGCATCACAAGCTGAAATGAGCAAACTACGTTAGAAGCTCAAAAATGTAGTTAGCTGAAGAATCTAAAAAGATCACAAAACAGCTGAAATTAGTTGAAAGTAGCTGAAAAAATGTTTAACTTTGTACAAGGAAGCTGAAAGAAGCTGAACAAGAACAAAATGTGAAAGGAGCAGTAAAAGGTTGTAAACAGATCAAAAGATTGGAAGGATGTAAAATGAACTCAGTTAATGTTCTACGAGAAAAAAATGGGAGAAAAGGCTAAATATTTCAAAAAGCTAAAGTTGCACCAATACCAAAAAGTCATAGCAGGATTGTCCTGAAAGAGCTGAAAGTTTTGATTAGTTTCAAAATTGCGGGAAGAGAATCTCACTGAAAAACGTACAGAAAAAAATGGATCACAATAGTGTGAATGCTTCATAAACATTCACACAATAAAAACCTAGATGACACCTTGCAGCACACACCAGACAGGCAAGTTGGATCATGTCCAAGAATCACAGCTGGGCTGGTGTGCGTATATTTTCGAATATGTGTGTTGGGGGCTGGGAAGTGGGCTTCATCTGGGACGTTTGATTGGACCACTGGAACTGGAGCCAGACAAGATGCTGATTGGATAGCTGGATGTAGACTAGCACAGGTTTCTGTGTGCCATGTAGCTTTGCCTCCCAGTGTGCCGGCCAATAGCTCCACATATTGGCTGCATGACAGATTAGGTCCAGCAACTGTGTGCATATAAAAGCCTGTGTGTGTGTGTGTTGGTGAGGCTACACAGCTCATCTCTTCAAGAGCACTTTTATCCTCAATGAACAAATCTGCACTGTCTCCCTGATCACAAAATGTATTTGCTTCTCCCAGACTAATCATTAATTATTAATGGCAGTCAATGTGCCGGCTATCCACCGTTACACGGTGGATACACGACTTATCTCCTATGTGTTTGCAGACGATCAATTTGTGAAAATTTATTGAGAATTCCTCATGATAATGGTAGGAAATTGCTCCATAATGTATTGCAATTTGTGAGCCCATTCAGCTCAAATAGATCTGAGCACTGAACACCATCAGATTAAATAAGATATGTTGATGAACAGACTTTTCGTCATCTCCACTTCTGTGTAAATTTGTCTCACTTAAATGTCACTAACTCGGAAAATTATCTCCAAAGCTAACGTGTCTTTTGCGCTTGTTGGCAATGTCTGCAGAATTAGCAGAATTTGACTTTTTTTTATTTTTTTTGGTTTGAATATCAAAGTGTATCGTTCTCTGCTTTTATTAGAATAAATTTCATTTTTAAAATTTACAATTCAAAGAAGGATATTCTTCAGCAGATGAATGGTGGCAATTAGGGGTGATGGAACAGAGTTTAAGAGAAGCATCTATTAAAGTCTCAATGTTTCCAAGGAAAGATTAGCTCAACACTTTATACCAAACTCCGTAGAAGAGAGACCGATTGGTTCTAAAAGAAAAACAATTGCAAAATTCAAAATAACATCTACAGCACTTTGTTTAAGAAAAAATGAGGAGTCAAGGGAAATGTCGGAGGCCTTTTCACAAAATGGTTCAGCAGCAAAAATTAGCCTTTTAAGGTCATTCACAAATGTCCCAATCAAGCCTGCCACGCATTGTGACAGAGTGACATGAACAGTCTTTGCTACATCATATAAATATCTTGGAATAACAGCTGATGAAGACTTAACCTTTTAACCACATATTAACCTGTGGAGGAAGATTAAGTTAAAATGATTTTGCTATAAATCTTGTTTCCCATTTTGTGCCTGCAAACAGCTGGTTTCTTTCACCTTCTTGGGTCTCATAGACTATGGTGATATTGTTTATATGAATGCCTCACTCATCATTGTACTTTATACTCTCTGGTAAAATTGCCATCATTACACATCCATAGGCTTTTATGCTGGCACACATTTATTTACGAATCCTTCCTCCATCTGGTTCCATCACATTTGTCTAACACCATCACCTACAGCGTTCCACGACTGTGTACTGAGCTGGGTAAGAAGGCGTTCTCGTGCTCTGGCTCCTCCAGCTGGAACACTTCAGCAGGACCAGAAGCTATCCAGTTTAGTTACTCTTGAGAATCTTAAACTTTTAATGTGTTTGCACCTGAATGACAACCTCAGCTGGGGCAACAACACCACCAGTCGGATTGAGGAAGCTCATTGGCTGCTCTACTTCCTCAGGCAGCTGAGACGAGCTGGTCTGGGAAGCTCAGTCCTCACCTCCTTCTACAGGTGTGCAGTGGAGAGCATCCTGTGCTCCAGCATCAACGTGTGGCATGGAGGCTGCACAGCTGCAGAAAGAAAAGCTCTGCAGAGAGTAGTGAAGGCTGCACAGAAGTCTGTTGGAGTCAGCCTCCCCACCATCACAGACATCTACACCTCCAGATGCAGGAAGAGGGCCACCTGCATCATGAAGGACCCCACTCACCCAGCACACACACTTTTTGCCCCACTCCCCTCAGGAAGGAGGTTGCAGAGCATTAAGTGTAGAACCACTAGACTGAGGAACAGCTTCTACCTTGAAGCTGTTAGACTCATGAATCTCTAATCAGGATAATCACAGAAAAATCACTGTAATGCCACTTTGATTGGTGATTATGTGACTTATCTGTGCAGCTGATTATCTCATGCTGCTGTATTCATTCATACCCATCTGCTCACCACAGACTCATGTTCGGGCTGCTGTTGATGCACCGTATTGTTTTATATTATTAGCGTTCAGCATATATCATAGATCTTTTAGCGTTTGTCGTTCGTTTAGTGTACATTTTAGTCTATATCTTAGTTCCTTATATTCTGCTTTTTAAATATACTTTAAATTTTTGCTACTTTTGGGTGTAACTGAGACCCTGAGTACATGATTTTGTTCCACCTCATGTACCACAAGCCATGCGAATGTCAATAAACTTGACTTGAACTCAAACTTGAACTTGAAGAATTGGAGCTCACATCCAGAAACACTTGCTCCTGCTTCTAAGTTTTTTTTTTTTTTTTCAGTTGTTGTTACTTTTATGTAGGTTTGGTTTTGATATGCTTGTATTGCTATGTATATTGTAATGTATTATTAGTTGTACTGTTTTTATTGATTGCATTTTTTTATTTTCGTATAACAGGTCTCTCCTGTAAATGAGACAATTGTTTCATTGAGACTAACTTTTAAAAATAAATAAATGAATGAATAAAAATGGTGTCACAGAATCCTGAAAATTGTAGCAGCACCATTGGTTAGAATGCCGTGCTAAAGACTTCATTCCCCACATTACACATACTTGCCAACTTGTCTCTGTGACAATCTACCATGCTGAATCAGAGGTGTAACAGCAGCTGGTTAACTTCGACTGCCACCGTTGCGGTTATACAAATAACAGTGAGACAAAGGTTAGGAGCTGGACACTAAAAGCCAAAACCAAAAATCCTTTCATGACTTTTGAGTCCTCAGGTATCACTTCTTTAAAAAATTGTCCAGTTGTGGTAATGCTAGCTTGCTTTAGGCCAAAATAGGCGTTGGTTTCCACATGTCAAAGATAGAGAAAGATGTAAAGGCCATTGTTTGGGGTATTATGGGAAATGATCAGACTCAGAGTGGCTAGCGTAAAGTACCACTGATACAGAATGAATATTGAAATTATTTACAAAGATTTGTTTTCATCAAGATGATGTCTTAAGGAGATCTGTGTTAATTTTAGTAGAAAAATACGAGACCCTTCTTACACTTCTTAAAAACGTTGTGCTTCTATAAACTGAATGTGTGACTGACAGGCCTGCCTGCAGTTCATGTCTGTCCTGTTTAAACCATGCAGTGCATCACAGGGATGACCACCAAGTGTTAAGCAGCTGAACTATTCAGCTGGAATGAACAGATTGCTCTTATCAGACTTCATCAGTTTGTACTCTCATCTTCCATAGTGAACATGTTTTTTTTGTTGTTGTTGTTCTCTTGTCAGTTTAATAAATAGGAGTAAATAGTTGTATTTTAATAGATAATAGCATACAGATGTAGGTGCATGGTGCAAGATATGATCAAAATGATGTACTTATTACTTAAACAGAGCATTAACGATTGATTGAACACAACTTAGTTCATTGCACTCTGAGACAGTAATTAATTATTATTAACAATGATATTTATTTTCATTGGTAAATGAAATCAAGCCTTTTTCAAATATTTGTGATTATATTTAATTACTTTTTATTGATTCAAAGGCCTGAGAAGTAGTTTTGACACCTCAGAGCACAGGAGAAAATTGAATTCAGTTATTGTTATATTTATTTGGGGAACAAATAATAATAATAATAATAATAATAACAACAATAATAATAATAACTGTTGCCTTGTACACAGACTTCTAGCTTCTTTGGCTAATTTGCAAAGCCAGTCTATTATGAACTTTTAAGAAAATGTAATCTCTAAAACTACTAACAAAAAAATGCTCGTAACATCATTAAAAATAAAATTACACATGCATGCATGCATGCATGCAAAAAAAAAGCTCATAACATCAATAACAATAAAATTACACATACATGCACACATGTGCACACACATTTATTATAACTAAGGGCAGGAGAAAAAAAGTCCATTTGGTAGTTTGCCAAAAAAAATGATTTTTTTGGAATAAAACAAACTACATAAATAACCTTCAAATTAAATTAATCAAAATCTACCATAATGCTTTTCTGTAGCAACATATAATTAAATTATATTTTAGTGGTAGCTAATGTTAGTTTTTCTTCCTCACCATATTGTTTTTTTTTTTTTCAGGTCTCTGTGAGCTTAAAGCTTTGTTTTGCAGAAAGAAGCTGAGGGAAATTGTATTGATTAGGGGAATTATTGTAAATGTTAGAAAAGCTGTGCAGCCCAAAATGAAATACTCCAAACTGTACAAAAATAAATTATCCTAAATATGATAAAATGTGCTAAATAAAAAAAAAACATTAATAAATATTACCCTCATTTTACTCAAATGTATCAACCGATCTACTGTAAGTCCAGACCAAACTTGACCTGGGTCTGAATCTCTAAATGCAGTAATGACCTTTGACCTTGCAGAGCTGCAGTCATGAAGCAGCTGGAACAATAATTTAATCGTTGTGTATTTTTTGTGAGTAGTTGTTGTTTCCATCTCCAAGAAGTCACAATAACGTCTCAATTGAATTTTAGGATCTCTTGTCCAAGAGCTACATTCAATCTATGCTAAATGGACAGATCTAAGTGGGGGGGTTTGGTGTAGTTCGATGCTGTGTTTTAGTGGTAAGATTATGCTCCCATCATGCTTCACTGGGTGTGGTGTGGCCTGGTAATGATGTGGACCACTGCATCCACATTCAGCATCAAAAGCGATGTCTTTTCATTCACCTTTTTCCATAATGAGTCCAAATGTGATCGCTTGCAAAGTTTGTCGTCATTTGCATTGACCTGTTTAACTTGACTTTTAATTAGAGTAGTAAAAATCAGTTGAAACAGTAAAGTCGTGTGGAAAAACTGTGACATACCGAATACTGTAACCATGTCATCTTTGTGACAGTCTGGCCTATTAGAGGTCCTACCTCAGTTATTACACTTGTCGCCACAACTGTAACCGATGCACGTGCCAACCTAAACCACCAGGGCTCACAGGAGACGCACATGCATTAAGAAAAAAATAAAAATGTGACCATGCTTGCACACGCTGCCCATATGGACTTACAGACACACATAAATATTCACACTCAAAAACAGTTGCACCATCCACATGGCTGCGCAGGCCTCACAGTAGCTGCTTACTGAAAGCATGGCAGCACTGTCAGCCCCAGACGGCTCATCTCTGCCCACCTGTCAACAAAAAATAAAATAAAATTGGGAGAAAATTTCACCTGGCTGGTATCTCCATCGCCTTCAGAGCATAGCTTAGTTTAGCTTAGTTCATACCATCCATCTGGCTCAGCAGCTCTGTTCATCCTCCCACCAGCTCTCTTCCCCCCCCTCCTTTAAATTTTTTTTACGAACTCTCACTCTCTCTTTAGTCTTTTTAAAGCATGTCAGCAGTTACCCCGGCACAGCGGTCTTAGTGAGGCTGCTAACGTGGCTAAGTGTCCCTCTGCCTCTTAGCGGGTGCCGTTATTCTGTGTGTGCTTCACAGATGGCAAAGGGAGGGGAGGGAGAGTTGGAGGGGGTGATGGAGAGAGCTGTCTGAGGCTCCGGCAGCTCTCAGGCAAGGCGGTCTGTCTGTGGGCATCTGCACTGGCAGCTACCCCCCAGCCCCCATTAAGCCCTCCCCTTCACCCATCCAGCATTGCCACAGCTACCTCTCCAGCCAGTGCCACATTGGAAACAACTCGTGGAAACATGACCTCAGATGTACTTTTTCTGTTTGCCCTCAGGACTGGTAAAGATAAAAGAAACATGGTGTTTGCTCGGTGAGAACAGAACAGACAGAGGCTAAAAGATGTTCAGAAGGAGAGTTAGCTCCAAGCCCTGTTCACATCTGCACAAAGACATACAAGTTGAGAATGTACAAGAAACTGAGCACCTGTTTTGTTTCTTTGAGTTTTGAGCTTTTGGTCCAAAGCTGGCAAAGACTAGAGTGTGAAGTTGTCCTCGTTTGTTTCTACGTACAGAAGCCCATAACTTTTGCCACTGAGAACATTTCTGAGCAACTTAAAATGCATTCAGTTTCTGCAATAATTTATGCAGAAATGTTCTCGTTTTTTTTTTTTTTTTGGAGGAACACAGTTCCTGTTGGCTCAGACAGTGCAGCAGCACAGAACAGTGTCTGACACATCTGTTGCTGAGAAATTCATGGAGGTTTGGGGAGTGGAGGTGTCGGTGTGCACTGATTAGTGCAAAGCTTTCTTTACCCAAACGCCGGGTCCGTAAACTGTTTAAGAAGGATGCAGTTGCCATGGTTTTCTGCTCTATTCCAATCAGTCATTTTTTGACCACTTAGCTTTATTTATTCTTCAAACAAAGCCCGTGCCTTCTGCATCAACCAACTGTTGTGCCCCTGAGACCAATTGTTCTAAATCGTTTATATACCGCATTTCAATCAGCCGTAGGAAAGCAAGCTTGGATGATGATTTGAGGCTGATTGGATGAGCTTTGGAGAAGGAACGTTTACAAGCTGACACCTTTGGCTCATGGGTGGTTTGAAAACAGAAGCTTTGATGAGAGACAGAGATCATAATCGCCTGGTAACATAACGTTCTCTCTCTGTGTGTGTGTGTGTGTGTGTGTGTGTGTGTGTGTGTGTGTGTGTGTTGGACCTCCAGCTCAAAATGCATGCTTACCTTGTTTTTTGATCTCCGTTGAAAAAGACATTTTTCAGAAAAACTTACCTTAATGACACCCTCAGGCAAAATACGATAAAAGTAAGATAAGATTAGATATTTTTTATGACTAAAATGGGCTTTCCACTGATCCTGCATGTCTGTTGTGTTTTATTATTTTTCTCTCTTCGATACCCCCTCCTGTTCTGTATTTCTCTTCTTATTTTCTCTGCTTTAAAACCAGCTGAAACTCTTTCTCAGATCTGACAAAGCCAAGGCAGCACAAACACGAAGCAGCTCCCGGAGGACAAGTCACACTTGAGGAGTGGATTGATGCTCGGCATGTCAGTGAGGTCGGGAGGTTCGTCCTCCCGTGGGCCGAACGCTGCGATTTTCGTGTTTAATAGCCTCGCAAGCAGTTTATTTTGTCCCTTTGCACCTCTCTTAACAGGAAGACGTATCCCCTCAATTGAATCACAGCTAATTAAATACTGCTCACAGGTAATGTCAACAGATAGAGGTGTCATGTAACCCCAACCCCCCCTGCAGGGGCGGTGTTTGAGCTACCATAAACATTCTGCACAGTTAGAAATAGTTACTGTTTCAGGCGAGGCTGCCAATTAATTTGTTGTTATAAAATTTGAAGGGCAATGTGATGTTGGTCTGGCCAAGGAAATTAAAATCAAATTACTTTCAGCTGCTCCCTTCTGCAGGGGCTGTCGCAGTGAGTGAACACACATGAAAGATTTGGCAATTGTTTAGTGCCGGATGCCCTTCCTGGTGCAACACGAGCTTAATCTGGCAGCCCTAAGACACCAAGGCTACAGCATTGACCCACTGAGCTACTGCAGCTAAATGGTCTGGTCATGGAAATTAAATATATATAATGCTATCCTTCAATTTCAATCAAAACAATATAAATATATATTAATTAGTGGTGTAAATCACCAGCTTTACCACAGTACAATATTATATTGATTTGTTTGTATGACGATACGATTTTTCTCGATATCACAAAGTCTATAACGATGCGATTTCGATTCTATTCGATGCACAAGTCTGTAATCGATATATTGCGATATCAAATGCCCATCTCATTTATATATAAATAAATTTACAAAAACAATTCAAATGAGATTTAACCATTTTATTTCTGTTATTACAGGCACCAGGCATTTAAATAAAAATTTATTTTTTTCTTAATTAATGAAAAAATAAATGTAAATGACCTGTTCAGTATAGTCTCACATTTCTCATGTTTAAGTGCATTTTTTAAACCAGTTCATTCAATAGTGCCCTGATTACCTTTCAGTTGTAAAGAAACAAAAATAGATATTGAGCTTACATAACATCGCTATCAATTCCGTGTTTTTTCTCCAGGTGAACGGCCAAATTTGTTGTGTTTCCCGAGTATTTTAACTCACACCGGCACCTGTTGCATACGGCGTGAGTTTTGTCTGTTGAGCCGTCCTTCTGTTGGAATCCAAAATATTTCCACAGCGTTGATTTAAATCCAGCAGGAGAGTGAATTTCATTAACTGTGTTTTCTGCCTCGTCTGCCATGTTGCTGAGGCGGCCGCAGAGCACAGCTGCGCATGGAAATGATGACACAGACGTGCCTTGGGAATTTCAAAATAAAAGTGTATTTTAAAGATGACGATATTGATCGATGTTTTATTTGTGCCGCAATATAATTGAATCATTAATTATTTAATCGATATATCGATTTAAATCAATGTATTGTTACAATATCAATAGTGTATTGTGTAATAGTAACGACAGCAGTGAGTATAATTCAAATTCCCCCAACCCGACAGTAAAGTAGTGTATCATATATTCATATTACATTGTATCGCACTGAATCTTTTTGTGTACTGTTGCATTATATCATATTGTATCCTACTGTATCATATCGCATCATACATCCCAGTATATATGTTACATATTCAATTCAATCCAATTTATTTATATAGCACCAAGTCACAACAGAAGTCATCTCAGGACACTGAACAGAAACATTTATATATATATAAAAAGTGAGTTGATAACATTAATTATCTGAGGAGCAGACTGCTTTGAGTTTAACTTCATCCCGACTCTCATCTTGAGCAAGCACGAAGGCAACAGTGGAAAGGAAAAACTCCTTCATGAGGAAGAAACCTTTAGCAGAACCAGACTCAGGACAAACGGCCATCTGCTTTGACTGGCTGGGTTTGGTAGTAATAGATACACAATGGCAGATTGAGAATCACATGTTATGATAGAAATAATATCATATGAAAACTATTCAATTTCAACAAGAAATTAGGGCAATATGTCCTCCAATAGTCTTAAGCCTATGGCAGCATCTTGCCAACCCTAACTATAGGATTTATCAAAAAGGAAAGTCTTAAGCCCAGTCTTTAAACTGGACAATGTGTCAGCCTCACGGACAGAAACTGGAAGTTGGTTCCAGAAGAGAGGAGCCTGATAACTGAAAGATCTTCTTTTTCTGCTTTTGGAAACACTAGGAACCTGCAGTCTGAGAGTGAAGTGCTCTGTTAGGAAAATATGGAACAATAAGATCTCTAATATAAGATGGAGCTAGGTTGTTGAGGGCTTTGTAGGCTAGAAGTAAGATTTTGAATTCTATTCTTAACATGTGTTATATATTTTAAATGTATACATATTATTGTTCATGAAAGGCATGATCATATCTCATTTTGTATTTTACTAATAATCTCTGCATGCATTTCATATGATCGCCTACATTATTAGGTTGATGAAAAAAGCAAATTAATAAAAATCTTTTGTACTTAATTTTGTTTTCCTTGCGGGTTACACTTTAAAAATAACAACAGCTTTTGTGAAGAAATGTTGCGGCGACGCACACTGTAGCCTCATTACCAATCAGATTAATTTAGTTGTTTCCACTTCTGATGTTCAAAGATAGCCAAACCTTGTTGAAAAGAAAGAAAACTGCCTTTCAGTTTTTTTCTGCAAGGTCACATGTATTTGTAAATCTTTTTCCTCAGATAATTATTTCGGGTTAATAGTTATTGTTTATCAGTCTGAGCTTTTTTAACGTGCGCTGCATCTACAAAATATCGTGATATCTCCTATTGGGGCAGTGCAGTGTTTGATTATCTTTTCCTCAGTCGTCCACCCTGTGATCATTCTGGGGCAAGCTCTGAATGCAGCAGGTAGTCCTTTATTACATGTTCAGATTGTGAATCCTCTTCTTTTTTTTTTTACTGTGTTGCATTTTCTTTCCAGTTGCACACAGTAATTGTTGATAATTTTTTTTTATAATTTTTTTTTTATATTTTGACCTGACAGTACTCTTAATACACTATGAAGCACTTTGATTACAGCAGCAAATTCTTTCATGCATCATCTTCTAATTTATGTGTTTAGCACAGGTGCTGACCTGATATTCTCTAAAGTTCTAGAGTGGAAAAAGATTTAGTTTGGTCACTATAAAACAGGTAATTTAGAAGTGTTCAATGCACTACTTCTGTTTGACATTATCTCCTTCAGATTTACTTGAATAGACAAGAATATTGAGTTTAACAGTAATGCAATGACACACGTATTTTTTTTGACAACCAAAAGAATAAAGCAATAGTTTATCCTTTTTTAAATTTCTGTTCATGTATTTTAGAAAATAAGACACAACAACGTAATTATTACACTTTTCATTGACTTGTTTACCAGATTTATTAATTATTTAGTTAACAAACAATTTATTTATGAGTAGCAAAAAGCCTGTTGGCTGGAGCTTCACATCTATAGTATAGCCAATAACGTCAACACATGATGCTTAAATGTTCTGTTTGTATTTATTTTAATCAATCTAAATTTATGATATATTAATTGTATTCATGATGTGCACTTTTGGGTTGATTAGATGTTTAGTTGCTCAGCATTTATAATGCAGCTGTTGCATACATTTCATTTACCATGGGTGGATTTGTCAAGGTGTTTTATTGACCAATTAAATACAAGTTTTTTTTTTTCTGTAACTTCACCTTTTGTCTCAGTGGTCAGTTTGTGTTGACGTGTGACTGTAAAGTGTGAAGTTCATCACGAGGCCTTTATTTGGCACCAGAAGGGAACCATTAGTGAAGTGTTAACTTGTAGTGCATGCTTAGGGCGTGACGGCAATTTAAAGGAGAAAAACCTATAAAACAAACAAACTTAGGACTTAAATTGAATTATATAAATACGTTGTATTGAGTTATAGAAGTCGTTGGTGTTGAATGTTCTTTATTTGCCATCAACAAAGAAAGTAACTTCTAGAGTCAACCCAATTCAATATGGTCGCTACAGCTAATCAGCTAATCAACATTAGCCACCACAAAAATTCAATTCAATTCAAAAATACTTTATTAATTCCAAAGGGAAACTAAATGATGTTGTAACTCGTTATCTTCATTTCATTGAGATACTTATGACTGTAGGCAGGAAGGATCTCTTGTAAAGGTCCATCCCACAGCAGATATCAAGAAACTGGCCGCAGATGCCGTCCGATCAGTCCACCCTGACTTGTCTGGCATCTCGATACCTCCAGGCAGCAGGACTGCTCAAATGCTGGGCAGAACTCCACGATGGCCACTCCTCCCAGTAGCCTACTGAGCTCCTTGTCACTGCGGACAGCTAGCTGCATGTGCCTGGGGATGGTCCTGTTCTTCTGCTGTCACGAGCCACGTTTCCTGCCAGTTCCAGGATCTCAGTGGTCAGGCACTCGAGCACAGCCGCCAGGGAGACAAGAATGCATCTACGGCACCTCCTTTTCAACACATTTGAGATTTGGGGCTGTAGCTGACATATTATTTGAGCTTTTGAGGCGTTAATCAGCTGCTCCTGGTTGTAAAATAAAAACACATTGTTGTCATGGTTACGCATCATAACAAATGTCCCAAACTACAGAAGTTTCAGTAAAAATCCTTCCAGCTGCACAGCATCTGATACCAGAGGAGACAATCATCCAAAAAATTGTAATTTACATCCAGCAAAAGAGGAATTAAAGTTTCCTAAAGCAAAATCTCAGAATGAATGTAACAGACATGCAGCCACCCCAAGCGGTGCAACTCTAAAGCATTTCATGTTCTAGAAAAAAATGTCTATAATTTAGTTAGTTTTACAATTATGTAGCTAAAGTTTGTTGTAGCAGTTCCTGAGAGTCATCCTCAACATGTTCTCTGAGCAAGATCTCACCATATCGCACGAGATTGTGCAGAACGAAATTTACAAAAATTTGACTAAAGTGGCAATTGCCTCATCCTCCCCAGCAGAAAATGAGCATAGACCAAAACATGAAAAGCAACAAGTGATGTGCATTTCTTCAAGTAATGGCAGGCCTTTAATTTATGACACCGTATTTATGTGATCGATCCTCTGAAAGAAGCTTTTTTTGTGAGTCTACTATAGTGCACTGCTTTGATTTGCTGTTTGTTTTGTATTTGGACCTTAAGGATTTTAAAACATATATGTTTTATAATAAAGGAACAATTAATATTGTTTGGAGCTAAGGAAAGCAACATGAGATATGATTTGTCTCCCTTCAGTAGATACAGTACTGTTTGCTGCCATCATACAGCTCACTCTTTAATCTGTGTTCTTCTGTATATAACATATAGATGTCGTTCTGATTGTTGTTGGTATTGCTGATTTCAAGCTCTAAAGAATAAATGAATGGGCTGAAGTGAGTGACGGGGGATCCAGTGATCACCGAGGGAATTAAACATCCACAGACTCACACACACAAATCCTTTGAAAGACTCATGAGAGTTGCTTTTTCTTTCTTTCTTTCTTTAAATCTCTAAATCTTTTTTATTTCCTCAGTTGTTTCTGTATAGTGCTCTTGGGTGTGTGCGTTTGTTTTCACTACTACTGCACTCCTCTACATATCAAAGGCGAGGTGGAGAACCATCAAGGGAAGTTGTCTAATTAACAATGCTGCCATTCTCAGAGACACTTGTCTCTGGCAAAATCTCCACAGCTTCCAGGATCCTCCACTTAAGAAGCATCCTCTCAACAGGAAACACAAAAAACACACTGTGGGTTGTGACTGTTCATGCTGCAGGGAAAATACCACACAAGGATTTAAACAGGAGTCATGTTTTGTTGTAATTTGCTGGAGATATAGCATGTGAGAAAACATACGCAAATGGACATGGCATGAAATGTAATTATATAAATATATATATCGCAACCCCCCCCCCCCCCCCCCCCCCCACACACACACACAATATGATTTTATATTGTTTGCCTACATAAATAACTATCAAGAAGACATTACTTATAGCTTTATTTCTCCATTTGTCTTACAGAAAATTGGAAGCATTGCTTATTTGTGTATTTATTTAGGGAAATAACGTGGGGGGGGGGAGTGGTGGTGCAGAGGTTAGAGAAGGTGGACGTGTGATCGGAAGGTTGCCGGTTCAACTCCCTGTACTGACAACATCAACATGTGGGTGGGTAAAGTGAAACACCCACACCTGTCTCCACCCTCAATTGCCCCACTCTGTGGCCCTGAGCAAGGCCCTTAACCCCCACCATCTCCTCCCCCAGGCACCCCAAATGGCAGCTCCACACAGAGGGCTGTGGTTGTCAGGAAGGGCATCTGTTGTACAAACAACTCTCAAGTCTTGGTGCGAGTTAGTTTTCTGTGGCGACCTTTTAAGGAAGGGAGCAGCCGAAAGAAAAAAAATTAGAGAAATAAGGAGACTTCTATCAACCAGATGAGCAGAATGTTAGATGATTGAAGATAAACTGAGTTCCTTAATTTCCAGTGCAATGCCCTAGAATTGGACCAAGACTTGATCTGCAAATGCACATTTATATGCTACGATTCTTGGACCATATTTGAACCAGAGCATTTGGATTTTTAAAGTTAATGAAGTAAAAAGCCAACAAGGATGTGCATTAGATGAAACTTCTTGAGTTCTTTAAATGAAGCATCATTTAAACCAAACAGGTTTGATTCCGTGGTTGTGTTTTCAGCATGAGATTGGTTTTCTATTTTTCAGCACAGGAAATAGGCATGTTGAATATTTTGTAAACCGTGGTGTCAACAGAAAAAATAACAGTTGTATATATGATGCTGTGAGCACATGCACAAAGGAGGTTGGCAGCAGCTGACAGGCACTCGCTAGTGCTGGATGATGATCTCTGGGTTGGGGGACTGGGCTGGATCCTGCTGGGTTTTTTGTCACCTCTACTAATTATATGATCCTGGTGACCTTGTCGTTGCTGCCTGGTGACACGTCAGCAGGAGCTGGTGTCACTGCTTTAAGTCATAACCAGACGTCTGACTCCATTACGAGCGGTGATCGTAGGATGTGTCCGTACAATGGAGGGTTAAATGATGCATAGATGACAGATGCACACAGTCAACATACATCAATGATGGTGCACAATAAAGTGTAGCTGAGTCACTCAGCTGAGTGTTATTATTATTATGGTGGTTTAATGTATAGCCAATAAAAGCCCCCACCTCTTGTGACTTTATGACAATGTGGGTGGATACATATAGAAGTATGGGGAGAAATAAACGGTTAATGTTCCTTGGATAAATGTTTTTGTAGAGATGAAGGGAGCAATGAAGGGGACAGTTACAGTTTTGAAAATTAGTATCCTACAAACATATGAGGATAACACTTGACAGATGCTCACAGGGTGATATCAGTCTCTGTCTTATGATTTTTCATTAACTGGGCTGTAACAGCTGCAGTTGTATATCTCACTCGGTGGTGACAGCCATAGCATGCCAAGTCTTATAAAAAAAAAAATTTTAAAAGAAAGAAAAAAAAATCATCCTCATATTTCGGCGCACGCTTTGGAATTCCTTTCAGTGAACATGTGACACTTTTCAGATAAGTGTTTTTTTTGTGTTAACAAAATGGAAATCTTAATTTTGCTAAGCTAATTATAGCCTGCAGCCTGTTGCTAAGCAACCTAATGACAGGAGGCAGCAGGGAGTCAAGAATCTAACCTTTGGCTGGATGGAGCCAAGAGGTGACATTTGGATTTCCTTCATATCACCTCTATTGATGCGCTGCGCTCAGAGCAGGGCTGTGTTGTTGCTTCGCAGTGCAAATAGTTAAACATGCGGTTGAAAGTAACTCGTCTGGTTTTAATAGTCGAGAAGCAACACTGTTTAAACCCCTGTACGGATATTTAAAGCACTCAATCAGCGTCAGTTTGAACAGAGAGTCGCTATGAAATAACAGTCTCTATACATGTGAGTGGAGGGGTTGAATGAGTCATTTTGCACTGCATGAATATCTCTAGCTTCATATCTTGCCTCGCGCTCTGTTGGTGTGAAAAATGTCATGGCTATTTTCATGATGCGACTCTGAAGGGCACTAATGTGCTAAGGGACGTCTGCTGTTACCTTATGGCATGATCATACCGTTGAATTAAACACTGGAGCAGCACCATATGCAGAACGAGACACTGAACAATACTTTTTACACTGGCTGTGAAATCAGTACACAAGTATTTAAATCTCTTTTAAAAGAATACACAAAACAGGAAAACCATTATGTCCAACTTTAGATAGCATAAATGGATTGTCGTGTAGCATTACACAAGCGGAATATTTACACCTTGAACAAGGACTGTACGCTTTAGATTTTTCTTTGTGTGTGTTTGATCTTTTCTTCTGATGTGTGTGTGTGCGTGTGTGTGTGTGCGGTTGGAGGGATTCATGGCTCAGCGCCAAAATAGTTTTGAAGTATCTGTGAAAAGACTCTTAATCCGTTTTATTTGCTCTGCTACCTCGGTACCATTTGTCCACGCGGAGCTCCAAACCCTCCGCTCCACCCAGCCATCTCAGGGATTTAGTGTGGTCGAGCAGAGGTGCAAGAGCCCCGCAGACAGTTAAAAAATAGCCATCTGGCTGGGGAGTTGGTAGAGGGGGTGTGCTGGGAGATTGGGGGAGGGGGAGCGGGGAGGTTTGGGGGCTGAGGAGTCATGCTGGGCAATCAAAATGACGGACAGCAGGGAGAAGTGTTTTGCGGGCTCTCACGTACATGCAAAGTAGCCGAGCTTGTGAGCATTCACAGCTCCCTCCGGCCTTCAGGTAAACACGGCCCGGCCAAGGTATGCGTGCTCCGTCCCCACCTCAACGTGTACGATTTTGTTTGGGTATGATAATCATATGTTTGTTGGCATGCTTGAGGAGGAAAGAGTGAACTTTTTTATGATGTTTACCTTAATGTCAATGGCTCAAGTTTTTTTTTTATTTTTTTTTATGTTTGTTCGTTTAAAAAAAAAAAAAAAGTCATGCCAAAATTATTTCTGCATCCCATCTTCTTTCTGTTATTTTGATATTTTGTCAGTTAGGATGGTGTTTCAGCAGAAAAGACAGGGTCAACAGGTGAAATAAACAGCATCCATATTTCATGAACCGTCCCCAAAAAACGCATTCGACACAGGCCTGTTCTTTGAAAGGGGTACACAATTGTTCCTCTCCGCTCTGAGCAAATATTATAATCCCATTCTCTTTTGCTTTCCATCTTGCCCTCTCTCCATAACGTTCACCCCGATGGCGGCCCCTTTCCCGAGTGAAACCCCTTCGAATGTGTGGAGGCTTCATTTTTCACTCTCCCTTTGGGGCTCTGTTGTCAGAGAGCAGTCCTTAGGAAGTCTTTATTTCTGCCAGGCTGGGCCTCTTGCGTTCCTCCACCCTCTCCCTCCGTTCTCATGTCTGTCCCCCCCCCCCCCCACCTGCTGGGACCCTGATCCCAGCCGGGGCAGGGCTTCAGCGGGGGACAATTACTGCTGCTCCCCAGCTTTGATCATCTGACCACATGGAAGCATAACAGCTGACCACATGTTTCAACAGACAAGAAGAAGAAGCAACGAGAGAAAAGAAGAAGAGTTAGAATGGGGTGCGAAGAAGAAAAGAAATCCCCTTTTCATTTAAGCTCAGCCCAAGGTTCTATTTCTCTTTGGAAGCTTTGGGGAGAGTTAGCCCAAATGGTCAGACCTGTGTTTCCTTTGATGGTGATTATTTATTTGGATCGGGGCAACCGTACTTATCACGGACTACGCCTTGCCACAGCTTGGAATAAAGTTTCAATTTGCCACTCACTCTTTTGTGAGTGTCCGAGAGAGAGAAAGAGTGAAGCAATTTGAGGCAGCCCTTGTAAAAAGTGAGCGCTAAGTCCTCTTGTATTGTTAGCCAGCTTGTCAGGAGGCCAACTGGGCTCTGCTGTTGTGTTCTGGGCACTGGTTGGCTTTTAATAAACCCAGTCCTGTTTCATTCAGAGTCCTGAGCTTTTCATGTTGAAAGCAGGGGCTACCGTGGAAAAACTGCCCGGTTCAAGTCACCACCACCTCCACACCAAAGATAACAAACAACTCAAGGAAATTCACCATAGTTTGGAAGAGGGCCAAGAAAATCAGATAATTTGTTCGGATTTAGCCAAAAAGAAGTTAAGTCTAGATCCATAAATGAAATATAGGAGACGTCTCTGGCAAAATCACGGCCAATTGGATCAGACGGTCACAGACGGGGCTGAGTGAGTGCGGAGGGTGTTTGCTTTGCCCCGGTTGTTAGGGATGGCCTCTTGGAGTGTCTCATTGTGCAGGAGATCACTTTACCACATTAAGGGCGCCTCAAAAGAGCCTCTTCAGCAACACTTTGGCCCAGCCTGGAAGAACGGGGCATGTTTTGACTGGCCTGCCACCTTTTATTGTCGCTGCTCTGCCGATCAGCCGCTCGGTGCTGCCTCGGCCGTGGTTCTCTGAGACACGCTCACGCAACACATGTGCTGCGTGCGCCTGTGCAGTAACGCACATGTGAACTGACACGGGAATGTCAATGTGCATAAAAACAGCTCTGATTGGACTATAATCTGTTTAGATTATAGCACTGATTGAAAAATTTAAATATACTGGAAACTTTTAGCATTATATTAGTATTTCTAAATATATAAAACTAATAAAATTGCATCAAATATCATCAGCATTCAGTATAAATGTACATAGACAGCTTATATCAGTCTTAAAGTGTCTGCAAAAATTTAAAAAATGGTAATAATTTACATATGTGGGTACTTTTATTTCTAATTTATCCAAATTATGTCTGCTAATATTATTCCAAGTCTGTGTGCATGCAAGAAAACTATCAAACAAAACCTAATCTGAGTTTTTCTTTCCATATATACAAACAAAACCAGTAAATTTTCTCTCCAACACTTTGAGCGTCTGCATAAACGAGATAATCATTTAATTATCTGCTTGTTCGTTCAGTTGAAATGACAACTGGGAATAGTCCTTCCACTCCACATTTTATTTAGCGTGTCAGAATAAATAAAAAGAAATTGCACAAATTTAGTGCATTTTCTTTATTGTCACTGGAATCGTAGACGTTCCTTAAATTCACCTCTTCTCAGAGCGCACATCATACTCAAAATTCACAAGTGTTTTTTTTTTAATTGTTTGAAATTTGTTTCATCTTTAAAGCAGAAAAACATATCTCTGTTATTAAAGCTTAGTGTTGACTTATTTTTTATAGATTTCATCAAGAGAAACTAAAGCGTTTTTTAAGTAGACAGTTGTCTGATGTAAGCTCATATTTCCCCTCTAAAACCAAAGTTCACAATTCTCCAGAGACACAGAGTCACTTTATGACGTGGCCTCTGCCACTTGTGCATCCTGCCTTACTTCATAATCATTTTTATCCGGCAGTTAAAAATAATTAACAAGCTGTGCTCTTTCGTCGTCTGCGATTTTTAGGTCGTCGGTCCGGCAATGAAAGGTCTCTGCATCGCCATGCTCAGGTAATAGTGTCAGGGTACGTTTTAAAGTGCAGTAATTCAGTGGTTTACACTGGCCCATAAAATCCCGACATGCCCTGATAATGAGAAGCATGAATGGAAACTTGGAGTTCCCCGTGGCCCCTTGTGCGAGTCTGTTGAAGTGAGTGGTGAGACGTAGCTTGAAGGGAGAAAGGAAGCACAAAGGCAACACAAAAGAGAGAGGGGGTAAAAAGTTTTTCAAGCCACACTAGCTGCTTTACAGCTTCCACGTTCATAGAGAAAGAAAGATGACTAAATGACTTTGTTCTTTGGGTTGAGACGTGCTGTTAAAACTGCACATCGGCTGAGAGTCGTACTCAGGTTCAGAGCGGCAGCTTTCCACAACTCCCTCCTCTCTGAGTGATATCACATGGACAGAACAGCAAAGGTCACAGTTAGCTCAAACACATAACTCTTCATATATCAGCCCTTTGTGACTCTCTTTACGGTGTCTTGACCTGACAAGCAGGCTGTGCATGCACCGGTCTGTTGCTAACGCGAATGGTATAAGTGCATATTTACACGGCGATGGCAAAGTAGCTGCTTTAACACTTGTTTACATGTTTTACTTTTCCTAACAGGTGATCTCTGTCAGGCCGCTCTCAAAACACATCTTCATCACGCTGCATCAACGTCTTGTTGTCATGACATAAATCATGATGCATCGTGGAGGTGGTGGCAGGCAGCGTGAGTCAGAGAAGCAGTCTGATTGACTTCACACTCGCTGGGGATCTGGTAACTCAGCAGGTAGCCCGAGTACAGATTGAAACGAACGCTGCCTTTCTGCACTCATGACACGCCGAGAGCGCTATTCAAGAGCACGACTGTTCCTTTATTGCAGAATAAATTGCAGGAGTTCTCCTTTATTGTGTACAGATGGGGAAAGGTTCATGGGTTGCTCAGCTCCCAGTCATTTTCTCACAAGGTGTGTGTCAAAGATTTGGGATTTTACTGGAAAAGCCCTGTGATCCTGCAAGTTTATGAGCAAAAATATACCCCTGTTTAAGTGACACTTGTTTAATCAGGGCAAAGAACTGAACTATGAGTCTGTGATTTGTTACTTTCAGATGCTCGTTGATAGTTAGCGAGTTAAACTCTGGAATCAACTAAACTTCCTATAAGGTTACCACCACAAGGGCTGTTTTTCATCTCCCTGTTGTTTTTGTCAACACTAACAAGATGGGCTTATAGCAGATTTGCGCTAATGTGCACGCCATAACCACTGACTAACTAGCACTTATTCATCTGCCCAGAACCAGAGTCCTACTGGCACAAACGGGGAGACGTCTGATTTATATTAACAGCTCTGGAGTCACATCTGTGTTTATCAGGCAACAGCTTTGAACGTGACTCAGCCAATCAAAACTGTCCATTTTCTTATATCTCGTATTGCTGAGGTAGCGTGTAAATGAGTTTTTCTGTACAGAAGGCAGTTGCTGCATGGGGACGGTGCCAATGAGTGTGTGAATTGCACACATGCATAAAGCTGTCCTTGTGCGCCGCTGCCAAGAGCTGCAGGGAAACTGGAAATGATCGCAAATTAAGCAGAACTTGGCTGAAGGGAGCATGCGGAATCTGAAAATTTAAAAAGAGCGTTTGGAATTGTTTTTGCGGGCCAATAAAGGGAGTTTTCCCCAAAGCCAAAAAGGTTGACAAAGGTGAGGCGCAAGGCGTACAGTATGAAAGTGCTAGACTACATAACAGACTGGCAGCCGAGGAGGGGAAAGGTCAGATTTGGGATGGAATGGTTGTCCCAGCTGATGCCTGCCACTAGAGATGAATTATTCACTCACTTGTCAAATCAATAATGACCGGGTCTTTAGTGGCCTACTCTCCCCATGCCCTACTTATCGGTTTTGGGTGGGGTAGAGAGGGCACATCAGTTGACAGAAAGATGGAAAAAAATATGTATTTAGAAATATGCGCTCACTGAGATGATCTGGATGCCATTTCTTGTACTTTTAGTTGAAAATGTGAACTTTAAACAGACAATTACACCGAAGCTGAATGTGGCGAGAGGAGCGCAGGACGGGAGGAGGGGTGGTGCAGGGGATTGTCAAGTATAGCTGTGTATAAGGGGGAGGGGGGATGGAGGGGATGTTGCCATGACTTTAAGGGCATGGGCTTGTTTGGATGGCACAGCCCACCCCTTGCCCCTCTGCCTCTGTTCATGTGTCACTCGCTGTCTTCTAGTCTGTAATTTTCCATCTACTGTAACCGTCTGGGCACATTGCCACCCAGGGAACTTTTAAAATAAATAAAGAATTCATTAAATAATTAGTATCTCCACAACAATCTCCTTTGTTCTGTCAATCTCAACGTGCTCAAAAGTCATCGTGAGAGATGGAGAAAGAAAAGCAGGGAGGAGGGGGGTGGGAAGAGAAATTAACAGCGGAAAAAAAAAAAATCAATTGGAAAAATTAAAGCATTGAAATATTTTTTTTGAAATGCTTTTTACTTATCTGCCACTTATTACGTCTAATTGGACTTCATTTCCTGAAAAAAAAGGAGAAAAAAAATAATTTGTGTGGCTCCATGCGTGTGCTTGCATGTGTAAACGTGTGTGTTTGTGACATTTGCTAATGGCTGGGTGCATAGATGATAACCACTTGGCTTGAAGACAGACAGATATGAAAGGCTGTCACTCTGAGCGCAGACAGCCATAATGGCCTCGTGAATGTCTCCGTGTGTGTCTGAGTATATAAGTGAATGTTTATGTGTGCGCAAAATCATAAAAGGGCGATGATAGGGGCCCTCGCTCGGTTAGCTGGTGGTCGTGCTTCCTAATCAAAACCTATCCTCTTGCTGGGTGCTCGTGCGTTTGTGCTGTGGTGTTTATTTAGAGGGAGACGGAGCAGAACCACCTCTTTGTCCCCTCCGAGATTTGACCCCTAAATCTCCACCTTCTACTCCCGACACACTCCCCAGCCCACCATCTAGTTCTGTGTGGAGTCAGTAGGCTGGAACATCCTCATAGTTATGGACAATTTGAACTAGGGCCGTACAGACTCATGTTAGTCATAGGTGGGTGATAGTTATCATGTCACGTTATTGTAACTGCAAGATGACAAATAATAAGATCATGTTGTATGTTTACTCTAAATAAAGAGAAGCGGGTAAAGAAATGCATCTACTCATGTATGTAGCAGTCCCTCGCTACTTTGCAATTTGTTTTTTGCAGACTCGCTCTATTGCGGTTTTTCAAAATAGGAGTGGACATGACACACAACTGGCTGATTGATAGATGAGCCGCACAATCGGCATGAAATTTTTATTTAAAATGAATTATTTTAAATTATTTAGCACCTGCTGCATCTGCGTGCAGTCCACAGCTGCAGATAAAGCATCCCCTGCCTTTGTGCAACATCCTGCAGATAAGCTTCCAGTTGCAGCTGATCAGCTCTTCTCCATGCAGAGCTGTGGAAGTGGGCGTGGCCAAGAACGCTTGCAGTTGGCTGAGAGGAGGAAGAGAGATAAAATCATGACACTATATACGTATGTGCTCTCTT
>NC_056501.1:15255142-15260682 GCF_014905685.2 Nematolebias whitei
TGTGTGTGTATGTATGTACGTACGTATGTATGTTTGTCTGTATATGAAAGATATTTATTCTGAATCAACTGCTTTGATGCAGTGGGGTCATTTGAAAAGAAAAACTATAAATAAATTAATTTCTATATAAATGGGTCTTCTGGACTTTTGGCCATGCTAATATCTTATCTGGCACCCATACTTTGACCATTTTTTGAACTTATAGATATTTCCTTGAGTATTTAAACATCAGTAAGTGTATAATTTAATGATCGGACAACTGGAATGCCAACATGCCAGGAGCAATTTTTTTTAGAACTTATATGTCAAGAAAGTTAACATAAAAAATACTCAAAAGACAATTTTACAAAGTGTGTTTCATAAGTTTTAGTTTAAATTCACAACACAATACACCGGCAGCAGCTCACATAGCATCACCAAAAAGTCATGTGTAGTTTCGGAATGTCAACTTTCATCACTTTATGAGTGAACAAAATCACTTGTCGCTTCTGTCAGTCCTCTCTTTTTATTCTGTCCCTGCATCAAGTCGACATTTCCTTTTTTCCAGAAATTAATGGGGAATTAATGATTCCGTTATTCCCCTGCTGTGCTAAGAGGGGGGGGCACAGGATTCTTTTTTAATCGCCCAACCTCTCAAAACTGATTGGAGCAGAAAAAATACGCCCAGTACCCCCTCCCTCCTTCTGCCAGGTCTCACAATGGAGGCGCTGATTTTTTTGATAGGGTTCTATGCTGTCAGGGGGCCAGCTGGAATTAGGAGTGGATTAATAATTTTAAACAAGGCTAAACCGCTTGGACTGTCTGTCTGTCTGCTTTTTGCAATGCTTAGCCAGTGGTCCGTCTGCTTGCAGACCACATCAAAACAATCTAAAAACACTATATCTTCCTAATGAGGAGGTTTAGTTTATGGGCTTTGGATAACATGAAAACACGCTTATTTACGTAGATTTCACGAGATGCTAAGTCTCAGAACACGCCTGGATTACCGCAGACTGTCTGATGTGACCTGAACATCCCTATACTTTGGCCTTATCTGCAAAGTTAAATTAATGATTGCCATAACTGCTCTGTAAAACAGTTAATCACATTTTTTGACATGCTCTTCTTACCTTTATGGAGTGTTTATTTGCACAAACTCTCAACGGATATATTAACGTTATCTTGGCACATGTTGAACGCGCCTTGTCGATGCAAGAAATCAACTTTTTCTTGTTTTCTTTGACGTTAGAGGAAGTAGCCTGAGCTGAGTTGCTCCAGTGGCTGAACGGTGACCCCAGTAGTAGGCAAGATTAGGTTTAGCACCAACGCGAGTGTTAAATGGTGACTTATGGGGATTTGTTTGGCTATTTGGAAAAGCAGACGTATTACCAACCAAATTTGGTTACAGTAAAGCCTGACAAATCAGACTCTGCTGGGGACATGTCTCACAGACCAGAACCATGTCTTCGGTAATCCCCACACTATTCATGTGTGTAGTGTGCGTGCGTCTGTGCGCATATTAGCAAAAGAAGAAGAAACGGGTTCCTCTGTGGTCATCTGGGACTGAATGATGATGGAGAAGGAACTCAGAAATAATATTTTTCAAACTGGGCCTCCTGGAAGAAGGCAAACTTAAAGTGGAGGGTCCAAATAAGGGCCAGAAAAGGCCTGCACAAGTGGTTTTTATTTAACATTTTTGGACCTAATCAGTTCAAATAATACATAAAAACACACGCCAATGCAGAAAGCTGATAGAGTAAAGGATAAAGAGAAGAAGAATACGCACTATAACATGAATCTATATTTTTCTGTCTTTAATTCAGTCATTATAAAAATGTTCTGTGAATGTAGCAGAGACATTAGCCCCCTTCTGAGCTATTATCCGAGCAGTCTGGTGTTGCAATTTCACACTCCACTGATTCTGACAAGCAGCAGAGAGTCTGCATGCCCCAGATTTCACCTTGTTTAGGTAATACAGAAAAATCATTCCAAAGACAAGGTAAATTGAACTGGGTACTGGTTGGGCACACTGTTGCCAATTTCAACAAGGAAAAAAAAAAAAAACCCAGCAAGTAGAGAATTGTATGTTTCTTCCTGTGCTAAGCGCTACACAGATGATAAACTTCAGAAACCTGCAGATTTAAACTCATTTGATTTATTTATTAAACACAAGGTTTCTTAATCTCTTCTCGGTTTGGGAGCGTGCTCCTGCAAGTTTGGGTCAGCTCCTAGACATATAATATCACCTTCTTCGCCTTTTTTTTTTTTTTTTTTGGAGCAGCAGATTTTCTAATGCATGAAACGAGAGATTATTAAATGTGACAGACAGGAGAGGTTATACATTATTTATGTTCAGCGAAAATGAAAACAAACTGTCTGCAGTCCCGTTTCTGAGGAAGAAACCGAATCTGCAGCTGGAGTTACGCAGCCCTTTTTGCTTTATTTAAATGGAGATCTACCCAAAATGCGTTCTCCTGATTTTACTGTTTGCTTTGCAGGGAGGAGTAAACACGTTGATCGATCAGATGCAGAAAAAAAACACACTTCTGCATGCAAAAAGCTGACGGAAATGGGATTTTTGTGATGCAAAAATAAAAAAAAAGCGTTTTTTTTTTTTAAATCCCGAGTTTAACAATTGAATTTTAAATAAAGAATCTTTTTCACTTTTTGTATCAGCTCTTAATCAACACGCACTGACATTCTAGTTTGTTACATTTTCTGGCTTTAGGCCAAAACACGAGGCAAACAGAACCAAAAGTGCGCTCGGACTTTTTTTTTTTTTTTGGACGCACCTTTTGGGTTAAAGAACGTGATAAAGGAGGTGATTTACGCGTCAAAACGGACATTTAATAAGCTTTAATCCCAAAACAAGGGGGAAAAAAAATCTCATTTCATTATACAGTGACAATAAAAATACAATAAGTTGTTGCTTGTTTATCTCATATATACAACATAACCTCAGTATAAAATGCTAAATTTAGTACAAATTACTATTTAAAATCTTAAATGACGTCAAAACTTCTCTTGTCTGTACAACTTTTGAAAATTTCCATGGACTTTTGCAAAACAAGTGCACAGATAACCCTGTGCTGTGATCACTTCAGGTTTCACCTGATTTGCCCCCCCCCCCCCCGATCTCCCCCACACACACACACACAGACACAGAGAGAGCAGCTGAAGATGGATAGTGTCCCTGAAATGCAATTCAGAGTCAGAGAGTCAGAGTTCACATCACATGTGGTACATGTGGTGGAGAGAAATTATGTACACAGGGTCCCAGTTATATTCAACAATAAAATGTAAAAGAAAAACAGTAATAAGATCTAAGATATGAGCTACAAACTAAAACTAACTATAACTAACTAGAACTAAAAATATGCTAAGCACTAATAGCATACAAATATCTGACATATATAAATATCTGATATATGATTGAAAATATCTGTTCAATTTGGAAAAAAAGGAGGAGGGTTGGCAGCCTCTACATGTCGAAGGGGCAAAGTAAAAAAATACAAATACATAAAAAAAAATCTGAGTCCTGTTAGTCACTCAGTCATTCTGGGCTTTTGTGGTTTCTTAAAACTAAAATCCAAAACTGCTGCTCCTGGTGTTTTTACATAATGTGCTCAGATAAAATTGTAGCCCTGCATAAAACTTTATGGGTCCTAAAATGGCTCCTTTTCAACTTTTGCGAATGCGTGTGTGAAACAAAGTCTTGTCTCTTTTGTTCAAGGCCTTTAGAGAAGAATTGAAACAGGAAAAGCGATTACTGCAGAGATTGTCCCACAGGCGTTGAAAAGCATGAGGGTTGGGACTGGTTCAGGGGACACCTATGGCCCCCATGCATTATCCTGGCATGAGGTCGCTTCGGCAATCGCCTACCAATTTCCACCAGCACCTGGCTTCCCCATCCCCCTCCACTTCTTTCACCAGGCCCTCCTACCTGGTTCCTTTCTCTCCTCCTGCGCCTCCTTCTTTTTCTCGAGAACACCACGTGTCTTTATTGTCCCAGGATGGAGACTTTTAAACAGGAACAGCAGAAACGATGGGACTGGCAGAAAGTTGAAGCTGCGGAGCCTCACTGTATTGTTTCCACTCCTGATGGAAAAACGGTCTTATCAGTCAGAACACAGAATAATCAAAAAGCCAGAGAATAACAGTTTGTCTGTGAAAATACCAGCCAGTGGTGTGCTGCTTGGCCAAAAGGCATGGTGGGAACGTTAAGTCCATATTAGTGGAAAAGTGGGAAGAAAATAACTGGTGCTATGTCTAACACTTTTTATTATGGCTGTTGAAAACCTGCGTAGCACAGCTGTTGAATATCACTCTGCTTTTGCACCAGAGCTGCTGCCTCCCACACGAAAAACCCGGACTTTTCCTGTTACAGGTCCACTCACCCAAAGACGTGACTACAGCGAGCTAACCTCTGATCAGGGGCCTATCAGGGGCCGCAGCATCACATATGAAAACACAAACTGCTCCTTCTGTTTGCCACAATGTGTTGTTTTGTCCCTCTGCTTGAAGCAGTGTTTTTTTTAAACAGCTGAAATTTTGCTTTATCATTACCTTTATTAATAAAAAGTGAATAGCATCTTGTTTAAATGACATCATTTGATGTGATGATTCTTAAATCGCAAATAAATGTGAGGTATTGTTGTCAAGGTGTAAATGTCTATGAGAACTATAAATGCTTTTCCTGTTTATATTATTTCCAAGTGTTTAAAATGTGTAGGAAGAGTTGGACTACAAGTGTTTTAAACACTGCATTTGCTTTGGCAGATGTGTCATCGTGCAGTGAGCTGCAGAGCAACATTTGGAAAGCCACCTTCAGAAGTTAAAAGTGTGAAGGTTTTTATTTTTCACTTTTTTTTTTTAATTACTTAAACAATATTTCTGTTTTAAGAGGCAGTGGCAAAATGTGCTTCTGTTAAATGAATCTACAACAAAAATAAGTCTGATTTTAAAATACATTTAAATTCATCAACTTTTCTCTGAAGTTGATGCAATCATTTATATATATTTGTATATGAATACTTTTTTTAAAAACATAAATTTACATTAATGCATGTGCACGTAAAACAGATCAGCTACCAGCTGCCTGCACGGAAAAGAGAAAACACCCTTAAGGAGTTATAATATCTAAAATTCATTGTTTCTTTATTTGTGTGATTCAGGAGATGTTCTTGTTGAGGCTGAGTGACAGGATTGTTTTCACGGTGCCATCCCTGAAGAGGGAATAGACATTATGCAAGATCTTGTCCTTTTTTGATTGACATTTCCAGGACACAAATCAGAAATGTTTGCAGATATCACTTCTCTATCTATCTATCTATCTATCTATCTATCTATCTATCTATCTATCTATCTATCTATCTATCTATCTATCTATCTATCTATCTATCTATCTATCTATCTATCTATCTATCTATCTATCTATCTATCTATCTATCTATCTATCTATCTATCTATCTATCTATCTATCTATCTATCTATCTATCTATCTATCTATCTATCTATCTATCTATCTATCTATCTATCCATCCATCCATCCATCCATCCAT
>NC_056501.1:15260782-15262643 GCF_014905685.2 Nematolebias whitei
CCATCCATCCATCCATCCATCCATCCATCCATCCATCCATCCATCCATCGTCGCCTTCACTCTGCTGCATCAACAGTATTGCGCATGCGCAAAAGAAAAAGCCGTCGCCACGGGAAGCGCTGAATGAACTCTTTAACTAATGGAAAGCCACTCTCCAATTCTAATTCATTGTCTTTGGAGAATGAACGAGCATTGTCTATTTTATTTGGAAAATAGAGTGATGAATATGTGAGCGCCTCTGCCCTCCTCCTCCTCCCTTCTCAGGGTGGTGATGGTGGTAGGGAGGAGACCCCTGTCTTGCGCTGGCCCGGGGCGCTCAGGTGAAAAGTTACCTGCTGAATCACGCCATTCATGCAGGCTGAAACAAATGTGGCTCTTTGTTGGCGGATGTGGAGGTGAAGAAGAAGAAGAAGCCGGTGAGATGTTCGCTGCAGTCAGGGATGGAAGTGCCGGCGGTGAGAGTTAACGCGCGTTAAAAACGTCAGCGTTATTCATTCTGCAGTGATGCTCCATGATTCATAAAACTAACTAGCCCCCCGCCCCCACCTTTTTCCTTTCAGTAGGGGGTTATTTCTTGTTACATATGGCCTGTTTGGTGAGGGAGCTTGAGGACAGAGCATCGGTGGGAAACAATTGCTCATTTACGCACCAAGCCCGAAAAGTGCCGAAAAAACACATCTGTCAAAAGACAAACGCAGAGCACAATTGCTGAACATCTGCTTTGCTGAATGAGCGTTTGCCAGCGCCCCCCACCCCCACCCCCCACCCCACTCCGGGGACCTATTAGCGCTGATTCCTGCGCGCGCCCTGATAAGGAATTCATCAAGTTTCTGACACCCCGCCAGATGTTGGGGAACTGCCGCCGCCTCTTGTTGGCCACCCTAATTGATTGTCTTTCAGCGCAAGGCTTAAAAGAAAATGAAAAGGTGGATGTGTGTCTGGGAGGGGGGTAAATAATGGACTGATTGTAAACGTGACACTATTAATTTTTTTAATTTATTTTATTTTCCCGGCACCGTTTCTCTGAATGGAGTTTATTTATTCGGCTTCGTCTCTTTATGACCAATTTAAAAAAAATGCCTCCGGGCTAAATGTTCACGATCATAAACGTCCCCTATTAATCAAATAAAGAAAAACTAAAACACAAACAACAACAACAACAAAAATGAGCTCGTGAAGCATGCATGCGCGTCATGCATCACAAACGCCACGGTTTGAAGACTCTTTGTGATTCAACGCCCAGCTGGGGGTGGAACAAGCGTCGAAGTCCATCAGCTTCAAATGGGATTCCAAGATATATGCAATTATTTGCTGGCAAAGTAATATTTTTACTTTATGACGTCACAAATCCATCTCATTTCAGTCTCATTGCCACGGTTCGTTAAGTGCATTAACGCCCCCCCCCCCCCCCCTTCCCAGCACATAAAGTCTCAGATTCAGATCCAAAACTTATGGCTGCGCCTTTGGGCCTAAACCAAGCTCAGTGCACCTGCAACTCTCAGCTGACAGCTGACAGGAAATGACGTAAAACCGCGTCCAGAATTAGCCGCCGAATTTCTCAGGACTGCGCCTCAGTTGCGTGACAAAAGGTTAGGAGACTTGCTTGTGTGACTTTATCCTCTTAGAGCGCACTCTCCCGCTTATCCAGCAAATACTCTGCGCCTGATAAGACCGGGGAAGGGTGGTAGTGGTGGTGGTGGTGGGAATGGGGGGGGGGGGGTTGCACCAGGGCTGCAGTCCAATCAATCCCATGTTAAACTTGAGCGGAAGGAACGTGCAGGAGAGCATCTCAGTTGTGTTTTCTTTTTGCACCCCTCCTCTGAGCCCCCCCCCCCCCCCCCCCCCCCCCCCCCCCCCCCCC
>NC_056501.1:15262743-15269748 GCF_014905685.2 Nematolebias whitei
CCCCCCCCCCCCCCCCACTCCACTACTACAAACAGGAGAGAGAGAGAGAGAGAGAGAGAGAGAGAGAGAGAGAGAGAGAGAGAGAGAGAGAGAGAGAGAGAGAGAGAGAGAGAGAGAGAGAGAGAGAGAGAGAGAGAGAGAGAGAGAGAGAGACTAAGAGAGAGAGAGAGAGAGACTAAGAGAGAGAGAGAGAGAGAGAGAGAGAGAATGAAGCAGATTACAGGCACTGCACGCTGCCAAGAGTCCACCACCTCTCCATCCTCCGGGTCCGCGCGCGCGCAGCAGCCAAACATAGAATCCATAAACTAAGTTGACATGAATGAGCGTAATTCAGTCTGTGATGCAGCCGCTAATTTGAACACAACTGGACCCACGTGACTGTGGCTGCTTTCTAATCCATTGAGAATCCCCGCGCAGAGACTGGAGCCTTTCATGTTTCTTTAACACCCCCCAAAAAGCCCCCCCCCCCCCCCCCCTTTTTTTTTCCTCCTTCTTTTTGGACTGCTGCTCTAGTTTCTCATGGGCCACATAATCTGAAAACATCCCAGATTGTACACGCAAAACAAGCCCGTGACCCGAATCCACGAGGAAAGTTGCAACAAACACGTGAAGGTTTTGCTTCACAGTGTTTCAGTTCTGCCTCCTCCCCCCACGAAGATGTTCACCTGCTGCTGCATGGCCACCTCTCAGTTCACGCCAAACGCGTGCGTCAAAAGTGCAGCTCACCAGAGGGAGAGAGAGAGAGAAAGAACCCGGTCTCTGCTTTCTGACGTCACGTTGTGACTGAGAGGAGGAACTTGAAATGTGCGACGAGACTTTGAAGGGAGGGGGAAGCGGGAGGGAAGGAATGATGTGTGTGTGTGTGTGTGTGTGTGTGTGGGGGGGGGGGGGGGGGCAGAGAAATGGAATCAAACGTAAAGAGGAAAGCTGGCGCAAAAGACTCACAAAAAATGAATTGGAAGTCAATTTGCTCACGATTTAAGAATATTAGTGCTGATGGCAATTAATAAATAAATAAATAAATAAATAGCCCACGTGTTTCAGCTTCATGCATTTGTTTTGATCTAACCAGAAAAAGTCGACTCTAGATGGATTATTCTAAACAAACTTGCAGTGAATCCCTTTGATTCTTCATCGCGCGCACTGATGTGGGAACCTTTATTTAGTCGTGCCACTTTTCCACTTTCACCAAATATCCGTGTCAGCATTTCTTAAATGTTATCGTGAACACCTTCAATCATCAGGAGAAAAATAAAAAACGCATTGCAGTATTATTATTATTATTTTTTAAATAAAAACAATTAAAAAAGTAAATCTCCACTAAGATGCGTTTATAACTTCGCTTCCAAATCATTCCCACGCATGCTAATCTGTGCTTAATCTGTGTCAAATTCAAGTGACTCCTAATATAAACAGGCAAACATGTAATGCCACAACAACAACAACAAACAAACAAACAAACAACAGTCTGACAATAATCAACGTCTGAAAGTCGCTTTTCAGGATTTTTTTTTTTTTAATTTCAATCAAAATTTCCGTTCACATTTCTTCATAAACAGTTGGTCAAACAAACCAACCAACATACAGTAGCCTAAAAAGTACAAGGAACGTCCGACTCTGGTAGCTAAATAGGCTAACGCATAATAATAATGATGATAATAATAATAATAATATATATAGGCCTGCTGTTGTAACATGGTTTGCCTCAGTGTGGCACAGTGACACAGTTCATCAGTAAAACATTTCTGCTTTTCAGGAATAACTCGGAGTGTGTGGCCTATTTTCTTCCCAGAAAGTGTTACAACATCACATTCTAGCTGTTTATACATCAGAATATTTCCCTCTGGACATGGGGGGTGGGGACAGAAAGGAGGTGGGAATAAGAAAATGTACTTCTTTTAAATTAAGGTATAGAAAATAGCATATAAAACATATACTCCTTAAATTATTTAAATAAACTTATTTCATATATCACTGTCAAGAGGTACCATTTTTTTACATTTTGTTTTTTTAAAAGTAGTGCTGGTGGTCTGAAATTGTTCTCACATATGAGTACAATATACTTTGTGTATGCATAATATTTAAATCTTGAGAATAGGTTACAATGCAATGCTGTAACTCTTTTTTTTTTTTTTTTTTTTGCTGCCACTATTCTCCCTTCAGTTCCACATAGATCTAGGATTCCTTCCACTAATTTTTTTTGTTTTGTTAAACACAACAGAAAAGGAGGAAAAAAAAAAGTCATCTTTGACAAGTTATTCACACAAAACAAGCAAATGTGTAATCAAACTGCTCTATATGCAACACCACAACAAATAACACGCTTAGTTTCACAGAAGAATTACATTTAAAACAATGCAAGCTAACAGACGGAAAAAAAACAAACTTTTTTATTAATAATATTATTTTTGAAATTATACTGTGTTGTGACAGTTCCATCGTCGCCAATGCACACATTTAAACAGAGGCTACTTGCACAAAAAGACACTGCTGGAACTATAAAGCCTGCCATCGAGGAGCATGTTTTGGATGCTAAACCCCCTCCCCCCTAAAAAAATTTTTTTTTAACGTTATCTTGATTTGGAAATTATAAACTTCCCACTCTCTAAAACATCTGGAGTGCAATAAGCTGATGGGATTCTTCTTCTTCCTTTTTTTTTTTTTTGCACTGAATTTATGTGACATCTATTTCTAGGAAAAAAAAAAAAATCCACAAAAAAGTTGGAACGGAAATAACAAAACCATTTTATATCTTCTCAGCTCAACTGCAGTTCTACACAATCAATGTTTGTTTTTTTTACATGTCAATGGTCTTATAAAGAAAAAATAAAAGTGACTGAAATATCTGCATTATATATAGACAAATCCATAATATTCATATAGATGTTTTTTTTATTATTTATCTGATCCAAATAAGACACATGTAGGCTTATTGGTAAAAAAAACAAACAAAAAAAACAAAACAGGAGGATACAATCGTGATGTTGGAGCTTATGAGTTTATCATTTGTTCCATGTTAAGCTGGTTATGACCCAAACTGTACAGTTTTGTTAGAAAAAAAAAAAAAAGCGAGGAAAAAAAACAAACATTTCCATAAATATCATTTAGGTTTCAGAACTTATACCCATAATTAAATTACAAATCGATAAATATGGCATCATGGATATGTATTTACAACGGTATTAACAAAAGGCAACGGTATATTCAACGGTAACAATCCTAAAAAGCACATGTCTCCACCTGAAAACGGACGCTGACAACAGATTCGACCCCATCAAACAAGGAAATACATTCACGAGTAAAATATTTATTTATGACTTTTTTTTTCTCTGCATTCAAGTTCATGACAAAGACTTTGGCACGTTTATTTAAGACTGTTTGAAGTGTCAACAATCAACTTGAAGAGGCGACGGTGGTCACCGCCATTATAGAAAACAGCTGAAAATCATCTCCCTTTATTTTGATGTTTTTTTAATTATTTTTTTATTCTTCTTCGTCTTTTTGTTTTTAAATAAAAATGTGAGAAAATACATAAAACGAAAAAATAAAACTGAAATCTGTAAACTAAAAGATTAAAAAAAAAAAGCAAAACATTTATTTATAGTATTCAGAACGTTTTGTGATTTGATTTTTCTCCTCAAATAAAAGTGTGTGTGTGTGTAAGTGTGTGTGTGATCCTGAGAACTGACGTGGCCTGCTTGGTGCTGGCTTTTGCTCTCATCTTCTCTTTCAGTCACGTGTGTATATGTGTGTGTGTAAAGTGACCTGGGATAGTTTTATTTTCAGGTACTCCTCATTTGCCCCCCATCCTTGCAGTCCACAGTGACGGAGGAGGGATGGGGGGTGTTTTGCTCCCTCGCCTTCAGACGTACCATTCGTTAAAGTTGGGGGCCAGTCCTTCGCTGTGTCCGGACGGGTTCTGCACGGCTGATGGGGGGGTTTTTGTCGGGTCCTCGGTGCTGGCTGACACTAGCACCGGTGGCGTGGACGACTCGTACCCGGAGCTTGCTGCTGGGGAGGACTCCGAACCTTGAGACTCATGTACCTGCAAGAAAAAATTAAATAAAAATAATAAATAAAAGATAGAATCAGTAGGAACGACTGAATTCTATTCACAGGGCAACTACAATTATAGCATCAATTATATTAATATATTAAATATGAACAAAATAATGCATTCAAGAAATAAAGTCTTTATTTCGGTGCAAAAGCCACCAAAAGATGCATTTTGAACCAACTTCAATGCATTTGTTTACACTCGCAGACATGTTTTCTTCCTGCGTGCACAGTGAGATGTTGAGAAATGCCTCGAGTTGTGGGATGGGGGGGGGGGGGGGGTATATGTGTGCGTGTGTTAATGTGTTTAAGGAGTAATGAAGACGTTAATTACCTTCATGTGTTTCCTGAGAGAGCTGGGGTGTGTGTAGGACTTGTCGCACACTTTGCAGATGTATGGCTTGTCTGATGTGTGCACGTGCATGTGCTTTTTCCTGTCGCTGCTGTTGGCGAAGCGTCTGTCGCAGCCATCAAATTCACACTTAAACGGCTTCTCACCTGCAGGATTTAAACACACACACCGTGAATTACACCCCCAAATGGTCCCGCGCAAACAAACCCATCACCCCCTCCCCACAATCATAGTAACAGCAAACTGAAAAAAAAAAAAAAAGCTGAGATTGTCTGCAGACGGTTATATAACAGGGTAACCTACATTATCCACTACTACTCTGCTCTGTCAGGCTTTATTTATTCAAGAGGCCTGCTCCTCGTGCAAACTACTCTGCTGGGGTGATCTGTGCGCGTGCACTTGCAGAGAATCAACAGGGCAGCGTGAGTCAGGAATGGGCTCAAACTTTGACGAGAGCAGAAAGTCCTGATGAATAGTTTGTTTTGTTTTTTGTTTTTGCACCAAAGTTGTCCAAGAATAGTTCATATTTCTGATTTTGTGAGAGTTTTCCTTGAAATAAACAAACAACAACATGGAAGCTGAAAAAAAGTCGAACCCAAAGCTTTGTTTTGGTTTGTACAATGAAATCATTCAAGCGGAACCTTTAGTGCTTCTTCTTTGATTCATTTGTAAACTGTAAATCAGTTGAATCCGCCAGTTCTTACCTGTGTGCGTTCTTTTGTGGATTTTCAAATTCTCCGACCTGGCGAATATTTTCCCACATCCGGGGAACGGGCACGGGAACGGTTTCTCGCCCGTGTGCACGCGGATGTGGTTGACGAGTTTGTACTTGGCTTTAAAGGACTTGCCCTCCCGCGGGCAGTCCTCCCAGAAGCAGACGTGGTTGCTCTGCTCGGGCCCGCCGACGTGCTCCATGGACACGTGCGTGACCATCTCGTGCATGGTGCTGAACGTCCTGTCGCAGGTCTTTTTGGCTCGGTTCATCTGGTTCTCGTCGATCCATTTGCAGGACAACTCCTGCTTGATGGGTTGCCTCATGTACCTGAAGAAGGCCCCCGGGCCGTGGTGCGTGGGCACGTTCATCCCCATGTTCATGTTGATGGGGTGGTTGTAGTTGTGCAGCTGAGCCCCGTACGGGTCCGTCCGGGGACTCGCCACCGGGCGGTACGGGTCGGGTCTGCCGAAAATGTCCCCGCGCAGGCCGAGGTGCATCTGGCTGTTCACTACGTGTCCGCCGGATGGAGCGTGGCTCACCCCCTGCTCGTGAAGTCCTGGGAACAACAAATGTCCGGGGTTGTCGGGGATCCCGGGCGGCCCGTGGAGGCTCCCCGTGGAGGCTGCGAAGATCCCATGCTGCGCGCTCTGCGCCGCCGACTCTCCGACGCTGCGGTTCCGGAACAGAAAGTCTCGCGTGGAGTTGAACGCTCCCCCGCCGTACGAGCCCACCTGCCCGCCGTGAGAGTGTCCGAGGGCGGCCGCGTATCCACCCGCCTGCGGAGTGAACGCCGACGTCTGGCTGGAGGCGATGTCGTGCGCCACGGGGCTGATTTTGAAGGCGGCGGAGTGCGAGGACTCCGAGAAGGGATTCAGTCCCAGACCCGGGTCTCGGTTCCCGATGTCGTGATGCCGCGGCGTCCCGAAGCCCCCCACTCCTAACGAGGCGAACTGCGGACCGCTATCAAGCAGCATAGTCATGAGCTCGAAGCAAACTTGGAGGAGTCGGGAAGGAAACAGGGAATCTGATTAAAATCCAGTTTAGCGGAGCGCGCGAGGGCTGCAGGCGCTGAGATCTGCCACTTTGTGTGTGGTGGGGAAAAAATATCCTAAAATAAAAAAATAAAAAAGCGAGCCAAAATGAGGGAAAAATCCTAGGTAAAGAGTTGGGAGGAAAAAAACAAACTCCCGTTGACTGCGATCCGTGAGAAAGAGGATCAAACTTCCCCCCCTCACCAGGCTGATGATGTCCTTGGACTGATAAAGTCAATCACTCACTCCCAGAACATAAATGAACTCAGGAGGCAGTGCCACGGCGGCCAATCAGCGCGCAGCTACCACTCTGACACGTGACCAGGGAGCCTGCTGCTGATTGGCTGGATTTCTGGTGATTGGCACGGTTCGGGATTGAAGATGGCAGCTTCTCTCATTGGCTTGCTTTGATTGGTTCTTCAGTTTGCAGGTAAAACGGAACGCTCCGGCCACACCCCCCCCCCCCACCCCCGCCTCCCCGTGCGTGTCTGGGGAGGGAAGCCTCAGTGGATGTTTGGAAAGTCCTGAAGAGACTCCAAAACGGGGTTAAAAAAACAAACAAACAAACAAACAAACAAACAAGCGGAACTTTCAGCTTATACTGAATTACAACTTTACAGATTTATTTTGACCCGTTGTGGTATTTTCTACAGTCATAAGATCAGTTTGACTCTTATTAGTTGGGAAGTTGAAAATATTTGGCGCAGCTCGGACGTGTTGCTCTCTGAAGCTGCTTGAAAGAGTTTTTTCTTCTTCTCTAAAGCTCTATAGGGCGTGAGACAGAAAAATAAAAGCCAGAAGGAAAGATGGCAGTAATTGTAATATCCTGAGAATTCTCCCCCCCCCCCCCC
>NC_056501.1:15269848-15269984 GCF_014905685.2 Nematolebias whitei
CTTTGTCGGTAAAGATATATAGGGCGTGAGAAGAAAAAATAAAAGCCGGAGTGAAAGATGGAAGTAATTGGCATGCCTGGAGAGTTTCCCCCCCCCCCCCTATTTGACGCCCCGCCCCCCCCCCCCACTTTTTTTT
>NC_056501.1:15269994-15271189 GCF_014905685.2 Nematolebias whitei
AAAAAAGATCCTTGCCATTGAGCAAGTTTCACAGAGCTGCCGCTGCCTCGCTGCAGGACACAGAGGATCTGATCAAGTTCAGAGACGCGCGCGCTGAGTGCTTCAAGCGGCGCTTTTCACATCCTTCTCCTACCCCACCGCACACACACCCCTCCCTCAATCTGTGTCCCAGGAAGGAGCTCGTTCTTTTTTATTTTATTTTAGGGGGATCTGGACCCCCCAAAAAAGAAAGAAAGAAGAAAAGAGTCAGTTCTTCTTGTCCTCATCCTCCTGCACTCCCTCAGAACATTTCACCGAGAGATGGAAGAGGTGAGTGACTTATCCTCTTGTTTCTGTCGAAATCAGAGTTTGTGCGCGCGCGTGTGTGAGCTGCATGCTATGAAAGTTAGTAACTAGTTGAATGGGTTTAGTTTTCCTCAGCTGTTTGCGCCTCTCATCCCTCTCTTTTTACTTCCTGATCAAGTTCTCGAGCAGCAAAATGTTCATCTTTTTTTATCCCATGAGCTGCTTTCTCTTCAGTGTGCGCGCGCCTCTCCCTCCCGCCCTGTCTCAGTTTACTCCCCCCACTCCCCTCTTTCACTCTCGCTCCTCTCTCCCACAATATGCGCGTGACCCCCCCCCCCCCACACACACACACACACACTCACACACCCACATACATTTCTCGAGCACAATATGGCGCAAACGCACATCTGCACAGATTTATTGCGACCTTCGTGAACTTTTTTTTTCTTTTCTGCCAAGTGACGAGCAGCACGTTAAGTCCCCCCCCCCCCCCCTCCATTTTTTACTGGCTCGTTGAGGGCCCACTTAAATAAATGTAGCGTGTATTTACAGCCATATCACCACTGTGAAATGATTAAGTGACATGGTTTATCTGAGTCACAAATGTTTTATTTTATTTGCTCTGAGCAACAGGGCTGCAGCTCTGAGCTCTTGCTGTGGAGAAAAGGAGGGGGGGGGGGGGGGGTCATCAACGAGGCCAAATGTAAAGCAACTGTTGCTTTCAGTGTTAAATTTAAAACTGCTTCTGCTATATTCACTGAATGATGAATTAAGTCTTCAAATATGAAAGGCGACTTCAAACACCCCAGCAACAAGGGAAATAAAAATATATTACTCACACTTGTAATGCTGTTTGTTTTTATTATAGCATTAATAATTCAAAAAGTGTGGGGATGCGGGGGGGGGGGGG
>NC_056501.1:15271289-15273184 GCF_014905685.2 Nematolebias whitei
ATATATATATATATATATATATACACACACACACATATATGTTAATATAGTAAAATGTTTTGGTTTTGAATGAGAAGCACCACTAATTAGGTTTTTGAACATTTTTCGGGCCACACAAATATTTAGCTTCTACAAAGTAGTATGCACTCGAAGCCGTTGTTTTGTAACAATTTTATACATTTTCAAAAGTACAACTTGATTTTTTTTGGTCGAAATTTTTCAGTTTTTCAGAATACCTGCGCGCGTCTGCTCAAATTTTGTTTTTACACTGGAAATTTGAACTTTACGGGGCTGCACTGAAATAACATATATAGCCTCATAAGTCACTTTTTGTTCTAATTATAGCAGCTAATAATGGCTGATAATGATTGTTTGTGTTTTTAGTAATTTTAACTTTTACAGCGATATGTTTGACTTCATCGCACCGGCTATGGTTTATAATTTTCATCTTGTTATTCGTCACTAACACAATATTTTTCTCATTCTGAGTTATTTGCATCTAAACTAGTTTTGAAACATGCAGGATAGAGATTTTTGGATTGTTTGGTCATGTGAGTGACGGCGCTTCATATGGCTGATAGAGAGAGCTAATTGACTTCTTGCTGTGATTTACTGGAGCATCTGTCCCCTCAAATGGACTCATCCCAATCCTGTTAATTCATCTAAATTTCGTAACGGCATGGCAACAAGGTGCACTGCCATCCCACATCAATTAGAATATCTCTGCACACTAATGAATGCAGTCATTTACACAAAAACACATTTCATTTACAGTTTTTAAATATATTTTCATTACTTAAGCAAAAAAAACAACATTTTTTGTGTTTACATTGGTAACAATCGCAAAGCACACACTTTATTATAGACCTTATTTTAAACCAGTGTGTGTGTTTATTAATGTTTAAATACCGCTATTATTATTATTATTATTTATGAATACTCATACGATATTTTGCATTTTAAAATACTAAACTGAATTATTTTTCATTTATTTTTCTGCCATATTTTGGACTTTATAGATGTGGTGCTTTTACTGGAATTGAATTTTTGATTTATTTTATCTCCTTAGTCCGCGCTTGCTATTTGTTTGGGTGATGTGAAATATATTTGTGATGCGGATTTTATGGACATTTAGAGAGTTTTCTAATTGTTCGGGGTGATACATGTGTGCCCAACATACTGTAAGATTCAACATAAATGACCAGAGTCATTAAGCTGCCGTGCTTTGTAGGGCTTTTCATGAGCCAAAATGTTTTTCTTTTAAGCTGAGGTTATTTTTATTGAAAGTATATGTGTTTTGTGAAATTTAAAATGTGGCATTTATTGATTTGGGATGAATTAACAAACCATACAGCAAAGCTGCAACATGACAAAGTTACCAATGAGTAAAACTTTTAGTCACTTTTTAGATTTTAACACGTAAAATTAAAATTGGTTATGAGTTTGGAATTTTTTTTAACCAATAAATTTTCAACAGATTTTAATTGCTTTTAGCTTTAAAAAAAAAAAAAAAAAATGCATAAACAAAAATCAAAGCACTATTAATTATAAATTGCCTTTATAAACTAATATTCAAATTTTGAGCTGGGTTTACTTTGTTTATCTTTTTTAAATGCATTTTTAAAACACAGCAAGGTTAAATATAAATTACCTAAATAAATTTATAAGTAAGTTGCAACAACTTTTCAGGGTATTTTAAAATTCCTAAAACTAAATGAAATGTTAACCCTTTAGCAGCATTTACACACCCACACACACTTGCAGAGTTGAACCTAACCTCATCATAACTCCCCATTTTATGATAATAATAATAACAACAACAACAACAACAACAACAACAACAACAACAATAATAATAATAATAATAATAATAATAATAATAATAATAATAATAA
>NC_056501.1:15273194-15276743 GCF_014905685.2 Nematolebias whitei
AATAATAATAATAATAATAATAATAATAATAATAATAATAATAATAATAATGTTTTTTTTTTTATTAAGACCTTGAACGTTTAGATCTGTCAGTTTGACTGACAGGTTGAAAACCTTCACCTTATTTGAACTTCCAGCCTCAGTCCTGCAGAAATGCATGAAGTGGATGAACCCAGAACAATCAGGGCGGAAGTGGGCCTGTTCTGGGCCTGCATGGGCTGCAGCACTTCAGCTCAAGTGGGTCTATAGAACCCCACTGCAAGTGACGTCAGGATAACAGTGGACCAGTTTTTTGTTTTTTTTAATACCAGTGGGGAAAAAAGTTTTTGTTATAGTGAGAGCCTTTGGAAGTAAGAGGGTTTTCACCTTAAACCTTGATAAGCTACAGCTGGGAGCCCACGCCTCGTCGCGTGGGTTGAAATAAAAGTAACAGATGAAAGAATCTGGAAAACTGGCCGAGGCTGAGCCATGAAGGGGTTTTGGGGGGGTGGGGGGGTGGCGAGCTGATGCACAGAAATAAGAGCTCCATATGAGAGCAGCGTGTCCTCACAGAACCCCAAAGAAAGTAAGTTTTCTTTCAGCAGCTCACGTTTCACAATTTACATTTTACGTAACATTTTTATTTTTATTTTTATTTAAATAAATCCCGTGCCAGCCTCCAGGACGCATGCAGCTCCTCTTTTTTTTTTTTTTTTTTGAAGATTATTAATTTATTTATGGGCTTTAATGAGAGAGGTTTTATTTACAGAGATGGTTTACATTCGGCTCTAAGGTATAAAACAGCTCTGTTGTTCTCCCAAATGGCACTAAAAGAAAGATAATAATAATTAAAAAAAGGATAATTATAAAGACCTGGCCCTTCTTTTCCTTTCTGCTACTTGTTGCTTTAATAAAAGAAACTTTTCCTCATGCAGATGATTAAAAATGCTTGATAAAAAGCTTTGATCAGTGAGAGATATTGATAAATGCGCATTGTTTGAGTTAAAAAGTCAGGTCATTGTGGGTTTTCGTGCAACTTTCTGTGTTTTCAAGTGTTGCATTTTCATCCATAAAGCAAGTTTTGAGCATAATTGGCCCGGACACGCTCAGACCAGCCTCCATTGTTCTTGCAAAGCAGGAGAAGTTGTTTTGGCAAGAGCGCAGCGCAAAAAGACGCTGCAGACTTTGTTGCGCTCATGTCCAAATCTAATCACTTGACTTCTGGACTGCATGATTAGTAAACATAAACCTGTACATAAAAAAAACCCCAACTATATCTGCAGAAGGGATCCTAATGAGAAGGCAGCAGTATGAAGGAGTACCGCGGCACATTTCAAAGCGTTTTCTGTGCCATATTTGAAAGACGGAGTCGTGCCGTGAACTCCTGCGCGTCCCTTTTAAAACAAACCCAGCCGCCTGTCAATCACGCCGCATTCCAACCAATCCCAAAGCCCCCTTTTTAAAAAGCAGGTTTGCCTGCTGTGCTTTTATATTGCACCATGGCCTGCTCCGGAGCATTTTTTACTACCACGGTTATTGCCACAAATCAAGAGGGCAAAGTGAACGGCATGGGACTCACACCAACTTTAACGAAACTGACTCTGGTTCCTCCTTCTGCGATGTTCCCGGCCGAGAATTTCACGTGCAGATGATACACAGCAAGGGAAATGGGAAGAGAATTTTCTCTGAACGCTGAGCTGGTTGATTTCGCAAACTCATAGCCAAAGAAAACGAAAACGCACAACAAAACATGACAAGCCTTTCGAGCTTTAGCTGCCCTCTCTCTTGCGTCAACCCCGGGGAGAGCAATACTGAACCCAGCGTGGTGCTGCCACCTTTGGCAGGAGAGCACATGGGACACCCCACTGGCAGTTCCTTAAAACTCTGCCCCTCGCACAATTTGCGAGACTACCCCGAGCCGAGGTCCAGTGCATATGCTGACCATTCAGTTCCCACTTTTCCAGACTCTGGATACCCCAGCCACCGCTTAGAGCACAGCCCCAGGGGCATTATCTTCGGAGCCAATCTCTCTGGAGCCGGCATGCCACCCGTCACTGATCAACTGGCATCAAGAGCCAACCAACATGGCGGGATTGGAAGGTACCGTGACTTTAGGGACAACAGGAGCCATGCGTTTTTCACAAGCTACCAGGAGCAGGCCCACCCCTCCTCCGACGCGTCCCGAGACCTCGGGAGCCAAATGATGCTGAGTCTACCTGGCGACCTCCTCACCCGGACTCACTCCTATGGCCAAAGCATCAGCCCCAAGGGGAGCAGCCAGCAGCTCGTCTCCCAGTTCCTGGGGCTCTACAAGCCCCTGAACATGATCCAGCGCGGGGGAGCCGACGCGTTCCTCAGGTGCGCCAAGCAGGTGAAGCACGAGCTGGTGTGCAAGTGGAGTGAGGGGCCAGGGAAGGTGTCGTGCTCCAGAGCCTTCGGGACCATGTACGAGCTGGTCACGCATGTGACGGTGGAGCACGTCGGCGGACCGGAGCACTCCGAGTACGTGTGCCACTGGGAGAGCTGCGCGCGGGACAGGAAGCCTTTCAAAGCCAAATACAAGCTGGTGAACCACGTCCGCGTGCACACCGGGGAGAAGCCCTTTCCCTGCCCCTTCCACGGCTGCGAGAAAGTTTTTGCACGATCAGAGAATCTAAAGATTCACAAGAGGACTCACACAGGTCAGTTCACAACAACAACACTAATAATAATAATAATAATAATAACAACAACAACAATAATAATAATTATAATAACACTAATAATAATAATAATAATAGTAATAAGAATAATGATAATAATATTTTGTGACTATTTTTTGTTTTGCTTCTTTCTGTGTAGTGTTATTATTATTATTATTATATTATTATTATTATTATTATTATTATTATTGAAGGTTTGAGGTGTTTTTCGTCTCGTTTTCGTTGTTAAAAAGATTAAAAACCATGTGTATAGTACACCCACCCACCCCCACACGACCCCCCACCCCCACGCAGGAGCCACACACGAGACGCACTGAGACAGCTGCAGACGCGTGCGCGCAGTCAGCAGGCCTGCTGCTCTGCTCTGCCTCCCTCTCTTCATTCAGAGAAATTATTAAATAAATCCCGGGACACCGGAGAGTCGTGACGTAGCCGTTACGCTGCCTCGCAGGGATCCATCCTCTCCTGCACGCGGCTCACGGGGAGCACACGCGCATGCACACACTCTCTGGAGTGGTCGTGATGTGGATGGGAAACAATAATAATTATTATAAGAATAAAAAGTGAAACAAAACGCTTCACAACGAGATTATTTAAATAACCCCCCCCCCCCCCATCTTCTTTGATGAGCTGTGTGATGTAAAATGCATTTTATTTTCCAGCCTTGCAGGAAATGCTTTTTATTTTGCAGCGATTTACAGCAGCTGTGTTTTATTCTTATTTTCACACACGTCAGGGGGATGAATTTGATGCAGCTTAATTACAGTGAAACACAGATCAGAATGAATGGATTACTCTCTCTTACACACACACACACATACACACACACACACACACACACACACACACACACACACACACACACACA
>NC_056501.1:15276753-15309361 GCF_014905685.2 Nematolebias whitei
ACACACACACACACACACACACACACACACACACACACACACACACAAAAGAAAAAGACTGGACAAAAACATATTCCTTGGGCACCCTCTTTTATTTCTGCTGTGAATTGTTTCTCTGATGAAAGCTGCAGAGAATAGAAACACAACAGAGACCCTTAATGACATTTGCTAAGCTGTAGCACAGCTGCATGTGCTTGTTAATCAGATACTTTATGGCAATAAATTGCAGCATCTTTGACACTCCGACCAGACACAAAGTATTAGTCATTTATTTATTTATTAATCTTTATTTAACCAGGCTAAAATCCCACTGAGATCACAGATCTCTTTAGCAGGGAGGCCCGGGCCTGAAACAGCCTAACATGCATGTTTTTGGTCACTGATGGATAGTTTACAACCTTATATTTCTTTTAATGCATCAGAATTTACATGTAAATGTTTAATTAGAGGGCTGATGGATTTTTTAAATTTGCCCTGAAACTCACTGTGCATGTTATTGTGCAGTCTTTGGGGCTCATGTTGTCTGTTAGCTTCATCCACCCGAGCTCAGCTCCCGTGCACGGGCCTGCATCCACTCTGGTAACTCGTGACCTTCTCTCTCTTTCTGCCCGCTTTTGTTTTCAGGTGAAAAACCTTTTAAGTGCGAGTTCGAGGGCTGCAACCGGAGGTTCGCCAACAGCAGCGACAGGAAGAAGCATTCCCACGTGCACTCCAGTGATAAACCCTACATGTGCAAGGTCAGAGGCTGCGACAAGTGCTACACCCACCCGAGCTCCCTGCGAAAGCACATGAAGCTCCACTGCGCCCCCAACAAGGCGCACGTCTCCAAAGGCGGCGACGCGCGTCCCGGAGACGAGGACCAAGCTGCGGAGGGCAGGTCGACCCAGATCAGCCCCCCGAACCCTCCCACCTCAGCTCAGGATGTCCCCATGTCCCCTGAGAGTCGAGACGAGTTGACCCCCAGGTCACGCTTCCATCACACGTTTGACAGCATGGACTACCCGGCGCACAGGGCGCAGCCCCTCTTAGACCCTTTGTTGCTGCAGAGGGGCAGCTACAGGTCCCAGTCCTCCCAGTACCCCTGCAGCCAGACGGGTCACGCTTTCCACCAGACCTCGCGGACTTTCTCCTCCGCCTCTCCCTTTCAGAAAAGCATCGTGAACGGATGGTACACGTGCCACAGCGGCGTGGACTCGTTCCCACCAAAGCAGTGCAGCAACATCCCCTCTCTCTGAGACCCTGGTGGGACACACCCCAGCTGCAGACCCCCCCCCACCCCCACCTCCACGTGCATCCTCCTGTCAAAGACAGCTGTTTCTCTTTACTTATCGTGAATGTTGCAGGTAGTGTGTGAGACGTCCTCAGTCCCCCCGCGTGTCCAAACGTGTCCAGCTTTTCTTCTTCTTGCTGGTAAATCTTGGACAGGAGCAAAGTTTGTCACTTATTTGCTGTTTTAAGTCTATTTTGTGAAGACTCTTTGGAAAAAGAAAAAAAAATATGCGTGTTTTCTGAAATTTCTATTAAAAGGTTTAAAAAAGGACAAATAAAATAAAAAATGAAGTCTTGCTGAATGTAGCCCTCACTTTAGGGGTCTTTGTTGAATGTAAACTAGGTGTAATGTATGTTGGAATGAATAGACAATTTATTCATGACTCGTGGATGTCGCAGGGTTAATAATTATCTGGAAGATTTTTTTTTTCTAGCTAAATTTCGAGATCTAAGAAGCCAGCGTGGTGGGCCTGAAGCATGGCTTGACTGTAATTAAAACACCGCCAGGCTCATTATTAATATTATGATTATTTCCTTCTCTTAACTTCAGATTTTCAGCCCCTCTTCATTAAACATTTCTTGTACAATATGTATGTTCACATTTCTGTGCAACGTGTGTGTAAAACCACAGTGCTCGTGTTAATGGCATAATTAGAGCTCCACTGTACATAAGCCTACTGTATAATTAATTATGTACCTAATATTTTATTAAAGTGTCTATATTCTCTTTGATCAGACGTGCGTGAGATCATCAAGTCATTTTCAACTCAAACTTTTTTATTCTTTAAAAAAAAAAAAAAAAAATCAAAAGTCTTGTCCGCAGATTTACAATTATTTTGTGAATCCTTGAACTTCTCTTTTGGATCAGAGGAATTTGATTTAAATTTGCAGGAGGTGATGGGCTAAAAACGGCTACAAAACCCAAATTAAAAACTCAAATTTTATTATTTTTATTTATTTATTACTGCACATTAAACAACATCAGGGTGGGAAAGGTGAAACACCAACACCTGCCTCCACCCTCTTTTGCCCCACTCTGGGCCCTTGAGCAAGGCCCTTAACCCTCCCCCCACCACCTCCACCACCACCACCATCTGCTCCCAAAACAGGTCTCTCATGAGTCCTCATCAATGAGACTATATATAAAGGTTAAATAATTCCCCCCCCCCCCCACAAAAAAAAAAAAAAGTCAGTTGGGCGAGTTTGAAACATTTTACTGTATTTATTTATTTATTTGTTTAATTGTTTATTTGTTTCATGCACTTTCATTTTCAAACAAAGTTGAACCAAGTGTTTAAATGTTAACCAGAATAAATAAATAAACAAATAAATAAAACAAGTGTAGATCCCATGCAAGATTTTAGAACTCCTCCCTTAATGCCTGATTTAATTTACTACTTCTAATATTCTTATTGAACACACATGTGATTGACATAAATGTAATAATAATAATAATAATATGATAAAGATACAATTTAAAACACGTTTGGACACTGCATCCAGTAAAATGTTTGCTTCTCTTGCAGTTTCTTATTTGTTCAGGATTGCTCAAGTTTTTTAAAATAAAAGCACAAAACCCTCTTTTTTGTTTTACAAGAACAAGTTGGAGTACTCTTTCTTTAATTTATAATGATTTTCAGCAGAGCTTGGATTCAGGTGAAGAAGGAGAAACTTATCCTCACTGAGTTACTTTGGCTAAAAGCTTACTCTCCTCGTTTCCTGATGACGTCTAACGATGTCTCAAGGGAAGAATGATTTGATTAAAAGATGTGCGACTTTTTATTTCATCCTTTCTTGACATCTTGAAAGATAAGCCTGATTAGGAGAAGTCACATGAGTCTTATAATGAAAAAACAAACAATAAAAAGCACTTTTCTGGCAAAAAAACAGCTTATCTTATGCACCTTAGCATTCACTATGGATTTTTTTTGAGGATCTAATTTCACATTTTTTCAAAATTTTATTAAAATATAATAAAGCTCAGATGATTTTTCTGCTAACTTACCTTAATGTATGTACAAAAGATTTTAGTTTTATGGAAATTTGCTGATCAAAATGAATGAAAATAACCATCCTGTTGTCTCTCTGGTGCTTTTTTATTTCGATATCATTTATAAAACCAAATCCAAGCAGCAAAAAAAACAGTTTGATTAAAAAAAGACATCAAAATTAACATAAATTTGTTCTAATTATTACAAGTTTTTCCCATAAAGCCCTCTCACTGTATATGTAATATGCAGGCTGTGATGAACTTGTTTATGCATTCTGTGTTGCTGCATGTTGTTGCCCATCATTCTCTCAGGAATGCATCTTTTGGGAAAGTCAGATATTTTTGATGATGCATTTTGCACCCCCGCCCCCACCCCTTGATTTTTCTCCTCCACAGTTAATTTTCATTTTTAACTTTCCTGCAGGAGCTTCTGTTGAACCATTCAACTCAACAACAACCAGTTGGAACATCAGCCTTTTTGATTTTCCTAACAAGTGTGACTTGCTGCTGTAAAAAGTAATATCAGTTGACATTAAGCTTATATAACAAGTGATTTAATATAGCCTAAGATCATTTTGAGTGGTCGGTTTGAAATATTTAAACAGTGAAGTGCTTCTTTCTTCAAGCTAACTGGGGCGAGCTTGCTTGGCTTTGATCAGCAGACTTTAATGAAAGAGATAGATGGAATTTATGAGGTCACTTTCTGTCTTTTGCAACCTAATCAATAGCTTGCATCAAATGTTTTATAGGTGTTAGGATAGTTTCAGGGTTTCTGTTTTGCAATTTCTACCACTCTTCATCTAAGCCCCAAACATTCCCATTTTGTTCTTTCCACTTGTATTTCTGAAAATATTACAGCTCCCCACAGAGCTGATTAAATAATATTTTGGATTCTAAGAGTGCTTTTCTATTTAATGTGCAAGTGAAAGTGTTTATTGGTTGTGTGAGGACATGAGGCAGCGCCTTCAACCACACATTTCTTTTATTCAGTATTTATTTTTTTGATCTTTTTCCGACCAAAGATGCGCTAAATGTTCAATAAACACTGAACCCATACCCTTCGTCTTCCAGTGATTAGACCCCTTCCCAGTTTGCCACTTGTTCGCCACCATCTTTACTTCTGCGCTCTGCCTAGCAACAAGCGCAAGCGCCATTTTGGACAAGGTATACATCAGTTTGGTGTCATTTAAAAAAATAAATAAACATTTTCCCACCTCTGCTGAGTGGTGGAGCCTCCTGTGTTGCTGTTGGACCATATTTGGTTAGATATCCAGCTATGCACGGGCGGGTTGGCAGCTTTGTCACACCAGATTTCAGCTTTTATGCATCATCATAACCGACTATGACATCTTGCGTAACTTACACTGTGCAGTTTCCATACGTTTCCAGTGGCACTTACAGGCAGGCTGTGTCAGCACTAATATTCAGTGACCGAGTGCAATTTTAATTGGATCTCTGGCTTTACTTGTGAACCTCCCCTAGGTCGAGTCAGAGGTGCTTTTGCTTCCCTTCTTGTTTTCTTTTTATCAACACGCCCTCAACCCTTCCCTTCCTTCTTTTTTATTAATGCCAGCTACTTTTGTACTTCTTTGCTCATCAACCTTTATCTCTGCAGCTCCTGGCCATCTTCACCCTCCATGGCTCCTTCATGATGGCCCCTAATCTGTGCCAGTGTGGTTCCAAGGTAAGTAGGGCCTGATTCTTCCCTCTGACGTCTGGAACGCTGCCTCTTTCTCTCTATGCAAAATTGCTGCAGCACATAAACACAGTTGCAGAAACATGTTTTTTTTAACCCCCCCTCATCCCCTCCCCACCACAAGAATAGACTGCTACATGCAGATTTGACATCAGGCATCACCAATACAAAGAATGCATAATGAGGTCCAACTGTAACAACCCATAATGACTAATTTTAAAGAAAAAGACACAATGAAAAATAATAATGCCGCATTGTACGAACGCAGCTCATATAAATGTATTCCTATGTGAGATAAGGTGATCTATTTCATGTCTGTTTGTGCTTGTTTAGAATTAATGAGCTCCTAATACACACATGCACACCAGAAGCAGGGCTCCCATGTTAGACCATGCAATTATTGCACACGTTTAGAGAAATGGAGTCCCAGCTCTGTGCCCCTATGATTTAGGCAGTCCTTTAGATTTCTCTCATGTTCATCTGCACAGCAGTTTTCTGATTTCTGCGGTGCCAACCCCCTGCGTAGACCAGCCTACACCAGGGCTTATTAAACTAGGCTCTTTTTACTCCTCTCAACGGTCACTCTACTGTCAACTTAAGCCCAAGCCCCTAAACGCTCAGCTCCCTCACTATTGTTACAGAATTTGCCCAAAATCGGTGCAACTGACTGGAGTATTGCTGAATAGCCAACATACAGCAGGATGGAAAGAAAGGCCCTGCCCACCCTCATGTGTAATGCATGCGTGTCTTTTGATGCTATGCAATTTACCCCGTGGCTGGTTCTTAAAAAGAATCCTTTTTTCTTTTGTCATTTATTATCCATGCCTTACGTAACAGATATTTAAGAAATAAAAAATCTGATGAGCCACATTTTGAGACTCTTTCATGCTCACCTCTTACCTGTTAAACAAAAGCAAACAAATAAACAACAAATTGTTTGTTGTGGCCTACAGTGATGCAAAAAACAAAGGAATAAACAAAAAGTTCATATCTTTGTAAAATGTTTAGCTTTTATCATTTTTTTGTTGGGGAGTTAGGGTGAGTCGTATCGGGTGGGAAGACCTTTGAAGATCTGTCAAGTCCTCGCAGCTCCGAGCCTTTGCATCCTCTTAAAGGAATGACCAGTACTTTGGTCCCTTTGCTTCTAATCCCTCCTCCAGACCCTCATCCATCCTCCATCAACCACCCTGAGCCTTAATGTTCTACTCTCGTTGACAAGGGCAGCTGGTAGCTTTCATGTATGTGAAAAGCCATACGAATATGCTTAAATCTGCATGTTCAAGCAGAAATGTGTGCCTTTATCTGTTTCTGGTGTTTTGGGAACAGTTTGAGTATATGATCTTTGAAAACAATGATCAGTTAGAATCCGTGCATAATGATTCCCATTTAACAGAATGCATTTGAAGTGGTTGTTAGATACCGCCACAAAGGCTTTGATCGCGCCTCCTAAAGAACGCACCGCTTTAGATTTTTACCAAAGCTCTGCAGAGATGTTTTAATCGCATGCTGGTTCTCAAAACTATCACCGTTTAGTCAAGATAAATACATATCAATAAATATATAGAGAGCTGTTTTGACTTTATGTGATTTCTGAAATATAGTTTTGCTGTTTGAGGTCAGACTTGAAACAGGGCTCCCATTGATCACAATCCATGGTGTTTCAAAGTGACGAGTCACCGCGAGTGTTTAATTTTCTCGGTTGTGGTGGGCATTGCGAGGCAGCTGTAACGCCTATGAACTCTACATCTGACAGTTCCTTTCTGTTTCTGATCACATCCCATCCATTTGCTAAACATGGGGATGTTGACACGCTCCAGCTTGCGCCTGCCGGTCCAAGGCCGATAAATCAACACGGATTGGACATGAGGCTGCGTGTCGTTCCAGACCTGGTGATTGCAGCTGTATATTCAGATCCCATGAGGCCACAGTCAAGAGCCTTTAAGTGAGAATGTATGGCAATCTTTCTGTTAGCCTTCACCCCAGGGCCTAACTCTAGAATGATGGATGTAGGGATGGTGGGGAAGAGGGTGGTCCAAGCACAAGACAGGAAGTCCCCTTGGGCCTTTTCAATTACCCTTAGACTAAGGTTTTCGTTGTGATGATATGTTGAATTAAGGCTGTGACATTAATGGAATGGGACAAAGGTGATTTGGGGTGGTGCTGACCCCAAAGTGCACGATGAAGCTAAGTCAGAGCGCCGAGACAACAGGAAGAGAGTATCTGCCTGCCTACTACCTGCTTTAACGTTCGTCATGATCTGTGGTTTTTGGAGTTGAAGGTGCAGACAGACACAGAGGACTCAAGGATAAAATAAAGAAAACTATTTATTAAAACAGAAAACAAAAGACTGATGTGGCAGCAAAATTTAAATGTAAAAACCAGGAGATGGGAGCTTTGGGAGGACAATTCCCGGACAGGGAAGAAACAAACTGACACAGAACTTATAACAAGAGAATAAAAAGGAACAGCTGGGACAGGACCACGAGGAACTGGTGAAAGGAGCTGGAGATGATTAACTGAGGAAGTACATAAACACACAAATCTAAAGAATTGGCACAAGACAGAACACAAATTTTCACATGCTGCACTCTATTTTTATTTAAAAAAATCAAGTGTCAGTTTATTGGCATGTGTACAAGAAATATCATACAGTACAATGACATGGTGGTGCAGTTGGTAGAGCTGCTGCCTGTCAGCGAGCAGGTTACAATGGTTCAAATCCCATTCCGGGGGGCTTTATGGGTGGAGTTTGCATGTCCTCTCCGTGCATGTGTGGGTTTTCTCCGGGTACTCCAGTTACAACCACAGACCAAAAAAATTTAACTAAATTGTCCCTAGGTGTGAGTGAGAGAGTGGTTGTTTGTCTCGTATGTCTCTCTGTGTCCCTGTGATGGACTGGAGACCTGTCCAGTGTGTCCCCTGCCTCTTGTACAGTGATTGCTGGACATGGGCACTAATGACCCCCATGACCCCAAAAGGAAGAAGCTGGTAAAAATAATGGATGGGGGTACATACTGTACTGTATACATGTACTGCTGATGGTTTTATTGACTGTAACGGAACAGCACTTTGGTCCTTGGTTTAATAAAGTGCTTTATAAATAAAGTTGGCATGGTAAGGTAAGGTCAAATAGGTCCAGATATAAAATACAATAAAAATTAAAATGGTGCTATACTTTTTGTGAGTTAGTAGCAAACCAGGAATTTAAATTTGAGTGCCTATTCATTCAACCTTAATTTATACAGGTTAGTCTCAATGATCCTCGGGGACTCATTTACAAGAGAGACCAGTTAAAGAATGATGACAACAGTAGACAATCATAAAAAAAGCATGTAAATTGAGAAGAATAAATGAAAGAAAATTGTATTAAAAAAATGAAACAAAAAAACAGCCAGATTGTAAAGAGATGAAGAATACTGGAATACTGAAAACAGGAACAGAAACTATAAAATGTGAACTAGAACATTGTGCGCAACAGTTCAGTGAGAGATGCAAAAATACAAGCAGCAAACAAAATTGCTCAATAAAAGCTGCACAAATGAAGTCAGAAGATTCTCTGAACTTATAAATAAACTAGAAATTTCACTTTTAGCCACATGCTAACAAGAGCTCAAAGGTTATGAGAAATATATTGGTTACAAAAACAAGAGTTGTAAGCTCAATCAACCAGGTAGATAACAACAAAAAGGTTAAATCATGTCATCAGAACCAGTTTCTTTAAGTGAGAAATGTTTAATCTCCCATCCAGAAGACTTTGTCAGTCTGCGGCCTGCCAACCAGATCTGTCCCCTAGGGGAGTGGTGGCGCAGAGGTTAGAGGGGTGGGCTTGTGATCCGAAGATCGCCGGTTCACGCCCTGGCCCCGACAATATCAAAATTGTGGGTGGGGTAGGTGAAACACCCACACTTGCCCCCACCCTCATTCGCCCCACTCTGGGCCCATGAGCAAGGCCCTCAACCCCACCATGTGCTCCCTAAACAGGTCTCTCTTGAAAATGAGTTCTCGTGGCTCAATGAGACTAACCTGTATAAATAAATAAAGGCTAAATGAAAAAAAAAAATTAGTTACAATTTCACCTTTAGGGATACGCGCACATTCATTTTTCTGTGGTGTTAGCAAAATAAGTCATGAACCAGTGGACAATTTTTAATTAACTCATCTGAAAGCATTTTCTGGATGTCCTCTGCAACTGATTGACTTTTGGAGTTAGCCTGAATCAAGATGGCCGCCACAGCTAATCAGTCTTAGGCAACCCCAACAACCACTACAACTCAGTGCAGTTTACATATTTAGATAAAAATTGATGTGCTAAAGGTTGACATTTTTCTGCAACACCTTGGTTGGACACTAACACTTTGCACAATATGTTTGCAACCTTGCCAATAACTGTGGAGTCAATCCTGTATGTCTGTTAGCAAAATATCTCTTGAATCACTGGAAGAATTTTAATGAATCTCTCGGGAAATAACAATTGAACAAACGTCTACTACAGTATACGTACAAGCGCTTGAAGTCAACCCAATTTATGATAGGCGTCACTCACAACCCTTTCAAAATAAAAGGACTGTAATGCAGTTATTGTAGATACTGAGCTAAAAATGAGCTGAAAGTCCCTCCCGTTATATGCTGAGTGTTAACAGATAACCCAAAGATTTGGTTTAAACTAAAGTTTTGGCAACTTTGGTTGGCGGATGATAAGCATTTCTACAAAGAATGCTAGCATGCTTTTTTTTGTAATCAATAATGCAGTCTAACCTTGATTTGTATTAGGACGTCGACGTAGAAATCAGATTCAAGCGCATATTTAACATCAAAACTGCTGCAGTAAACTTGAACCTGTGAAGTGAAGACTTTCATAAAAGAACGAGCGGGATTCCATAGCTTTGTGATCGCAGTCTGCAGGAAATAATCCTTTTTTCAAGGTATCCAGAAGAGATCAAAGATTCATTTCCTATGCAACAAAGGATTGTGTCTCATATTCTACTTCCTGCCAGTTCTTTAGTAAAGTTGGATATTCCTCAGATAATTAGCACTTGTTCTCAGCTGCTTTCTAGCTCTTATGCTATCTGTTTAAAGACACTTTTTACTTGTGCAACTAGCTGAATAATTCTGTAGTCTGTTTGCACAAGTGGGCGTGTTTCAGAGAAAAATGGCAGCAAAAAAGAATATTTGCACAGAAAAGGAGATGCAATATAATTCAGAATTCTTAACGTGCTTTATCACCTCAGTAGTGTTCAAACAAAATCTGATTTCTGATCCTGCGTGTTGATTTTCTGCACAAATGGCAAAAACTTTTAACTGCAGCACAGAAAGATTGAGCCGGTTGAATCGTTTCCAACTGCAGCATTCGATTGCTATTATAACTGTTTGATCAAAGGCAACATTATTTATGCGCTGTACATTAACTTTATTCAGAATATTCTACATAGTGTTCATAAATAATGCCAAGGAGTTCAAGAGAGGAAAACAGCTTCTACAGTGTATAACTGCACAGATGTATCGTAAGTATCAAACAATTATCAGTTTTTTTTTCCCGCTCTGTGTTGAAATGTTGTAATTGCATCCTTTTATCAACACATTAAGCAAAGATACGAGCCACACCAGGAGCCAGCGTGGGCTGTTGGTAATATGAACAAGATGCCAAGGGCAGCACAATTATCCACATACAGTATATTTTATTATTCAGCTCCTTTACAGAGCAGCTTTAACTGATGTTGCATGTTGGAAATTCCTCACCAGTTGGTAGTGTTCTAGATGGTTTTAGATCAAATCTCATCATTTTACAAGTCATGGTACAGAACAGCGCATGGTGTTGCCTCATTTTTACTCATTTTTCAAGTTTAATTTCTCCTCATTTTAGCCTTTTCTGCTTTAATATTTATCCAATTTCTCACATAACATCTCATCCATGATGCCCAACTCTTGATTTCATTTTTCATTTTCGCTTATATGCTCTACTCTTCGACAAAATAAACAAACAAAACGAGACAAAAATTCTTCTTCAGTGGTCCCTCTGAAAATCTGATGCTGGCTGGTGTGTGTGTGTGTTGCGTGTGTGTGTGTTCATCAGCGTGGAGTAGCAAAGTCCCAGTGTTTTCAAGCTCACAGATCACAGAAGTTATGAAAATCTCCTTGATCATTTCCATTTCCAAAATAACTCGCTTTGAACATTTTAAGTCGCCCGTGCCTTTTTTTTTTATTTATAAAGCCTATTTAGACAATCAAGGAGTTGAAAATAATTAGACTCGCATGCATGAGCGTGGACATGCACTCCCCTTTCAATCAGTTAAAACCAGCTGTTAATTAAAGTTCTGAGCTGCAGCTCTGCCCAAATGATTTTCTTATTAGCTGCTGCGTTCCTTAGATCTGGTGTCAGCAGAGCATATTTTCTTTTGGTTGCTCCTTTCAATGTTTTTCTCTCGATTTTTTTCCCGACAGGAAATCCCACTGACCCATTTAGCTGATCTCAGTTTTGAAGTGAATAATATAGATTCTAAGTTGGGAGAAGGGAGGCTCTATTATTAGTCCCATTTGAGTCTCATGGCCTCTGTCTAGGTGCTGCTGTGAGTTGCTAAATTCCCCAAGAGAAGGCATTACCATCTCATTTGGGTAAGGGTGAGATAATCTCATGTAGCCGAGCCGTTTAATGTCGGGAGTTGTCGCTGCTGAGTGTTTATTCTGGCGTCTAAAGACATAGGCGGTCCAGATCCATTTCACCAACATCACACATGACAACTTGTGATGCCACCTTACTGATGTTTCCCTTTGAGGGACTCTCACGAACAACATCATATTGATCCTCAGCACCGTTTCTTACAACCTGCTCACACCTTTTCACACACGTTCGCACACACCTAAGGGGTGGTGGATTAACAGCGAGGTCTAACTTCCCCAACACATTTTATTATTATTATTATTATTAATGAATCTGAGATCAGCCCAGAAGAGTGCACACGATGAGGATGCTGGAAATCAAAGGTCCAAATAAGTTTGCTGCAGAATTATTATGCAAAACTAATATTTCCGTCTTGATTAAAAGGCTGTGGCGTGATGAGCAATCAAAACAAGAAATAAACTACTTGGATTAAAAAAATCCCTTTAATTGGATAGATGAAAGAAGCAATTAAATGCCGTAAAGCCTTTTTTCTTAGTCAGCTTGTTCGCATTTATGAAAAATCAAGAAAATAATGATACATTTAAATGTTGCTCATATTTTGAAAGATTATTTTTTAAATATTTTTTTCCCCCCCCTAAAATAGCTTTTACAGTTTTTGGCAAGCTTTGTTTATTGAGGTTGTTGAAAACTTCGGTTAGATTTTGATTACTGAGGCCATAGCAGACTTTTTGTTTTATTTACGCAAAAGCCTCTAAAATTATAGACCGTATTTTTATAAATGAGGTTTGGTGGAGCAGCTACCAGTTGTCAGTATCTTACCTGCATTAACAGGCAGAAGAATCTCACTTTGGAGAATCAGAAAGAAACGCTTCTGAAATAATCAAAGCTAATTAATATAAAATTAGAACATATAAATCTAACTTCAAAAAGCAAACATTTGTTTTCATATTGAAGGACAGCGTTAAATGAACATAAAAAAGAAATAATAATAAACAAAACAGACGTCTTAAAATATAGATTCTTCAAGTAAGACCTGCTCTGTTTTAATAACTGTCATTACTGCTTCATCTTTCAATTACAATTAAAATTTAGGCAGTGGTACAAATTGCCCACACAGAAACACCTTATTAATCAGTTCAATCAATTAATTAATCAGTTCCAGTGTGAATGAATTTACATGATTTGCCATTTTTCATACAGTTTCATGGAGGCCTGGCTTAGAGTCTGTTGACTCTGAAACACAATCTCATAGCAGCCAACTGGAAGTTACTGTTGGTGAACTATAAACACCCAGAGAAGCTTACTGCTACACAATTACAGCATGTTTTACTATTTATTTATATATTTTTTATATGGCGGCACGGTAGATCAGTTGGTAGAGTTGTTGCCGCTCAGTGCGAAGGTCGCCGAATCAAATCCCGGTCAGGGATTTTTCAAGATGGAGTTCGCATGTTATCTCCGTGCATGCGTGGGTTTTCCCCAGGTACTCTGTTTTCCTCCTACTGACCAAAAAAAATGCATGTTAGACTAAATGGTAACTCTAAATTGACCCTACGTGAGCGTGAATTGTTGTTTGTCTCATTTGTCGATATGTCTCTGTGATGGACTGGAGACCTGTCCAGGGTGTACCCTACCTCTCACGCATAGCTGGATATGGTCACCAATGATGACCCATGACCTGAAAAGGAAGACGTGGGCAAAGATAATGGATGGATGGATGGATGGATATTATCTCTATGCACATTATTTATGCTGTTAACCTGCTTTAGCTGTTTCTCCTCTTATGAAATACATTTTCCTTCCCATGAATGGAGTGAGGCAACTACACTTTCACTATGAAACATAACAGCTCAACACCACAATCTGCACCCATTAAAACGTAGCATACCAAGTGATTAAATGCTTCTTTAAAACCCACGGCTGAACATTTGAACCTCCCTGAAGGTAGAATTTATTGCAGTGCTGTTGCATTTGTCTGCGCTACTATTTTAAAATTAGTACAGCTACGAAACTGGAGATTCAGTTTGCATTGCTCGCTTTAATTTATGCTTATAACAGAATTAAAATATAAATGTTTATTAGGAGAAAGATACGACCTATTACTTTTCCTTTTATTCCCAGTCTGATGTAAAAGTTTTACACATGGCACCTTTTTTTTGTTGTTGCAGAAATGTAATTTCCAGTGAGCGATGTGGCCAAGTTGGAGTTTCATGAACAAGTGTACTGAGTTGCACTTTTATAAAGGAGGAGTTTAATTTTGTGCAAATGGGGCATCATGTCCATTGGTGTCTCTCTGCTGTTGCACCAACCCAACTCATCAATCAGAAATCAAAGCTTTGACAGTAACCAACATTAAAGGGATGCTGCTGGCATGTCCTGCACCAAGAGGCTTCTGTTTGCAGAGCATATTAACTCATGATCATGGAGAGGAGGGAGGATGACTCTGAGCTGCATCAGGCACAGTTCCAAAAATTCATACATTATTTTTTCATAAAATCAAAACATTGTTAACGTAAGGATTTATTTGTACAAAAAGTGAAATATTTTTTTTCTTCTGCTTCTCATCATGAAATATCCCTGAAGATCTTCTTTATTCGTTGCAAAAGTCAGCAGCGTGTTTGACAGTTGCCAAAGGACTCACAGATAAATCTTTATTCCAGGTTGATTTGTCATTTCATGAACTTCAGAAATAAACTTCACAGAATCAAAAAAAAAAAAAAAAAAAAAATCTAATAAAAGTAACCAGAAATGTGACAGCAGCCAGTCACGAGCAGTACAAAAAAACAAACAAAAAAAGGAAATAAAAAAACAAACTTTTCATCCTGATTCCACTCATCTCCATTTAGGTGCGTTCTCTGTGTTTTTTTCCACACCTTCTGGGATTTGGACTCAGGCAAGACATCTGTTTATCTGAACAACCAGAACTTCAACAGAGCCTTTTTTTCTTCAACATCACATTCAGATGGTGTTTTCATATCTTAAAGAAGTCGGAGTTAATGATCAAACTAACTCTTTGATCTGTTCCTTTAACCGCACATTATTAATCACATTAAGCTTGGACTAATTTGTGTCTAACTTCGGTTAATTATTACCTATAATTACTGTTTTTTTACAGACTCGAGTGTTTGATCATCATTTTAAACGACTGTTTTTGAGCAAGTGAAAACATATTTTAATCTTGTGGCAAGTCTTTACTAATCTTTTTATTTATTTATTTATTTTAGTTTTGCAATAAATCTGCTGAGGTTCTTCTTATCTTGACATGGACAATTTAAGGCCCATGGACCAAAAATGGCCTTTGGACAATCTCCATCAGGCCCCCAATATAGTTTTTAAAGACCACAAATTTTCTATAAAGATTGATTAAAAAACCAACAAAAACCCCCCAGCAATTTATCAATGAGACTTAAAGAAACTTAAACTAAACATCTTACACAAAACTTAAAAAAAAAAAAAAAAAATCAAGTTGTGTTTCCAGAACTAGACTAAACCTTGTAGATTTAGAAACACAAATACAGTAGTCCCTCGCTACTTCGCAGTTTGACTCGCAGTCTCGCTCTTTCACAGTTTTTCAAAGAAAGATTGGACATGACACACAGTTGGCTGATTGATGGATGAGCAGCACGATCGGCATGGATTAAAAAAAAAAAATATTATTTCAAATTATTTAGCACCTGCTACACCTGTGTGCAGCCTACAGATGCAGGCTGCTGCAACGTGTCATGATCTCCGCTCTGCAGCAGTGAAGTGGACGTGGCCGAGAGTGCTGGCAGATGGCAGCGGAGGCAGAGAGCTGGTTTTAAAACATGTTGTGCTCTTTTCGAGCGTTTAGAGTTTAGAAACATTGTTTAGAATATTGTAAGAGTGTGGGAAGGGCATATATATATATATATATATATATATATATATATATTTGTTTTTCTTCTTTCAGCTTCTCTTTTCTTTAGGAGTCGCCACAGTGAACAAAATCACATGAAGATTTGGCAATAATTTTTACGCCTGATGCCTGTCCTGACACAACCATAGACCACCGAGCTACCACAGCCCTCCGTGTGGAGCAGAGACCTGCTATCTAGGGTGCCCGAGGGAGCAGATGGTGGGGGTTAAGGGCCTTGTTCAAGGGCTCAGTGGGGCAAATGAAGGTGGAGACAGGTGTGGGTGCTTCTATAATTCCACCTACTGTACATTTTGATGGTATTGGTACCGGGAGTTGAGCCAGCGATATCACAGGCCCACCATCTCTAACCTCTGAGCCACCACTCCCCATTTATATATATATTGCGTGGGAGTGGTGGCAACATCAAAATGTGGGTGGAGAAGGTGAAACACCCACACCTCCCACCACCCTCATTCGCCCCACTCTGGGCCCCTGAGCAAGACCCTTAACCCCCATCATCTGCTCCCTAAACAGGTCTCTCTTGAAAATTAGTTCTCATGGCTCAATGAGACTACCTGGATAAATAAAGGGTAAATGAAAAAGAAAAAAAAAATATATATATATGTATATATATATGAATACTAAAATAAACTACTACTGGTACTTACGTCTTATACTACTATTCCTACTTCGCGGATTTTCACTTATCGCGAGGGGACTGAGAATGGAACCCCCTGCAATAAACGAGGAACTACTGTGTATAAGTTTGTTTTGCATAGTTCCGCTAACATAAATAACATGTTATGCTAACATTTGTAATATTGTATTGTCACAAAAGTCATTTTACAGAATATGTCTTATACTCCTAAAGGATTTTCAAAAGACTTGCTTTATAAAGCATGCTAACTATGCTACAATAAGAACAAAATCTTCTAGATGATCTGTCATAAAGAAAATGAATTTTCCAATTGTCTATGCAGTGCTTTGATTGCTCTAAACGTCTTGATGTGGCACTTTGGAAAAAAAAAAAGTTGCCCACCTCTGTTTTAATCTCTAAAAATAGATGCTCCAATCTCACTGCAGATCATCAGGAACTATGAATGTTTTCTTCTAAGGTATGGAGTTTAGCATTTCCCCCTTTAGACAAAATATGTAGAACATAACATCCAAGTTATAATGATGCCAGCGATGAGGCAGTGTGAGTTCTCTCACCCTGTGTAGTTTGTCTTTACCAGAGTATCTTAATTCCTCTGCAAAGATGGTGATTTAGTCTTTTTGTGCATCCCTGGACATGTTTATGGGCTAATAGGCCTTTGTTGGTAGTACTCTATTTATTTAATACAATTGTAGTGTGAACAGAAGGAATAATAAACAGGCTGACTAAACATACGATTCTTCTTTTGGGTTGAGAAAACCTTGTGTAAAGACACAAAGGGGGGACGTTTCCACAGCGGAAAGTAAATTCTTTTGAAGTGGAACTAATCATCTGAGGGATGGTTCTCGTTGTCCTAACAACGCAGCTGAATTGGAATGAGCCTCCTTTTCTGTGGAAGATATGTTTTCTTTTTTCATTCAGAGCTGATGATGATAGTAGTTTCACGCCCTGTCCACCCACATTGTCCGTCCAAACTTCTTTGCGGATAAATCTTCACTTGGAGACGCCGAGCGCACGGCGGGTGACTCTTGGACTGTGACGTCAGCCTAACTCTTCTGTCTCTGAGGCTTTCTCTGCTTTTAATGCCGTTAGAATGAAAAGGGAATCTCTCAGTGTGAAAAGATGAAAGCTCTAAACGAGACTTATATCATAATAGACCTTCTTAACATGTTGCTGGCCAAATATTTTAGGTTTATGCTGCTTTTGATACATTTAAACTTATTCTGTTGAGCGTTTTCCTATATTTTAGGTTTGGATTTAAGTGTCTTTCCATGTGGTACATGAGGTGGAACGAAACTATGTACGCAGGGTCTCAGTTACATCCAATAAAAATACAAAAACAAAAACAGTTGTAAGATCCAAGATACGAATTAAGAAACACGCCAAACCAGGAACATACCAAGCACCAATAGCACAAAATAATGCGCCAAAACAACAGCACAAATGAGTCTGCGCGAGCAGATGAGGATGAACGATCACAGCAACATGAAATAAATCAGCAGCATGAGATCAGCATCATGGATAGTCAGCAGCACATCCAAGTGGCATTACAGTGATTTTTTTTTCCACAGTAATTTTCACAGTGATAATCCAGACTAGGGATTCATGAGGTCTAACAGCCTCAGGGTAGAAGCTGTTCCTCAGTCTAGTGGTTCTGCACTTAATGCTCCTCAACCTTCTGCCTGAGGGGAGCGGGGCAAAAAGTGTGTGTGCTGAGTGAGTGGGGTCCTTCATGATGCAGGTGGACAAGAAATATGGACAATAATGGTTGCGTTTCAAGTAAACAAACTTTTTTTTTTTGTTTTCATTTTAAAACACTGTTTTTGTACTTTCTTTTATGGGGAAATAATTAGGTTATAATTTCAGTGACATTTCTTTCAGAGTTTTATATCTTGATTGAAGCAATAACTACCTTAGAGTTACAAAAGCAACGATTTCTGGAATAATTAACGCACTTTGTGCAACAAAAGGAAAAAAAGATTCCTGAATATTTATAAGGTTTAAGTACTTTGTAAATCACTGTGTTTTAGCTGACTGGGCTGAAGCAAACATAACTTTATGCCAAACTATAATTGAATTCAGTCCAAAACAAATAAATAAATAATCACTGACTTGTTCGCATTTGCACTAATATATTTTCTAATCTTTCCTGAGTAAAGCAAATTAAGTTTTCCTCTGATTAGATTTAAACAGCTTTAACTGTAAAGTGGTTCAATTCAGCACAACACTAAACGTTTGAGACTTGGGTGAGCTGTAAGAAGGTGGATGCCGTTAATACACCAAGTAAGCATTTATCGACTAATAACACCCTGCACTGATTCACAGGAAGATCCCCTTTGTCTAAAGCTGAAGGGATGCAGCTTGTGCGCTCCAGTTTGTGTTTCCCCATCTGCCCTCAGGAAACTGAAAAGGTAACTTTGACCTTCTGACCTCAAACTGAGAGAATTTCAAACAAAATCTTTGTCTTCACACAATCTGGATAGCACTGCCTCTGCTGAGTTATAAACTATTGGCCTGTCTGCTACTCCTACAGTCATCCAGCCGTTTTATTGTCTCAGTGGGGGTACAGGGTTCAGGCAGCAGTCATCGAGCAAGACGGAGGTGAACTCTTGAGGGGGAAGCTTCCAGGCTGCAGCGCGGACTTATCTCGCAGGCCTGTTGAGACACAAAACAAATGGAGACCACATTTTACACACAACAAACAAAAACTGCTGTTGGCTACATTAAAAGCCTGAAGGGATCGGTCAGATCTTTTGAAGTGGTACTTTGTGTAAAGATTCTGATCAAACTCTTATTTTACTTTTAGACGATTGCTATTTGACTGCTCTCAGTTTGAAGAAAAGGGGTTTTATTCTGTCCAAGTTGAGAAGCTAACTGATAATTCTAGCTGGATCAAGGCCAAAGTACAAAGTACATTGTTGCCACCTTAAAACAATTCCAATGTCAAACATTCATGCAAACACTGTTTTATAAACATTTACTGGTGGTGCACGTTGCATAATGTAGTTATTCCAGCATAAATATTACAGTGTCTGTGATGGAAGTGCTGCAGCTTGCACTGGAAGTGATAAGCCAGCTGCTCCTGCTGCTATTTGCACTGAAGTCTAGTTAAAATGGGTGAATTTAATGAATTAACACAACTAGCATGATTGTTGTTTTGTTTGTTTTATTTTAGTTTTTACACCAGCACCAGGTAGCGACAACCCAAGTTGTTTCCTAATGGTTTTCTAGTCAGGGTGCTTTTGTCAGCACAACACCATCTGCTTACCTACCTACTCAAAATAATCCATCAATCATCTTTACTCACCTTTTCCTTTTTGGATCAATATCACTATCACTGTGAGAGAGGCGGGGGACACTCTGGGCAGGTCTCCAGTCCATCACAGGGACACATAGAGACAAACGAGGCAAACAACCATTCACTCTCACCTAGGGACAATTTAGAGTTACCAATCATGCATGTTTTTGGTTTGTGGGAGGAAACCGGAGTACCTGGAGAAAACCCACACATGCACGGAGCGAACATGTAAACTCCACCCAGAAAGGCCCCCGGCCCTGATTTGACCCAGCGACCTTCTCGCTGAGAGACGGCAGCTCTACCAACTGAGCCACCATGCCACCACTTAAACCACACGTGTCAAAATCAAGGTCCGGGGGCCAAATGTGGCCCTCGTTGACATCTTATCTGGCCCCTAAAATTATATGTTAAATAAAAAATACTTTTATAACTTGAATTTTTTTCAGTAATCTTTGATTATGATGTCGAAAGCGCAAGAGAGAACGTCAGATGAGACCAAGTAAACTTTTGTTGAGGAACCTGCAACCAAGAAAAAAACGCTGGGCATCTTAAGTTGAGGTAATGTAGATTCTGAAACGAGCACTTAGTTTGAATAAGGTTTTGATTTTGGCCCCCGTTTGTAAGTGAGTTTGACACCCCTGCCTTAAACAAACAAACAAGCAAATAAACAGCAGCTTAGAGCGTTCCACTGTCTTTCTACTATTATATTTTATTTTGAAAGGATTAAAAACATGGAAATGGTGGCCATGGATGAGCTCAGCTTTAAATCAGAATATGTTCAGTTCTCCTTAGGTTCACATAGAAGAAACAGGAAGAAGTGTCAACTAGACAAAAATAAACAAATAAATAAACAAATACCAAGATTTACCAAGTTCAGAGTGTTTTCACTAAAAGGCCCATCGTATAACTGTTTGTTGAAAAAATGACACCACTTTAAAATTTTAGAATATCGTGCTGGCATGAAAAGCTTTAAGACTTTTGAGATTAAAGTTGTTTTGAGAAAACCTCACTCCACCTTGTTAATGGTCCCACTCAAACCAGCTGTTATCTGGATAATCCAGCCAGAATTAAACTATTTATCTTGAATGAGGCCATTCAAAGGGCTATCTGTAACAGGTAAGATATTAACTATTCAGTTGTGTATTATCCTCTGATTAGACTAGAAAACGCTTGTACTTAATGTATACAAACATAATTATTGCATTTTACAATGTGCTATATATATCCGTCTGATCTGAAAAAGAAAACTAACTCAGCGTCTGTTTTTATGAGTAAAACTGAAATGCGAATGAAAACGTTTCACTATAAAATTGATTAAAAAAAATTTCACAGGGTGTTTTTGTCAAACGTTGGAACTTATTAGCTTTTTTTTTTTAATCATTTGCACTTTTTCAATATTCAAGCTCTTCCTACTGTGTTTTCAAGTTGATTATTTATACAAAGTTCTTTTGGCTCCATTATTCATAACTTTTAGATGATTTATTAATTGCAGTGTAGCACATCACAAATAAGGACACACAACGAGCCAGTGGTTCCCTCGTTTAAATTACATCCCAGAACTCTATCATTTGCATTAAGTCAAACATTGTTTCAGTAAATCGTTTGTATCAACAAGAAGCAGGTGGACAGACGAGCTATGAGTTTTTTAGTCAAAAACGAATTCAAGCTGATAAAAGATTTGCACTTAGCAGTAGTAAATCTGCATGATGTTCAGTTATCACAGCAGCCATTCACACAGCAATTAGAGAGAACTCGGGCTGCTGATGAGAGATTTGGCAGCAGTGTGTTCTCTGTGATGTCACGCAGGGGTGGATCCCCGTCAGCACTGACAAGAGAAGACAACTCTTTCTTCCATCCGAACAGCAGGATTAGCCTCGACTCTTTTTCTTAAAGGGTGAAACAGATGTTCGGAAGATGAATCTGTTTTGTCTCATCCCTTTTCGCCTGCTGTGTCCTGCATGTTTTCTCTTAAAGCTTCACCGGCACGCTCAGTGGTACTGACGGGAGCGAGTCAAGGCAGGACATAGCACATAAGCTCATGACACACTTGAATGTGGGCCATTTTTAGTTCTTGTCGGCTGAAAGGAATTCAGCATGTTGGAGAATCCTCAAGGATAAACATGGAAGAAGGAATTTTTGGACTAGAAATTATAAATTAAAATAACGCACACCAGTGAATTCCTCTTGACAGTGAAGTAGATTTCAAGCTGTCTTCAGATCTTTCAAATAATATGGCTTGCTGGTATTTTTGTCATTTTTATATGCCATGCAGTCGCTGGTTGCCATTGTCATCACTGCAGTAAACTGGGAGCCTGGGAGAGGACGCCGAAGCAGAGCCAGCTGGCTCAAACAGAGAAAACACAAGGCAGACACAGCACAATTCTCATTTTCATTGTTCCAAAAATGAAGCTCACTCTTTTGGCAAGTGCAGTTTTTATGCGCCCTGTTATTCACAAGAAATATTTAATAAAATTCCCTAGCATAGGCTATGAAAAAAACATTTTGTCATGTGTAAATTTTAAATTTAGGTTTGAAACTACTCTCTGTACACAATTAGAGTGGATTTTTCTCTGACATTAAGCCAAAAAAAAACAAAAACATTAAAAAAATAAGGTCAATTTATTCAGAGTTATGAAATTCTGGGTAAGTTGTGCATATGAAAACAGAAATAATAACAACTAGAGAAATTGCATTTCCTGAGAAAATGCAGTGTGAATGCTTATTTCTGAAGAACTTGCTGAAAAACAGCTAAAATTAGCTAAAAACATGCTGAAATGTAGCTGAAAAAGAAGAACAAGCCTAAGTTATTAGAAGAATGCATACAGAACACGTATTTGCCGAATTAGGTTTAAATAAGCAGAAATGAGCAAACAATTAGTAAATTTGCTAAAAAAAAAAAAAAAAGCTGAAAAAAGAAATTACAAGAAAAAAAAAAAAAAAAAAGGCCAAAAAAGTATAGCTGAAAAGGCAGAAAGAAGCTTTAATTACCAGAAGGAAGAGGAGAGAGCACAATGGTGCCCAATAAGGCTGAAAGAAGCAGAAATGAGCATAAAAAGTGGAAATTATCTGAAGAAAAAAAAGGCAGAAATATGTAGCTGAATAGTAGCTAAAAATGCAGAAATAATCTTAAATTACCAGAATGAAGTGGAGAGGGCACATTTTTTACTGATTGAGGTTGAAAATTGTTTAAATGAGTGCAAAATATGTGGAAATAGCTGAAAAGGTTCAAATTTGCATAAAACAGCTAAATATTAGCTGTAATAGTTGAAACTTGCAGAAATCAGCTGAATCAGCGCAATGAGCTGAAATTAAAAGAAAAAAGTTAGAAGAAGCACAACAATGTTGTAGTTAGCAGAATAAAGCAGAAAGGAGCACAAAACAGCTGAAAGAAAACAGCTGAAGTTAGCTGAAAGTAGCTGATTTTTTTATTTGAAGAAGGAATCTGAAAGACGCTGAACCAGAACAAAATGTGAAAGGAGCAATACATGGTTGTAAACAGATTCAAAGATTTGAAGGATGTAAAATGAGCGCAATTCATTTTCTATGAGAAAAAAAATGGCAGAAAAGGCTAAATATTTCCAAAAGCTAAAGTTGCACCAATACCAACAGTCACAGCAGGATTGACTTGAAAGAACTGATGTATGATTTGTTGAAATGGCAAAAAAATTGTGGAACCGGAAAGATGTTGAAATATACGAAATAGTTGAAAGAACCCTGGATAATAAATATAAACCAGATCACAATAGTGTGAATGCTTCATAAGCACTCACACAATAATACAAGAACAATAAAATGATGCATCACATTGGCTGAAGTGAGTTTCTATGACAAAATGATGAAGAATGGAGACAAAATCAAAGTGGTCTGCTGTCAACTTGTAACTTTAAACTCTAAAACGTCATAGTAGTTGATATTTTTAAACATTTATTTCCCTGTATACTTTGCATTGCACAATGTTTTACACCACGTCATATGGTTATTTGCAAGTCCAAATAACAGAAGTGCTTCTGGTGCAGCTTAGGGCACATCTGGCAGGAATTTTCACTGGAATAACTGTACAACGTGAAACTGATGACAGTGCAAAGGTTTAACTAACATCGCATGCATGAATGACTAACGTATATAAGATTTGAGCTGTTTTAAGTTAGCTACAACCCATTTTGGTCTTGGCTCTGCTCTGAGTTGCTAAAAGTTCACAAATACGACCAAAACTAAACTCAATTTTTCTAAATTGAGGTTTTTCATAAAACTAAAACATATAATACATTAATTGCTCATATTTCCACTAAACACCACATCAAAAGATCTGAACCATTGCTTTAAGCAACAATCAGAAGTGGTGATTAGATCATTTTAAATAATGTATTTCCAGGAAGTGTAATGTATAGAAAAACATGCAATTAATTTCCAGATGGTTCATTTTCAAGGATTATTTAATGAATTAACCCTCATGCCCTAAAGCATGTTAAAACAGACAGCTTCCTCTTTTGTGAGCTTCTTATGTTTTCACTTACACTAAATACAAAAAAATGTGTGCACTTTAGGTTAGTGTGCGTCTTTATCAGTTTTCTTCCCCTCATAAGCCTGTGGATTTATTCTCCTGGCAGTGCTTTGCTTAGTCGACAATAGTCCTGCAACTATCCAGGGCCAAGTCATTATCTGCTGCTCAGCAGGTGTAGACATTATTGAAGTGTTGAACTAATGATATGTAATGAGCTCTCTGTGACACATGTCTAGCCACCCTTACTATCATGGGGCCCATTAATACATAACAGCCTCATAATTAGTTTTGTTTGAAAGCCAAAGCAACGCTTATAAATCTTTCAAGGAATATTGAAGTTGCAGCTTTACGATCTTGGTCATTTTATGTTGTGCGTGAACACGGCAGTGCTTCCGTGCGCTCGAATCAAAGATATTAACAGTGCGCGCACGTGACAAGTGGCCTTTAAAAAAAGTGTGTGCGTGTACAGCTGCAACTATTTTTCTTCATTCGGCAAACACTTTTCCGTGGCAAAACCGAGAGACAAATCATTAGCGTTGGACTTTTCCGTTGGCTTCAAAGCCCAGGACACAAACAGAAGGCTGTCTTAAAAATTTATACTGGAAATGGTTTTGATTATGTGCCCCACTGCAAACACTTTCAGCATTCTGCAGGTCGCATAGCAACAGCAAACAAAGGCCGGACCCATCTCAAGTTTCCTGTGGAGCGGCCGGTCCGGCGCGCCTTTGATCTTGACTGGGAAAATAGCTGAGTGGGCACTACTTGCATTTGTCTTTCATTTACTCTAGCACCCCCTCCCCCCAATGCCCCCTCCTTCCCCAAAACATTCACTAAAACACCCAAATCTTCATCTGTCCCCAGCAACCAACACCCCTTCTGGATAATCAGCCATGACAAGGATAGACGTTGATGCACTGCTTAGTTAAAATGGGATGTTGTTTTTTGTTGTGTGCTTTCTACCTTTAATGGTCTGTCTTTTGTGGATCTAAAAATGAGAGGAAACCAACAACTATAGCTTCCATTCCCATTTTCTCCAGCAGAATTTATCAACCTGTGCCCCCAATACATTCAAGTTGAAGCCTTACTGAACACTGGAAGCATCCTAATTTTGTCTTTGCGAGCCCTCTAAGCACGATGAACTACTAACCTGGGAGAATCGTTTGTATTCCTTTAAAGCGCCAATGCCAACTGAAAATCGGGCACACACAAGAGCTGATGTGGATTTTAAAAAGTCACAAGGTTGCTATACAGAGCACAAATATGAATACATAAAAATAGAGGCTGTCCAAAGGAAGAGCGTTTACAACCCTCGTCTGAGTGTGAATTAATGCGTTCAAAGGACGTCTGAGAAATCCCAAAAAGAAAACTTCCCAGTCTATGCATTCACATGACCACAGCTGGAATGTGAAATTCATCTTAGAGCTATTGAATGTAATCCTACTCTGCTCAGCTCTGCTTTCCTCTCATCCAAAACAACTCCGACAGACAGAAGATTAAACAAATTGAAGTGTTACGCACTGTTTTGGTGTAATTTACTGTAATTGATGTTTCCATCTAGTGCTGAGGTCTTTAAAAGCAATTGGTTGTGTTTGTAGGAAGACATGCAGCCCAGTAGGGTGTATTGACTTGGGTTGTTGACTAGAGCTGCTGCACTGGCATCTTTTAATGCTCTCCCATTGTTTGACTAAATGACTAACTTCTCTCTAAAACTAAAAGCGGACTCTTCGAACTGAAGAAAATGTGTTTTTATATTCACTTTAAAAGACCACAGACTCATTTGCTTGGGTTTATTTTTTACTCATATTTACGAAAAAAAAAAAAAAATCGACAGGGCCCAAGCTCAATTTAGCCTCCTTTTGTGTACATGAAGGTCAACAAAGGCAGCTCATCAAGTGGTTAGAGCCAGTAATTTATTCGCTTCAGATTTATAGATATAAACATTTTAAAGTTCTTCTAATTAACAGAACGTTTATCCAGTCCACCTTATTTTTGAAAAGCTTGCCTTTTTTCAAGAAATCCACCAAAAACGTCCAAATTCTGCTAAAATCCACCCTTTAAACAGGACACAGTCCCAGTTCTCCATTACCTATTTGCAGTAACTGAAATACAACAGCCCATCAAGCTGAAGAAGGAGACCTTCAGGACTTGGTTGTCCTGGAGGACTCCTGAAGCAGCTGACAGGTACAGGATGGACTGCAGCTTCAGTGGTTGCATGCACAAATACATGGGAGGAATTTTGGAAGGCCATGGAGATGGACTTTCGGGCGGCCTAGAGGAAGTTCTGGCAAACTGTTTGCCGAGTCAGAAAAAGAAACTCGGCCCAATCCCAGACTGCTTGGTTTGGGTGGGGAACTGCCGACCAGGACTGAGGATATTGTTGAGCGGTGGAAGGATCACTTTGAAGATCTCGTTAATCCACCCACCATGTCCACCTTTAAGGAGACAGTCTGAAGATTATGGGGAAGATAATTTAGTTGAAAAGTTTCTTGGTGGCAGGGTGGACGAAATTCGCCCCAAGATGCTGAAGACTCTGAATGTTGTGGGGCTGCCGTGGTTGACACATCTTTTCAATGTTGCATGGAGGACTGGGACAACGCCAGTGCAGTAGTAAACCGAGGTGGTGGTTCCCATTTTTAAAATGGGGGACCAGAGAGTGTGTTCCACACTTCTCACCCTCCCCAGGAAAGTTTACTCCAGGGTGTTGTAAAAGAGACTCCGACCAATTGTTGAACCTCGGATTTAAGAAGAGCAGTGTGACTTCCATCCTGTTCATGGAACAGTGGACCAGATCTTCACCCTGGCTAAGAGGTCATGGAGTTTGTGTTTCCAGTTTTCATGTGTTTTGTAGATTTGGAGAAGACTTATGATCATATCTGAGGAGAGGGATGTGTGGGTTTCTCACCTGGACCTGATACCTCTGCTACCTGTGAAAGATGGAGATGTTTTTTCAATAGATACTTAAAATATTAATCCGTAAATTATCAAAGCTCCAAAATCATTACACACCTCTGCTTACTTTATTAATTGTGACATCCATATATTTTATATGATTGATACTGTCAGTGTGCACATTCGCCTGATTTTATGTTCACAGAAACAACTCAAGAAGCCAGAAAATATGTTTGTAAGAGACTATTGTAGTAAACTTCTGCTTAAAACTAAATTCACTCTATAATCTCTAAATCTAATCTGAGGAACAGCTTCTACCCTGAAACTGTTAAATGTATAAATCCCTAACCAGGATAATCACTGTGAAAAAAAAATCACTGGAATGCCACTTTAAATGGTGATATGTAACTTATCTGTGCTGCTGATCTCATGCTGCTGATCTCATGCTGCTGATCTTATGCTGCTGTATTTATTCATACAGACTCATGTTGTTATGCCATTTTGTTTTGTATTATTAGTGTTTAGCATATGTCATAATGTATATCTTAGATCCTTATTTACTGTTACTTTTTATACTTTACATTTAGCTATTTTTAGCTGTAACGGGGACCATGTGTACAAAATTTTGTTCCACCTCATGTAACACATGGGATGGAAACGGCATTACAGTCGACTTGAATTTGAACTAAAGTTTTTATACTTTTATGAATTATTGGTTCTCCTGTTAAAAACAAACAAAAAAACAAACAAACTAAAACTACTTTAGATTATGTGCCACAAACCCATGAGGAACTAATCAACATTTAACATGTAATATATGTTTTTGTGTTTACGATGCACACATCTGATTGATTTCATTTGCAACATTAAGGTTTATTTATTATTATTTTTGTTGATTAAATCTGAAGAGAAATACAGGGTGGTGGAATTGCATGTTCTTCCAAAGGCTTTTGAAGGATAATTGTAGTTTGATAATCTGGCTGTATTTTCTTAACGTGCACCACTTATGGATTATGTTTTTTGACCTGGACGTAGGTATTCAAACAATCTCTGCACGTCAGTTTGACACTTGAATCTAGAGTTAATTATTTTTACCTTCAACCTTCAGATCACTGTTATTGATGATCTACTGATGGTTTGTTCCTGGTTGACTGGCACACAGAATATTTGCAGCTGCAGCCCCAAAATGATGGAATCAGCTGCTAACAGATTCAACTCTCAATGTTTATAAGGCACATGCTAAAATATATTTGGATTTGTCGCCTTTGACATTTGAAAGGTTTTTGTTTTGCTTTGTCAATGATTTTTGACCGTTTTTAGATGTTTATTCTTTCATTTTTTAATTTTAATATTGTTTTATATCACTTATTCTGTTCATATTTACTTTACTTCACTTTGGTTAGTTGTTTTAAATACGCTCAATAAGAAAAATGTTTCTCTTTCTTGATGGATTTTTGATATTTGGTATTGAGATATGATGTTTAAATTGTAGTTTTATTCAGTTGTTTCAGTATTTAAGATGCTAACTAAGTCAGGACCTCAATTTAATCAAAGCACACTTGTGTAAAATGTTTTAATAATCCCAGATCAATAATTGCTCCAGCAGTCACAGAAAAAAAATCTTTACATGCGTTTATATTACAAGGCAAAAATACAATATTGTTGCTACATTGTACCTAATTTTGATATCACAATGATGTAAAAACTACAAGACAAGTTGCTTTAAAATCACAGTAAAAGCACAAAGTTGTAAATGTGTGCACCTGTAGGTGGCGCTTTCATGACATTGGTGCACTTCCTGTTGTGGATTTGAGAATTAGGTGGTTTCATTTATCAGTGCCAAATAAACACAATAAATAAAACTTCTGACAACGATCCAAAACTGTTGCGTGTTAACCAAAAGTTGGTTTACTATAAATAGGAGAAGAAGCTCCATAACTGAGTCAGAACTTGTTTCTGAAGATGTTCTGCTGTCTGATCGGTGCGTTGTGTGGAGGGTTTGAGGTTTTGTTAAGCAGCTTGTGCAACATTATTCTTTCTACAGTCAGCTTTAGGGGTTCCAGAGCGTCCCGCAGCACTGAGCCAGCCCTCTTGTTCAAGTTTCTTTGAGCTGCTGGCTCTGATGCTGCTGCTCCATCGCTGACAGACTTCTGGAAGATGTGCGGCGTTTCTTCTCAGCCTCAGCGGAGTGTTTCCAGCCAACTTAGGTGTCCAGATGAACACTCTTCTATATGCAGTGTTTAGCTTACTCTTCAGATCTACAGTTATCTGCTTTATCGTGTTCAAATTCAACATAAGGTGATTGTTTTCACAAAATGACACCAGTTCTTAAACTCTAACCTTATAGTCCTACAGCACCCCAAGGTGTAAAGTCCTGTCATCAGTCGGTGTCTGGAAAAAAGAGGTGGAATCAAAAACCGCAGCAACAATAAGGCTGCTGCAGCTTCACTGGATTTCCAATCCTAAACCAAATGTTGCATTGGAAATAAAAATATATATTTTTTGAAGTTGAAACTTGGCAATTCGATTCTGATGGAAGGACATCTTACAAGAATGCTTGGGATAGCTTCATTAAACTGATGGAGTATTGCAAAAAGAATAAGGGGACAGTCCACCTGTAAACTGGTTAAACTAAAGCACAAAGAGAAATCGTTAGCACTTCCTTAAAACAACTCTTATGAAGGATTTATAAATGCTTCATAAACAGGTTATTCATGAGTTTGTAAACCCTTTTTTAAAAGCAGTTACAAAACACCGTTCATACACTGAGAAGGGCACACAATTTGGCTAGAGCAAATGCTGTTTTTATTCATTCAGGTAAATTATTTTGTTTTCTCAGCTTACTTTTTAAATTAAATTACTTTCCCCCCCAAAACAAACAAATACATGCTTGTAGTTCTGTGAATGTTTAATATATGAAATCTAGATTATGTAGAAATTTGTTTGTGCTGCTGTTGTTCGGCGTACTGTTTCTGTACTATTAGCGTTTAGCAAATTTCTTAGTTCCTATCTTAGATCTTATTACTGTTTGTCTTTACAATTTATACTTTTGTTGGATGTAACTGGGACCCTGTGTACACAATTTAGTTCCACCACATGTATCACATATGATGTGAATGCCAATTATGAATTTTTGACCTTGACCTTGATATGGAGTGTGTATTGACTTTATGGTATTTACTAACTCATAAGTAACTTATCGTAATTTTAGCTGTATAAGTCACACCTTTGTGCATAAATTAGCATGCCCTGCGACTTACAGCGAAGCGACTTATGTTTTCTCTCCTATACAGTATTTAAAACCCAAATTTTGGCTGAGATCTGACAATTTCATTCATTCTGCCATGGGAAATATTGAACTCTACCATTTTCAGCCACTAGAGAGTGCTCAACTATTATGGCAAGCCAAATATCTTATTAATAGGTAAACGTGGCAATTACTGAGACACTTTGCTTGCCATACAGAGCCACCTTCGTCTTGCTCTGGAACTCGTGGAGCAAACGTCAAATCAGCCGTCAAAGTGCATTTATTAAGGAAAAGTTAAACTGAGACACACCTTTGCTATAATTTTAAGAAAAAAAATAATTGTTTTTAGGTGTTAATATTGTTAAATTCTTGTTAAAGTCCTCCCGTGCATGCTCCCATGGCCGCCATTTGGCAGCCAATCGATTTTTGGCACAACACCGGCCCACATTTCCGAGTGGTCAGTGGTGACGCATAATAGATGCAACTTATACAACGAAGCGACTTATTTATGTTTTTTTCCACTTTATTAGACATATTTGGACTGATGTGACTTATATGGCTGTGCGACGTGTACGTATGTACAAGTATGGTATTTAAAATTCATTATGTAATTTTAAAGATGTGTAAACAGAAAGAAGAGGACTTTTTACTACTGAAAGAAGTTCTTAACATAACGATGTTTACTGATTTAAAAAATGGATTTCTGTTAAAATCAAGATCACATATTTAAGGCAACACTGATAACATTACAACAGAGTGCATTCAGCGACGATGCTAAACGTTGACATGTCTTTAAAAACTTTCAGATGATTAAAAATCTTAAACTAGTGCATTTAAAGAACTTAAGCGCTGCAATTCCATTTAGGACAACACAAAAATATACTTTACATATAAAAGAATACATTAGCACAACAGTGGTTGCTGAATTAATTAAAATTTGACAGCTTTCTTGAAGAAGTTAAAGTTTGCCATAAACTTCAACAAATACTGTGTTCCAGATTTGTTCCTCAGAAATGAAAGAATGTTAATTTTAAACGACTGTCCCATTTTCAGCCACGCTCACCACTCAAAGAAAAGTGTTGATTTTAGCTGAAGGTCTTTGGAAAAGCTTCGCTTTTACATCTGCACCAAATAACTGACACTTGCAGTTAGTAAAATTTAGCAGCTGATGCTGTTTCCCTTTGGAGCTGGTGAAGAATTTGATACCACGAATGGAGCTGAAGAATGCTTTGAATTCATACATTTTCCAGGCAGAGAGAATATTTCTTCAAATGAATTTCTTTATTACAGCACTACAACTGATTCCTAATAATGCACTTTTATATTTCTTCTTTTGCTGCACCACGTTGTAAGATTCAATTTAGTAGATATACGCTACTTTAATAAAGTTGCATCTACAAAACATGCAATTAATCCAAAAACAGCCAACAAAACATTTTACCTGACAGTGTTCTGTTAGCTCCCCATTGGTGCTGTTTGTGTATTTTTGCTCTTCTTGACAGAGTATAAAAAAAATCATTTGTTCTAGATGTTTCTTTGTGAGGAACACTCGTTCCAGCTGCTTCCTATTTTGGGCTTTCAAAGCAAAGAAGTTGCGGAAGAGCAGGCTTTTACATTCCTTCAGAAGCTTTTTATGGAGGCAGCAACGGGTTTCATATTCAAAACACGTAGAAAAAAAAAGAGAACTTGTCTCATCTCTTTTTTCAAAGCTGTGTGTACTTTCATATGCATACGTCTTAGTCACGGAATAGCTGCAAACATATCACAATATTTATGGTATACAGTCACATTGCTCAGCAAACCGTTATAAAAATGATCCACGCTGACCGACAAAACAAAACGAAAAACATAATAGTTGTAGTATTAAGTAATAATGGAGGGAAAACCACTAGAAACAGATTTCCCATTTTCTGCTCCTTCCTAACACAAGTGAAACTATTTTAGTGTACTTAAATGCAACGCATCATTCTAAATCCATCAGGGCTGTCAACAGCATCAGATATCTGGCAGAAAATAAAACTTGTCTTAAGCTCACACTGAGCTGAATACTGAACATGACATATGATTACAATGCTCAGGTACATTAAGATATTAATAATCATTTGAGCCCTAGCATGCCCATTTACTGCCACTTTAATTTACACACCTGTATAATGGTTAGGTAGGCGGCAGGTGTCACTGTGTGAATGTCAACATGTATGATTTCCCAACAAAACAGTAATAAATAGAAACAAAGTAAGATTTATTACTCACTGAATTAACCCATTCCAGTGTTTAAGCTCACTTTAATAGAACAATAAGACTTCTCTTCTTCATTCTCTTTTCTTTACTTTTCAACAATAAATATAACTTTGTCTGTGGTTCGGCTTGGTTCTAATTTAGAAATTTTAAGTTATTTTATTAAATTAATTACACAGAGATATTGTTTCTAAGTCCCTCAAAAAATATAGGAATGTTTTAAAAAATGTCCTTCTGTTTTAAATTGCAATACAAATTTATATATATATTATTTAATTGACCATTGCTGCATGTAACACTCCAGTCACAGGAGATGATCCCGTATGCCGTCT
>NC_056501.1:15309761-15360468 GCF_014905685.2 Nematolebias whitei
TTATTGTGGGGGTGTCCGGAACTCAACCCCCGCAATAATCGAGGGACTATTGTACTCCAAGTTGTACCAGATAATGCTAAACATTACAGTATTGCATGATTTAATGTTATTTTCAACATTTAACCAAAATGTCTATAACACCATCAGTTCTCAACATAAAATATTCTTAGTCTAAAATTCAGGCACGATAGGCAGCGGGTGATATGCATTTATTTGGCGTCAGTCAAGGCAGCAACACTTCAAAATAGTACTGGAACCTTCTTTTTTAATATAAGGAATTAAAATTAAAAAAACTATATTTTATTATAACTAAAGCTGCAATTGTAATGTTTTGCTTATTATATTAAATTTCCAAAAGGGTTTTTGTTACAGGTTAAACAATAAAATGACATAAATCAGATAAGAACGTTTCTACACACAGATGGAAGCAAAAGTGGTATTATAATATTCAAATTGTCATCATTAGCATGTTTTACAATATGCGTTAGATATATGATGTGATCACAAAACATCAACACCAACGCTCATAGGTAGGACACTCTCTAACAACGCAGTGTCAGGTTTCTGGAATTTAGGCCACACCTACACAGAAACAAGACTATTAGGTCTGCGCTATTTTTAACGTCTGCATATTTTTTTTCTCCTTCAGGACAAAGCGTTTAGGTCCCCTTACTATTTCCTAAATGCTTACATCTCTCAATATAGAAAGAATGCCTAAAGCTTGCGTGCCAATTTAGTGAGATGCAAAGACAACACCATCTCAATCTGTCAGCCTATATGCTGTGTTGGAAGCAACCAGTCTGTTTGTGCCATATAGAATTATCACCTCTCATCTATATGACATTTTTGGAAAGAAAGGGAAAAAAATAACAATCATGGCACAGACGGCGTGGGGGTGGGGTGGCATTTGTCAATGCTCTCATTGGGGTTCAAAAGTAGAATGTAAAATGTCTGTCTTTGTCTGATCCAACACATTTTTTATTTTTGTAACTGAGAAATCTGTTCAGGGACCCCAACATTTTCTCCCAACTGTCAGGGTGTCATTTGTCTGGAAAAAAGAAAAAGAGTGAAACTGAGTTTCCACCCCCAGTCCGTCTGTACGCTGTGAGGTTAGCTGTTGCAAACATAAGGTGGAGGTGTGTACACTTTGAACACGTCATGGTCACCCAGCCATGCAGAGAGCACTTTGGTGGACTCTCTCTTCGACATTACTTCCCCCTGTTGCCTCATCCTCCAACAATGACCACTGACTTTTAGGAAGGCCAAGCAGTCAAAGTCAAGAGTGCTGCCCCTCTTGATTGAGATGTTAACCTTCACTGCAACTCTTTTGCTCTTTAGCATCATTTCCCCCCCTCTTCCTCTTGTTCTCATCCTCCTGCTTCTTATTCTTTTCCTCCCTCCCTTGGCTCCTTTTCACCAGCAGCCTGCACAGTGAAGCCATCAAGCCATTAGCGAGTCCCGGCGCTGATAATGAAGCCACAGAGGTGGTCTGAACCAGCGTGGCTCTGGAGCTGGAGCACAGGAGGAAGGTAGATTAGGATAATTACTTTTTCCATGGGAGCACAATGAAGAAGAACGTCTCACTTCCTGCAGGCCTTGATTGGCAAAGGGGCGCAGTCTAATCAGGTGTGACAGCCTTTGCTCCGAAAAGGAAAGAATAGAGATGAAATAAATTATGAATAATAACTCAGATAATTAAAATAAGAAACATGTCACCTTTTCCCCTCATACAGTAGTTTCCATTTTTTTCCACATGTATGTATGTGTTTGTTTGTTTGTGCAGCTGTGGTCCAAGTCTCCCACGTGTACTGTAGGAAACACTAAATATGCACTCGCACGGAGACTTTGAAGAATCTCTGAGGTCAGTTTTTAAATTATGGTCCAGGCGTTTTCACTACTACTCCTGTAAATCCATTTTCCACACAATGCATTTCAAATCAAAGCAGCGTCACCATAACATGCCTTAGGAAACATTAAGCCATAGTGCGCTACTTTCATGTACGATAGCATAGCCCCTGTATGCTTTGATGTGCTCACTTTTTTTAAATGCTTTATTAATAATAACACATTGGCTTCTTCTCACATCACCAGCAGCTGCTGCTGCTCCCTTCCTCTCTTTCTGAACCACATCCTTCATTCTTTCCATGCCTCAGCTGCTTCATCCCTCCCCAGCCCCTGAGCCCTGTCTCAGGATTGGCCCGTTTGGGTTTTAGAAGGAGGATTATAAGGAAAGGCAGGGGTCTCGAGAAGAAGAGTGACAAAGACCTATCGGAGGGCAGAGGGTGTGCGGCGCTGCAACATCATTGGTTGCCGAAGAAATCAAACACATCCTAATTTCGTGCACCTCTCTGAGCGCTATATATTTTATTATTCTTGCCTAGAGATGAGGAGCATGAGGGAGGAAATATGGGGTGGAGCAGGGGGCTTTGAGTTTCTGTTTGTGAGTGCGTTTGCTCATGCGTGCGCGCTTACATGTCAGTAAACACATAAATTCTGAAGGATGAGCATGTAGACACTGATAGTACTCACCTCCTCTGATTTTGGCCAAAGTACAAAGCAGCCTGCGCGTTTCTGCTGCTGTCCAAGATAAACATTATGAATGGGATGCCTGATTCATTATGTTCTGAATCACCTCCTTTTCTCAGCTTCATCACCGGTTGCTTTATTATAAGTGAAAAACAAATGTTGATCCCACTTTCAAAATCTCATTATTGGATTATTTCTGTTTAATTCTAGTATTTAAGGATTAAAAACAAGGTTTGAATATCCAGCAACAAGCTTATTTAAAAATTGTCCTTGTAGAGCCTGCGGTGCGCTCTTCCCCTATTTCCTTGGTTTTTTTTTGTGTTTTTTTTTGGGGGGGGGGGGGTTGATTTTGGCTGTAAAATGATGGGAGCTACAGCCCACTCGCTCCTCCTCACCCATAATAGATCTGAGTGGTCTGAGCGCCCTCAAAGGGGCACCTGGCTCCCCTCTCTATCCTTGGCTCAATCGATTGCTGAGGCCATCTCAGTGCAGAGACCAGGGGTCAGCTTCAAAGGCGTCCTGCCCACTTCCTGCCACCTGGTGTTTCACATCGTGCGAAGGGTACTCTTTTTTTTCTTCTCCAGTCCCTCCACCCTGCGCTACTTCTCCACGATGAACAGGTTAAGGACACAGAGCCAGTGCAGCTCCTCCCTGTGATCTCCTGCTGCCTGCTCCCAAGACACCCACATGCAGAGAGAGGGTGAGAGATCAGTCCCACATAAACACAGTCACAATTACACCACCATTTGATGTCAAAATCTGCTTTTGATTTAATTATAGCCCGAGAATGCACACCTCTGTACAATGAAGCAATTTGACAAATTTTTGGCCAGGGTTACATTTTCATTTGTATCTGCAGTGCTGGCATGGGTCATATAACCTTAAATCTCTTATCTAGACTTATTTTTTTCTTTGCATAAATATATTTGTAACGTTTTCTCAATTTGAATGACAAAATAACCACATCAAACAACAAAAGCAATATTTAATGCATGCATTTTAATCACATTATGCTATGTATATGGTTGCTCTGTTTTTACAGCTCAATTTAAATTAGGCAAGGGCTGAGTTCACATCAATCAGCCTCAAGTTTGTGACCACTGAGGGGTGAAGTGAGGTTGTTCCAACAGAATAATCATCTGGAAAAACTTAAAATAACCCCATTTTAAATTATTATTCAAACATTCCTTGTGGACACAAACTAATCAAGAACAGGTAAACATAAAAATTACAATAAGTATGAGAGATTCGGCCATCGGATGACATGTTTAAAAAGCAAGCTTAGTTCAAAAATACCCCACAATCTATAGCAGGGGTGTCAAACTCACTTACAAAAGGGGGCCAAAATTAAACCCTTTTTCAAGCTAAGGGCCGGTTTCAGAATCTACATTAACTCAAGTTAGATACCCATCATCTTTTCTTGGTTGCAGGTTCCTCAACAAGAGTTTGATTGGTCTCATTTGAAGTTCTCTGTTGCACTTTTAACATCATAATCAAAGATTACTGAAAAAAAATCAAAGTGATCAAAGTATTTTACATTTAAAATAACATCTTGGGGGCCAGATAAGATGTTAACGAGGGCCACATTTGACCCCTGGGCCTTGAGTTTGACACATATGATCTATAGGGTCTGCTACTATTATGGGCACTTCAAGACAGTTTCAGCGTACTCTGATTGGTCTGATCAGCTTAGGTGGCAATTGTTAGGAATGGTCATAAAGTTTTGGCTGATCAACGTATAATAGCGCAATGAATAAAAACCCTTCTTGGCTCTCACTTGGAGCATGTTTCATTAATAACTGGATCAACAGATCTGCTGTGGTATGAATAACTCTCTCTTTCCCCGTTGGTCCCGTAACAAATGGCAGGGCGCTCGGACACTCCGTGTCTCCACCAGGGCTGTCGTACATTTAGCTCCAAGAATACGTATTAATCAATCGTGATTTTCTTCCTTTTTTTTTTTTCTTACTGTTTATGAAGCTCGGCCATCCCCCCACCCCCCAATACGTTAGCAGATCTCAGTATGTCCACTTCACTTGTGAACAGGGATGAGAAGAAGAAAGAGGGAGAGGAAATAAAGGTCTGAGGAGTTTGGCAACGGCAAGATGGAGGCTGAGACAGATGGCATGAAGTCTGCAGCACTCTGGCGTGGCTCGCCTGGTGCTAAAATCCTCCTCTCTCACATTCCAACAAATCCTACCAGGAGGCTGCGGAGTCTGTCGCACCACTCCAAGGACCCACACGGCTCTCCTTCTCCCTCTTCCCCCAACATTAAATGCACCCCTCTCAACAGTCTCAGAGTCTCTGACCATGTATCACATTTATCAGTGCGTACGTATTCACACCTAAAGGTGCACTTTCAAGAGGCCTCGTGACGGCTCACCTGCTCTTGTGGGGGGAATAATTTGGAGAGGTGGCTTTTATTGTGATTCCAATGTTCAAATCATATTTTGGGCCAAATCTTGAAAGAAACAGCACAATCCATTAGAGGACGAAGCCGTAAGAAGCTTTCTGATTAGTCCCATGGTCTGCATCTGGCCAAAGAGTTGAGCAGAGATGAACCCAGTATCAGTCCAAGCAGCTCAGTTCAAGGCTTCCTGCGGGTCTTTAAATCCAAAGTGGACCATAAGTGTGACTGTGATTACACACTAAGTACAATAAACAGAACTTGATCACAGACTTCACTCGACAACTTTCCATCCAGACACCGAACGGCTGGTTTTCATTTGAGCGTCTAAAACGCCAACTCTGAATGACTCATCTCGTAAGAACGATCTCGTTGTGTGAATGTTAATGAAGCATTCACACTATTGTGATCCATTTTTCTTCCATGCGTTTTTCTGCATCATTCTCGTTCCACAATTTTTGTTCTATTTCAACAAATCATAAATCAAAATGTTCAGCTCTTTCAGGACAGTTCTGCTATGACTTTTGGTACTGGTGCAACTTTAGCTTTTTGAAATATTTAGTTATTTCTGCCATTTTTTTCTCACAGAATATTAAGTGAGCTCATTTTACATCCTTCATATTTTTATATGTGTTTACAAACTTTTACTGTTCCTTTCACATTTTGTTATTTTTCAGCTTCTTTCAGCTTCCTTGTGCAAGTTAAAACTTTTTTCCAGCTACTTTCAGCTACTTTCAGCTGTTTTGTGCTCTTTTCTGATTCTTTCTTCTGACTACAACATTGTTGTGTTTTTTCTAAATTCTTTCTGCTAATATTTCAACTGTTGCGTTCCTTTCAGCTTACTTTTGCTAGTTTCACTTACTGTATTTCAGCTACTATTTAGCTGTTTTATGCTCATTTTAGCTTCTTCAACTAATTCCAAATTTTTTTGCATTAATTTCAACTTCTTTATGCCTAATTCAGTGAAAATGTGTTCACTTCCTTCTGACAATTGGTTCTTTATGTTTTTTTTTTTTTTTTAGCTACTTTTTAGTTGGATTTTATTTTTATTTTTTGGCTAATTTCAGCATTTTTAGGTAATTTCCACTTTTTTGTGCTCATTTCTGCTTCTTTAGCTTAATTGGGCAATTGTGTTCTTTCTGGTTTCTTTTGCTAATATAAGCCTACTTTATCTTTTTAGCTATCTTGTTTGTGTTTTTAGCTATTTTTGGCTTTTTTCAGATAAATTCATCTTTTTCATGCAATTTCTGCTACTTTCAGCCTAATTAACGTATTTATGCTAATTTTAGCTTGCTATGCTCCTATCAGCTTAATTATGCTAGTTTTAGCTATTGCTGCCATTTCAGCTACTGTTTAGCTGTTTCTGTGCTTATTTCAGCTTTTTAAGCTAATTTCACATTTTCAACTAATTTCTTTTCTTTCCACTTCATTCTGGTAGTTTAAGTTTCTTTCTGCCTTTTAGCTACTTTTCAGCTGTTTCTTTTGCTATTTTTTTCCTGCTACTTTCAGCTTATTTAAATCTTTTTCAGCAAATATGTGTTCTTTCTGCTTTCTTCTGATAATTTAGGCTCATTTTTCCATTTCAGCATGCCTTTTTTAGCTAATTTCAGCTATTTCTCATCAAGTTCTTCTGCCATAAGCATTCACACTGCAATTTCACAGGAAATGCAATTTCTCTAATTTATTTTAGTTTCTGCTTTCTCTCACTTTCTCTCGCCTCACGTCTTTTTCTCCTTATCTTTCCGCCTGCCTTGTGTTTGTTCTAATGAATGACTTCTGAGATAACGTGCTGCTGTGAGGGGGGGGTCACAGAGGGCCTCAGAATCACATTACTGTTAATGATAATAAAAAGAACAATCTGCGCTAAACCACTTGGATGTTTTCTTTTCTCTCCCCACATGGACTGAATGTTTTATCTGGGATTGTTTTTAAGTGTTGTCATGTTTGAAAGTCTGTGCAATTAAAATGCACTCTAAATACTGTGTTGTGTTTTGATGCAAGCATTGTCTGTTGGCATTAAAAAGGGTGTGCTCTAATAATAAAAAAAAAAAAGGTTACACCATTGTGCCATCTGAGTTACAAAGTACATGCAAAACATCATCTACCGAGAGGGCGCGGCAGAAGAAAACATACCCTACGGTAACATTTTAAGTGCTCATCGAATACTAAAAACACTTTAACTGCAACACGTAACTTCTAACAACCAGGAAGGAGTTATGCTACGGTGCTTTGTTCACGTGGCATCAATATTTACCAGACAAAGGTTTACATTTTCACAGCTTTTTTTCAACTTTATGAAAACTAATTTAAAGGAATGTCAAGGAAAATATATAAAAAAGTCTCAACATAAACTTTTCTATTGTTTAAACACTTGCAGTACAAAAAAAAGAGTTGAATTTTCATCACCCAAGAGGAAAACTCCTCCTGAAACAGTTTGAGAAGAAAGTTTGGAGCCCAAAATATGAAACACATTGACTCAGCTCCACTTATGTCTTGTCTCTCAACATGCCATACGTTTGGGATATTTAGATAATGTGGCATTCACAGGTGGATTAGTTGTGACTTTTCCCTCCCACCACAGTTGCTGGCCGTCCTTCCTGCATGGCAGGGCAGTGTGGTGTCCCCAGGCTCCTTGGTGCTCCAGCTGTCACCCACGGATGGGAAAGTGGTGGGGTCGGTGGCTCCCCTGCGTGGCTCCTGGCAGCATTCCGCCCATCCTAGCCTGGTGAAAGGGCAGAGCTGGAGAGTCCAGTCTTGCAGTGGACTGATCCAGGGCCAGCCCTCTATTAGCCACCGTCAGAGCCAAAGGTCAGCTAAGGCCATGTGGATGGGTCCTGCGTGACTCACTCTCACATCCAGGGAGCGAGTCCTTGTCACTTTGGTCACATGCGGATGAAGCCCCCTCTCATCTCCCTGATGAGTTAATGTGTCCCACTCACTCACACTCATCTTATTAATTTTTTAGTTTTTGGTTTGATGCCACATTATATTTTATTGTTGCTTTTTGTGTTAATGCTTTCTATCGCTCACCAAATAAAAAGAAAATCTTCCCTGTTATTTTCTCCCACAGAAATTGCTTAATAAATGAGCAGGCCCTGATTTGCACTGATGATCACAAAGCAACACAATTGCTTCAAATTGCTCGCACATCGCTCTCATCACCGAGTGGCAACTGCTGCCTGGTGTGGCTTACATGGATCCAGCCGGGCTGTGAAAGGGGGATAATTGTAGCGCTAAACGCAGTTGAAGCTGACAGGATCCATTTCTTGACTTGTCAAGGGCAGTGGAGATAGAGTGGGTCATTCCGGGGTCTGTACACAGACAGGCAGATGAATTTATGTTCAGCAACACATGTGCACACATGTGGACACAGGAACACACACCCAGACAGACACAATCAGGCTCCACAGAGATGATTGTCTCTCGCTTCTCTCAGGTTGTGTGTGCGTTTTCCAGCCATAGAGACCTCATCCTGGGAAATTGAGCAATTTCTGATTGAAAATAGTACCGGTAATTAGAGCACTCACTATTTGTAACCACTTGGCATTGCATTAGTATGCAAAGCTGGCTGCCAGCTTATCTTGGGGAAAACGTTTGTTTCCTTAATTGCCCTCTTAGGACAAAAGTGAACGGTGTGGGTGGGGAGGGAAGAGAGTAAAAACATTAACGTGCTGCAGAAAGAATGGAGCCTGGTGCGTTCAGGGGATGTGACTCCCTGAACAGAGGGGTTAAACTCCTAATGGACGGTGCAACACACATGGACCCGGAGCACACCCACACTCTTGGATTGGCACATGGACGACGCAGATACAACCATTGGCCCGCGCATCCCAGGATGCACACGTCGGACTCTATAAAGACAAGAATGCACGAAACAAAATTAGACGTGAAAGTTGTGCTAATGAATTAAATGATATTTTTCATGAAACGATCCAAGAGGCATAGCAGGAAACTTGCTTTCTTTAGTTCTCTCATTACCACGTTTGATGCATTTTCTTTTGGAAACATTTAGAAAATCAGAACTTTCACTTTCATGTGGAGAAAACAAAACTTGGTGTAAAATTAAAAGTCACTTGGTGTCATCTATAGGTTATAGAAGACGGAGCGTTCTTTTCGACACTTCATCAGTGCAGCTAAAAAGTATTTATTATTAGACAACTCCTACACGCGTCTGTCATATTTCTCATAACTCGTCACATATACTTTCTGTCCCTTTTAACTATTTTGTCAAGTTCTAACATTCATTTCTGACCAGAACCACACATTTCCATTTGAAAAGTGACACAAAATGCTGCAGTTAACCTTAAAGTTGCTGAAATAAGCTCTAATTTTCCTGATTGTTGAGATGGACCTGATTGTGAGGCATTCTTCATTTGATAAAACACAGAGGAGATGTTGCAGGCTTTAAATATTTTGAGGAAAATCACTTTTTTAACATTTATATAAAAAATGTATTTTTATTTAAACAAACACAAATACTTCTCTCAATAAAGACTTTTTATGAAACAAATTGTGATCCTTTATTTTTTTTAACATGTAAATTAATATTCTCTTAAAGCAGATTTAAGGGGCACTGATAAGTTCAGACCTTAGGTGCAATATGCATGGAATGTAGAAATAATAGTTTTCTGATGTGTGTTCTCTCTGCTGAAGAGGTGATCTCCCAAAGTTTGAAGTCCTCATTTAGATTATAATAAACTAGATGCAAAAATGTCATTAAAAGTGTCAAATGTGTGAGAAAAACAAACAAACAAACATAAAAAAATCAACCATTTAAATGTGACATGATCTCAGATTTTTTTTTGAATAATAAAGATGATTAAAAAATAGAGTTAAAACAAATTTCTAGATTGACTTGTGATTTCGTTTCCATTCCCGATGCAACGGAAATGTTTCTCAACAAATGATTTAAATTAATCTGAAGACATTTTTAGGCTGTAACTGAAAAGTTTCCAACATCTCAGTTCCAATAGGGACATTATTACAAAAATATCTTTAAATTAAGCAAATTAACGAGGAACAAAATAAAGACAAACGCAAAAAGCAGAAACGTGCACAATTTTAATGTTGTGGAACAGAAACAACCGAATCCCTCAGAGCTGCAGGTGAATGGACTGTGGGCCTGGAGGCCTTCTGAAACAAAATACATCTCACATATTGTTTGATTTGAATTTGCATTATCCAAACTGTTATCAGGCAGCTGCTGCGTTTTCCTCAGAAGCGCCAGTACAAATTCATTTAATTAGAGGTGTGTGTGTGTGTGTGTGTGTGTGGGGGGGGGGGACTTTTAAACTTCCATTTAGTCTTTATTAAAACAACATTTTTCAGGCAGCCCCGCCCCAAAACATTTCAAATCAGTTAAATTAGAAACAAAAAGAACAAACGAGCTACGATTCTGTTCATTGAATCAGCTGTTCCATTTGATGACTTATATGATCATAACAGGAGATGCGCGCGAACGATCAGATTGACGCCCCAGAATAAGGTGTCCGCGCGCGCTCGTGAGCGAGCGGCAGGTGCTGATGAGACCGCACTTTAAAAGTGTGCTCAACGTTGAAACACGTCCTGAGAAACGTCGGAATGAATGAAATCCATCAAACAAGTCGTAAGTAATTGTGATGATCGTCACCTGAGCTTTCATTTAAAGTGTTTTCAAAACTTTTTGGATTCTTTTTGGATCATTTAAATAGTGGCACCTAGACTTGTTACTTATCAAAGCATGTTTTTTAAAGGAAAGCTGATTATAAAGCTGAACTTTTTCGATAATCTGTTCATAATATATATATATATATATATATATATATATATATATATATATATATATATATATATATATATATATATATATATATATAATTAATGCAAGTATTAAGACAAGAATGCATGGAGGTTTGCGCACACAGGTGTGTTTGTTTGAATTAGCTTCACCTGAAAATAATACTAAAACAGACTCCAGATCATTGTTCTCCCCTGACCGCCTGCGACGCGTCTTCATTTCGCCAAACCTGCCACATGAATGCTGCGTTGCTTCAAAAGGACACCCCTCCGCCCCCCCTCTTTTTTTAGCTCATCTCCGGGGAGAGTTGGAGAATGCAAAGACTTCCTTAATGTTGTAAGGACTAAAATGGCTTTAGGAAAGCTGAATCAGTGTCTGTGTGTACACAACCTGGCCAACAAAAGCGGGGGCTAATCCAACCCAAATGGCACAATGCGCAGGGCCCTGTTTACACGGGCTATACCCACAGAGGGCCTCCGCCTCGTCCTGCCTGCATCACAGATCTGACTGAGGGGGTTTTCTTGTTCTTATCTGGCCTATTTGGAAATTAAAATCCATAAAAATCACTGCTGGAATCAACATAAACCACAAAACGGAAAACGCCGTAACGCGGCGCCTTTCAATAAATGAGGAGCCATTACAGATTTAGATTTTATTTTAGGGCAAATCAGATTCAATTTTACTCAGGCCAAAATAATAATAATAATAATAATAATAATAATAATAATAATAATAGTAATAAAAAGAAAAAAAACGCAACATAACTAGAATGATAGAAATTTCAGACGCACGCATGCACCAAATACATAAATACATAAATAAATAAATAAAAAATCAGTGTCTTCAGTCCTTTTTTTTATGAAACACGCAGCTCATTAACATAAATCACCTCTCTGAATTAAAGCAAATCCAACCTGAAGATTTCAAACAAGCCCAAAGTGAGCTCAGTGCGCAGACTCCAGAGCTGAGTTCATTAGCAAAAGGAGAAGATAAAAAAAACACGCACAAATGATCAAAATGGAAGGCTTCACCATTAACAAGTAATATGAAAAAACATCATTTTTATGAACCACTCAGAGTTTTTGTTGTTTCTTGTGGTAAACTAAAATATCACTTTCTGCTGTTTGATGACGTCATAATCATTCATAAAGCGCACCTAGACAGGCCTTCAGTGTGCACCGACTAAATTATATTTAGCCGAACTTATTAAAGTTCAAAACGCATAAAATGAAACAAAGTGCGACTCTAAACAAATAAAAATCCCACTTCTACTTTTATTTAATTTAATGGAAATGGTTAACAGGCAGATTAAGGGAACAACAATAAAAATACAGTAGTTTATTGTTTTTATTTGGATTTCTTTTCACTTTGCACCTATTGACTGTTTAGAAAATGAAGAGGTCGATTATTTTTTTTAATGACTTTTATTACAGTCTCAGATTTCCTCTTTAATCGACTTAGAGGCATTTCCATCCTCCCTGCGTCTGTATAGGTGCGCTCCACCGTCTCCGTAATTTCACCCCCCCCCCCCCCTCTCACCCCCCAGAAGGAGGGTGGTATAATTACTGTGGCACTGCCAGGTAAATTCCGCTGCTAAATTGAAATATTCTGCTTTTAATCCTCACTAAACTCTAATTCTCAGGACCCGGAGACGCGCGTAAAGAAGAGGAGTCATGCGGAGCACCCCGCTGCTTCTCCAGGTGAACGTCGCAGGGTGGGGGTTGGATTGGGGTGGGGGGGTGGGGGGGTTCTCCGCTCGCGTCGCCATAAGCATAAAACAACATTACTACTGATTTATCACCCATCGTTTGGACCCCCCTCGCAGAACTACAGCTTCACCATTTGTGTTGAAAACAGGCGGGGAAATGTTGCATAATGAAGAGCAGCTTGTTGTGGGGATATTTTAAACTTAAATGAACGCGTCATGAATAAAACTCCCCTGCATGCTCACCCCCACCCCTCCACCCCTTCTTCCTCTAACAAGAGAACAGGTGAGCTTGTTTATGTAAATGAATCCGGAGCTGCTAAATCTGTGCCACTTGTTTTGGCTTAGAAAAAAAAAAAGATAGAAAGTAGCTTCTCGCCAAACATTTAAATTAACATCTTCCTCTTCTTAAAAGCAAAAAGCACAACAAGATTCCCCTTTTTTCCCTTCTCTTTTAGTATTTTCACTCTTACAGGAGTAAACACATGGTGGAAGTTTGCACACTCCATTTGTCACGGTGCAGCCTCCCCATATCTTTAATTTGTAGTCACCAGGAATAAACGGCTGAAATCTCAGCTCTGGCAGCTCCCATGTCAGTCTGCAGGAGTGGGTGACAGAGAACAGCAGGCAGATAGCATGCTAAAATCGCATCACTAGAGACCTCACATCAAAGTAGACCAAACCTCATATTGAGTGAACTTTTAAGCCAGAAAGGCTGTGTGACATCAGAGCACCTAAAATGTGACTGTCACTTTTTTTTTTTTTTTGTCAAACTTTGCAGAACACAAGCTCAAAGACTCAAGAAGTACTCAGAGGCGAGCACTGTTCAAACACGTGCACTAAGATTAGCAGCCTTTGTCTTACGGGAACCTCAAAGACCAATTAGTTTGAGACGACGATTGTGACGAATTTGACAAAAAAAAAAAAAAGATGATAGACACCACGTTGGCAAGTGAGCAAACATGGCTGGGGATTTCACTCAAGCGGAGTCATTGACAAGACACTGTCAGAAAATGTGTCAGCTTCAGCAGACCTGCCAGCTGACAGTGATACAGTTTGGGACTGAGACTGATCAATTCCCCAAATGCCAAAGAGACATAACAGCACTTTATTTCAAGTAGAAGTATTCCATCCTTGGATGTATTGTCAACTTTTTATTTGCATCTGAAGCCCTCAGCATCTCAAGATAAGAAGTAAAAAAGGAAAAACAAAAGAGCTGTGCTATATTTACTTGGGGTTTCAAAACTTTAACCAAAAGTCTTTGACCTCTCAATTTGGACACATGGTGGAAGTATCTTGTCCTGCGCAGGGTTTTGTTGTTTAATGTACACCAATCCAACGCCTCCAATGGTTAGGCTCATTTCGGGCCACTTTTTTCTGAAGTGAAATTCAATACTCAAAGCATTTTCCCCTTCAAAGTCGTCCCCTGTTGTGCTTTGTGACCACAATAGTGTCAATCTCGTACTTTCAAAGCCTCGTCTGCACGTCAGTGTTGAGTAGCTGTCTATATGTGCCTCCGGATGGAGTTAGAGCTTTGATGGCCGGGCTGAAAACAGTTTGAAACGTTATGGCAAAAAAATTGGAGTGGCAAAAAAAAAAAAAAAAGAAGTATCGATTGGATTTGCCTGCACGTGAAATTTGACCTGTGATTTGTGAAGTTGCCACAATGGTTGTAAAATTGAAAGAAAGAAAAAAATGATGCCGTTCAAAATAATTTCTTCAGCTGCAGGAGGGGAACTCCCAATCAGCTGTAATCCACATTTACGAGTAATTTGTAGATCCGTGGATCATATTTCAGAAAATAAAGCCTCAAACTGCACATGAACATATTCAGAATTTGCTTGTAATCAAACAAAGAAAGTAAAAGTTTCATCAGATGATATTAAAAAAATAATCAAAACAAGTTATCAAACTGAAAAAACGCTGCCTTTTTAAAGCAGATTAAAGACTAGAATAATCTACACACACAGCTCGTTTTGTTATAGATCTGCCTAATTAGCCTCAGGATCAAATTTGTACCTCTGTGAATCTTTCTTTTACTGATAGAAGTGTCAAAGCCCTGACGTTGGTGGGCATGAAAAAGCTCCCGCAGTTGTCCGAAACAACAGCCGTTTTCCAAACCTACACGTGAAGCCAAGTGATCGGGAATAATCAAATGACAACGATCAGAATGAAAAGAAAGAGGCAATCTCAATAAACTTTGTCATTCATCCATTCAAAGTTCAATCATATCAGAGGTGTTTTGCATAACTATGAGACCCTGGATCTAATCCTCAAAGGGTTTTCAGCCTACTTGGCTTTGCACTGTAGTCATTCAAGGTCGCAACCCGGTAGGAAATATGGGCTGCCATAGCAACACAAAGATGGCCTCTGAAGGCTTAGCATAATTCTCCCCTAATAGAAAAATAACAGCGGCAAATCCCATCCTTAGTGAACTCGCTTATTTGACAGAGGCAGACTCCCACCTGTGAAGCACATAGTCACAGCACCAATGCGCTAAGACTGCGATAAGATGAAAAAGAGTCCATCTCTGGATGGGGATGGGCGGCCTAAGCTCAGGCCAAATTCTTTCTCTTCTCTGAAGTGAGTCTCTGGCTAGCTTTGGGTTTTTGAGGCTGGACAATGCAAGCTGCCAAATGAATCACGCTCTCTATGTAGTACCTAACTTTGAAGTGCCTAAGCCATACTCTGAAAAAAAAAAAAAAAAAAAAAAACTTTTTGGCAAAAGGAGATGGCTTATATGGAGATCAAAACGGTGAATTGTTTTCACCCTCCCCTATGAGATAGTTTAAACTCAAAGAGATTTTTTTTCTTTTTTTTGGGAGCGGTTGGATTGGTCATACAGTATATCTGATAAAATCCCACCACTTCTAGTCCTCTCAAGGTGTTCTGCTGAGAGTGGAACGGTGCTACAGCCTTCTTGATTCTGATCACAAAACATGTGATCCTCCTCCCCCCACACTTTGTTGCCATGCAGGTAGCGCACAAATGGATTCTTGTCACTGTGTGAGTTGCATCAGGATGATGAGCACTGGGGAGAGAAGGAATTACTGGCACACTTTAGAGTGGGAGGCATGTAAGTTATCAGCCGTTACAACCGTGCATCGCTCCCTGCTTATCAAATCGCTAATGAGGAGCGGTATCCAGCAATGTTGCAACCATGGTGATGGAGGTAAAAACCAAAGGCTTCGTAAAGTCATTACAGTTAATCCCTCGATTATCACGAGGGTTACGTTGCACACACCACCGCGATAGGTGAAAAACTGCGATCACTATATTTGTTTTAATATTTATATATATTTTAAGGCTTTATAAACCCTTCTCACACTCTTGCAATGTTCTAAACTCTTAAACCAACGCAATTTTAACAACATATCTATATGTACTGTACAGTACTGCAAAATTTTACTCACCAGCTCTGCAGCAACTTGGTTCTGGTCAGGCTCGGTTCCAGTTTGGCAGACCTACCCTGCAGCGACGAAGCCCACCATCCAGGTTGATGTGCATGTGGATAATTGAACTTCAGAAAGCTTCAGGATTATTTGCGACTTTCCTGCCAGATTTGTGAGCTTAATAGATAGATCGTTACTTCTGACTTTGCATTGCAAAACTTTCCCTCCATTTCAGCAGAAAGCAGCGTCCGGAAGCCCTGTTGGATTCTGGGTAGTGTAGTTCTTTTGATTGGCTTTACAGTATAGACTTATTGAAAGAAAAATACAAAATGGCAGCGCCTGTTCAAAGTATTTTTTTGGTTAACATTTTATCCCGTACCATCCCAATCATGTGAGTAATATTAAAGTTGACAATCACATGTTGTGTACAATCTTACGTTGAAAAACTGTAAAAGAGTGAGTCTTTGAAAGTCGAACAGTGAAGTAGCAAGGGACTACTGTGCCACAAAAGCTAGTTGTGTAAACCAAATGATTGCTCAACACTAATATAAAGTAAAGTGCTATGTGTTGTTATCAATGTATGTTCCCGTACGATGTGAGTTCTCTGCATTTAACCCATCGCACCTGGATACACTCAGGTGGAGCAGCACCCGGGGAGCAATTAAGGATTAGGTGTCTTGCTCAGAGACACCACAACATGTGGGAATGGCTGGGTATCAAACCTAGGACTTTCAGGTCCCGAGTCAGCTGACTTACCTCTACCCCATCTACAAATGTAAAAAAAAGGGAGTGGTAGCTACGTAGGTATCAATCAACCTTTATTTATACAGGTAAATCCCATTGAGCCATTGAGGTATAGTCGAGAAATGAGATGCTACCTCTGCCGTGCACCTGAGTCAGCTGCTTTTTGTTTATTCTGCGTTCAACTGCTAAAACCTCATATTGTGGCTCGGCAGCCTCTTGTTCAGGTTTACAGTGTTTCATCCTGCTGTGACGAGTCCTGTTTCCCTGCTCCAAACTGTGTTGAACTGTCGTCACATCAGCAATGCTTTAATGTTTTATCAAGTTGATCAAGATGTCAAGATGACAAAATAGGACTAAAAGAGACATGATTACATTGAAACATCTTTTCACTTCAGGAGAAAAGTCTCTTGATTTGGGTTGTTTATCCCTTTGGTGCGTTATCTTAAAATTTCAATTTACCCGAGAATAATTATGCTTTATCTAAATATCTATGTGATTGTGATAACATGAGCTTGATACAATATTAATCGTAAGAGGCCCTTTTTTTAATCATGCAAATAAGAGTTCACCAGCTTTGTTTTTTTTTTTTATCAAGCTATCTTGTTGCTATTGGGCAGAAATGCAAAAATGATTTTAATATTTGATTTTCCCATAGTGTTCAGCCGTATTTATCTTAATAGTTTGCTGATAACATTATACATTTCTTTTTGCCTTTTCCCTCTAAAAGCTCCAGCTACTGGAGCCAAACATGTGTTATTGATTTCTTCACAGCAGAGTTGCATTAAACACATGTTGACATTTGTAATAACAATTTAAAGGTCTGGATCCAACAAATGGATTAATGAAGTCATCCTTGCACAGACTGTCCAACATGAGTCTGACTCCTGTTCGTGAAGTGAAAACCCATCGAACACCGACCGTTAGCCTCCTGTTTCACTGTCTTTACACTGATCACCTTCCCACATCAAAGCTAGCTCAGCGCCACGTCTCAAAGATACACATCTCCAGGAAAGAATGGCCTCTGCTGAGATATGAACACCTCTGACTTCATTTTGGGGAAAAAAAAACAGTCTCCTCCCCCTCCCTAGGCCTGAATCCGAGGATAGAGTGGCTATCTGAGGAGATCACTCAGAGATGCGCGGGAACTTGAAGGCAGAGGGTTTCTGAGCATCCTACCAGGAACCTCAAAAGGGCTCCATTAAAGCATGTTCAATATGCCGGTCAGGGCTTTCAAAGTGTTGCACACCCTCTAGCCCCGGCAAACTCAAAGGGCATCAGAGTACGTTCTGTAAGAGGAATTTGGCCCCATTAATTTAATGAGTCCAGAGTATTAGTATGCTATAGGCTAGCTGCGAAAGCTCCCTTTTTTAATCCTTGGCGGAGTTTTAAAGAAAACTTGGGAGTGACAAAAAAAACAGGGAGCAAGGTGTGCCCATTGCATCCGAGATCCATTTCTGACTTTCTGTCGTCGGCGAGCAGTTTCAATTGTACTTGAGGGAGCTCGCATTTCGGATTGCGTTTAGAGGGCGGCACTTTCACAGTCATGTGGAGACTTTTACTGTTTGTCATAAATGAATCCACTGAACACTGAACCATGCTGAAATGAAAACCAAAACCCTTAGCAGCATGTAAAGGTTCAGGCCCATATACTACAACCAACATGGGTCAGACTAAACACACTGGAGTCTGGACTCCATTTAGATTTCAACCACATTCTTGTACGCTCAGTTGCAGTGTCTTGTAGAGTTACCAAGTGTCATGCTGAATAAAATTTATCCATAAACACCTGCCAGACCATGCCATACTGCTTTTTCTTTCTACAGACCATGTCTCAAATACATCAATATACCATGATAACACACAAACACACACATACACACACTTACAATATGAAAAACAATACCAGCTCAGCAATCCCAGCTGGTAATAATAGGCATGGATTAGCACTTGGAGACATATTTGCATAATGTATTTAGAGACATGCTGTGGGCTTCATGGTGCTACGAGCATTTTTATTTATATTTTTTCATTCAGACCTTGTAGTCATTTTACAGTTAATTAGCTTGTTAAACAGTGATGCTGCTCTCTGAGGTTGTAACACCTGACTCAAAGGAGAGCGGACACTTTTATCACTTTGCAGCGCGTCTGCAATAAAGTGAATGTAACCTGCATGATATAATGAAGATAGTGAAGTTTTGCTGTGGCCTGTCAACCAGGATGTCGCAGCTGCTGGAGCTAATTAAAGCCATGGTAACATAGTAATATAGCCTAGTATAGGCCCACATCAAACGCTCCTCCTCATGCCAGTCTGAAGTCTCATCCCTGGGATGTTGAGGCCTCTGGTGACCTGTGCTGGGACCCTGCTGGGCCCCGAGAGCTGCGAGGTGAAGAAGAGTGGGTCAGGATCACTGTGGGGTGCACCTGAACCAGCCTTACCTGTGTCTGTGGATCTGCATACCAAAACGTGGCCATGTGGCTGTGAGGCACGAGTGCGTGGACTTTGACCTGAACAACAAAGGAAAAGGAGAGAGCCTGGGTTAGAGGTCAGAGGGGGCAAGGAAGCTTAGAAAAAACACACACAAGACACACTGGCTAAACATGATCAGAGGGACACATGTGGCCCAGCAGAGGTAGAACCAGACGCCCTCAGATGGCCCGATGAAACCTAAGCTCAAAGTAAACATGTCAATTTAGAACTGATAGTTCTCATTTATACACAGTTTAAAAGTATGGTTTAATTATTTATGTATAACACTGGTTTTCTGGTTGTATTCAGATGAAAAAATCCCTTAAATTTGCCAAGTTACAAGTAAAAAAAAAGATTTTGTATTGCCGTCCTTTGAAATAACTCCTGTCTTAATCGTAATGAGCACTCTCTCTGAACAAGAGTACCTGAAGCCTGTTGAGAAAAGGTTGTTTCAGCAAATATTTATAGACATCTGATGAAAGGAGAAAAAAAAAGATGAAAGAACTGATGGGTGACTCTCTGCAGTCCGTCTGCTTCTTCTCCGAGCCTGCATGTCAGTTGTTCACCCTGTATGGAGCTAACGAGAAAAACATATCCAAACAAATCTCTCTTAAAACTTTTTCTCATGTGCCAAAAAAAGTAAAGCTATACCGGTAAAAAAAAGAACCTTGTTCTTTTCAAAATGCACAGTATTTTCATGAATTAAGAAGGATTTGAAAGTAATACAATTATATTCAACTATTGCACAACGTTGAACTGAACCTCAACAATATAACAGTGTTGCTGAGTAAATCACATGGGTGTTGGTAGCATTAATGATTCAATGCTGAATCTAAAAGTAGTGTGGCAGAAGGGTGTAGGCGTTGCCTTTTTCCACAGATCTGGTCCTGTTGGGTGAGACGCTCTGAACGCCGTGTGTCGTGGCTCTCAGTGTTTGGCTGTCATTTGGAGAACGATATCAGCTGCGTTGGGAGAACGCTTGAAGCAGGTTTCTTTCTCCACCTGCCACCCTGAGCGCTGACACAACACCCTGCTGGGAAACATGTGGTCAGGCCTATCTACAGGTATGTCACTATGCCCAGATGGACGTCAATTTGTCACCATTTTCGGAAGGTGAACACAGCACATTCGAGGCTGTGTTCAAAATTGCACCTTCACAACAGAGACCCTTTCCACCTTTTTTGGTAACACTCGCGCAAGAGTAGAGAACAAAAATTCAGTCCACCTTTCGCTGGGTGTTTGGAGTACCTGCCAAGCCGTAGGCCGGAACAACAACAAGGAAGTCCTTGACTGGATTTTGGCAGCCTGATATTATTCTGCTACTCTGGGCAAACCAGGTCCTCTTGTTGAGTAAAACAGAAAGAAGGCAACTTTCCGCTTTGCATCTTTCATGGTTTTATGTGTGAAGCGAGTGGCGGCGAGGGTCTGAGTTCTGTGTTCTTTCAGCAGTTGTCGTGTGGTCTCAATCTCTTTACACATTTCACTGCCAGGCTCCTCTTTACCAGGCCTCCCCAAACTGTGCAATCAGCAGATGTCTTTATGGAGCAGCCCACTGCCACGTGCATGGCCTGTAATCTTTGCCAGTTTCAGTAGGCAACATATATAAATATAAATATATAAATATGTGTGCATACTTATATTTTTAGGTTATTATTATCCTTTTTAATCCCAGCAGCCAACTGGGTGTGACAACTGACATGGTCCAGGTTGCAAATAGCTCCTCTCTCAGCACTTTGAATATAATAAACGCCTACGTGATTCATGTTAGTTAGTCCATTTCATTGTTTCACTGATCTGCTTTGTAAAAAAAACATTGCGGCATCACAGTTATGAAACTCTTTTAAAGATGAAGTCAAATCTTCTGAGCAGCGTTAGGATTCAGTAATACAGTACAAATGTTTTCCATACAATCAAATTGAAATCAATTCTAGACATATTTAACAATTTTAGGTCAAAATACTTCAAATGTTAAGACAAAGGCACAGTTTTTAGTAATTTTAATAACATTATTGTGAACATTTCGCTTATTGTTTTAGAAGAAAAAAGACGATCATTTGAGAAAACACATCTTCCATGTACTAGACGCTACGTTTTTTTCAGTTTGTTAATCCATCACGCAAAACTTATCTATTTTTTTTTTTTTTTACAAATATCATAATGGCTGGTATAGGAGGTGAATTAATGACCTGATTGCAAGTTACTGACACATCCAGAAGCTTTGCCTCACATAGGAACAGTTGTACAGACATTCGGTGGCAAACACAAATATTTTTAATAGCAATAAAATGAATCACTTGTATCGTTTTATCGACTCTACCAACTCCATGCTTCGGGATGAAATATTGCCCTTATTTAAACTGCTCCGTTTGTCCGACAGCCGTAACAGCTTTTCATTTTTCACATAAACATTTTGCACATTTTAAAATCAATGCTTTATGTACCAGACAATATATTGGACAGGGTAAAGCTACTTCAAAGTTTTACAAAATTTGATTAAGTAACCTTCATTTTGACGAAAACGCTGCTTAGGCTAAACGCTACCTAAAATAAAACACATTTTAATGCGTATTGTTTCGACAAGTCTGTTACTTCGAAATGTATTTGCACAACGCTGCTGTGCTGGTTCAACTCAAAGAAAGGATTATACCGTCACAGCCAATATGACAGTCAAAGAGCGTTGAAACTAACTTTTTGTGGACAGCAGCCACCCATCTATCATGGGCATGTGGTAACATGGATTTTCGGCACCACCAGCACCACCTGGGCACCATCAGGGCACCGCCATGCCAGCCATTTGTGTCTGTCACTTCGGATTTCAATATTGCTGCAGAGGGTGGCAGACTTGTTAAGGGTTGGGTACCCGCGAATCGAGCTGTCAAAATTAGCAATCTTTCTGCTCGGCTTAAAGGGCAAAATGGGTCAAGCGCTGAGGCAACAACCAAGACCCCAGAGGGATGGCACTGGAAAATCAGTCATTACAGCGTGCTATCAAATTAACAAAATATTTTTAAATTGATCCTTATTAACATCTGAAATAAACTGGCACTTATTAGACTAATTATTTTGCATAATTGTGTCATAATACGTCTCATAATGGTGTTGATACCTCTGTCAATTACTCCTTAATGGCTAACCTGACCTAGGAAGTGATTGCGTTAATGACAACTCCATAAATTTGCTTTTTGGAAATTAATTGCCGATTTCGCCGGTATAATGACACAGAGAATTGTGTGCGTGTCCGTGTGCGTGGGAGTGTGTCTCATAACTGGTGATGTTCGATTTGTGCACTTGGCAAGCTTTTTTTTTTTTCTTCTTCGCTCCATTTGGTGACAGATTGGGTTTAAATAACATTATATCTTCACAGTTGTGACTTACAAGCCCAGGCGCTACAAAGTCAGGGAGAGGTTTAGCACTTCAGACGAGGATGAAGAAGGACCAGGTCGTCTCACTTTGTCTTTTAGTTTATCACTTTCTGTCCAAGCCTAATCGGGGACTCAAAGGGCCGTTCCTCCAGCACTTTTTAACCCAATCTGTTCACCCTTAAAACACAGAACCCATTCTTTTCACATCTTGTCACTTACTAGTTTGTAGTGGTTTCTTGAGCAGATGGATGCTCTGAACCCGCCTGGAGCTTTTTGCAACTTTACTTTTAAAGGAAACGTAGTTGAAATAAAGTTTTAAAACACTAATGCGTGTAAACAATGTGGGGAAACAGAAACCTTGTTGAATTCGTGGCATATGTTTTCAGCCCTTCCAGGAAAGGATGTCAGCTTCACGTTGAACACGGCTTGGTGCATTGCGGGGTGCTAAGAATAGCTCAGGCTAACACAGCTACAGTTTTCCTTTTTTCATTGAGATTTGCAAGATGTCGGCTGAGGTCAGGGCAGGGTGCGTTTTTTTCCTGAGCCCCAGGTGACCGGGCACGGATTTTAATCTTTGTTTTAAATATTTCTGCTGCAGGCTCACAAAGCTCCTCGAATGCTAATGTTGCATTGACTCTCTGAACCACGAAAACACGACTGTCGGCCATGGCTCGACGTCGGCCATGTTTGTTTTTTGCTGCTGTTGTTATTTAAAAGGCTAACTGTTTTACAGCACCTCCTGCTGCTCCCTGGGAGGGAACTTTCGGGAAAACAATTTAGCCAACCTGTTCAAATGTAATAAGATCTGTTTAAATATGTGTTGATTCTTCCTAATTATTCTGTAGTTACATTTTTTATGCAAATACCGTGATGCCACAGTATTTACTTTTTTTTTTTATTTGCATGATGCTGCCATATTATAAAGCCTTTATAAAGCGCTTATGTAAAAAATTGGCTTTATGGATTATATTTCTGTGTAGTTATCTTAAAAGTGACCTAATTTTCTACACTTTTTCTTTATAAAAAACTAAGTTTATGTTTCAGCTTAAATTCAGGGGCTTTAAGTTAACTGTGGTGCACTTGAGGTCCAAGAAGGATACCCAAAGAGTGGCCTTTTGCTCCAAAGTGTCCTGCTTTCATGCAGTTGTCCTGTTGTCAGCTCCCCGTCCTTTAAATGCCAAGGCTTATTATAAAGTGGGGTGCATTGGACTGTCACTCCTGCATCTGGGGGGGTGAAGTCAACAGTGCGCGCAAACTAATTCAGACGTAAAGTGGCAGGACCTCACTGATCACCAATGAGACGTCACAATAAACAAGCTGCAGGACACATTTTGGTTCCTGCTTACATAACGCAGGTCAAATCTTAATTAGGGAACAAATAAATGGTTCTTTCAAATTCTCAATTAGTTGAAATGATAAGAAAGCAAGTAGAAATAATACTGCTATTCGTATATAATTTAAAATTCTCAATGATTTTAAATTTGGACAGGTTTAGTTTAAGCTCAGCAGCAGAGGGGAGGGATTCTGTCAATTTTTTTTACCTCAACTTTTCGTGTTTGTTTAAAATGAAGTAGCTAAAGGTTACAAAATCTCCACTTCAAACTTGCATGTCAGAGTCTTTCAAGCAGGCGTCAACTCTGCCAGTACCACACGTCCCGTATCGTGCGTGTCGTTTTTGCAGAAACTAACTGACAAAGAAGCAGGGAGTCCCTGAGCAAGAGGCAACGTATGGCTCAGATAGCTGTGATTTATTGTGATCACATAGCAGATATATTGAAGAGGACTGGTTTTATTCTGTGGGAGTAAAAAGTCACGAGAAAGTTTTCCAACAGTTTTTCTGAAGCAGTAATCATTAGTTAGGTGTTTGTTTTAGTAAAACATACTTGAATTAATGACAATAGCTTTGAAATAATTAAATAATTAACTTCAAAATATACCTAATAAATATATCAGAGTGACTAAATTTAAACTATTTTCAAAGAAGAAGCTTGAAGTCCAAGAAGTAGGATTATCAGTCATGTGCCTATAAGGGTGCTTTAATTTGACGGTGTGAAATTGAAGCTCCTTTGAAGAACATCCACACAACCCCTTCCCTTATTTATTTCTCATCAGTGGTGTGACTCTGACATGCCTCTTTTTTGTACACTAGAATTATGGCTGGGCTAAATTAAGGTACATTCAGTGACATATGTTAGCAGAAGTTTCAGGTGAGTCAATTAAACCCAGTAAAATCAAAATGGGGCCTGTTTTATAAGTGGGGTTTTCACCGCGATCAGTGCATTATCTTTAGGAGATTCTGGACTCAAATCACTTTAATAATAATAATAATAATAATTATTATTATTATATTCAGCATTGTTACTTAAAATCTTATGAATATATTTGAACGGAGCAAAACAAAACGAAAAATAAATATTTGCATCTGAAAACCTACGTAAATAAAAAGCTAATCGGTCGCAATGACTTTAAATGTAAACATGTAATAATTAACTGTGATTTAAAATAGTTGATAATTGGTTAATGATAATATTGCTTTTACCTATTTAAAATAGAAAATATTTACGATAAAAGAAATGATGAAATTTTGACAAATGTTCGTTCATTTTTAAACTTTTATCATAATCAGAGGATGTGTAGTGTGATAAAAATATAATAAAGCAGCTATGAATTAATTTAACCTTGTTGCTATAATATAAAAGCACGTTTTAATTAAATTATTTTAAACTGAAATTTTATTTTTGAAAACACGACAATCAAATACATATATTTTTCCTAAACTAAAATGCTTTTAAAAAAAAAAAAAAAATGCATATTGTTCTTATTTTCACAAGGCCAAAAGAGAACTTTAACAGTATTTACAAAAATAAATAAATAAAAATACAGATTTTACAGAATTTCCCCGACGACGGGATAATTTTTATTTTACGAACCAATGTAAATCTTCGTTGTGGATTTGATAATTAACTCCGTAAATAAAACGCAGCAAGTTACGAAGTAAAACTTTCGAGAAGAAGTTTCTCGGCTTATGTCAGACAAATAGAAGGTGCAAGAACAACCCAAGTAATTACTTTCTTCATACTTTTCTGTTAGTTTAGCGGTTTGTCGGGGAGCCATCTGCTTATGTGTTTCTTTGTAAATGTTTTCTATTGTTTTAACATTTGCACAACTTAATGTGTCGCATCAAAAGAGACCGAACTCCATCAGCTCGCGCTTTCAAGATTCTCTCTAATTGGCAAGATTCTCTTATTTCAAGTCTTTAGTTCTTCAAGGGACATTGTCTGGAATAGGAAGCTCTCATCACAATCAAATAAAATGTTATGATAAATAAGAAGCGCAGTTTTTGATCAAACGCTCTGAGTCAAATCGGATGTTTGTCTACGAGCCGCACAGACTCTTCTCTAAAGTGTGAAACTTCTCTGAGTTTGTGAAATAAAAGGCCGCCATCTGTTTTTTATATGTCTGTCTGTAGAGAGGACATTGAACTGTCAGCGGCGTCCCTCCTACTAATCAAGACTCTTAGATATCCTGACAACACAAATCTTTATTTCTTTAAGGATCTTTTGAATCGTATTTACAGCTGTAGGTCAACTGTGGTCAAAGTGCAACAATAAATATTCACTTTTTGATGGAAATGCAGTTTCTTTCAGTTGTTTTATTCAAGATTCGAGCTTTAATGTTATTTTAAAATTGAATTTTTGATGGAAATTTTGATTAAAGCGTTGATTTGAAGTAGTGTTTATGGAGAAAAAGTTTTAATACAATATTCTTTTTTTTCATTCTTTTGTTCATTTGTTCTTTCATTCTTTCTTTCGTTCTTTCTTTCTTTTTTCTTTCTAGCTTTCTTTCTTTTTCTTTCCCTTTCATCCATGAAGACACTGTAAAACCGTCAAAATATTGTTATTCCAACTTATGTTTAAAAACTGATCAGTGGGAATTTGTGCTGAGGGGGGTTAAAAAAACATACACACACAAAAAACTTACCAATCTTATCTTTTGAATCTCAATGAAAAGTATTTTTCACATGACTTCCCAAAGTTAGTCCACTGCATTGAAAGCAACGAAAGATAAAAAAAATAGAAAATAAAAAATAAAAATCAAAGACTTCCTTGTGTCGTACTCGGAAAGCTTTTAACTGAAACGACTCAAACAGACTTACGTATGAAGCTGTCACATTTGACTCATCTCAAAACTTTAAATTCGAGCTGAAAATATTTATATAGTCCCTTTTTCTTAAACTAAACTCATTTGAAGCGTGCGCCCTTATTACAGTTACAATATTCATTGTGAAATTTTTAAATTGTATCCAGTCGTAAAACAAGTTTGTGGTTAGCGCGTATCTTTAGAAAACTATCGAAAGAGTTGGTCGCTTTTGTAAATTTACCGCAAACCTAAAATATTTTGGATTTATCGCAACATTTAGCTACAAAAAATAAACAGCAAAATAGGCAAACGTAAACATTCAAAAGATCTCAGAAGGCTAAACACCCTAATGTAATTAAATTGAAATCCTTACGAAGGTTTTGTTCACCAGCTCCATCTTCCTTCCCCTCTGTTAGCTTAGCAACAGCAGCCATTTTGTCTGCGTTTATGTTGGCCGAGATCTCTTTCTCAGGTTACGCCACATTTCTATGAGATTCTCATCAGAAAACGGCACCGCAAATTTTATTTACAAATTTGCAGGCTCAAGAGGTTTTAATTTGAACCTTTAGTCAAGACATTAGGAGGAAAGCAGGAATTATTTGAGGCATGCGCTGTGCATGTCCTGAGCATTCATGCTTTCATTTTGCGCTCTGAAGGTGCCAAATGGTGTTTAGCATTAACCACACGACTGCTGCACAAAGACACATACGTACAATACATTTGTGTGCATTCACATTGTCTGTGCACACACACACACACCACCACACACACACACACATATGAGTGAGATGAGTTTATCCTTTTCTTAGAGCCTGCTTCAGCCACCCGCTGCTCTCCATCAGACTACGCAGACACCAGACCACAGGATGTATAAGCTCAGCTGGCCAGAGGTCACCTTGGTTTGTTTACTTCACCGGAGTGGATTCAGCACAAGCAAAGTGGACCATCCTCACCAGCTTCTCTGCCAATAAGGATTCAGTTGTCAAGTCTAACCTTAGTCAAGCTTTGAGGGTAAGTACCAAAATCTGTACTTTTCATTAACAGCACAAAAAGAAGATAAACTGTGATAGACAGATCTCTTTACATTGCTCGTTATATTTTCTTTAAAGGCTTTAAAATAATGAAATTTCATGTCATGTAATAATAAGTTGTCAATTTACCAATAAGTATCTTATTTTTTGAATTTCACTGAATTCTTTACAGGAAATCAATACATTTTAATCTAGCATTTTATTGTAGAAGTCGGTTTCTAAGAGAAACTTGATTCCAATTTTGGTACAAGGCCTGAGATAGCATCACACAACTGTATGTCTAAAACAAATGGACAACTTTATAACCTTCTTATAACATGAGCTGCAATGCAACCACACAAAGATCAATAAATGAATTTTTACAACTAAAACTGACTCAAGAGTTCTCTGCTTTTGGATTTAAGAGGTTCCCGGGCTCGTTGCCATTTACAGGCCAAATTTTCAACCATAAACTCAACATCCTTTTATAGGGTTTCAGTTAGGTAATAACCTACTGTAATTTGTCACATACACCTCTGTAGACACACAAAGACACAGACACTCACCTCTGTTCTGCAGAAAGACTCCATCATAAAAACACTGGAGTCTCCTCTGATTCTGGTAAGGTCCTAAATGTCCATGTTACTGAGACAGAGAAGTAAATCGAATGGAAGTGAGGCTGGGGACAGGGTTTTCTGTGTTTCCAAAGAGCTGTCCTAACTACCCTGGTAAATATAAGAGAGCAAATCCTTTTCAGGTTGAGAGTATGACTCAGGACTGCCACATAAATCAGTGCAGGCCCTGCCCGGCAAAGCTGGGAACGCCATGGGAGTGGTAGGCGGCTCTACCGTAAGGGCTTTTGGGGAAGGATTATGGATTGAGACGTACAGCTGGGAGGCTAAAGTTACACTTTTCATTACCACTTCGAGGGGGTCTTGGCTGCCTGGAAGCCAGTCAAATTTGTGAAAACCTCTTTCTCCCCCTGGAATAGTTGTAATTCTGCAGGCACATTCTTCACCTGAGGATAATTGTTTTTGATATGGCAAGAACAATTTGGTGAAACGCATTGGGGCATGCTATGTCTTTCTCTCTCTTTCCCTCTTTCTCTCTCTCTTTACCAAAGAAAGAATGGGGAAAAAAAGGAGAGGCTATTGTGAAAAGTCCTTATTCACCAAAAGACCAGAGTAAAGAGAGAGCAGTATGCCCCCTTCTGGCTCTTTTCTTCTCTCCCTCTTTTCTTCTTCTTTTTCCCTGGCGTCTGGAGATGTGAAGAAACGTCTTTTGATCAGCTATGACAGAGCCTGGGCCATGTGAAGAGGGTGGCTCGCAAGACTCTGCCAATCCATGCAAGGCAAAAATGTTCCTAATAAGAGAGCAATAAACTAACGAGTGCTGTGTGTCCGTCTGATCCACATTCTGGGCGAAATTTGTGCCAGCACACCCATCGCCTTCAGACGTGTACCCGACTCGCATCAGTTTTTGGACTGTTTTCCAGGTCATTGCATTTAACCTGCACAGTCCCTTATACTGAGTGCTGCGAAACATGGGAAATTTAAGAACTTTGTGGGCACAGCAGAAATAAAAGTGGTGGTTATTTCTAGTTCATGTTTCTCACTTACTGGATTACTGTCACGCCTTGCGGTTCATAGCATGTGGTGTTTCTGTTCAACCTAAAAGCTGTGCGGTGGAGGAAAAGTAAAGTGTAGGTTCACACACGTCAGCTAAGTTTATTTCCACAATTGATTGCCTCCATTGTTCCTGCAGGTTTGAAGTGGTCACTTATCAAGGAATTATGTCTGCAGGGTAAATTCTTTGGTTCTTTGTACAGCAAAAAAGAGATAGGTACTTCTCACAGCTTCTCAATGCAGGCCAAATAAACACATCACCTCCACTGCAGGGGGAGGAGGACAACAGCACAGCTGCCAATTCCCGCTCTTTATATTGGCCTACAGCAGCAGCCAAGTCCACAGTGCTGCGGGGCATCCCAGGCATGAACAGGTTCTCTGTTGGAGGAGTCGGGCCTGGTCTTGGGCCTGTCTCTAGGACCGTGCTAAGTGCTGGATGTGTGAGGACTGTTGAGGACAAGGCTGGACAGACTTTAATGGCTTGTTGGTGAGTCCTGGGCTCAGTGCTGGTAATTATGAAGAGGAGAGGCAAATCAGCAGCTCTGGGCTACCCAACGAGGGGGACGGGCCCACGCCCAGCAGGGAGGGAAGTTCTGCCACAGGAGGGACCAATCAAGTGTGAAGCAGAGCACAGACCTTGGGCCTTGGTTCAGTGGGAAAAGCCTTGGCCACTGGTTCAGAGCACTGCAACTTTCACGGATTAGTAGAGACACTATTCTGAGGACTGAAAGGGGGAACGCAGCACGGAGGCAGCATCAATGCATGTGTGCACGCACACAAACACACAGTCTCCCTTTTTCTTTTGCCCTCTCTCACACAAAACCCACTAACAGCTGGGAGGAGGGCCACAGCAATTACCACATTACCATGGCAACGGCATATCTCACATTTGAGCCAAAATGAAGACACTTTGAGCTGCAACCGGATATTTATTCTTCTATTTAATACAAGTATTTTAATAGTTTCCCTGGGTGCCTGTCGAACGCTTCCCCCTGACTGAGTTAAAGAGCTGCAATTGGCGCTGCTTAGTGCATCAGACTAGCATTTTGTCATTTTGTAAATTACAGGATATCAACACTGCAAATTTAACTTCTGTAGTTTTGTGGCAAAGGGTCCAACAAATCTACTGTGAGCACAAAATATGTTCGTCTCTGCCGCCTACCTTGATCCTGTATGGAAATGGCCGCATCAAATTTAAACAAATCAGCACTTTCAAGTGAACGTATTGCTAAAGTTGAATTAGTTTTACACGTTTGGCGCTTTTGAGCAGTTTGGATTTGAGGAATAATTTTACACTTGTTTCGTTTTAAACAATTTTGTAAAGCACAAAATAATGGATGCATTTTTTTTTAGGATATAAAAGGCTCACAATTAAACAACCCAAATTTTGAATCAACTGAGGGTTTAAGAAGTTATTGGTGTTTTAAAAAGTATAAAAGTGATTCAAATAGATTCTGATGCTTTCAAGTAAATGGTTTTGAATGTCTGAAAGCTTCTTAACAATTAAATTATTTGAATTTTTGTGTTTGCAGAATCAAAATTTGCCCTGAAGGTTAACCAAACCACAGAATACTTAAGGACAAATCTCATACTACCATATTTTTTTACATTTGTATAGAGAGACTTGTAATTTAATAGACAATGCACAAGAAATTAGTGTTAATTCCCAATAAATACAGATTAACACTGCTTTTCAGCTCAGCTGGTGTTTCATCTGTTTTTATCAGCGTCAGAGTCAGTCGTAGTAAGACAGAGTACATGTGTGTGAATGAGAGGGAGGCCGATGGAACAGAGATGCTACAAGGAGCAGAGGTCACAAAAGGTGCAGGACTTCAAGTTCTTGGGGTCCACTGTCCAGGAAAATGGAAAATGTGGTAAAGAAGTGAAAAAGAGAGTCCAGGCAGGATGGAGTGGATGGAGAAAAGTTCCAGGAGTGATTTGTGACAAAAAGGTGTCAGCAAAAGGTCAAAGGAAAAGTTTACAAGACAGTGGTGAGACCAACTATGTTGTATGGTCTGGAGACAGTGGCATTGACAAAAAGACAGGAGAAATCAATCAATCAACCTTTATTTAGACAGGTAAATCCCATTGAGCCTCGAGGACTCATTTACAAGAGAGACCTGATTTCAACAAAGAAAGATGACAACAATGGACAACAGCAACAACAATAAACAGTTATAAAAAAGCATACTACAGTTTTTTTTTTGTTTTTTTTTTAACAAATAGGATGGCTAAAAGGAAAAGGTAACAAAACAAAAAACAGCTAGACTCCAAGACAAATGTAGAAAACTAAAAGCAGGAACATGTCAGCATTGGACCCTGCCAGGTGTCCAACAGATTCTTAAAGCCACTTAGAGAGGTCAAGGTCGAGAGCTTCAGATCTTTTTGTAAGATATTCCAGGAAACAGGAGCGGAGTAGGAGAAGGCCCTTTTGCCTAGTTCAGTCCTCATTGAGGGAACACTGCAGGTAATAATGTCCTGAGAGCGCACTCCGTAGCTGCACTCACGCAGAGACATGTAGGAGGAGATGTATGAAGGCAACAGACCAAGAAGTGATTTAAAGATGAAAATGTACCAGTGAGAGAGGCTGCGTGAAGTTAATGATGTCCAGTTAACCAGTGAATACAGTGTGCAGTGGTGGGTACGATAATCACAGCTAGTTATGAATCTTAGTGCACCATGATAGACAGCATCCAACATCTGCAGGGTTCTTGTAGGAGCGTTCATGTAAATAATATCACCATAATCAATTGAGGGAAGGAAAGTCACAGATACGAGGCGTTTTCTAGCATTCAGGTTTAGACAGGATCTGTTTCTGCAAAAGAAACCCAGTTTAACTTTCAGTTTCTTTATCAAGTTTTCCACATGGAGCTTAAAAGAGAGATGTGAATCGACCAAGATACCCAAATGTTTATAGGAGTCAACAAACTCAATAGGGACACCATTTGAGGATAAAATCGGAGGAAGAACTGCTGGGACCAACTTCCTATTTGAAAAAAGCATCCCTTTGGTTTTGTCGGCATTTAGGACAAGTTTGAGGCGAAACAAATCAGTCTGGAATCAGTCAGAAAGAACTGGAAGTGGCAGAAATTAAGATGCTAAGGTTCTCCTTAGGAGTGACAAGGCTGGATAAGATTATGAATGAGATCATCAGAGGTACAGCACAGGTTGAACAACTGGGAGATAAAGTTAGAGAGGTCAGGCTGAGATGGTTTGGACATGTCAAGAGGAGGGACCATGGGTATATTGGTAGAAGGATGTTAGAAATGCAGCTGCCAGGAAAAAGACAAAGAGGAAGGCCAAAGAGGAGATATATGGATGCAGTTAGAGAGGACCTAAAGGTAGTTGGAGTGAGGACAGAAGATGCAGAGGACAGAGTGAGGTGGAGGAGGATGATTTGCTGTGGCGACCCCTGAAGAGGGAAAAGCCGAAAGAAGAAGAAGAAGAGTCAGGGTTTATTTGTCATTCACACCACATGTGTGTGGAACAAGATTGTGCACACAGGGTCCCGGTTACATCCAACAATATAATGTAAAAAAAAAAAAAAAAATGTAATAAGATCTAAGATATGAACTAAGAAAAACGTTAACTAAAACTACACTAAGCACTAGAATACACTGAATAGCAGCATGAACATGAGTCTGTGTGAGCAGATGAGTACGACTGAACGCAGCAACATGAAACAGATCAGCAGCAACATGACACAGATCAGCAGCAACATGAAACAGATCAACAGCAACATGATGTGATTTTTTTCACAGTGATTATCCTGGTTAGAGATCCATGAGTCTAATAGCTTCAGGGTAGAAGCTGTTCCTCAGTCTAGTAGTGGTTCTACACTTAATGGAGCGGGGCAAAAAGTGTGTGTGCTGGGTGAGTGGGGTCCTTCATGATGCAGGTGGCCCTCTTCCTGCATCTAGGTGTAGATATCTGTGATGATGTGGGTTTTATAACTTTACCACCACATGATAAGGGGCAAGGCTGCTAATTCATTTAGCATTAACTGATCTAAAGGCTAACAATTGTATTGGAGATGCTATCTTACTTTCTAACATCTCTATTTGAATCTAATTTGGTATCATTGTGGAGCTGGACAGGTTCATTCATATGTTTAAAGTAGCATTTTGTGCATACAACAGCTTAATCCCAAAATGGCATTTTTCTTGCAGTGCTAACTGCATAGTTTTTATCCACAGGTGCAAAAAAATAAAATAAAATGATTAGTCCATTGACAGTAAAGGCTTGTCTCCTCTACCTTCTCGCTAGCTGAGCTGCACATATGCACAAACAAACCGGTGGGATTGGACACCTTCCACCAGCGCTCTGCTACCTTCCAAGAAGTATGGGGAGAAACAAACAGCATGAATGCATTTGGGATTTTTATTTGTTTATTTGTTTTGTGACAACAAAAGAAACAATGAAATATGTTAACAATCGACCAGTAATAAGACTGCCTGTCTGAAAAAGTAAATAATCACTGAAGTTGCAAAACTGGCACATAGTGTTAATAATTACACAAAAAAGAGTATTTTTGTGCTATACATTGTATTTTTCATCCCATCAAAGTCTTCAGGTAATTATAAGAATAACATTGAGAGAAAAATGTTTATTTTAAATCACAAAGTCTATGAGGTGAACAGTCAGAAGGAACACAACCCTATTCACAGAGCTCACTTTTATAAGAAAGAAGCTTCAAAATTTGTTTCTAGGTTCATTGGAGCTCACATACCAGGACATGTAGAAAACATAAATATACTTTGTTTTAAATAAAAACAACAATGCATTCATTCTTGATGCATCATGACTGTTTTTAATTTAATTCATTGGTGCTTCAAACAAAGCCACAAAATGAGAACTGAAGGAACAAATGGGTCATAAATACATTTTATAATCCAACAAAGTTCAGTCAGGTCATCTGGGTGCTTGTTTTTTTTTTTTTTTTGGATGAGATGTTTTGTCCTTCATCCAAAGGACTTCATCAGTCCTATGAGCCACAAACAAACTTAGTCCCACAAGCAGCACACTCCCATAGTGAACCAACCAGTTTTCTGGTGATAAGATGGTTTCTGGAGTCCACCCTCTCCCCTGTCGACTCCTCTGAGGCAGCCATCGCCAAAGTGGTTAAAAACATCAAAGTTGATCGTGTCAACAACAACAACAATAAAAAGAAACCGTCGAGTTGACCTGACTGAACTTTGTTGTTTTTTTTTACCAGGATTATTGAGCATGAACTTTGATGATACATTTTACAATATTTATAAAACAACAGATCGTTAAATGATGCTTTTCATTTTTTGGCCAAACATTTTAAATTAAAACTGTTCACACCAATGTAGATGAACAGAAGCTGATATATTCATCAATTAAAACGGGTTCACTCATCTTTCTGGACTGGATAAAACGTGCATTGAATTTAATGAAATGTAACGTGAGACGTCATTTTTCTTTGACCCATCAAAATGAATGCGGTCATTTATTTTACAGAATCAAAGTTTAACATCAAACATTTACATTAATTTGGCAAAATATGAAAACAACAACATAATTAATCAGTTTTACAACCAGGAAACCATACGGCCATGGTTTTCCGTTGCTTCACCACAGACATTAATGAAAACATCTGGATTAATTTTCTAGCAGAAAGGAGAGTTTAAAGATGGAAAATTGAGATTTATCTTACAGAGAGATGTGTGAGGGAATTTATCTGTTTTAACCAGAACGTGCACGCTCCTTCGGAACTCAGCTTGTCCCAAACAGTACACTTTTGGTGAAGGTCGACTTTTACCTTTTCTGAAGATAGATCAGTTCCGGCGTGGAGTCTCACTTCCAACCACTGTTCAGCGTCTCAGTGAGAACAGCCAAATACCTAGAGAGCCGTGCGAGGTTATCCAAACAGAAGTTATAATTCCCAAAATCGTCTCTGGTTCAGCTTGTTTGGTTTAGCAGCATCCATGAATGCCTGCGTTTGCATTCCTGGAACTCCCAAACTCTCTGCATTCTGGATCCCAACACTCCTGAACTCTACTATTGAACTGGGAAGTTGCCACATTTAAACGGGCTATACTTCCGGTTCATTTGAGAGCTTTTTGATTGGTGGATGGATCAGAACAGAGGTGTGGTTTGTGATGTAAGGTGTTATGGAAAGTCAAGGATAGAGATTAAGATTGTTTAAGAACAGACAGAAAGATTGTTGGAGAAAACCAGTCTTCGTGGTGCCACCTCTCCTGTATCTTGCTGTAAAAGTTAAACATGACATTTCTTTTCAGTAAACTTTCTAGTTGACCGAAGCTTGAACTTTAACACACTTACAACTTTGCTCATTGAAGACAGAAAAATCAAGAAATTGAATCATTACTCTCTAACGTTCTCTAACTTGATTTCACTTTGAATTGAGGACCAAAAATCATTACTACTGTTTAAGTAAATAAAAATGAGTAGTTCACTTCAACATGTAAACATTGTTTGAACTAACACAATTTGATTATCAAACATTTGTAAAATAGTAATGATCATAGAGAATTGTCTTTTCCACTTGATTAATTCAAGAAAGAAAGTCTCAGGATCGATCAACCTGTATTTCTGGATGCAGATCAATGAAATGACAGTTTCTGACCATATGATCCTAAGGTCATTGATTTGACATCAGGTCAAGTTCACTACACCAAGTACTTTGTAATTTGTCTCTGTATCTCTTTAAAACAGATTTTATTGCACGTAATACAGGTCTGCACACAAAATCTGTATTTGTCATCCGACATTGTCGTATATTCACAAATAAATGTGTTACTACATGTTGACATATATATATATATGTATGGAACATGAAAAGAAAAGATATTTCAATTTAAAACACTAAGTAAGTACAAAAAGTACATGTGAAAAAGTGAGTTTTCAGCAGACTTTTAAAGTTTCAAGGGCTGAGTTCATCTCATTTAAGCTGTTTAAATAAAATTGCAACACCAACTGTGCCATGGACTGGGACCAGCCTCTGGAAAAGCAGCACCACTGCTGCTTTTGAGTTTGATTCAAGAGTTTGTATCAAAAAGAACTTCCTGAAAAACACCCAGAAATCTTCAGATTAACTCTGCAACATTTTTTTTAGTTATCAACTGGTCAAACTCTTCTGTTTCTTGACATTAAATAAAAAACACCTTCATTCATTCATCTTTATCTCCCTGACTTGTTCTGTTCAGGCTCACGTGGAGCGGCACCTATTTCCAGCAGTCCATGGGTGACACGCGGGATACACCTGGCAAACATGCATGTATGTAAGAGAAAATCAGAGTCCTGCAGGGAAAACCCACCCATCTTCCCAACGTTAACTTCTCTTTTTCTACAGAAAAGATGGACAAGTGCAATCATCACATATCAGGACATCAACAAACTAAACAGGACTGGACAGCTAACACCAACATCCTCTACAAGAAAGCACAGAGTCACATCTTTCTTTTGAAGAGAATCAGGTCCTTTAACATCTGCAGGAGCATGCTGCAGATGTTTTACCACTCGGTGGTCTCTATAGTCTTCTTCTACGCTGTGGTGTGCTGGGGCAGCAGGGTGAAGAAAGCTGCCAACAGACTCAATAAGCTCATCAGGAGAGCTGAGAGTGGACCTGCAGTCTCTGACAGAGGTGTCTGAGCAGAGGATGCTGAGGAAACTGCTCCAGACCCTGAACAACACGTCACCCCCCCTGCACGACACACTGGACTCTTACCGCAGCACCATCAGTCGGTGCTCCACAGAATGCCACAGGAAGTCCTTCCTCCCTGTGGATATCAAACTTTGCAAGTCCCCCCCTTTCTACACATAGGACAATAAAATGAATCCTTCACCACAATAATCACTTTAATGTTTCTGTCTGCACCTGACCTGTTTTAGACCTTTATTGTTGGTATTTTTATATCTTGTGTGATTCCTTGTGTATGTTCCTTTAGACTGTCTGAAACTCTGGCACAACAATTTCCTGCAGGATCAATGAAGTCCTATCTTATCTCTTATCTTATATATTTGCAAATGATAGGTGACTAAATTGCACTGGATGCAGCGTGCATGCCTTTTTCTTATTGAGAATGTTTTATTAAATAATTTAAAACAGACCTACTGAGCAAAACTCTTTAAAATAAAAATACTGTCCAACACTTTCTGTGGTTATTTGATGCAACAACAACTACAAAGACCTTGGTTGCAATTAAAAAGGTTAAAGCAATAGTTCATATTTTTCTCACTACGGTTCAGAGAAAAGATTATACACAATTAAAAACTCACTTTTTGTAGCTACAGTAGCTCTTTGAACTGCTTTGAGCTGCTTCGGTTTAAGTTTGACTCCGACCAAACTGATGAGCTAATGGCTAGTCAGAGTGAGGTACATAGACACAGAGATTAGGTGTTTTAAGTTGTTGCCTTTAAATTATGGAATCAAATCTCTCTTTATGTTGATATGTTGGCAATGTATTTGTTGACTTATTAAGTATTTAATATTTTTCAAATATTTCAGTATTTGTTATAAACTTTGAGGATTGTTTTGTTTTATTTTTGTTACCCATAGTTTTTTCTCTTCGCCAGCACTAGTTACTTTAAATGCACATTTTATTTGGCCATTTTATAAATGTTCTGTGATATGAGAAGCTAACTTGGTTTGGGGATATTAAAATGATTGGAGCAGATAATGTGAAAAATTGGTTTCCAGTTTTTGATGCTACTTTAGATCTTGAATTGATACTGAACACATTAGAAAATTCAGCATGTATTTCAAACAAAAAGTAAATATTAGTTAGCGCATTTTTGATACCAAAAGTTGCATCATGGGAAGCAACAGGCTGCACTGATGCTGCAGAAAATCATTTGAGGGTTTGCTGTTCATGTATGTGAAGACATTTGTGTTGAACTGAACACAGCTCAGTTCAGGAAAGAAAGTAAAAATCACAGTAAACCAAACATTTAAAGCATGATGTTCTGGCTCATGTTTTTTTTTTTTTACTTTTATCTGCATTTGCATGAATGTTTAAACCTTTGGAAAACTTTAAAAATAAAGTATATGCTATGATAACAGGTACTCGCGATTCTTTCAACCTTTATTTGTAGTGAACAGGTTAGTCTCATTGAGCCTCGACGACTCATTTACAAGTGAGGCCTGTTTTGAACATAGAATGATGACAACAGTAGACAACAATAATTATTTATTTATTTTCAGTAAGTTGTTCTGCAGTCTCTTAACCCAACCTTAACTGGAAAAATTGTGTTTCGGGTGAAAATGCAGTGTGAATGCTTATTGCTGAAGATCTTGCTGAAAACAGCTGAAATTAGCTAAAAACAATCTAAAATGTAGCTGAACTTATAGAACAAGCCAAAGTTAGCAGACGAAAGAAGAAATAACACATATTTATATAATTAGGTTTAAATAAGCAGAAATGAGCACAGAAATTAGGAAACTTGCTAAAAAAAAGATGAAATTAGCTAAAAAAAATAGCTGAAAAGTAGAAAGAAGTTTAAACTACCAGAAGAAAGAGGAAGGAGATTATGAGCTAAAAAAGAAGTGGAATTAGCTGGAAAAGCTAAATTTAGCACAAAACAGCTAAATAGTAGCTGAAATAGCAGAAAAAGCTGAAAGTAGCAGAAAAAAAGCTGAAAGGAGCATAACATGTTGAAATTAGCAACACAGAGTTAATTAGGCTGAAAGTAACAGGAATTACCATGAAAAACTTGATTTTATCTGAAAACAGCTGAAATAAGCTTAGAATGTTAAAAATGTAGCTGAAAAGGTAATACAAGATTAAATTAGCAGACGTAAGCAGAAATAACATGTTTGTTGAAAGAAGCAGAAATGAGCACAAAAAAGGAGAAATTATCTTGGAAAAGCTGAAATTACCAAAAATAAATAAATAACAAAAGCTGAATTGTAGCTCGAAAAAGCCAAAACCATCTTAAATTACCAGAATCTTAAATTACCAGAAGGAAATGGAGAGCACACATTGTTGCTGAATTTGGCAGAAAAAAAGTTGAAATGAGTGCAAAAAATGTGGAATTACAAAGACGAAAAATATGAAATTTGCATAAAAACAGCTAAATAGTAGCTGAAATAGCAGAAAAAGCTTAAACTTGCATGAATAAGCTGAAATTAGCAGAAAGAAGTTTGAAGAAATACAATAATGTTATTAGACGAAAGATTCTGAAAGGAGCACAAAACAGCTGAAAAAAAACCCATCTGAAATGAGCTGAAAGTAGCTGAAAAATGTTTAAATTTGCACAAGGAAGCTGAAAGAAGCTGAACCAGAACAAAAAGTGAAAGAAGCAGTAAAAAGATGTAAACAGATTTAAAGATTTGAAGGATGTAAAATGAGCTCACTTCATACGAGGAATAAAAATTGGCAGAAAAGGCTAAATATTTCAAAAAGCTAAAGTTGCACCAGTACCAAAGGTCATAACATGATTGTCCTGAAAGAGCTGACTTAAAAAATAAAAAAGATTTGTTGAAATAGCATAAAAATTGTGGAATGAACACAATGCCAAAAATGTATGGAAGAAAAATGGATCACAATGCTTCATAAACATTCACACCATTATAGCTGTCCAACATAATAAATGTATACTTTTTACCAGTTAACCTGTGATGGCTCTTATGATTGACACAACATTAGGCAGAACTCACCTGCATGGTCATCAGACGTGTGTTGAACATGTTTGTGTCTTCACTTTGTTAAACAAAGGATGTTTTAGTGAAAACACAAAGCTCAACTATTACAATACTCATCTGGCTTTGGCTGCTCTTGTTGAAGGATAAACTGGAGGTTTTCATCTTGCATGAAAACGACTGCCATTTTCTTTTTCAGCTGATATTTTGATTCAGTTTCTGTCCCCCTTCTGTGAAAAGAGTAAACCCGTAAAGACGTTGATTTGATTCCGGATAGGGGGCTCAAGTTTTGTTCTTTTCTCTTTAATCACGTGTCTTCCCCAGACCGAATGTGTGTGTTCACGTGTGTGTGTGTGAGAGAGAAAGAGAGATTTTTGTGGAGTGTATGAGTGTATCCAGGGGCCTTCCCCCCCATATCAGTCCCCCATCCAGTGCTTGCTTAGGATACCATCATCATCTCTCTCCTGACACGTATACACAAACACTTCCTGTCTCTCTCTTGGTTTCTCTCTACGTTGCTCATCATACCTCGACTTTGAAGTCACAGCTTTCTCTTTGCCTTTGTTTTGTCTCTGTGTAGCTTTGATGCACTAACGTTCAGTGAATGGTTCCTCTAATGCCTCCTTCCTTGTGCCTCACTCTTCCTACTCTGCCTGTGTAGGAACGGTGAGTCTCTTGCCTTTGAAACGACGTCCATAAATTACAACTTGTCAAGTGTCATTTTCCTTGTTTACAGCCATTTTGTGCTCCCACTCCCCCGTGTTCCTCTCTTGCGTTTCTCATTTAATTGCACCAATAACGCTGGTGGTGCTCACCAGCACTGCACATGCAGCATGTAGCTGCTAAGGGGGGAGCGGAAACTATTAAAATATTTTCCGGGCTTTACGAGTTTTATGCGAGTAATTTGTGTGGATATATCCCACTGTGTTACCACCAACTAGGAGAACAGAATGAGGCTGCGCTGTGGTCTGTGTTACAATAGTGAGAGGAAGTCGGAGACACTGAGGGAACTGGCTGAAGGGTAAGAGGAGGTGTTAGAAAAGACGAGAGGGAGGAGAAAGACAGAAAGAGGGAGAGTTGAGTCTGTACAGGAAATCTGCTCTAAGTGTTCCTAAAGAGCTCGTGTTTTTCCACCTCTACACAAACAGTGTAATTTATTGCATGTCTGTTGAAGTCGGCAGCCCTTTATAACCCCACAATAATTTCCCATATGTTCCATATATCACCACAGAGAGAGGGTGAAAGAGAGGGAGGGTGAAGAGAAAAATATAAAAGACTGAGGCAGCAAATATGTTCAAGACTTTATACACACACCACACACACTCACACACACAGGAGACGTGACCAGCTGCAGCTGGGACAGTACCCTCATCTTAATCAGCCTCACATTGGTGCAGGGATGCATGTATTCCCTGCACATTGCCACACCTGTGGGTGGCCTATGAAATATTAAACACTCCTGTTCATGTTGTTTACTTTCATCATTAAGGGAGCGTCCCTGATAATAGAAAACTTCTCTCTTCTGGGTGAGCTGCGGGGAGTTCCTTGTAAGAGTCTGGCACAACTTCACTCTTCCAGCAGGAGCAGTTTGTTTTTGTAAGAATCGATCACCGGTGATAAAGCTGACAAAAGATGTTTTGTGTTTTTTTCAAGAGGAAAAAAAAGTGCAACAATATGCTTGCAAATATTGTTAGTTGTGTGAATGTTTACTAAGCATTCACACTATTTTTGATCCATTTTTCTTCCGTACATTTATCGGCGTGATTCTCGTCCTGCAGTTTTCAAGCTATTTCAACAATTCATAAATCAAAATGTTCACCTGTTTCAGGAAAATCCTGCTATGACTTTTGATATTGGTGCAACTTTAGCTTTTTTTGATATATTTAGCCTTTTCTGCCACTGTTTTTCCTCATAGAAAATGAATTGAGCTCATTTTACATCCTTCACATCTTTAGATCTGCCTTCAGACGTTTAGATATGTTTACAACTTTTTACTGCTCGGTTCACATTTTGTTCTGGTTCAGCTTCTTTCAGCTTCCTTGTGCTAATTTAAACTATTTTTTTTAGCCATTTTCAGCTCATTTCAGCTTTTTTCAGCTGTTTTGTGCTCCTTTCAGATTCTTTCTGCTAACTACAACATTGTTGTGCTTCTTCTAACTTCTTTCTGCTAATTTCAACTTATTGTAGTCCTTTCAGCTTATTTCTGCAAGTTTCAGCTACTATATAGCTGTTGTATGCTAATCTAAGCTTTTTCAGCTCATTCCACATTTTTTATACTCATTTCAACTTCTTTCAGCCTAATTCAGCAAAAATGTGCTCTCTTCAATTTCCCTTGGGTAATTACAGCTTATCTCTGCATTTTTAGCTTCGTTTCAGCTCTTTATTTCTTATTTCAGCTTTTTTCAGGTCATTTCCACTTTTTTGGCTCATGTCTGCTCATTTAAGCAAATATGTGTTATTTCTGCTTTCTTCTGCTAATTTAAGCTTATTCTACCTTTTCAGCGACTTTTGTTAGATTTTTTTAAGTTAATTTCAACTGTTTACAAATAAACTCAAGTTGTTTGTAGTAAGTTCTGCTACTTTCAGCCTAATAACTTCTTTCTGCTAATTTTAACTTATGTTCCTTTCAGCTTTTTTCTGAAAGTTTCAGCTTTTTGTATTTAAGCTACTTTTTGCTGTTTTTGTGCTAAATTTAGCATTCTCAGTTAATTCTACATTTTTTTAGCTCATTTCAGCTCATTCCTCTTCCTCTTGGTAGCTGAAGCTTCTTTCTTCCTTTTCAGCTTCTTTCAGAAATTTTGTGCTAATTTCTGCTTATTTAAAGCTAATTAATCAAATATGTGTTCTTTCTGCTTTCTTCTACTAAAGTAGGCTTAGTCTTACATTTCAGCATGTTTTTTAGATAGTTTTAGCTGTTTTTCAGCAAGTTCTTCTGCATTAAGCTTCCATGCTGTATTTATGCAGGAAATGCAATTTCTCTCATTTTATCTGTTACCTTGATATTTTGTTAGTCAGTGGTGAGTTAGTGTGCTTTTGACATGAGCTCTAGGATAATTTAAAGTAGGAACTATGTGGAATGGTAATGAACACTTTTTTATCTCACCTACTGTAAGTAACTTTTTGAACAACCTCAGTTTTAAAGTTTATAGTTTATTTCTGACCAAATTGACAGTTTGATGGGCTAAGATCAAATCAGATTGCTGCAATCTGAAATAAACCTCTAATTCCAAATGTTTTATACATACATTTTTAATAGACATCTGCATTTCTATCAGTTTTGTGTTACTGTATACAATTATTTTCTTTGAGTTTTATGTTTATTTACAAGCTGAAAGAGTTGCATTTGTACTGCACTTCTTCTGATGCAATCTAACACATGCCCTGCAGGAACATCATAGTATTTCTACCAAAATAACTGTTTGATAGGAAAGTGATGGGGATGTAAAGGTTTGTAAAAAAAAAAAAAAGTGCTTGCATGAACCACTTTGATTTTTTTCAGATTGGAGTCATTTCAACAAATCGACAGACCACTTAGATCTTGGACTCACTCAGACTAGCTGTTAGTTTGTCAATCAGAATTAAACTATTTCTCCGAACTGAGGTAATTTAAAAACATTTTTCAAATTTTCAGCAGGGAACATAAATAGGTTAAAATGTATTTCTAATGTGTTATTACAACAGAAAACAAATGAACACTGTTTTAACAAACGTGTTGCAAGATTGGTCTAAATATGCAGATATTTGCTATTTTCTATTGCATCTAACATAGTTTTGTCAGAAGGCGTTTTATGTGATTTTTTTTCAAAATCAGCTTTTAGTGTCCTTCCCACAGCTTTGTCACTGTGTGGATTTAAACCACTGTCATCAAGGAAAAGAAGAAACAAGCAGCCCCCTGTTAGTCTGCGTGATGTTGCCAGGCCTGAAAAAGTTTCTTGAGGTGGGTGCTGGCTTGTTGGGGCGTTGGGTTGAGGCACTAAAGAGCTGATCGATCTCCAGCTGCAGGTGGTCAAGCAGGAGAAGTTTCTGAAATCTGTCCTAACTATGAAGCAAACTTCACTCAGACTGCAAATAAGAAGACACAAAAGGAGAGACTAGACTTTTCAGCTAAAACAAGATATACTGACTTGAAAAATCCATTCATCTATCCATTATCTTTACCCGCAATTTCCTAATAAGGTTACGGGGGTCACTGGTGCCCATATCCAGCAGTCACTGTGCAAGAGGCGGAGGGACACCCTGGACTGGTCGGAAGTCCATCACAGGGACACAATGAGACAAATGAGACAAACAAACATTCACTCTCTCACCCATACCTAGGGACAATTTAGAGTTACTAATCAGTGTAAGGTCATTTTCACACCAGATAGTCCGGTAGACTCGGTTCGGTTCGGGACCAATATTCATGACCTTTTGTTTACATTTGAGATGGTGCGTTTGCATTCACACTGCACTGTGCAGTCGAGTCAACCTGTTGAACCAACCTATTCCCCCGCTCACCTGTGGAGGCGCTGCACCAAGAACTTCTGAAAAAAACGACACAAAAACCTCTGAAGACACGCCTTCTTCTTCTTTTGTAAATAAAAACAAAAAACGAAGTGGCATCAAGTTTTAGCAGTTTTAGGAGTTATATTTTGTCATTTTTCAAAGATGGACTTAGCATGAGCAGAAGATGAGACAGAAGACCAAGGAGAATATTGTTTTTCCACATAAGGCAGCTGGCGGCTCCATATAAGGTAAGAGAAATGCGTGTTTGTTTGTCCTGCGGAGCGGGTCCGGTCTGATTACATTCACACTGTACTCGAACCGCGCTGAAGTTTGCATCTACCGGACCGAGACCTAGGTTTTAGCCCTGGCCAGAGTTCGCCTTTTTGTTCCACGACAGAGTTCGATGGCATGTTCACACCTCCCTAAACAAACCAGACTTCCTAGGAAAACGAGCTAGAGTTCGATTAAAGCGGACTAAACAGGGCTGGTGTGAATGCACCCTAACATGCATGTTTTTGGTCTGTGGGAGGAGACTGGAGTACCTGAAGAAAACCAAGCATGAACAGAGAGAACATGCAAACCCCACCCAGAAAGGTCCCTGGCTGAGATTCGATCCGGCAACCTTCTCGCTGAGCGGCAACGACTCTACCAACTATGCCACCATGCCTCCCAACTTGAAAAATCACCCACTTAGAATGTTATCAGCCATTAAAAGGCCATTATTAGCTGTTCCAATCCCCATAGGTTGCATTCAGACTGTCCCTCCTGTATCTCCTAGAAGGTTTAAAGGTACGGTCTTATCGCTGATAATAGGGTCAGGGTGTTAGGTTAAGAGTCAAGAGTCAGGGGGTTAAGTTTAGGGTCAGTGCTCTGGCTCAGGTGTAAGGTTAGGTTTAGGAAAAGGGTTAAATAAAGCTAACAAAAAAAACGTCAAGCTTTACACGCAGGCGACGCTGCATATTCTCAGCAATAATAACGTACCTTTAAACCTATAGGACGTAGGAAGGACAGTATGAACGCTACCTATGGGGATGATAACAACTAATAGCGGTCATCAACGGTCATCAATAGTCGATGGTTGATAACATTCGAAGTTCCTGTGAAAAATCATCATACTGCATTTGTTATGGTACTCCATAAAAAGTAAACATAGTTGTCAGGGGAAAAGTCAAGAAACAACACCCTCTAACATAAAGCAAAGCAAAATCCTTACAGCTCTCACAACTAATTCAAAACAGATTTTGAACTTCTTTATTATTTGGGTGAATAATGGTCTTTAGCTCAGCCTGTGACTCATGGCAAATAGAAATGCTTTATTCTTATTTGCAAGTGTGTAATTACCAGCTCAGAAAATGTCCCCTTTCAACCAGGAGACGTGATGACATTGAGATTAGAGATTGCTCTCATCATTTTGCAGGCCAAAGTACATCACCATCATAAATAAGAAGCACGCTGCGTGTTCATACACATGCAATACATATTGAAGCAACAAAGCGGTTAAAGCGATTTTTTTCCCCCATGTATCCACAAATGAGTGAATCATCAAGTTATGCAGTGAGAGCTGCAACTCCCCTGCAACTGCTTATTCATAAAGAAATAGGTTAAGCCTTGATGTTTAAATCACAAGCAGAGTGTAAATCTCCCAAAATCCTCTCATGCTTGTTAAGACAAAAGAGCCTTGTTTGGGAACATGTATTTGAAATTATAGTTTGCAATGGCAGCTGATATGTTTGAATCCCTATAGGGCATGCAGTGAGATAGATGCTAAACTGAGGAGCAAATAGACGAGAAGAAAGAGTTGGACAGGAAGAATGTGTTTTACTTCAAATTTGGTCTACCCTGACAAGTTGGGCGGCTCTGCAGATGTAAAAGTTCACTTATATGGGAGACTGATTTGTTTTTTGGGTCCCTTTAGGAACTGTGTGTAGTCAATAGCTGCTATCTCTTCAATGTCAGACCATATCCAGTCAAGTACCCTCCACTAGCTAAGAAACTCACCACAATGGATGCAATTTAATTTAATGTTACTCAATTTGCAAATGACTGAAGTTTGCCTTTGGATGAGGAGAAATAAGTGCATCCCTTGTGCTGTATAAATTACTGTGTCTACGGCGAAAAGAACAGACGTGTTTATCATAAGTACAACCGCGTCCAAACTCAGCTCAAATGCTGCTCAGCTGCAGCACCTTGTTATTTGAGGCTGATGCATTAAAGACCAGGCGGTGAAAAGAGTTTTACTGCCTCTCCTGAATTGAACAAACAGGCTCTTTTTACTATTTCAAACTGTCACACGGGAAAATTATTATTCCTTACGTGCAGCGGTAAAGACCTGATATATAAGCAGTGATGAATCCAGCGTGTTACAGCTGAGGCTACCAATCTGGCTGATAAGAACAGAATAAAGAGAAAATTGGATCCTGCTTGAAACCATGGCTCCTCACTGGATACTTGATGAAAGCCATTTGCTGAGAAATTTGTATTAATGCTCCCAGAGAAGATGGGAGAAAGACACGTTGCGGTGGCTTGAAATCTTTCACAGGCTGCAAACGACTCTTGCGAGATAAGAGATTTTGCTCCTTCTTAGGATCGATTTTTGTAACCAACAAAGACAGAAAAAGAAGGAAATGATGTTGTTGATTAGCTGAAATGAGTGAAATGTCAAGGACTTGCTTTCATTGCCAGAAAGGCCTTCTGAAAACTCTTCTTTCTGAATGAGCTTTTGTGAATGGGTTGGAGCATTCACCCACCATGCAATGCAAACAAGTTTCCAAGTACCACATTGTTTCAAAAGACCTTGTGACATACAAAAAAGCAGGCAGTGTCTTGGACACACATGCTATCCCAGACGCTTTCACACCCAGGCTAAACGTTTAGCCACCCAGGCTAATTAACTGCTGTGAAAGAGTGTGCATCAAAGGGAGGCGGGATTTGGAGGCTCTCTGACCAACTCTCAGGTCCGGGGGTCATCTCTCGCCAAGAAAGAAGTTAGAACGTCCTGGCCTCAGACCTCTGGACACTCACCCCTAACCCCTGTGAGAGCATATCAAAGCCCGGGCAGCAGAGGGTTGCACAGACGTCCCCCAACAATAACAGGACGACATCGAGGACCTTGTTGGAGAAAGACGTGAGGAAAAAATAAATAAAAGTGAGCCAATATCAAATTCCCTCTTATTCTGCAGATATTCCAAGAGATGAGTATAATTAATCTCTCCAAGTTGTCATGGGCCTAAAGGGCCCTCGCTGTGCTGCAGGCTCCTTGGGGCACTTGAGTAGAATTATGTGATTAAACAGACCTGTGAATTCTGGACACAGGCGGAAAGAAGAAAGCTTCAGTTCTCTTCATAATGCCCCTAATGAAGTGGCTGGTGGCTCCGTCATCCCTGGCTGGGCCTTGTGCAGCCTGTTCACAATCTGTCTAATGACAGAGAGGGGGCTGCAGAGCGCACCAGTGCTTCCCAATGAGCCACAAAGGGAGATCACAGGCACCATTGTGGCTAGGCACAGGAGCTTAGCACTCATCAGACCCAATAAACCTGTCTCTAGTCAGGGTGGGACACTCCCCTCTGCCGCTGGCCAAGAGACTCACACCGCACACTCCTTCAGTTGTCAGCTGTCCTGTCTTTATGACATCCCACTATCAACCACTCTTTACACAACTGCTTATATTTACATGTTGACAATGAGATAAGAGTTTCTCTCTTTGCCGTCAGTGTTGTGTGCACTGTATAATGTATGGGCATGTATCTTCATGCACTGGCTGTTTACTTGCCTGCCCTTTTGCCTCCAGTTTAAACGTGGCCGCTCCTCTTGGCCCGTTTTGCCTCCTGGAGCTCCTGCCAAACGTATGTAAATGAGCATTCCCACAATGGCGCTCACAGCTGCACGCAGTCAGCCAAAGACAGAAGACAAGGCGGCCATCCCTTTCATCCGTAACCTCTGATCCCTTCGCAGTGACACGCCATGTTCACCCCAACACTGTTCCTTGCCAAAGAGCCATGTCACCAACTAGCCTGGATTCCAACTCCCTACAGCTTTTCTTCGTACACACAGATGAGCCTTTGGCTTGGTTCTGAGGAGCACTGGACAATGTGTCCAGAACCTGGTCAAACCCTCTGCACCATGATTCACATACGTCCACCCGTTCAACAGCTCTTTAACCTCAAAGTGACATAGGTGATTTTGGTAAAAATAAACAACTTGCGTCTTTTTTTGTAGTCCTTAGTTCTTGATCAGGCTTTCATCTGTAGTCATTGTGCTGGCCAAAATTACTGTTCAGAGCGGACCAAGGCAGAGGAAAGGAGGAGGGAAGGAGGGTTATCCAAAAAAGAGTGGGGGTAAAGAGCCTGATTGCTTTAATCTCAGTGCTTGCGGCGCACCCCTTTTCATAAAGCTCTTTGGCCGTGTGATTCAGACCCAGGCCCCACTGTTCTGCACCCCACTATTGTTCTCACATGAAAATCAATTCCCTTGAAGACCCTCCTTAATCCTGTTTTTGGCGTCAACAATGGCCACTTGTGCACGGCCCTGATAGACTAAGAGCCGGGATGATGCGGCTGTCTGCTCTGATTCCAGCCCATTCAGGTAATGGCGGCCCTCGTCACTTTGTAGTGCCAAGCGCCGGACTCAACAGGAAGACGTTTGCGATCATAATTTCCTGCAGTGCAGAAGCCCTGGCGCCCTACACAACCACAAGACTTTTAATTAGGGCAGACAACCACAGAGATTAGAGATCAGCCTGTAACAATGACTGTCCCTTTGAACGGCCATCACCTTCTGTCTCCACTGGGCCCAGATGGAGAATATGATCATACTAATAATAATCACTTCAGCTTCAGCAATCAACAATGGTCTTTTCTCCAGACTTCATGTTCTTTAGATCCACAAAAGTCTTTCTTCCTTTGAACATGCATACTGCAAATAAAAGTGATGTGAAGTTGAAATGTATTTTTTTCAAAGGATGTTTGGGGCTTCTCCTTAGGTGTTTAAAGTGCAATCCTGGTTGACTTTCCTGTTTTTGATTTCAGCAGTCTGTTTGTGACTCAAAGACTAAAACAGTCACGTCTCGGTCTGTGCTGGTGGTTTTCTATAAGTTCTGATGTGCACAAATCCCCTTTCTTGGATTCATACATCAAAACAGTGCAGTTTTTGTGATTTCTGGTTATAAGCTTTGATGTAGCCAACCGCTAAATCTCCAAAGACTAAAAAGCAGCAATCAGCAGCATCACAACAATCTCACCTACACATTTACAGTCAGAGCTATATCTAAAAATCTTCATGAGGGGATACAAAGACTTGAGTCCACAGAGTGGATTTCATTACTTGTTCTTGTCCTTACCTTTTCTGTGTTTTGGAAAGAAAAGGAACAAAGAAGGAACCCTACTGATTGAGAACCAGCAAAACAGAGAAACAACAGGACACAACTGATCGCTCATGCATGGCTGGGATTAGGATAAAAGTAGAAAGAGAACAGAGAAGAAAGCGCACAACAAAAGAAACAGGGAACTGACAAACTTTTTTTTTTCTTTTTCTTTTTTTGTGGTGAAAAGGATGGAATAAAAGGTCTGGTCATATGAAAAGATAGAGCGAGCGATTACTAAACAGAGGCGGTCCTTTTCAGCTTCTGTACGCCTCCACTCTTACTCTTTTAAACCAGCTACATGAAAGATAAGGCTCAAGTCTCTGGCGACCAATCTGACACAAACACACCAGATGAAAATGAATTGTTTATCAAGATATTAGTATTAATTCATTCATTTGTTTTAAAGGCAAGTCCATGCTGTGCCAGCCTATTTCAATGTGAATTTCTAAGAGCATAGAAACGGAACATTGTGATTCCAATTGACCAACTGGCTTGTGAAAGTTGTTCATTACACACCAACTAACAAGACAGCAGCCTTTTCAGCTCCTGCCTTTGCGAAGACCATCTAACAATACTTTGAGTACCTCCCCTGTCTTTGGACTCAGTTCAAATTGAATTCTATTCCTTATTTATCTCCCTCAACAAAAAAAAAGGAGGGGAAGGCAAGTGATTAGAATTCTTGTCTTTGACTTCTCCTCATTTAGGGGGCAATTGTGAATGCGGGGAGGTGATGGCTACGCCTTTATTTTCACCGGCTCGTTTTAAGTCGCGCACCACAAGTCTTCTCTTGACTTGTCTGGAGGTGAACGAGGTCAGAGTCAGAGTCAGAGTTTCTTTATTGTCATTCGCACCTCATGTGGTACATGTGGTGGAGCGAAATTATGTACACGGGGTCCCAGTTACATCCAACAATAAAATGGCTAAGAAAAACAGTAATAACATCTAAGATATGATCTAAGAAAAACATCAACTAAATATACACTAAGCACTCATAACATAAAACATTGAACATCAGCACAAACATGAACATGAGCATGTGAGCAGATGTGCACGCATGAACACATCAACATTGAAACAGATCA